>NC_136273.1:20070673-20670673 GCF_964187855.1 Myxine glutinosa
TGTTGAAAAACTACTTTTCGCACTTGTGTTAGTGTTGAAAAACCACTTTTCTCACTTGTGTTGGTGCAGGAAACCACTTTTGCACTTGTATTAGTGTGGAAAAAACACTTTTCGCACTTGTGTTAGTGTTGAAAAACCACTTTTCGCACTTGTGTTAGTGTTGAAAAACCACTTTTCACACTTGTGTTGGTGCAGGAAACCACTTTTGCACTTGTATTAGTGTGGAAAAAACACTTTTTGCACTTGTGATAGTGTTGAAAAACCACTTTTCGCACTTGTGTTTGTGTTGAAAAACCACTTTTCGCACTTGTGTTGGTGTGGAAAAAACACTTTTTGCACTTGTGTTAGTGTTGAAAAACCACTTTTCGCACTTGTGTTGGTGCAGGAAACCACTTTTGCACTTGTATTAGTGTGGAAAAAACACTTTTTGCACTTGTGATAGTGTTGAAAAACCACTTTTCGCACTTGTGTTAGTGTTGAAAAACCACTTTTCGCACTTGTGTTGGTGCAGGAAACCACTTTTGCACTTGTATTAGTGTGGAAAAACCACTTTTCGCACTTGTGTTTGTGTTGAAAAACCACTTTTCGCACTTGTGTTAGTGTTGAAAAACCACTTTTCGCACTTGTGTTGGTGCAGGAAACCACTTTTGCACTTGTATTAGTGTGGAAAAACCACTTTTCGCACTTGTGTTAGTGTTGAAAAACCACTTTTCGCACTTGGGTTGGTGTGGAAAAAACACTTTTTGCACTTGTGTTAGTGTTGAAAAACCACTTTTCGCACTTGTGTTGGTGCAGGAAACCACTTTTACACTTGTATTAGTGTGGAAAAAACACTTTTCGCACTTGTGTTAGTGTTGAAAAACCACTTTTCGCACTTGTGTTAGTGTTGAAAAACCACTTTTCACACTTGTGTTGGTACAGGAAACCACTTTTGCACTTGTATTAGTGTGGAAAAACCACTTTTCACACTTGTGTTAGTGTTGAAAAACCACTTTTCGCACTTGTGTTAGTGTTGAAAAACCACTTTTCGCATGTGTGTTGGTGCAGGAAACCACTTTTCGCACTTGTGTTAGTGTTGAAAAACCACTTTTCGCACTTGTGTTAGTGTTGAAAAACCACTTTTCGCACTTGTGTTAGTGTTGAAAAACCACTTTTCGCACTTGTGTTGGTGCAGGAAACCACTTTTGCACTTGTATTAGTGTGGAAAAAACACTTTTTGCACTTGTGATAGTGTTGAAAAACCACTTTTCGCACTTGTGTTAGTGTTGAAAAACCACATTTCGCACTTGTGTTGGTGCAGGAAACCACTTTTGCACTTGTATTAGTGTGGAAAAAACACTTTTTGCAATTGTGATAGTGTTGAAAAACCACTTTTCGCACTTGTGTTAGTGTTGAAAAACCACTTTTCGCACTTATGTTGGTGCAGGAAACCACTTTTGCACTTGTATTAGTGTGGAAAAAACACTTTTAGCACTTGTGTTAGTGTTGAAAAACCACTTTTCGCACTTGTGTTAGTGTTGAAAAACCACTTTTCGCACTTGTGTTGGTGCAGGAAACCACTTCTGCACTTGTATTAGTGTGGAAAAAACCACTTTTCGCACTTGTGTTAGTGTTGAAAAACCACTTTTCGCACTTGTGTTAGTGTTGAAAAACCACTTTTCGCACGTGTGTTGGTGCAGGAAACCACTTTTCGCACTTGTGTTAGTGTTGAAAAACCACTTTTCGCACTTGTGTTAGTGTTGAAAAACCACTTTTCACACTTGTGTTAGTGTTGAAAAACCACTTTTCGCACTTGTGTTGGTGCAGGAAACCACTTTTGCACTTGTATTAATGTGGAAAAAACACTTTTTGCACTTGTGATAGTGTTGAAAAACCACTTTTCGCACTTGTGTTAGTGTTGAAAAACCACTTTTCGCACTTGTGTTGGTGCAGGAAACCACTTTTGCACTTGTATTAGTGTGGAAAAAACACTTTTCGCACTTGTGTTAGTGTTGAAAAACCACTTTTCGCACTTGTGTTAGTGTTGAAAAACCACTTTTCGCACTTGTGTTGGTGCAGGAAACCACTTTTGGACTTGTATTAGTGTGGAAAAAACACTTTTTGCACTTGTGATAGTGTTGAAAAACCACTTTTCGCACTTGTGTTAGTGTTGAAAAACCACTTTTCGCACTTGTGTTGGTGTGGAAAAAACACTTTTTGCACTTGTGTTAGTGTTGAAAAACCACTTTTCGCACTTGTGTTGGTGCAGGAAACCACTTTTGCACTTGTATTAGTGTGGAAAAAACACTTTTTGCACTTGTGATAGTGTTGAAAAACCACTTTTCGCACTTGTGTTAGTGTTGAAAAACCACTTTTCGCACTTGTGTTGGTGCAGGAAACCACTTTTGCACTTGTATTAGTGTGGAAAAACCACTTTTCGCACTTGTGTTATTGTTGAAAAACCACTTTTCGCACTTGTGTTAGTGTTGAAAAACCACTTTTCGCACTTGTGTTGGTGCAGGAAACCACTTTTGCACTTGTATTAGTGTGGACAAAACACTTTTTGCACTTGCGATAGTGTTGAAAAACCACTTTTCGCACTTGTGTTAGTGTTGAAAAACCACTTTTCGCACTTGTGTTGTTGCAGGAAACCACTTTTGCACTTGTATTAGTGTGGAAAAACCACTTTTCGCACTTGTGTTAGTGTTGAAAAACCACTTTTCGCACTTGTGTTAGTGTTGAAAAACCACTTTTCGCACTTCTGTTAGTGTTGAAAAACCACTTTTCGCACTTGTGTTGGTGCAGGTAACCACTTTTGCACTTGTATTAGTGTGGAAAAAACACTTTCGCACTTGTGTTAGTGTTGAAAAACCACTTTTCGCACTTGTGTTAGTGTTGAAAAACCACTTTTCGCACTTGTGTTGGTGCAGGAAACCACTTTTGCACTTGTATTAGAGTGGAAAAAACACTTTCGCACTTGTGTTAGTGTTGAAAAACCACTTTTCGCACTTGTGTTAGTGTTGAAAAACCACTTTTCGCACGTGTGTTGGTGCAGGAAACCACTTTTCGCACTTGTGTTAGTGTTGAAAAACCACTTTTCGCACTTGTGTTAGTGTTGAAAAACCACTTTTCGCACTTGTGTTAGTGTTGAAAAACCACTTTTCGCACTTGTGTTGGTGCAGGAAACCACTTTTGCACTTGTATTAGTGTGGAAAAAACACTTTTTGCACTTGTGATAGTGTTGAAAAACCACTTTTCGCACTTGTGTTAGTGTTGAAAAACCACTTTTCGCACTTGTGTTGGTGCAGGAAACCACTTTTGCACTTGTATTAGTGTGGAAAAAACACTTTTCGCACTTGTGTTAGTGTTGAAAAACCACTTTTCGCACTTGTGTTGGTGCAGGAAACCACTTTTGCACTTGTATTAGTGTGGAAAAAACACTTTTTGCACTTGTGATAGTGTTGAAAAACCACTTTTCGCACTTGTGTTTGTGTTGAAAAACCACTTTTCGCACTTGTGTTGGTGTGTAAAAAACACTTTTTGCACTTGTGTTAGTGTTGAAAAACCACTTTTCGCACTTGTGTTGGTGCAGGAAACCACTTTTGCACTTGTATTAGTGTGGAAAAAACACTTTTTGCACTTGTGATAGTGTTGAAAAACCACTTTTCGCACTTGTGTTAGTGTTGAAAAACCACTTTTCGCACTTGTGTTGGTGCAGGAAACCACTTTTGCACTTGTATTAGTGTGGAAAAACCACTTTTCGCACTTGTGTTTGTGTTGAAAAACCACTTTTCGCACTTGTGTTAGTGTTGAAAAACCACTTTTCGCACTTGTGTTGGTGCAGGAAACCACTTTTGCACTTGTATTAGTGTGGAAAAACCACTTTTCGCACTTGTGTTAGTGTTGAAAAACCACTTTTCGCACTTGTGTTGGTGCAGGAAACCACTTTTGCACTTGTATTAGTGTGGAAAAAACACTTTTTGCACTTGTGATAGTGTTGAAAAACCACTTTTCGCACTTGTGTTAGTGTTGAAAAACCACTTTTCGCACTTATGTTGGTGCAGGAAACCACTTTTGCACTTGTATTAGTGTGGAAAAAACACTTTTAGCACTTGTGTTAGTGTTGAAAAACCACTTTTCGCACTTGTGTTAGTGTTGAAAAACCACTTTTCGCACTTGTGTTGGTGCAGGAAACCACTTCTGCACTTGTATTAGTGTGGAAAAAACACTTTTTGCACTTGTGATAGTGTTGAAAAACCACTTTTCGCACTTGTGTTAGTGTTGAAAAAACACTTTTCGCACTTGTGTTGGTGCAGGAAACCACTTTTGCACTTGTATTAGTGTGGAAAAACCACTTTTCACACTTGTGTTAGTGTTGAAATACCACTTTTCGCACTTGTGTTAGTGTTGAAAAACCACTTTTCGCACTTGTGTTGGTGCAGGAAACCACTTTTGCACTTGTATTAGTGTGGACAAAACACTTTTTGCACTTGTGATAGTGTTGAAAAACCACTTTTAGCACTTGTGTTAGTGTTGAAAAACCACTTTTCGCACTTGTGTTGGTGCAGGAAACCACTTTTGCACTTGTATTAGTGTGGAAAAACCACTTTTCGCACTTGTGTTAGTGTTGAAAAACCACTTTTCGCACTTGTGTTAGTGTTGAAAAACCACTTTTCGCACTTGTGTTAGTGTTGAAAAACCACTTTTCGCACTTGTGTTGGTGCAGGAAACCACTTTTGCACTTGTATTAGTGTGGAAAAAACACTTTTCGCACTTGTATTAGTGTGGAAAAACCACTTTTCACACTTGTGTTAGTGTTGAAAAAACACTTTTCGCACTTGTGTTAGTGTTGAAAAACCACTTTTCGCATGTGTGTTGGTGCAGGAAACCACTTTTCGCACTTGTGTTAGTGTTGAAAAACCACTTTTCGCACTTGTGTTAGTGTTGAAAAACCACTTTTCGCACTTGTGTTAGTGTTGAAAAACCACTTTTCGCACTTGTGTTGGTGCAGGAAACCACTTTTGCACTTGTATTAGTGTGGAAAAAACACTTTTTGCACTTGTGATAGTGTTGAAAAACCACTTTTCGCACTTGTGTTAGTGTTGAAAAACCACTTTTCGCACTTGTGTTGGTGCAGGAAACCACTTTTGCACTTGTATTAGTGTGGAAAAAACACTTTTCGCACTTGTGTTAGTGTTGAAAAACCACTTTTCGCACTTGTGTTAGTGTTGAAAAACCACTTTTCGCACTTGTGTTGGTGCAGGAAACCACTTTTGGACTTGTATTAGTGTGGAAAAAACACTTTTTGCACTTGTGATAGTGTTGAAAAACGACTTTTCGCACTTGTGTTAGTGTTGAAAAACCACTTTTCGCACTTGTGTTGGTGTGGAAAAAACACTTTTTGCACTTGTGTTAGTGTTGAAAAACCACTTTTCGCACTTGTGTTGGTGCAGGAAACCACTTTTGCACTTGTATTAGTGCGGAAAAAACACTTTTTGCACTTGTGATAGTGTTGAAAAACCACTTTTCGCACTTGTGTTAGTGTTGAAAAACCACTTTTCGCACTTGTGTTGGTGCAGGAAACCACTTTTGCACTTGTATTAGTGTGGAAAAACCACTTTTCGCACTTGTGTTTGTGTTGAAAAACCACTTTTCGCACTTGTGTTAGTGTTGAAAAACCACTTTTCGCACTTGTGTTGGTGCAGGAAACCACTTTTGCACTTGTATTAGTGTGGAAAAACCACTTTTCGCACTTGTGTTATTGTTGAAAAACCACTTTTCGCACTTGTGTTAGTGTTGAAAAACCACTTTTCGCACTTGTGTTGGTGCAGGAAACCACTTTTGCACTTGTATTAGTGTGGACAAAACACTTTTTGCACTTGCGATAGTGTTGAAAAACCACTTTTCGCACTTGTGTTAGTGTTGAAAAACCACTTTTCGCACTTGTGTTGGTGCAGGAAACCACTTTTGCACTTGTATTAGTGTGGAAAAACCACTTTTCGCACTTGTGTTAGTGTTGAAAAACCACTTTTCGCACTTGTGTTAGTGTTGAAAAACCACTTTTCGCACTTGTGTTAGTGTTGAAAAACCACTTTTCGCACTTGTGTTAGTGTTGAAAAACCACTTTTCGCACTTGTGTTAGTGTTGAAAAACCACTTTTCGCACTTGTGTTGGTGCAGGAAACCACTTTTGCACTTGTATTAGTGTGGAAAAAACACTTTTTGCACTTGTGATAGTGTTGAAAAACCACTTTTCGCACTTGTGTTAGTGTTGAAAAACCACTTTTCGCACTTGTGTTGGTGCAGGAAACCACTTTTGCACTTGTATTAGTGTGGAAAAAACACTTTTCGCACTTGTGTTAGTGTTGAAAAACCACTTTTCGCACTTGTGTTAGTGTTGAAAAACCACTTTTCGCACTTGTGTTGGTGCAGGAAACCACTTTTGGACTTGTATTAGTGTGGAAAAAACACTTTTTGCACTTGTGATAGTGTTGAAAAACGACTTTTCGCACTTGTGTTAGTGTTGAAAAACCACTTTTCGCACTTGTGTTGGTGTGGAAAAAACACTTTTTGCACTTGTGTTAGTGTTGAAAAACCACTTTTCGCACTTGTGTTGGTGCAGGAAACCACTTTTGCACTTGTATTAGTGCGGAAAAAACACTTTTTGCACTTGTGATAGTGTTGAAAAACCACTTTTCGCACTTGTGTTAGTGTTGAAAAACCACTTTTCGCACTTGTGTTGGTGCAGGAAACCACTTTTGCACTTGTATTAGTGTGGAAAAACCACTTTTCGCACTTGTGTTTGTGTTGAAAAACCACTTTTCGCACTTGTGTTAGTGTTGAAAAACCACTTTTCGCACTTGTGTTGGTGCAGGAAACCACTTTTGCACTTGTATTAGTGTGGAAAAACCACTTTTCGCACTTGTGTTATTGTTGAAAAACCACTTTTCGCACTTGTGTTAGTGTTGAAAAACCACTTTTCGCACTTGTGTTGGTGCAGGAAACCACTTTTGCACTTGTATTAGTGTGGACAAAACACTTTTTGCACTTGCGATAGTGTTGAAAAACCACTTTTCGCACTTGTGTTAGTGTTGAAAAACCACTTTTCGCACTTGTGTTGGTGCAGGAAACCACTTTTGCACTTGTATTAGTGTGGAAAAACCACTTTTCGCACTTGTGTTAGTGTTGAAAAACCACTTTTCGCACTTGTGTTAGTGTTGAAAAACCACTTTTCGCACTTCTGTTAGTGTTGAAAAACCACTTTTCGCACTTGTGTTGGTGCAGGAAACCACTTTTGCACTTGTATTAGTGTGGAAAAAACACTTTCGCACCTGTGTTAGTGTTGAAAAACCACTTTTCGCACTTGTGTTAGTGTTGAAAAACCACTTTTCGCACTTGTGTTGGTGCAGGAAACCACTTTTGCACTTGTATTAGTGTGGAAAAAACACTTTCGCACTTGTGTTAGTGTTGAAAAACCACTTTTCGCACTTGTGTTAGTGTTGAAAAACCACTTTTCGCACGTGTGTTAGTGCAGGAAACCACTTTTCGCACTTGTGTTAGTGTTGAAAAACCACTTTTCGCACTTGTGTTAGTGTTGAAAAACCACTTTTCGCACTTGTGTTAGTGTTGAAAAACCACTTTTCGCACTTGTGTTGGTGCAGGAAACCACTTTTGCACTTGTATTAGTGTGGAAAAAACACTTTTTGCACTTGTGATAGTGTTGAAAAACTACTTTTCGCACTTGTGTTAGTGTTGAAAAACCACTTTTCTCACTTGTGTTGGTGCAGGAAACCACTTTTGCACTTGTATTAGTGTGGAAAAAACACTTTTCGCACTTGTGTTAGTGTTGAAAAACCACTTTTCGCACTTGTGTTAGTGTTGAAAAACCACTTTTCACACTTGTGTTGGTGCAGGAAACCACTTTTGCACTTGTATTAGTGTGGAAAAAACACTTTTTGCACTTGTGATAGTGTTGAAAAACCACTTTTCGCACTTGTGTTTGTGTTGAAAAACCACTTTTCGCACTTGTGTTGGTGTGGAAAAAACACTTTTTGCACTTGTGTTAGTGTTGTGAAAAACCACTTTTCGCACTTGTGTTGGTGCAGGAAACCACTTTTGCACTTGTATTAGTGTGGCAAAAACACTTTTTGCACTTGTGATAGTGTTGAAAAACCACTTTTCGCACTTGTGTTAGTGTTGAAAAACCACTTTTCGCACTTGTGTTGGTGCAGGAAACCACTTTTGCACTTGTATTAGTGTGGAAAAACCACTTTTCGCACTTGTGTTTGTGTTGAAAAACCACTTTTCGCACTTGTGTTAGTGTTGAAAAACCACTTTTCGCACTTGTGTTGGTGCAGGAAACCACTTTTGCACTTGTATTAGTGTGGAAAAACCACTTTTCGCACTTGTGTTAGTGTTGAAAAACCACTTTTCGCACTTGGGTTGGTGTGGAAAAAACACTTTTTGCACTTGTGTTAGTGTTGAAAAACCACTTTTCGCACTTGTGTTGGTGCAGGAAACCACTTTTGCACTTGTATTAGTGTGGAAAAAACACTTTTCGCACTTGTGTTAGTGTTGAAAAACCACTTTTCGCACTTGTGTTAGTGTTGAAAAACCACTTTTCACACTTGTGTTGGTACAGGAAACCACTTTTGCACTTGTATTAGTGTGGAAAAAAACACTTTTTGCACTTGTGATAGTGTTGAAAAACCACTTTTCGCACTTGTGTTAGTGTTGAAAAACCACTTTTCGCACTTATGTTGGTGCAGGAAACCACTTTTGCACTTGTATTAGTGTGGAAAAAACACTTTTAGCACTTGTGTTAGTGTTGAAAAACCACTTTTCGCACTTGTGTTAGTGTTGAAAAACCACTTTTCGCACTTGTGTTGGTGCAGGAAACCACTTCTGCACTTGTATTAGTGTGGAAAAAACACTTTTTGCACTTGTGATAGTGTTGAAAAACCACTTTTCGCACTTGTGTTAGTGTTGAAAAAACACTTTTCGCACTTGTGTTGGTGCAGGAAACCACTTTTGCACTTGTATTAGTGTGGAAAAACCACTTTTCACACTTGTGTTAGTGTTGAAAAACCACTTTTCGCACTTGTGTTAGTGTTGAAAAACCACTTTTCGCACTTGTGTTGGTGCAGGAAACCACTTTTGCACTTGTATTAGTGTGGACAAAACACTTTTTGCACTTGTGATAGTGTTGAAAAACCACTTTTCGCACTTGTGTTAGTGTTGAAAAACCACTTTTCGCACTTGTGTTGGTGCAGGAAACCACTTTTGCACTTGTATTAGTGTGGAAAAACCATTTTTCGCACTTGTGTTAGTGTTGAAAAACCACTTTTCGCACTTGTGTTAGTGTTGAAAAACCACTTTTCGCACTTGTGTTAGTGTTGAAAAACCACTTTTCGCACTTGTGTTGGTGCAGGAAACCACTTTTGCACTTGTATTAGTATGGAAAAAACACTTTTCGCACTAGTGTGGAAAAAACCACTTTTCACACTTGTGTTAGTGTTGAAAAACCACTTTTCGCACTTGTGTTAGTGTTGAAAAACCACTTTTCGCATGTGTGTTGGTGCAGGAAACCACTTTTCGCACTTGTGTTAGTGTTGAAAAACCACTTTTCGCACTTGTGTTAGTGTTGAAAAACCACTTTTCGCACTTGTGTTAGTGTTGAAAAACCACTTTTCGCACTTGTGTTGGTGCAGGAAACCACTTTTGCACTTGTATTAGTGTGGAAAAAACACTTTTTGCACTTGTGATAGTGTTGAAAAACCACTTTTCGCACTTGTGTTAGTGTTGAAAAACCACATTTCGCACTTGTGTTGGTGCAGGAAACCACTTTTGCACTTGTATTAGTGTGGAAAAAACACTTTTTGCAATTGTGATAGTGTTGAAAAACCACTTTTCGCACTTGTGTTAGTGTTGAAAAACCACTTTTCGCACTTATGTTGGTGCAGGAAACCACTTTTGCACTTGTATTAGTGTGGAAAAAACACTTTTAGCACTTGTGTTAGTGTTGAAAAACCACTTTTCGCACTTGTGTTAGTGTTGAAAAACCACTTTTCGCACTTGTGTTGGTGCAGGAAACCACTTCTGCACTTGTATTAGTGTGGAAAAAACACTTTTTGCACTTGTGATAGTGTTGAAAAACCACTTTTCGCACTTGTGTTAGTGTTGAAAAAACACTTTTCGCACTTGTGTTGGTGCAGGAAACTACTTTTGCACTTGTATTAGTGTGGAAAAACCACTTTTCACACTTGTGTTAGTGTTGAAAAACCACTTTTCGCACTTGTGTTAGTGTTGAAAAACCACTTTCGCACTTGTGTTAGTGTTGAAAAACCACTTTTCGCACTTGTGTTGGTGCAGGAAACCACTTTTGCACTTGTATTAGTGTGGAAAAAACACTTTTTGCACTTGTGATAGTGTTGAAAAACCACTTTTCGCACTTGTGTTAGTGTTGAAAAACCACATTTCGCACTTGTGTTGGTGCAGGAAACCACTTTTGCACTTGTATTAGTGTGGACAAAACACTTTTTGCACTTGTGATAGTGTTGAAAAACCACTTTTCGCACTTGTGTTAGTGTTGAAAAACCACATTTCGCACTTGTGTTGGTGCAGGAAACCACTTTTGCACTTGTATTAGTGTGGACAAAACACTTTTTGCACTTGTGATAGTGTTGAAAAACCACTTTTCGCACTTGTGTTAGTGTTGAAAAACCACTTTTCGCACTTGTGTTGGTGCAGGAAACCACTTTTGCACTTGTATTAGTGTGGAAAAACCACTTTTCGCACTTGTGTTAATGTTGAAAAACCACTTTTCGCACTTGTGTTAGTGTTGAAAAACCACTTTTCGCACTTGTGTTAGTGTTGAAAAACCACTTTTCGCACTTGTGTTGGTGCAGGAAACCACTTTTGCACTTGTATTAGTGTGGAAAAAACACTTTTCGCACTTGTATTAGTGTGGAAAAACCACTTTTCACACTTGTGTTAGTGTTGAAAAACCACTTTTCGCACTTGTGTTAGTGTTGAAAAACCACTTTTCGCATGTGTGTTGGTGCAGGAAACCACTTTTCGCACTTGTGTTAGTGTTGAAAAACCACTTTTCGCACTTGTGTTAGTGTTGAAAAACCACTTTTCGCACTTGTGTTAGTGTTGAAAAACCACTTTTCGCACTTGTGTTGGTGCAGGAAACCACTTTTGCACTTGTATTAGTGTGGAAAAAACACTTTTTGCACTTGTGATAGTGTTGAAAAACCACTTTTCGCACTTGTGTTAGTGTTGAAAAACCACATTTCGCACTTGTGTTGGTGCAGGAAACCACTTTTGCACTTGTATTAGTGTGGAAAAAACACTTTTCGCACTTGTGTTAGTGTTGAAAAACCACTTTTCGCACTTGTGTTAGTGTTGAAAAACCACTTTTCGCACTTGTGTTGGTGCAGGAAACCACTTTTGCACTTGTATTAGTGTGGAAAAAACACTTTTCGCACTTGTGTTAGTGTTGAAAAACCACTTTTCGCACTTGTGTTAATGTTGAAAAACCACTTTTCGCACTTGTGTTGGTGCAGGAAACCACTTTTGCACTTGTATTAGTGTGGAAAAACCACTTTTCGCACTTGTGTTAGTGTTGAAAAACCACTTTTCACACTTGTGTTAGTGTTGAAAAACCACTTTTCGCACTTATGTTGGTGCAGGAAACCACTTTTGCACTTGTATTAGTGTGGAAAAAACTCTTTTCGCACTTGTGTTATTGTTGAAAAACCACTTTTCGCACTTGTGTTAGTGTTGAAAAACCACTTTTCGCACTTGTGTTGGTGCAGGAAACCACTTCTGCACTTGTATTAGTGTGGAAAAACACTTTTTGCACTTGTGATAGTTTTGAAAAACCACTTTTCGCACTTGTGTTAGTGTTGAAAAAACACTTTTCGCACTTGTGTTGGTGCAGGAAACCACTTTTGCACTTGTATTAGTGTGGAAAAACCACTTTTCGCACTTGTGTTTGTGTTGAAAAACCACTTTTCGCACTTGTGTTAGTGTTGAAAAACCACTTTTCGCACTTGTGTTGGTGCAGGAAACCACTTTTGTACTTGTATTAGTGTGGAAAAACCACTTTTCGCACTTGTGTTAGTGTTGAAAAACCACTTTTCGCACTTGTGTTAGTGTTGAAAAACCACTTTTCGCACTTGTGTTGGTGTGGAAAAAACACTTTTTGCACTTGTGTTAGTGTTGAAAAACCACTTTTCGCACTTGTGTTGGTGCAGGAAACCACTTTTGCACTTGTATTAGTGTGGAAAAAACACTTTTTGCACTTGTGATAGTGTTGAAAAACCACTTTTCGCACTTGTGTTAGTGTTGAAAAACCACTTTTCGCACTTGTGTTGGTGCAGGAAACCACTTTTGCACTTGTATTAGTGTGGAAAACCACTTTTCGCACTTGTGTTTGTGTTGAAAAACCACTTTTCGCACTTGTGTTAGTGTTGAAAAACCACTTTTCGCACTTGTGTTGGTGCAGGAAACCACTTTTGCACTTGTATTAGTGTGGAAAAACCACTTTTTGCACTTGTGTTATTGTTGAAAAACCACTTTTCGCACTTGTGTTGGTGCAGGAAACCAATTTCGCACTTGTGTTAGTGTTGAAAAACCACTTTTCACACTTGTGTTAGTGTTGAAAAACCACTTTTCGCACTTGTGTTAGTGTTGAAAAACCACTTTTCGCACGTGTGTTGGTGCAGGAAACCACTTTTCGCACTTGTGTTAGTGTTGAAAAACCACTTTTCGCACTTGTGTTAGTGTTGAAAAACCACTTTTCGCACTCGTGTTAGTGTTGAAAAACCACTTTTCGCACTTGTGTTGGTGCAGGAAACCACTTTTGCACTTGTATTAGTGTGGAAAAAACACTTTTGCACTTGTGATAGTGTTGAAAAACCACATTTCGCACTTGTGTTAGTGTTGAAAAACCACTTTTCGCACTTGTGTTGGTGCAGGAAACCACTTTTGCACTTGTATTAGTGTGGAAAAAACACTTTTCGCACTTGTGTTAGTGTTGAAAAACCACTTTTCGCACTTGTGTTAGTGTTGAAAAACCACTTTTCACACTTGTGTTGGTACAGGAAACCACTTTTGCACTTGTATTAGTGTGGAAAAAACACTTTTTGCACTTGTGATAGTGTTGAAAAACCACTTTTCGCACTTGTGTTAGTGTTGAAAAACCACTTTTCGCACTTATGTTGGTGCAGGAAACCACTTTTGCACTTGTATTAGTGTGGAAAAAACACTTTTCGCACTTGTGTTAGTGTTGAAAAACCACTTTTCGCACTTGTGTTAGTGTTGAAAAACCACTTTTCGCACTTGTGTTGGTGCAGGAAACCACTTCTGCACTTGTATTAGTGTGGAAAAAACACTTTTTGCACTTGTGATAGTGTTGAAAAACCACTTTTCGCACTTGTGTTAGTGTTGAAAAAACACTTTTCGCACTTGTGTTGGTACAGGAAACCACTTTTGCACTTGTATTAGTGTGGAAAAACCACTTTTCACACTTGTGTTAGTGTTGAAAAACCACTTTTCGCACTTGTGTTAGTGTTGAAAAACCACTTTTCGCACTTGTGTTGGTGCAGGAAACCACTTTTGCACTTGTATTAGTGTGGACAAAACACTTTTTGCACTTGTGATAGTGTTGAAAAACCACTTTTCGCACTTGTGTTAGTGTTGAAAAACCACTTTTCGCACTTGTGTTGGTGCAGGAAACCACTTTTGCACTTGTATTAGTGTGGAAAAACCACTTTTCGCACTTGTGTTAGTGTTGAAAAACCACTTTTCGCACTTGTGTTAGTGTTGAAAAACCACTTTTCGCACTTGTGTTAGTGTTGAAAAACCACTTTTCGCACTTGTGTTGGTGCAGGAAAACCACTTTTGCACTTGTATTAGTGTGGAAAAAACACTTTTCGCACTTGTATTAGTGTGGAAAAACCACTTTTCGCACTTGTGTTTGTGTTTAAAACCACTTTTCGCACTTGTGTTAGTGTTGAAAAACCACTTTTCGCATGTGTGTTGGTGCAGGAAACCACTTTTCGCACTTGTGTTAGTGTTGAAAAACCACTTTTCGCACTTGTGTTAGTGTTGAAAAACCACTTTTCGCACTTGTGTTAGTGTTGAAAAACCACTTTTCGCACTTGTGTTGGTGCAGGAAACCACTTTTGCACTTGTATTAGTGTGGAAAAAACACTTTTTGCACTTGTGATAGTGTTGAAAAACCACTTTTCGCACTTGTGTTAGTGTTGAAAAACTACATTTCGCACTTGTGTTGGTGCAGGAAACCACTTTTGCACTTGTATTAGTGTGGAAAAAACACTTTTCGCACTTGTGTTAGTGTTGAAAAACCACTTTTCGCACTTGTGTTAGTGTTGAAAAACCACTTTTCGCACTTGTGTTGGTGCAGGAAACCACTTTTGCACTTGTATTAGTGTGGCAAAAACACTTTTCGCACTTGTGTTAGTGTTGAAAAACCACTTTTCGCACTTGTGTTAATGTTGAAAAACCACTTTTCGCACTTGTGTTGGTGCAGGAAACCACTTTTGCACTTGTATTAGTGTGGAAAAACCACTTTTCGCACTTGTGTTAGTGTTGAAAAACCACTTTTCACACTTGTGTTAGTGTTGAAAAACCACTTTTCGCACTTATGTTGGTGCAGGAAACCACTTTTGCACTTGTATTAGTGTGGAAAAAACACTTTTCGCACTTGTGTTAGTGTTGAAAAACCACTTTTCGCACTTGTGTTAGTGTTGAAAAACCACTTTTCGCACTTGTGTTGGTGCAGGAAACCACTTCTGCACTTGTATTAGTGTGGAAAAAACACTTTTTGCACTTGTGATAGTGTTGAAAAACCACTTTTCGCACTTGTGTTAGTGTTGAAAAAACACTTTTCGCACTTGTGTTGGTGCAGGAAACCACTTTTGCACTTGTATTAGTGTGGAAAAACCACTTTTCACACTTGTGTTAGTGTTGAAAAACCACTTTTCGCACTTGTGTTAGTGTTGAAAAAACACTTTTCGCACTTGTGTTGGTACAGGAAACCACTTTTGCACTTGTATTAGTGTGGAAAAACCACTTTTCACACTTGTGTTAGTGTTGAAAAACCACTTTTCGCACTTGTGTTAGTGTTGAAAAACCACTTTTCGCACTTGTGTTGGTGCAGGAAACCACTTTTGCACTTGTATTAGTGTGGACAAAACACTTTTTGCACTTGTGATAGTGTTGAAAAACCACTTTTCGCACTTGTGTTAGTGTTGAAAAACCACTTTTCGCACTTGTGTTGGTGCAGGAAACCACTTTTGCACTTGTATTAGTGTGGAAAAACCACTTTTCGCACTTGTGTTAGTGTTGAAAAACCACTTTTCGCACTTGTGTTAGTGTTGAAAAACCACTTTTCGCACTTGTGTTAGTGTTGAAAAACCACTTTTCGCACTTGTGTTGGTGCAGGAAAACCACTTTTGCACTTGTATTAGTGTGGAAAAAACACTTTTCGCACTTGTATTAGTGTGGAAAAACCACTTTTCACACTTGTGTTTGTGTTTAAAACCACTTTTCGCACTTGTGTTAGTGTTGAAAAACCACTTTTCGCATGTGTGTTGGTGCAGGAAACCACTTTTCGCACTTGTGTTAGTGTTGAAAAACCACTTTTCGCACTTGTGTTAGTGTTGAAAAACCACTTTTCGCACTTGTGTTAGTGTTGAAAAACCACTTTTCGCACTTGTGTTGGTGCAGGAAACCACTTTTGCACTTGTATTAGTGTGGAAAAAACACTTTTTGCACTTGTGATAGTGTTGAAAAACCACTTTTCGCACTTGTGTTAGTGTTGAAAAACCACATTTCGCACTTGTGTTGGTGCAGGAAACCAATTTTGCACTTGTATTAGTGTGGAAAAAACACTTTTCGCACTTGTGTTAGTGTTGAAAAACCACTTTTCGCACTTGTGTTAGTGTTGAAAAACCACTTTTCGCACTTGTGTTGGTGCAGGAAACCACTTTTGCACTTGTATTAGTGTGGCAAAAACACTTTTCGCACTTGTGTTAGTGTTGAAAAACCACTTTTCGCACTTGTGTTAATGTTGAAAAACCACTTTTCGCACTTGTGTTGGTGCAGGAAACCACTTTTGCACTTGTATTAGTGTGGAAAAACCACTTTTCGCACTTGTGTTAGTGTTGAAAAACCACTTTTCACACTTGTGTTAGTGTTGAAAAACCACTTTTCGCACTTGTGTTAGTGTTGAAAAACCACTTTTCGCACTTGTGTTGGTGCAGGAAACCACTTCTGCACTTGTATTAGTGTGGAAAAAACACTTTTTGCACTTGTGATAGTGTTGAAAAACCACTTTTCGCACTTGTGTTAGTGTTGAAAAAACACTTTTCGCACTTGTGTTGGTGCAGGAAACCACTTTTGCACTTGTATTAGTGTGGAAAAACCACTTTTCACACTTGTGTTAGTGTTGAAAAACCACTTTTCGCACTTGTGTTAGTGTTGAAAAACCACTTTTCGCACTTGTGTTGGTGCAGGAAACCACTTTTGCACTTGTATTAGTGTGGACAAAACACTTTTTGCACTTGTGATAGTGTTGAAAAACCACTTTTCGCACTTGTGTTAGTGTTGAAAAACCACTTTTCGCACTTGTGTTGGTGCAGGAAACCACTTTTGCACTTGTATTAGTGTGGAAAAACCATTTTTCGCACTTGTGTTAGTGTTGAAAAACCACTTTTCGCACTTGTGTTAGTGTTGAAAAACCACTTTTCGCACTTGTGTTAGTGTTGAAAAACCACTTTTCGCACTTGTGTTGGTGCAGGAAACCACTTTTGCACTTGTATTAGTGTGGAAAAAACACTTTTCGCACTAGTGTGGAAAAAACCACTTTTCACACTTGTGTTAGTGTTGAAAAACCACTTTTCGCACTTGTGTTAGTGTTGAAAAACCACTTTTCGCATGTGTGTTGGTGCAGGAAACCACTTTTCGCACTTGTGTTAGTGTTGAAAAACCACTTTTCGCACTTGTGTTAGTGTTGAAAAACCACTTTTCGCACTTGTGTTAGTGTTGAAAAACCACTTTTCGCACTTGTGTTGGTGCAGGAAACCACTTTTGCACTTGTATTAGTGTGGAAAAAACACTTTTTGCACTTGTGATAGTGTTGAAAAACCACTTTTCGCACTTGTGTTAGTGTTGAAAAACCACATTTCGCACTTGTGTTGGTGCAGGAAACCACTTTTGCACTTGTATTAGTGTGGAAAAAACACTTTTTGCAATTGTGATAGTGTTGAAAAACCACTTTTCGCACTTGTGTTAGTGTTGAAAAACCACTTTTCGCACTTATGTTGGTGCAGGAAACCACTTTTGCACTTGTATTAGTGTGGAAAAAACACTTTTAGCACTTGTGTTAGTGTTGAAAAACCACTTTTCGCACTTGTGTTAGTGTTGAAAAACCACTTTTCGCACTTGTGTTGGTGCAGGAAACCACTTCTGCACTTGTATTAGTGTGGAAAAAACACTTTTTGCACTTGTGATAGTGTTGAAAAACCACTTTTCGCACTTGTGTTAGTGTTGAAAAAACACTTTTCGCACTTGTGTTGGTGCAGGAAACTACTTTTGCACTTGTATTAGTGTGGAAAAAACCACTTTTCACACTTGTGTTAGTGTTGAAAAACCACTTTTCGCACTTGTGTTAGTGTTGAAAAACCACTTTCGCACTTGTGTTAGTGTTGAAAAACCACTTTTCGCACTTGTGTTGGTGCAGGAAACCACTTTTGCACTTGTATTAGTGTGGAAAAAACACTTTTTGCACTTGTGATAGTGTTGAAAAACCACTTTTCGCACTTGTGTTAGTGTTGAAAAACCACATTTCGCACTTGTGTTGGTGCAGGAAACCACTTTTGCACTTGTATTAGTGTGGACAAAACACTTTTTGCACTTGTGATAGTGTTGAAAAACCACTTTTCGCACTTGTGTTAGTGTTGAAAAACCACATTTCGCACTTGTGTTGGTGCAGGAAACCACTTTTGCACTTGTATTAGTGTGGACAAAACACTTTTTGCACTTGTGATAGTGTTGAAAAACCACTTTTCGCACTTGTGTTAGTGTTGAAAAACCACTTTTCGCACTTGTGTTGGTGCAGGAAACCACTTTTGCACTTGTATTAGTGTGGAAAAACCACTTTTCGCACTTGTGTTAGTGTTGAAAAACCACTTTTCGCACTTGTGTTAGTGTTGAAAAACCACTTTTCGCACTTGTGTTAGTGTTGAAAAACCACTTTTCGCACTTGTGTTGGTGCAGGAAACCACTTTTGCACTTGTATTAGTGTGGAAAAAACACTTTTCGCACTTGTATTAGTGTGGAAAAACCACTTTTCACACTTGTGTTAGTGTTGAAAAACCACTTTTCGCACTTGTGTTAGTGTTGAAAAACCACTTTTCGCATGTGTGTTGGTGCAGGAAACCACTTTTCGCACTTGTGTTAGTGTTGAAAAACCACTTTTCGCACTTGTGTTAGTGTTGAAAAACCACTTTTCGCACTTGTGTTAGTGTTGAAAAACCACTTTTCGCACTTGTGTTGGTGCAGGAAACCACTTTTGCACTTGTATTAGTGTGGAAAAAACACTTTTTGCACTTGTGATAGTGTTGAAAAACCACTTTTCGCACTTGTGTTAGTGTTGAAAAACCACATTTCGCACTTGTGTTGGTGCAGGAAACCACTTTTGCACTTGTATTAGTGTGGAAAAAACACTTTTCGCACTTGTGTTAGTGTTGAAAAACCACTTTTCGCACTTGTGTTAATGTTGAAAAACCACTTTTCGCACTTGTGTTGGTGCAGGAAACCACTTTTTGCACTTGTGTTAGTGTTGAAAAACCACTTTTCGCACTTGTGTTGGTGCAGGAAACCACTTTTGCACTTGTATTAGTGTGGAAAAAACACTTTTTGCACTTGTGATAGTGTTGAAAAACCACTTTTCGCACTTGTGTTAGTGTTGAAAAACCACTTTTCGCACTTGTGTTGGTGCAGGAAACCACTTTTGCACTTGTATTAGTGTGGAAAAACCACTTTTCGCACTTGTGTTTGTGTTGAAAAACCACTTTTCGCACTTGTGTTAGTGTTGAAAAACCACTTTTCGCACTTGTGTTGGTGCAGGAAACCACTTTTGCACTTGTATTAGTGTGGAAAAACCACTTTTCGCACTTGTGTTGGTGCAGGAAACCAATTTCGCACTTGTGTTAGTGTTGAAAAACCACTTTTCACACTTGTGTTAGTGTTGAAAAACCACTTTTCGCACTTGTGTTAGTGTTGAAAAACCACTTTTCGCACGTGTGTTGGTGCAGGAAACCACTTTTCGCACTTGTGTTAGTGTTGAAAAACCACTTTTCGCACTTGTGTTAGTGTTGAAAAACCACTTTTCGCACTTGTGTTAGTGTTGAAAAACCACTTTTCGCACTTGTGTTGGTGCAGGAAACCACTTTTGCACTTGTATTAGTGTGGAAAAAACACTTTTGCACTTGTGATAGTGTTGAAAAACCACATTTCGCACTTGTGTTAGTGTTGAAAAACCACTTTTCGCACTTGTGTTGGTGCAGGAAACCACTTTTGCACTTGTATTAGTGTGGAAAAAACACTTTTCGCACTTGTGTTAGTGTTGAAAAACCACTTTTCGCACTTGTGTTAGTGTTGAAAAACCACTTTTCACACTTGTGTTGGTACAGGAAACCACTTTTGCACTTGTATTAGTGTGGAAAAAACACTTTTTGCACTTGTGATAGTGTTGAAAAACCACTTTTCGCACTTGTGTTAGTGTTGAAAAACCACTTTTCGCACTTATGTTGGTGCAGGAAACCACTTTTGCACTTGTATTAGTGTGGAAAAAACACTTTTCGCACTTGTGTTAGTGTTGAAAAACCACTTTTCGCACTTGTGTTAGTGTTGAAAAACCACTTTTCGCACTTGTGTTGGTGCAGGAAACCACTTCTGCACTTGTATTAGTGTGGAAAAAACACTTTTTGCACTTGTGATAGTGTTGAAAAACCACTTTTCGCACTTGTGTTAGTGTTGAAAAAACACTTTTCGCACTTGTGTTGGTACAGGAAACCACTTTTGCACTTGTATTAGTGTGGAAAAACCACTTTTCACACTTGTGTTAGTGTTGAAAAACCACTTTTCGCACTTGTGTTAGTGTTGAAAAACCACTTTTCGCACTTGTGTTGGTGCAGGAAACCACTTTTGCACTTGTATTAGTGTGGACAAAACACTTTTTGCACTTGTGATAGTGTTGAAAAACCACTTTTCGCACTTGTGTTAGTGTTGAAAAACCACTTTTCGCACTTGTGTTGGTGCAGGAAACCACTTTTGCACTTGTATTAGTGTGGAAAAACCACTTTTCGCACTTGTGTTAGTGTTGAAAAACCACTTTTCGCACTTGTGTTAGTGTTGAAAAACCACTTTTCGCACTTGTGTTAGTGTTGAAAAACCACTTTTCGCACTTGTGTTGGTGCAGGAAAACCACTTTTGCACTTGTATTAGTGTGGAAAAAACACTTTTCGCACTTGTATTAGTGTGGAAAAACCACTTTTCGCACTTGTGTTTGTGTTTAAAACCACTTTTCGCACTTGTGTTAGTGTTGAAAAACCACTTTTCGCATGTGTGTTGGTGCAGGAAACCACTTTTCGCACTTGTGTTAGTGTTGAAAAAACACTTTTCGCACTTGTGTTAGTGTTGAAAAACCACTTTTCGCACTTGTGTTAGTGTTGAAAAACCACTTTTCGCACTTGTGTTGGTGCAGGAAACCACTTTTGCACTTGTATTAGTGTGGAAAAAACACTTTTTGCACTTGTGATAGTGTTGAAAAACCACTTTTCGCACTTGTGTTAGTGTTGAAAAACCACATTTCGCACTTGTGTTGGTGCAGGAAACCACTTTTGCACTTGTATTAGTGTGGAAAAAACACTTTTCGCACTTGTGTTAGTGTTGAAAAACCACTTTTCGCACTTGTGTTAGTGTTGAAAAACCACTTTTCGCACTTGTGTTGGTGCAGGAAACCACTTTTGCACTTGTATTAGTGTGGCAAAAACACTTTTCGCACTTGTGTTAGTGTTGAAAAACCACTTTTCGCACTTGTGTTAATGTTGAAAAACCACTTTTCGCACTTGTGTTGGTGCAGGAAACCACTTTTGCACTTGTATTAGTGTGGAAAAACCACTTTTCGCACTTGTGTTAGTGTTGAAAAACCACTTTTCACACTTGTGTTAGTGTTGAAAAACCACTTTTCGCACTTATGTTGGTGCAGGAAACCACTTTTGCACTTGTATTAGTGTGGAAAAAACACTTTTCGCACTTGTGTTAGTGTTGAAAAACCACTTTTCGCACTTGTGTTAGTGTTGAAAAACCACTTTTCGCACTTGTGTTGGTGCAGGAAACCACTTCTGCACTTGTATTAGTGTGGAAAAAACACTTTTTGCACTTGTGATAGTGTTGAAAAACCACTTTTCGCACTTGTGTTAGTGTTGAAAAACCACTTTTCGCATGTGTGTTGGTGCAGGAAACTACTTTTCGCACTTGTGTTAGTGTTGAAAAACCACTTTTCGTACTTGTGTTAGTGTTGAAAAACCACTTTTCGCACTTGTGTTGGTGCAGGAAACCACTTTTGCACTTGTATTAGTGTGGAAAAAACACTTTTCGCACTTGTGTTAGTGTTGAAAAACCACTTTTCGCACTTGTGTTAATGTTGAAAAACCACTTTTCGCACTTGTGTTGGTGCAGGAAACCACTTTTGCACTTGTATTAGTGTGGAAAAACCACTTTTCGCACTTGTGTTAGTGTTGAAAAACCACTTTTCACACTTGTGTTAGTGTTGAAAAACCACTTTTCGCACTTATGTTGGTGCAGGAAACCACTTTTGCACTTGTATTAGTGTGGAAAAAACTCTTTTCGCACTTGTGTTATTGTTGAAAAACCACTTTTCGCACTTGTGTTAGTGTTGAAAAACCACTTTTCGCACTTGTGTTGGTGCAGGAAACCACTTCTGCACTTGTATTAGTGTGGAAAAAACACTTTTTGCACTTGTGATAGTTTTGAAAAACCACTTTTCGCACTTGTGTTAGTGTTGAAAAAACACTTTTCGCACTTGTGTTGGTGCAGGAAACCACTTTTGCACTTGTATTAGTGTGGAAAACCCACTTTTCGCACTTGTGTTTGTGTTGAAAAACCACTTTTCGCACTTGTGTTAGTGTTGAAAAACCACTTTTCGCACTTGTGTTGGTGCAGGAAACCACTTTTGTACTTGTATTAGTGTGGAAAAACCACTTTTCGCACTTGTGTTAGTGTTGAAAAACCACTTTTTGCACTTGTGTTAGTGTTGAAAAACCACTTTTCGCACTTGTGTTGGTGTGGAAAAAACACTTTTTGCACTTGTGTTAGTGTTGAAAAACCACTTTTCGCACTTGTGTTGGTGCAGGAAACCACTTTTGCACTTGTATTAGTGTGGAAAAAACACTTTTTGCACTTGTGATAGTGTTGAAAAACCACTTTTCGCACTTGTGTTAGTGTTGAAAAACCACTTTTCGCACTTGTGTTGGTGCAGGAAACCACTTTTGCACTTGTATTAGTGTGGAAAAACCACTTTTCGCACTTGTGTTTGTGTTGAAAAACCACTTTTCGCACTTGTGTTAGTGTTGAAAAACCACTTTTCGCACTTGTGTTGGTGCAGGAAACCACTTTTGCACTTGTATTAGTGTGGAAAAACCACTTTTTGCACTTGTGTTATTGTTGAAAAACCACTTTTCGCACTTGTGTTGGTGCAGGAAACCAATTTCGCACTTGTGTTAGTGTTGAAAAACCACTTTTCACACTTGTGTTAGTGTTGAAAAACCACTTTTCGCACTTGTGTTAGTGTTGAAAAACCACTTTTCGCACGTGTGTTGGTGCAGGAAACCACTTTTCGCACTTGTGTTAGTGTTGAAAAACCACTTTTCGCACTTGTGTTAGTGTTGAAAAACCACTTTTCGCACTTGTGTTAGTGTTGAAAAACCACTTTTCGCACTTGTGTTGGTGCAGGAAACCACTTTTGCACTTGTATTAGTGTGGAAAAAACACTTTTGCACTTGTGATAGTGTTGAAAAACCACATTTCGCACTTGTGTTAGTGTTGAAAAACCACTTTTCGCACTTGTGTTGGTGCAGGAAACCACTTTTGCACTTGTATTAGTGTGGAAAAAACACTTTTCGCACTTGTGTTAGTGTTGAAAAACCACTTTTCGCACTTGTGTTAGTGTTGAAAAACCACTTTTCACACTTGTGTTGGTACAGGAAACCACTTTTGCACTTGTATTAGTGTGGAAAAAACACTTTTTGCACTTGTGATAGTGTTGAAAAACCACTTTTCGCACTTGTGTTAGTGTTGAAAAACCACTTTTCGCACTTATGTTGGTGCAGGAAACCACTTTTGCACTTGTATTAGTGTGGAAAAACCACTTTTCGCACTTGTGTTAGTGTTGAAAAACCACTTTTCGCACTTATGTTGGTGCAGGAAACCACTTTTGCACTTGTATTAGTGTGGAAAAAACACTTTTCGCACTTGTGATAGTGTTGAAAAACCACTTTTCGCACTTGTGTTAGTGTTGAAAAACCACATTTCGCACTTGTGTTGGTGCAGGAAACCACTTTTGCACTTGTATTAGTGTGGAAAAAACACTTTTCGCACTTGTGTTAGTGTTGAAAAACCACTTTTCGCACTTGTGTTAGTGTTGAAAAACCACTTTTCGCACTTGTGTTGGTGCAGGAAACCACTTTTGCACTTGTATTAGTGTGGAAAAAACACTTTTCGCACTTGTGTTAGTGTTGAAAAACCACTTTTCGCACTTGTGTTAATGTTGAAAAACCACTTTTCGCACTTGTGTTGGTGCAGGAAACCACTTTTGCACTTGTATTAGTGTGGAAAAACCACTTTTCGCACTTGTGTTAGTGTTGAAAAACCACTTTTCACACTTGTGTTAGTGTTGAAAAACCACTTTTCGCACTTATGTTGGTGCAGGAAACCACTTTTGCACTTGTATTAGTGTGGAAAAAACTCTTTTCGCACTTGTGTTATTGTTGAAAAACCACTTTTCGCACTTGTGTTAGTGTTGAAAAACCACTTTTCGCACTTGTGTTGGTGCAGGAAACCACTTCTGCACTTGTATTAGTGTGGAAAAAACACTTTTTGCACTTGTGATAGTTTTGAAAAACCACTTTTCGCACTTGTGTTAGTGTTGAAAAAACACTTTTCGCACTTGTGTTGGTGCAGGAAACCACTTTTGCACTTGTATTAGTGTGGAAAAACCACTTTTCGCACTTGTGTTTGTGTTGAAAAACCACTTTTCGCACTTGTGTTAGTGTTGAAAAACCACTTTTCGCACTTGTGTTGGTGCAGGAAACCACTTTTGTACTTGTATTAGTGTGGAAAAACCACTTTTCGCACTTGTGTTAGTGTTGAAAAACCACTTTTTGCACTTGTGTTAGTGTTGAAAAACCACTTTTCGCACTTGTGTTGGTGTGGAAAAAACACTTTTTGCACTTGTGTTAGTGTTGAAAAACCACTTTTCGCACTTGTGTTGGTGCAGGAAACCACTTTTGCACTTGTATTAGTGTGGAAAAAACACTTTTTGCACTTGTGATAGTGTTGAAAAACCACTTTTCGCACTTGTGTTAGTGTTGAAAAACCACTTTTCGCACTTGTGTTGGTGCAGGAAACCACTTTTGCACTTGTATTAGTGTGGAAAAACCACTTTTCGCACTTGTGTTTGTGTTGAAAAACCACTTTTCGCACTTGTGTTAGTGTTGAAAAACCACTTTTCGCACTTGTGTTGGTGCAGGAAACCACTTTTGCACTTGTATTAGTGTGGAAAAACCACTTTTTGCACTTGTGTTATTGTTGAAAAACCACTTTTCGCACTTGTGTTGGTGCAGGAAACCAATTTCGCACTTGTGTTAGTGTTGAAAAACCACTTTTCACACTTGTGTTAGTGTTGAAAAACCACTTTTCGCACTTGTGTTAGTGTTGAAAAACCACTTTTCGCACGTGTGTTGGTGCAGGAAACCACTTTTCGCACTTGTGTTAGTGTTGAAAAACCACTTTTCGCACTTGTGTTAGTGTTGAAAAACCACTTTTCGCACTTGTGTTAGTGTTGAAAAACCACTTTTCGCACTTGTGTTGGTGCAGGAAACCACTTTTGCACTTGTATTAGTGTGGAAAAAACACTTTTGCACTTGTGATAGTGTTGAAAAACCACATTTCGCACTTGTGTTAGTGTTGAAAAACCACTTTTCGCACTTGTGTTGGTGCAGGAAACCACTTTTGCACTTGTATTAGTGTGGAAAAAACACTTTTCGCACTTGTGTTAGTGTTGAAAAACCACTTTTCGCACTTGTGTTAGTGTTGAAAAACCACTTTTCACACTTGTGTTGGTACAGGAAACCACTTTTGCACTTGTATTAGTGTGGAAAAAACACTTTTTGCACTTGTGATAGTGTTGAAAAACCACTTTTCGCACTTGTGTTAGTGTTGAAAAACCACTTTTCGCACTTATGTTGGTGCAGGAAACCACTTTTGCACTTGTATTAGTGTGGAAAAACCACTTTTCGCACTTGTGTTAGTGTTGAAAAACCACTTTTCGCACTTATGTTGGTGCAGGAAACCACTTTTGCACTTGTATTAGTGTGGAAAAAACACTTTTCGCACTTGTGATAGTGTTGAAAAACCACTTTTCGCACTTGTGTTAGTGTTGAAAAACCACATTTCGCACTTGTGTTGGTGCAGGAAACCACTTTTGCACTTGTATTAGTGTGGAAAAAACACTTTTCGCACTTGTGTTAGTGTTGAAAAACCACTTTTCGCACTTGTGTTAGTGTTGAAAGACCACTTTTCGCACTTGTGTTGGTGCAGGAAACCACTTTTGCACTTGTATTAGTGTGGAAAAAACACTTTTCGCACTTGTGTTAGTGTTGAAAAACCACTTTTCGCACTTGTGTTAATGTTGAAAAACCACTTTTCGCACTTGTGTTGGTGCAGGAAACCACTTTTGCACTTGTATTAGTGTGGAAAAACCACTTTTCGCACTTGTGTTAGTGTTGAAAAACCACTTTTCACACTTGTGTTAGTGTTGAAAAACCACTTTTCGCACTTATGTTGGTGCAGGAAACCACTTTTGCACTTGTATTAGTGTGGAAAAAACTCTTTTCGCACTTGTGTTATTGTTGAAAAACCACTTTTCGCACTTGTGTTAGTGTTGAAAAACCACTTTTCGCACTTGTGTTGGTGCAGGAAACCACTTCTGCACTTGTATTAGTGTGGAAAAAACACTTTTTGCACTTGTGATAGTTTTGAAAAACCACTTTTCGCACTTGTGTTAGTGTTGAAAAAACACTTTTCGCACTTGTGTTGGTGCAGGAAACCACTTTTGCACTTGTATTAGTGTGGAAAAACCACTTTTCGCACTTGTGTTTGTGTTGAAAAACCACTTTTCGCACTTGTGTTAGTGTTGAAAAACCACTTTTCGCACTTGTGTTGGTGCAGGAAACCACTTTTGTACTTGTATTAGTGTGGAAAAACCACTTTTCGCACTTGTGTTAGTGTTGAAAAACCACTTTTTGCACTTGTGTTAGTGTTGAAAAACCACTTTTCGCACTTGTGTTGGTGTGGAAAAAACACTTTTTGCACTTGTGTTAGTGTTGAAAAACCACTTTTCGCACTTGTGTTGGTGCAGGAAACCACTTTTGCACTTGTATTAGTGTGGAAAAAACACTTTTTGCACTTGTGATAGTGTTGAAAAACCACTTTTCGCACTTGTGTTAGTGTTGAAAAACCACTTTTCGCACTTGTGTTGGTGCAGGAAACCACTTTTGCACTTGTATTAGTGTGGAAAAAACACTTTTTGCACTTGTGATAGTGTTGAAAAACCACTTTTCGCACTTGTGTTAGTGTTGAAAAACCACTTTTCGCACTTATGTTGGTGCAGGAAACCACTTTTGCACTTGTATTAGTGTGGAAAAACCACTTTTCGCACTTGTGTTAGTGTTGAAAAACCACTTTTCGCACTTATGTTGGTGCAGGAAACCACTTTTGCACTTGTATTAGTGTGGAAAAAACACTTTTCGCACTTGTGATAGTGTTGAAAAACCACTTTTCGCACTTGTGTTAGTGTTGAAAAACCACATTTCGCACTTGTGTTGGTGCAGGAAACCACTTTTGCACTTGTATTAGTGTGGAAAAAACACTTTTCGCACTTGTGTTAGTGTTGAAAAACCACTTTTCGCACTTGTGTTAGTGTTGAAAGACCACTTTTCGCACTTGTGTTGGTGCAGGAAACCACTTTTGCACTTGTATTAGTGTGGAAAAAACACTTTTCGCACTTGTGTTAGTGTTGAAAAACCACTTTTCGCACTTGTGTTAATGTTGAAAAACCACTTTTCGCACTTGTGTTGGTGCAGGAAACCACTTTTGCACTTGTATTAGTGTGGAAAAACCACTTTTCGCACTTGTGTTAGTGTTGAAAAACCACTTTTCACACTTGTGTTAGTGTTGAAAAACCACTTTTCGCACTTATGTTGGTGCAGGAAACCACTTTTGCACTTGTATTAGTGTGGAAAAAACTCTTTTCGCACTTGTGTTATTGTTGAAAAACCACTTTTCGCACTTGTGTTAGTGTTGAAAAACCACTTTTCGCACTTGTGTTGGTGCAGGAAACCACTTCTGCACTTGTATTAGTGTGGAAAAAACACTTTTTGCACTTGTGATAGTTTTGAAAAACCACTTTTCGCACTTGTGTTAGTGTTGAAAAAACACTTTTCGCACTTGTGTTGGTGCAGGAAACCACTTTTGCACTTGTATTAGTGTGGAAAAACCACTTTTCGCACTTGTGTTTGTGTTGAAAAACCACTTTTCGCACTTGTGTTAGTGTTGAAAAACCACTTTTCGCACTTGTGTTGGTGCAGGAAACCACTTTTGTACTTGTATTAGTGTGGAAAAACCACTTTTCGCACTTGTGTTAGTGTTGAAAAACCACTTTTTGCACTTGTGTTAGTGTTGAAAAACCACTTTTCGCACTTGTGTTGGTGTGGAAAAAACACTTTTTGCACTTGTGTTAGTGTTGAAAAACCACTTTTCGCACTTGTGTTGGTGCAGGAAACCACTTTTGCACTTGTATTAGTGTGGAAAAAACACTTTTTGCACTTGTGATAGTGTTGAAAAACCACTTTTCGCACTTGTGTTAGTGTTGAAAAACCACTTTTCGCACTTGTGTTGGTGCAGGAAACCACTTTTGCACTTATATTAGTGTGGAAAAACCACTTTTCGCACTTGTGTTTGTGTTGAAAAACCACTTTTCGCACTTGTGTTAGTGTTGAAAAACCACTTTTCGCACTTGTGTTGGTGCAGGAAACCACTTTTGCACTTGTATTAGTGTGGAAAAACCACTTTTTGCACTTGTGTTATTGTTGAAAAACCACTTTTCGCACTTGTGTTGGTGCAGGAAACCAATTTCGCACTTGTGTTAGTGTTGAAAAACCACTTTTCACACTTGTGTTAGTGTTGAAAAACCACTTTTCGCACTTGTGTTAGTGTTGAAAAACCACTTTTCGCACGTGTGTTGGTGCAGGAAACCACTTTTCGCACTTGTGTTAGTGTTGAAAAACCACTTTTCGCACTTGTGTTAGTGTTGAAAAACCACTTTTCGCACTTGTGTTAGTGTTGAAAAACCACTTTTCGCACTTGTGTTGGTGCAGGAAACCACTTTTGCACTTGTATTAGTGTGGAAAAAACACTTTTGCACTTGTGATAGTGTTGAAAAACCACATTTCGCACTTGTGTTAGTGTTGAAAAACCACTTTTCGCACTTGTGTTGGTGCAGGAAACCACTTTTGCACTTGTATTAGTGTGGAAAAAACACTTTTCGCACTTGTGTTAGTGTTGAAAAACCACTTTTCGCACTTGTGTTAGTGTTGAAAAACCACTTTTCACACTTGTGTTGGTACAGGAAACCACTTTTGCACTTGTATTAGTGTGGAAAAAACACTTTTTGCACTTGTGATAGTGTTGAAAAACCACTTTTCGCACTTGTGTTAGTGTTGAAAAACCACTTTTCGCACTTATGTTGGTGCAGGAAACCACTTTTGCACTTGTATTAGTGTGGAAAAAACACTTTTCGCACTTGTGTTAGTGTTGAAAAACCACCTTTCGCACTTGTGTTAGTGTTGAAAAACCACTTTTCGCACTTGTGTTGGTGCAGGAAACCACTTCTGCACTTGTATTAGTGTGGAAAAAACACTTTTTGCACTTGTGATAGTGTTGAAAAACCACTTTTCGCACTTGTGTTAGTGTTGAAAAAACACTTTTCGCACTTGTGTTGGTACAGGAAACCACTTTTGCACTTGTATTAGTGTGGAAAAACCACTTTTCACACTTGTGTTAGTGTTGAAAAACCACTTTTCGCACTTGTGTTAGTGTTGAAAAACCACTTTTCGCACTTGTGTTGGTGCAGGAAACCACTTTTGCACTTGTATTAGTGTGGACAAAACACTTTTTGCACTTGTGATAGTGTTGAAAAACCACTTTTCGCACTTGTGTTAGTGTTGAAAAACCACTTTTCGCACTTGTGTTGGTGCAGGAAACCACTTTTGCACTTGTATTAGTGTGGAAAAACCACTTTTCGCACTTGTGTTAGTGTTGAAAAACCACTTTTCGCACTTGTGTTAGTGTTGAAAAACCACTTTTCGCACTTGTGTTAGTGTTGAAAAACCACTTTTCGCACTTGTGTTGGTGCAGGAAAACCACTTTTGCACTTGTATTAGTGTGGAAAAAACACTTTTCGCACTTGTATTAGTGTGGAAAAACCACTTTTCGCACTTGTGTTTGTGTTTAAAACCACTTTTCGCACTTGTGTTAGTGTTGAAAAACCACTTTTCGCATGTGTGTTGGTGCAGGAAACCACTTTTCGCACTTGTGTTAGTGTTGAAAAACCACTTTTCGCACTTGTGTTAGTGTTGAAAAACCACTTTTCGCACTTGTGTTAGTGTTGAAAAACCACTTTTCGCACTTGTGTTGGTGCAGGAAACCACTTTTGCACTTGTATTAGTGTGGAAAAAACACTTTTTGCACTTGTGATAGTGTTGAAAAACCACTTTTCGCACTTGTGTTAGTGTTGAAAAACCACATTTCGCACTTGTGTTGGTGCAGGAAACCACTTTTGCACTTGTATTAGTGTGGAAAAAACACTTTTCGCACTTGTGTTAGTGTTGAAAAACCACTTTTCGCACTTGTATTAGTGTTGAAAAACCACTTTTCGCACTTGTGTTGGTGCAGGAAACCACTTTTGCACTTGTATTAGTGTGGCAAAAACACTTTTCGCACTTGTGTTAGTGTTGAAAAACCACTTTTCGCACTTGTGTTAATGTTGAAAAACCACTTTTCGCACTTGTGTTGGTGCAGGAAACCACTTTTGCACTTGTATTAGTGTGGAAAAACCACTTTTCGCACTTGTGTTAGTGTTGAAAAACCACTTTTCACACTTGTGTTAGTGTTGAAAAACCACTTTTCGCACTTATGTTGGTGCAGGAAACCACTTTTGCACTTGTATTAGTGTGGAAAAAACACTTTTCGCACTTGTGTTAGTGTTGAAAAACCACTTTTCGCACTTGTGTTAGTGTTGAAAAACCACTTTTCGCACTTGTGTTGGTGCAGGAAACCACTTCTGCACTTGTATTAGTGTGGAAAAAACACTTTTTGCACTTGTGATAGTGTTGAAAAACCACTTTTCGCACTTGTGTTAGTGTTGAAAAAACACTTTTCGCACTTGTGTTGGTGCAGGAAACCACTTTTGCACTTGTATTAGTGTGGAAAAACCACTTTTCACACTTGTGTTAGTGTTGAAAAACCACTTTTCGCACTTGTGTTAGTGTTGAAAAAACACTTTTCGCACTTGTGTTGGTACAGGAAACCACTTTTGCACTTGTATTAGTGTGGAAAAACCACTTTTCACACTTGTGTTAGTGTTGAAAAACCACTTTTCGCACTTGTGTTAGTGTTGAAAAACCACTTTTCGCACTTGTGTTGGTGCAGGAAACCACTTTTGCACTTGTATTAGTGTGGACAAAACACTTTTTGCACTTGTGATAGTGTTGAAAAACCACTTTTCGCACTTGTGTTAGTGTTGAAAAACCACTTTTCGCACTTGTGTTGGTGCAGGAAACCACTTTTGCACTTGTATTAGTGTGGAAAAACCACTTTTCGCACTTGTGTTAGTGTTGAAAAACCACTTTTCGCACTTGTGTTAGTGTTGAAAAACCACTTTTCGCACTTGTGTTAGTGTTGAAAAACCACTTTTCGCACTTGTGTTGGTGCAGGAAAACCACTTTTGCACTTGTATTAGTGTGGAAAAAACACTTTTCGCACTTGTATTAGTGTGGAAAAACCACTTTTCACACTTGTGTTTGTGTTTAAAACCACTTTTCGCACTTGTGTTAGTGTTGAAAAACCACTTTTCGCATGTGTGTTGGTGCAGGAAACCACTTTTCGCACTTGTGTTAGTGTTGAAAAACCACTTTTCGCACTTGTGTTAGTGTTGAAAAACCACTTTTCGCACTTGTGTTAGTGTTGAAAAACCACTTTTCGCACTTGTGTTGGTGCAGGAAACCACTTTTGCACTTGTATTAGTGTGGAAAAAACACTTTTTGCACTTGTGATAGTGTTGAAAAACCACTTTTCGCACTTGTGTTAGTGTTGAATAACCACATTTCGCACTTGTGTTGGTGCAGGAAACCACTTTTGCACTTGTATTAGTGTGGAAAAAACACTTTTCGCACTTGTGTTAGTGTTGAAAAACCACTTTTCGCACTTGTGTTAGTGTTGAAAAACCACTTTTCGCACTTGTGTTGGTGCAGGAAACCACTTTTGCACTTGTATTAGTGTGGCAAAAAACACTTTTCGCACTTGTGTTAGTGTTGAAAAACCACTTTTCGCACTTGTGTTAGTGTTGAAAAACCACTTTTCGCACTTGTGTTGGTGCAGGAAACCACTTTTGCACTTGTATTAGTGTGGAAAAAACACTTTTCGCACTTGTGTTAGTGTTGAAAAACCACTTTTCGCACTTGTGTTAGTGTTGAAAAACCACTTTTCACACTTGTGTTGGTACAGGAAACCACTTTTGCACTTGTATTAGTGTGGAAAAAACACTTTTTGCACTTGTGATAGTGTTGAAAAACCACTTTTCGCACTTGTGTTAGTGTTGAAAAACCACTTTTCGCACTTATGTTGGTGCAGGAAACCACTTTTGCACTTGTATTAGTGTGGAAAAAACACTTTTCGCACTTGTGTTAGTGTTGAAAAACCACTTTTTGCACTTGTGTTAGTGTTGAAAAACCACTTTTCGCACTTGTGTTGGTGCAGGAAACCACTTCTGCACTTGTATTAGTGTGGAAAAAACACTTTTTGCACTTGTGATAGTGTTGAAAAACCACTTTTCGCACTTGTGTTAGTGTTGAAAAAACACTTTTCGCACTTGTGTTGGTGCAGGAAACCACTTTTGCACTTGTATTAGTGTGGAAAAACCACTTTTCACACTTGTGTTAGTGTTGAAAAACCACTTTTCGCACTTGTGTTTGTGTTGAAAAACCACTTTTCGCACTTGTGTTGGTGCAGGAAACCACTTTTGCACTTGTATTAGTGTGGAAAAAACACTTTAATGTCCTCCTAACTCTCATCTTCTTCAATCTCAAGCTATGGCTCCTGGTTCGTAGACTACTTTAATGTCCTCCTAACTCTCATCTTCTTCAATCTCAAGCTATGGCTCCTGGTCCTATTACTGTCTATTCTAATGCAAAAGTCTTCCACACTTAGTCTGTCTATGTCTTCATTATCTCAAACATCTGTAACATATCCCCTCGTAATCGCCTCCTTTCTATAAATGCAAAGTCCTGTCTCATTCAGTTTAGCTATAGGCCTAGAATCAATCTAAATGGTCGAAGCTGAACAATCTCTAGCAGCTGTCTTTACCCAGATGTGGCAACCCAAATCTCTAGCAGCCTACTCTGTAGCAGTCCTACTCTGTAGCCCCCTCAACCCCTAGGAAATGCCTTCCCTACTGTGATGGTCCGACCCTCCAACTCCTTGCAATTCAGATCCTTTTCTGCCTCTCTGGCGTCCTTTGAGTTTTCAAACGTGACAAAGCCAAACCCTCTTGACTTTCATGTATCCCTGTCTTTTATCAGCAGCACTTCCAAAAGCGGTCCATAGTTGCTGAAGGCAGACTCCAAAACATCTTCCTGTGTTTTGAAGTTCAGTCCACCTACAAATAACTTGCTAAACTTGTCACCATCCCTAACTGATGTGGCGTTATTTTCCCTACTGGGCTTTTTAACAACCATCGGGTTACCATAAACTTGACCACCGGCCAAATCATTCCTGATAACAACCGATACTCCCTCTACAGGAAGCGTGGCTTGTAAACCGACGGTGACTGGTCCTGACACCAAATCGGACTCCAAATGGATGACATGAAGTGGAGCACTAACACAGCCACCAATCCCCTGTAAACGAACACTATCCCCAGTTGCCGTCTCCTCGGACCATGGCAAGATGCCTTCAAGCATTAAAAATTGATATGCTCCTGTATACCTCAATATCCTAACCGGTCTCCGGTTAGTCCAGGCTCCATCCAGTGACACAAACCCCTCGGAAATAAATGGTTGGTAACCCTTTTGAGGGCGATTTCTCACAATGGCCATCGCATTTGGAGTCATACTAGTCGAACTCCGCTCCTGATTTTCCTTTCCCAGAGCATAACAGTTAGACATCAAGTGTCCAGGTTTATGGCAAAAAGTGCAAGTAGGCCCGGAGGGGAACCCCGTGGTCTGCCTCGAGCCCCCCGGAAGATAAGTCTGTCTTGGGCCCATAGTCTTCTGATTTCGAAAAGTTGTGGTATCAGAATTGTCCCCATAATCATCTCGAGGCCGCCGCCATGCCTTGTCGTTCTCCGCACCGGATGTCCCATAGCTCCCCTGTTTAGGTCTAGGCGAGGAGCTCATTCTGTGGAACCCCATCCTATGTGTTAAGGCATAGTCATCTGCCATGGTTGCTGCTTCATACAACTTTGGTACTTTCCTTTCCTCCAGATGTATTTTAATGTCCTCGTGGACACACTGTTGGAATTCCTCCACCAGGATCAATTGTCGCAATAGTTCGAAGTCTTTCCCCACTCCTTTTGAATCACACCACCTATCAAACATGGTTTCCTTCACTCTGGCAAATTCCACATGGGTCTCACTCTCCCTCCTCCTGGCACTCCGGAATTTTTGCCGGTAAGCTTCCGGGACCAATTCATGGGCTTTGAGAATGTTTTTCTTCAATACCTCGTAATCTGCACATTGGTCAATCGGTAAAGCCGAATAAATCTCTTGAGCTTTACCCACCAGAACACTTTGCACCAGTATGGACCAGTATTCCTCAGGCCAGTTTAACAGTCGAGCAACTTTCTCAAAGTGTGGAAAAAACTTGGCTACCTCCTTTTCATTGAAGGGTGGAATCAGCCTCACATGTCTGCCTACATCCCAGGTGTTCTGACCTGGTGTCGAACCACTCGGCATGGATGGTACCTCTCCCCGTTCTTTCCATACATCCAGCTCCTTGAGTTTAATTTCCTGCTGAAGGACCATTTCACGATCCCTTGACTCCCTTTTGGCTTTTCTCTCCTCTGTTTTTTTTTCTTCTAACCTTTCCTGGAGTTCTCTTTCCACTCTCCTTTCCTCTGCTTGTTTCTCTTCTCTTCTCTCTTCTGCTTTCCTTTCCTCTGCTTTTAATCTTTCCTGAAGTTCTCGTTCCACTGCTTTTAATCTTTCCTGGAGTCCTCGTTCCTCTGCTTTTATTCTTTCCTGGAGTTCTCGCTCCACTCTCCTTTCCTCTGCTTGTTTCTCTTCCCTTCTCTTCTGCTTTCCTTTCCTCTGCTTTTTCCCTTTCCTGGCTCTGTAATTGCATCTCCAGTTTCCAGAGCTCCAAATTTTCTTGCTCTTCTGGTAACCACTCCCAGGCTACCTCTTCCCATGTTCCTAATCCCACCATAGATTGTATCAACACTGTCTGCAACTCTGCCTTCTTCATATTAGTTCGGACCTCCATGTTAAAATGTTTGGCCAATTTCAAGAGGTCAGATTTTACTAACGCTCTGAACTGTGCTTCACTAGGGGTCACTGTAAACTTCCCTGCGTCAAACTCCATGGTGACTACTGTTAACACCTGTTAACCTTCACACAAAAATCCAAAAAAATTAATATATATATATATATATAATTTTTTGGAGAAAATTTGGGAATGTTGGAAAAGTTCCAAACTTGGGAATTCTGGGAATGTTAGGGAATTCTTTCCCGGACTAAATTTAGGAATTTTCAGATCCCGGACGAGCCCCCAATTTCTGTTACGGGGTCCTCCCCTATCCTCTAGTCTCGGTAAACCTCCGAACCCCGAGGAAGTCCCCGGCAGAAAGATGCGTTGTCCTTGGTTGAAAACAAGCCAATCAATAACGAGTCCACACCAAGGGTTACGAACAAACCACAATATATTATAAATCCCACACAGGAATCATGACCCCAATTAGTACAGCACTTCACCATATAATTCCTATCTACAGGTGGCACCACCTTATCGAGTCCCTTAACCCCCAAACTCACGGCCCTTTCCCCAATGTCTCTGTACTCCTTCCAGGCGACGTCGATTGGCTCCAGCGATAGTGGAATCAATTTCCGATTCCAATCAGTGGAGGCGTAGACAATCGAACCAACCCGCAGGTCACGTGGTCCAATCCCCAGCACGATAGCGGTAGAATGGGAAACCTCCCAAAGCCGATTTCTGGTACGTACACGGTTGCGGTTCAATCCGTGAGTCTCCTCAATAACCCTCCAAAAGCCACTGTCTTGTACAGCCGTCCCCGGCAAGCCACCGGAGAATAACACCCAGCCGACGCGACACAAAAAACCTGGTCACTGCCGGTTGTGCGTGTGGCGAAGATAGCGGACGGCTTTCTCTCGCACCCGGGTTTGGAGGTAAGGATACTCGGCAACCTCAGTGAGGCTACCCGACTATGCAGGCTCCGCAGCAATCCGGCGATCTCCTATCGCGCGGACTTCTTTTCAAGGAGGCAAGGTTCCCTTGTACTGTACATTTGACTGCTCGGTCCGGAGCTGCAATCAGAAACGTCTGCTTACGATCTTCCACCGCTTCTCCTCTCTCCCCTCCTTATCTCTTCCGGGTCACGATCCGATTTCCGGCCACATTTTACCAGGAGCACTTTTAACCCTTTTAACCACAATAAGCATCATCTAGAATCAACCATGATAACAAGAACCACCATAATTAGGGCCGGTATCCATAACAATAGAATCCTGTAGGTTAAATTGCTCCGAGTGTTGCCAAGAGGAATCTCGATGTATCTCAGTAGAACGTCTGTCCGGGTAAGAGCGTTTGCATGTCGCCATAAGGGGCATGGCTTTCTGTTAGGTCCATGAGGTCTTTATCTGAACGATAACCAGCTCCATTCCCTCTCTAATGGTCCAATGGAGTATTTGATAAACTCTCTAAATTAACTAATCTTTATCTGAACTCTAACCAGCTCCATTCTCTCTCTGATGGAGTATTTGATAAACTCTCTAAATTAACTAATCTTTATCTGAACTATAACCAGCTCCATTCTCTCCCTCATGGAGTATTTGATAAAATCTCTAAATTAACTAATTCTAGGGCTTAAAGATTAATTCCCCAGTGTGTAATTTGCCCCTGTGATCTTCCCTCCGTCTTTATTACAATTAAAAAGCCCGCCAAACAACAACTATAACAAATGACTCCATTCGCTCACAACGCCGCCAGGGCTAACCAACACCAAGCATATTTTCCGATTGTGCCAGTCAAGCCCTGCCTCATGGCCTTTGATGTCGTGTAAACATTTGGAGAGAGATTAGACTCCGCCCCCTGACGACTCGTGAAGGAGAGGCCATGCCCGGCCTTTGAGATTGGTGGAGACGCGATTGGACGATTGAGTAGCACTCTGTCCAATCACAGAGTGTGATGTCAGCGGTCAAATCTCCGAGAGCTGAAAGGAAAAAAAAGCCACGTTTCATCGTCTTTGTCTCTCGGTCTTCTGGTCCTGGTTTCGTGGTGGATGGCCGCTCCTCTCGTGCGCGCTTGTTCAGAGAAACTTTGGAGCATTGGGGAGTTTTTGCAACATCGGAGGAGGGGGTGTTGTTGATTGGTGTGCTTTTTGGAGGAGGAGAGAGCCACGTCTTGCTTGGCGGTGAAAGCGAGGAAGGGCTGGTTAGCTGCTTGTTCACACCTGGGCGTTTTCGGCGCCATTTGTTGGTGCGCTTTCCGCGCGGTGGTTTGGAGGCGACGAACGCCAAGCCCCCTCATTGAGAGAGCTAAGTTCCGGCCGGCAGAAACATCATTAATTTTATTTTAATCTTCCACCTTGTTTGTATATGAGTCTGAATGGAGAAATCTCAATTTAGGATTTTTTTTTTTTTACCTCACCATTTATTTCGTTTTTATTACTCTTGCATGTATTTTCATTAAATCATTATTTGTGACTTTCATTTCTTGTTTCATTTCTTTGTTTGTGGGTTCGGATTAACCCTCCGTGTTCCCGATTAGATAAGGACCGGGCCTTTCCGTGCACGCCAAAGACAATCCCGCCAAGTTTCGAAATACGCCTCGGAGTTAAAGCTCGTTTTGGTCATTCGTCCTCTTGGAGTCTTAACCCCAGGGACACGACAGTATTTATAGCAGTAAGACAAAATTGTTGCAGGATACAGTATTTCAAATTGAACAATCCATATCTGTCCAAAAGGAACTCAAAGATTCGCTATTGATCTGGAAATATAATAAATAAAATTTATTGGATGTCCGTCTGTCTGTTCGTGTTTCTTTTCCAAGACCGCTGGGCCGACAAACACCATATTTGGCACACAGACCAAGTCCAACCCGACAATTATCCTAAAGGTATTTTCATCCACCACCTCAGCCTTTAAAAACTCCAAAGACCCCTAAGACCTTTTATGCATCCGCCGACGAAGTTGCCAGAGGCATTATGTTTTCAGGTTGTCCGTCCGGCAGTCTGGCCGTCCGTCCATCCGTCCATGATAGGTTTTCGTTACCGCGATAACTTGAGAACGGCTAAAGGGATCTTAGTCCAACTTGGTGCAGGTATGGATAATGAGGTAAAGATGAACTGATTAGATTTTGGGGTCAGGAGGTCAAAGGCCAAAGGTCAGAGGTCATGTTAGGTAAAAATACTTTTGCCGCGATAACTTGTGAACCAGTGTTGGGATTCTGACCAAATTTGGTACACTTATGTAAAATGATGAAAATATTAACTGATTCAATTTTGGGGTCAAAGGTTAAAGGTCAAATCTGTAATAGGTGTATAACTTGAGAACGGCTGAAGTGATCTAATTCAAACTTGGAACAGGTATGTATAATATTGTAAAGATGAAGTGATTCGATTTTGGGGTCAAAGGTCAAATCTGTAGTAGGTCTATAACTTGAGAATGGCTGAAGTGATCTAATTCAAACTTGGTACAGTTTTGTATAATGTTGTAAAGATTAAGTGATTAGATTTTGGGGTCATAGGTCAAAGGTCAAAGTCTATAATAGGTCTAAAACTTGAGAACGGCTGAAGTGTTCCAATTCATATTTGGTACGGGTATGTATAATGATGTAAAGATGAACTGATTAGAATTTGGGGTCAAGAGGTCAAAGGTCAAAGTCTGTAATATGTCTATAACTTGAGATTGGCTGAAATGATCTAATTCAAACGTGGTACAGATATGTATAATGATGTAAAGATTAACTGATTATATTTTGGGGGTCCCGAGGTCAATAGGTCAAAGGTCAGAGGTCTTGTCAAGTAAAAATGTGCTAACTTGGGCACAGCTGAATGGATTTAAATCAAACTTGATACAAGTATTATAATGATGTAATAATGTGGGTGGAGGCATATCAGTCGATGTTGTGACGTCGAAGAGTGCCGTTCTAGTTTTTACATGCTTTTTACATGCTTGACTGATTAGATTAAATGCTTGATACAAGACTTTTTACATGCTTGAGAGAATATACCCCTAAAGATCCCGAAGACCCGAAAGACCCCAACCACCCTTAAGTCCCTTTTAGACCCCAACTCCGTGGTGTAATTACCCGACGACAGTTGTCCTCAGGCTCCAAAAAACAACAACTCAAAAATAGAGGACCAATATCCTGTAACTCACCTGGCTGATTGCCAAAAAGTGGGCGTGGCAAATGGATGTGTAAATATAAGATGGTGATAAGAGATGGATTTAGAATGCACATTTTAGGTCAGGTAGTGTTGACATGATGTTCACAGTAGAGCATCTCCCTTCTGTTTATGAACCATAGATTTTGAGATATTGCCCACTTTTTGTATAATGACGTCACTAGAGGCCATATTGTGTTTTGATCAGGTTCTTTTAATCCAGCGTTCCCATATGGGGTCAATCATATATTTTAAGTTTTGTATTGATTGGTTAAGCAGTTTCAGAGAAGATTAATTTTAAAGGTTTTCCTTTGATCAAATGTGGCTACCAGACCACGTGACCAATTATGTCATTGCTATCAAATTATATTTCGTACATGAGGTCAATCAAAATTTAAAGTTTCACATCAATCAATTAAGCAATTTCAGAGAAGAACATTGTTAAAGGGTTTCCTGTAATCCAAAATGGCAGCCAAACTAGATTGAAATTTAAGTACTTTTGGAACCTCTAAACCTTACAATGGCCTACTTGTAGCTGGAGAGGGAGTATGCCATGAACAAACTTGAGTTTTACCACACCAAGATCATTTTAGCCAAACTTGGTCACAATCAGCAGTTTTGGAGAAGTTGCAAGTGTTTACAGATAGACGGATTGGTGGACAGATGAAGTGCCATCCCATAATATCCCATAAATCCCATAAAGGGATTATGTCCCATCCAAAATCCCATCCCATCCCATAAAGTGCCATCCATCCCATAATATAAGCTCACCTGAACCATGTTCCAGCTGATTTTTTTGTATAACAAGTCAAGGCTCGTATACGAGCTAATATATAGAATATATAATAAAGGTAGTGGGAGACAAGAATGGGAGAGAGGGAAGCACAACAACAGTAGGGAACAGGGATATCGGGAGATCTGTGGAAGGCAGAGGTCTGGGGCGGATACATGGGATAAGCAAAATGGACACCACAAGGACTTTCAGGAAAGAAAAGAGGGAATTTGAAGGAGGTGGGTTTGGGGTGTATTAACTGGGGTAGAAAAGATCAAGGTTTTGGATGGGGGAATATACGAGATGGTGGTGAACCGCTCTTTTAAAGACCTGGAGGGAGGAGTGGGATTGAAGAGATTGCGAGAATTTGTTCCAGCGTCGGGGAAAAAAGAGGAAGGTGAGCAGAGAATCTTGATTTTTAGAAGTTTCACCAGAAGAAGGTTGCTGGCAGACATTATGCGACCTGTAGGAATATTTGGGAAAAAAAATAAGAGGCATCACTTTCATATCGACACTCTTATATGACACGCAGTACACCTTTTATAATTGGTCATGCATTTGTTGGGGGGTTGGGGTCATCTGCATTGTATCTGATCTTGAATTACCTGACGCTGTTGCTGAAGTCAATGAAGGAAACGAAATCGTTACAGAATACTATTTCAATTCCTGTCCTCGCTATACTTCTGGGAAGGCAATGGCAAACCACCTGGTGTATACCCCTCGCTCAGGAAACTGGTTCGGCAGCACCGACGCTCTATGAAGAGTATTGTACATCAGAGAGAGAGACGTACCCATTCCCCCACTGAACTATTATGTTACGTTTTTTGGCGAATGTATCATTTGTTTTGACTAATATAACTCCATAAACAACAACTTTGCCAAGTAGTATTCTGGATGTTCGAATCACGTCCTCAGGCCCAAAGTCATCAATTTGAAGAAATACTGCAAGCTTTCAGCTACGAGTTCTTGGCTTTTGATTGTTGTTGGTTTTCTAGCCAGTGTAAAGCACCCTGAAGCTCTTTTACAATGTTGCATTAAATTGCTCAAGTGACGTGCCCCTTGGATTCCCCTATTTTATTTGTAAAGGATTTCCCAGACCTCTAATTTGTCTCTTCCCGAAGGGGTTGTGAGGTTATTGTAACGCCCCGTGTCAGTCTGTCCATGTGTATCTGTATTCACATGTACATATTTTCGCTTATATTCGTTTTCTTTCTCTGCAACCGCTTCTCCAATCAATTTGAAACTTCAAACATAGGAGGGACTCCCTCATGGAGAATATTTTATTGATAACTAGCAGCAGTAGCCGGTGTTGCTGGGGGGAGGGGGAGACAGGAGAAGGAGAGGGAGGGGTGAGGAAGGGAGTGGGGGGAGTGGAAGGGGGAGGGGAGGGGGAGGTGAGGGGAGAGGGGCGGGAAAGATATATTACATATACATCTTTTGGGGGGACGGGGAGTAGGTGGGTGGCTTTGACAGGCCCCTCAATTTTGGGGAAGGAGGGAAGGGAATGAGGAAAAATTTACCCATGCAAAGAGTGCTTTAACCTCAGTGTTGCCCAGGTAAAAAAGGAAATTGTAATACCCTCTGCCACCATCACCAGGTGGCGATACGCGGTACACATTTAGTTGTATTTGTTGTACGGAACTTTAAAAAAAAAAATTTTTTTTTTTAAATCTAAAACACTCCCAGGCATTCACTGATGAACCTCTGAAAGTTTGACGAAGATCTGTTCAGCCATCTCTGAGAACATTGGCAACACACACACAGACCAATGGCTCTCTTATATCGTAGATTCTGATGTCATAGGTCACATGGTATGGCAGCCATATTGGATTAAAGGAAAAAAATTGCACATCTCTGGAACCGCTCAATGAAAAAATAATTAAACTCAGTATATGTCATCAACTCCTCATGGGGATAATTATGACATCATATGGGTACATAGAGTGATAATTATGACGTCATATGTGAAGTGGTACTGCAGCCATAATTGGTTGAATGAAAATACTGTTATGTCGGTGGGGTAGCAATATGTAGAGCCAGATAGATCTGTGTAGGTGGGTATTCGTCTGTCGCGGTAAGGAATCTGACCTGTAATAAGTTCTGTGTGTTTAGGTGATTTGTCGGTTAAGATGTATACCTGTGGACATACCAGGATGTTCGTGTGTTAAATAGAATAGGGATTAAAGAATAACGCCCCTGTGTGTCACACCTGGTAGCCAAACCTTTGTCCCTTATGGCAATGCACATCTGTAGACATTTAGTTAGGTCCCTAGCGCAACATTAAATAATTCCCTTCCCTGAAAGTGACTTCGGAAGGAAACCAGGCCAGGACACCGCCGATGATGGCCGCCGCCACCTACACCTCCGGCAGGCCTATCCACCTCGAATAGCACGCGCTATGACTATGCTACAGGGAACGAGTGTTGGGGTGGCACGGTAGGCGCGAACCTCCAGCCAACGAGTCGGTGGAGGGCGCTGATTGGGTGGTGCACCAGGGCTGACGTCACCACTGCGGGAAGGTTCTTTAAGGGAGCGCCAAACGCCATTTTCTCTCTTGCGGTTCATGCTCTTGGAGATCCAGCAGTTCGTAGCACGTCGGGTTTTTCTTGCTTGCGCAGCTTCTTCTTGCAGCACGTCCTTCCCTGGCTGTCGTGTGTGATCGGTGCTCCTAAAGCTTGGAGTGGTGTACGGACCTCGCAGGCGTTGGCTCGTGATCTGCGTGTGCTTGGAGCGGTGTTTGGTGCTGTGGCGCTGGAGCGACGGACCTCGTGGGTGCATCGGGGCCGAACAGAGCCATGTTGGACGGCAGCCAAAGACAAGATGACAGGACAGATAAGGCCAATCCCCATTGCTAATTACACGACGAGACATTTCTTTTCGTAATTCATTTTCCCCCGTCTGTGTTTGAGATCTGGTGTGTGGGATCCCAATTTAGAAATTAGGTTTATCGTCGCGTTTCCCTGTCCCGACCTTGATTGAATAAATCCTTGTATTATTTTTCCTTCCTTGTTAACCCCGTGTCCGTTTGAGTTCGTTCGCCATCCACAGGTATGCGCTTCCGCCGCTTCTTCCTCTTCACTTCTTCTTCCTCCCGCATTTTATAGTCAAATCCGTGTTCGGTCGTCGCCTCCAATTAAATCTCTTTGGTCCATCCGCGAGCCCTGGTATTAACCAAAAGGGTCCGCGCGACAATACTTATCCCAAAAATCTGAAACATCATATATCTGATCTATGACCAGATGTGATTCAACAATTAAATGTATGATGTCATTGGTCACGTGGTCTGGTAGCCAGACTGGATTGAAAATAGAAATGTAGAAAATCTCCAAAACTGCTTAACAGATCGATGCGAAACTTCATACATATGATCGACTAGTCTTGGGGAATATACAGGTGTACCTCGTATAACGCGCAGGATGCATTCCACAGGTGTGAGTGTTATGCGAAAATAGCGAGATAAGAGGTAATTATAAAATGGTGGAGATGTACATTCCTGAGAGAGTTATATTTGATGCATGAGCACTTTAATCTGCTTTGTTAGACATTGGCAATAGCACTACAGATATTATGATGGAGCTTTATAAGTAATACAAGACCAAAAGTCTAACAGTGGCGACGTGGCGTAGCCCGGCTTGTAAAATATTATAAACCACAAACACACATGATTAGCTTTTTAAACAATCGCTAATGCTGTTTATAACATTAAACAGATAAATTTGGAGGAATCCTGACATCAATGAGGTACGTTTTACTGACAGAACTGAAGGAAGATCGACTGTAATCTATATACGCCACAAGGGTTGGAGGTGTTGTTACGGCCTGAACCACACCAAGTCAAGCCTTCAATCACACTGTCTTTATTTATGGATTATCACACGAAAAATCTCTTCCTACACCTAAAACCAAGAAGGGAGAAAAGAGGGAAAAACCAGAGTAGGCTGTGACCTACAGAGTAGGCAGGTCCAAGTAGGACCAAGTTGCCAAGAGTAGGCAGGGCCAAGAGTAGGCAGGTCCAAGAGTAGGCAGGTCCAAGAGTAGGCAGGTCCAAGAGTAGGCAGGTCCAAGAGTAGGCAGGTCCAAGAGTAGGCAGGTCCAAGAGTAGGCAGGTCCAAGAGTAGGCAGGTCCAAGAGTAGGCAGGTCCAAGAGTAGGCAGGTCCAAGAGTAGGCAGGTCCAAGAGTAGGCAGGTCCAAGAGTAGGGAGGTCCAAGAGTAGGCAGGTCCAAGAGTAGGCAGGTCCAAGAGTAGGCAGGTCCAAGAGTAAGTAGGTCCATGAGTAGGCCCAACAGTAGGCCCCAGGGCAGGCCCAGTGGTAGGCCCCAGTGCAGGCCCAGAACGAGAGGGTAGGAGTAGGCAAGTCCATGAGTAGGCCCAAAGGCAGGCCCAACAGTAGGTCCTAGGGCAGGCCCAACAGTAGGCCCCAGGGCAGGCCCAAGAGTAGGCCCCAAGGAAGGCCCAACAGTAGGCCCCAGGGCAGGCCCAGAATGAGAGGGTAGGAGTAGGCAAGTCCACGAGTAGGCCCCAGGGCAGGCCCAGTGGTAGGCCCCAGTGCAGGCCCAGCACGAGAGGGTAGGAGTAGGCAAGTCCACGAGTAGGCCCCAAGGCAGTAGAGGTACGGCAGCAAGAGTTCGATCAACGTCACCCTTCAGGTAGAGAGGCGGCTGCAGGGGGGTTTATCCGGCATACCTTTCAGGTGGAGAGATTGCAGCTGGAAACTCCACAACCCCCGAAAAAGCACTGCGCCATGAGCCCTCCTCCAAAATGGCCCCACACTCTCACACACACTCTCTCACACACTCTCTCTCTCACTCTCTCTCTCACACACACACACACACACACACACACACACACACACACACACACACACACACTCTCTCTCTCACTCTCACTCTCACTCTCACTCTCTCTCTCTCTCTCTCTCTCTCTCTCCTCTGAATCACCTTCCTGGCCCCTCCCCTGCCCCACAGCCAATCATAGGCTTTATACATATGGACCAAACCACTTGGTCTAACTCACAGGGGGAGGGGGGGGGGGTTGGGGGGAGGGAGGAAGAAGAAAAAGGTCACAGACCGTAACAGTGTGCTCATTTACCAAGCAGCTAGCTGGTGCTTGCCAAACCAGCCATTCCTTAACGGTTTTGAATGGAGTGCTTGCTCGAATGCTTCAACCACTTGGCGATCTCTCCACAGGAAACTTGGTAAATTAACACACACCCAATGTTCTTGAGACCCGACCATAGATCGATTGTAATCTACATACCCCAAAGAGGAATGACCCTTTCTGCAGCTCCCGTAGTGAGCGGATTTAGGCCTACTAGTAAATTAAAATGTCGTTCGGTAGAGTCAGCCGTCGTAATGACATCATAGTCGTAATGACGTAATGGACACAACACTGCCGCTGTTTTAATATATAACCACCTTTAGAGGCCATTTTTCCCCGCAAAGCGGGGGTTGGCCTTTTTCGGGAACCGTGGTTGTTGTTGTTTTTCGGTCCCCTTTTTGAAGCAATGTTTTACGGCCGGATGCCCTTCCTGACGCCAACCCTTTTTGCCGCCTTTAACGACAAACAGGGAATTACCAGTGAACTGGTACTCAATTAGCCGACCTCGGAAGGATGACAGGCTGAGTCAACCCCCCTGGCGTTAATTCAGCGATCGACCGGGATTCGAACCCAGGATCCTAGGATCCTAAGCCGGCACCCTAGCCGCTAGCCCAACACCAGGGTTCGCTATTTTAATATATAGAAGATGATAAACATTACATGACCAAAAGTATGCGGACACCCCCTTTTAATTAGTGGATTCGGGTATTTTAGCCACACCCGTTGCTGATAGGTAAATATAATCAAGCACACAGCCATGCAATCTCCATAGATAAACATTGGCAGTAGAATGGGCCGTACTGAAGAGCTCAGTGACTCTCAACGTGGCACCATCATAGGATGCCACCTTTCCAACAAGTCAGTTTGTCCCATTTCTTCCCTGCTAGAGCTGATGCGGTCAACTGTAAGTGCTGTTATTGTGAAGTGGAACGTCTAGGAGCAATAACAGCTCAGCCGCGAAGTGGTAGGCCACACAAGCTCACAGTACGGGACCGCCGAGTGCTGAAGCACGTAGCGCATAAAAATCGCCCGTCCTCGGTTGCAACACTCACTACCGAGTTCCAAACTGCCTCTGGAAGCAACGTCAGCACAACAACTGTTCGTCAGGTGCTTCATGAAATGGGTTTTGATGGCCGAGCAGCCGCACACAAGCCTAAGATCACCATGCGCAACGCAAGCGTCGGCTGGAGTGGTGTAAAGCTTGCCACCATTGGAGCAGTGGAAAAGCGTTCTCTGGAGTGATGAATCATGCTTCACAATCTGGCAGTCCGATGGACGAATCTGGGTTTGGCGGATGCCAGGAGAATGCTACCTACCCGAATGTATAGTGCCAACTGTAAAGTTTGGTGGAGGAAGAATAATGGTCTAGGGTTGTTTTTAATGGTTCGGGCTAGGTCCCTTAGTTCCAGTGAAGGGAAATCTTAACGTTACAGCATAACATGACATTCTAGATGATTGTGTACTTCCAACTTTGTGGCAACAGTTTGGGGAAGGCCCTTTCCTGTTTCAGCATGACAATTCCCCCATGCACAAAGCGAGGTCCATACAGAAATGCTTTGTCAAGACCGGTGTGGAAGAACTTGACTGGCCTGCACAGAGCCCTGACCTAAACCCCATCAAACATCTTTGGGATGAATTATAATGCCGACTGTGAGTCAGCCCTAATCGCCCAACATCAGTGCCCGACCTCACAAATGCTCTTGTGGCTGAATGGAAGCAAATTCCCACAGCAATGTTCCAACATCTCGTGGAAAGCCTTCCCAGATCAATAGAGGCTGTTATAGCAGCAAAGGGGGGACCAACTCCATATTAATGCCCATGATTTTGGAATGAGATGTGTGATGTTCAGGTGTCCACATACTTTTGGTCATGTAGTGTATTTTAACTTCCAGTACGTTTGCAGTCACTACGAATGGATTAGTGTTATGATTAGATTTACGATAATATTAACGTTACATTTCGAAAATGATATTACCATTAAAAAACCAAGGCGAATTCCTTACTTCCTCAGTTATTAATATTCGTGCTGAACAACGCTCATCATTGATTCATGAACCATACACTGCTTCAATCCACTAACTTTGTATTCATAACATTGGGATTAAAGTGTGATGGTTATTTTTACTCTATCTATATAATAATAGCGTAAGGACTCGACTTTGTTATCCCTTTTACGCCACACCCAGTGACCCGATGCCCACGGCACAAATGGATTTACGATCTACGAACCGCGCTCTTTGTTTATCACGTACAGCCATACTCGAAAAAACTGAATTAGCCGACGTTGGGGCCCAAAAGCATCCGATTAACTGCCAATACGACGCCATCTTACGGCGCCATCGTATTGGCGTCTGCTGGGCGAAGGCGAAGCAAGCCGTCCGCTGATTGGACAGGCGAAGGCGAAAGCAAGCCGTCCACTAAGTGGACAATCCAGAGCATGCATTTGTGCCGGTGTCGGCGATCGTTGTTCATATACGCACTCTTCATTCTCATCTTTCTTCCTAACTCTTACTCGGACAAGCAAATCCCCTATGCCATCCATAATGGTACACTCTATCCATACACCACATCCTCCCTTCCGTGGATGTTCCACGGGTTTCGACTAGTCTATATAATAATAGCGTAAGGACTCGACTTTGTTATCCCTTTTACGCCGCACCCAGTGACCCGATGCCCACTGCACTAATGGATTTACGATCTACGAACCGCGCTCTTTGTTTATCACGTACAGGCATACTCGAAAAATCTGAATTAGCCGACGTTGGGGCCCAAAAGCATCTGATTAACTGCCGATACGACGCCATCTTACTACGCCATCGTATTGGCGTCTGCTGGGTGAAGGCGAAGCAAGCCGTCTGCTGATTGGACAGGCGAAGGCGACAGCAAGCCGTCCACTGAGTGGACAATCCCAGAGTGGTGCTATGCCGATTCCTATTACGAATCCATTCATTTTTCAAAAGTATATCGTAGCGTTGTCATTTAAGTAGATTGCAATAAATACGTTGTTCATATACGCACTCTTCATTCTCATCTTTCTTCCTAACTCTTACTCGGACAAGCAAATCCCCTATGCCATCCATAATGGTACACTCTATCCATACACCACATCCTCCCTTCCATGGATGTTCCACGGGTTTCGGCTAGTTATTATTATTACTATTACGAAAACGATAATACTGAAACGATACACTACTGTATTAAGAAACCTGGGCTTAATTTGTCCGAAGCGGTCCGGAGGTGAGGCATGCGGCCGAAGGCCTATACGTACTGTGTCGTTGGAAGAGACATAACACCGATGCTTTCGATATTTGATGGTCATTTTAACAATCGGTTTGTTTGTGTTACACACTGAATGAAAATCGTAAAGGTAGAGCATGGCGACTGTGATATACACAAGGTTCGACGATATGTTCGGCATGAACGGCATATAAATCAAAATGGCGGAGCATGGAGAGTCAGCCGCTGTACCGCCATAATGACATCAGACGTAATGACATCACCCTGTCATGTGACCATATCCTCAGCTCTGATTGGTATACGTTTGAGGGGACAGACATACATACATACAGACGGACAAACAATCTTCTAGACGGCTTTGCCCAATAGGCTATGCCGTAAAAATTACCGTACGGAATATCAATATATTTGCTGCATTGCTCAAATTGTGCAGGAAAATGATACAGTATGAGAAGACAGAATAATTAGTATGCACTCAATTTATTCATATAATAACGATGTGAAAAAGACAAAACTCCATGAGGTGGAGAGATAAATAAAGGAATGTATTACTTATGTTGTAGACACACATTTTCCAACACCTCAAGGTGGTGACAAGGATGGTCTCCATAACCTGCAGGCCCGAACCTAACAGAGATGCCAGTTCCGACACATCAAGTCATTTTAAACTTATATCTACAAATATCCACAAATGATGTAAAAATGTTGCACAAAACACTTCTTTGTGCCAAAACCATTGTCGATGAAACTTGTGGTTTTTGTTTCTTCCAACCAATTAGATATCTTCCATCTTGGTTTTCCTTCAAATATTCCGCAGATTGAACAAACCCGAATGAACTTCGCGCCGCTTCTTGGACGTTGTGGAACTGTCGTTGTTTCCACGGAACCAGATTTTGATGGGCCTCCTCTTCTTCCCGGAAGGCTTCCCCCAGCGGAAATGGGACATCGTGTATGGGCGCGCAAAGTTGCCCGGACGATCTATGGCGGAGCGTGGCCAGCGATGCCAATCCTCGAGGGCCTCACCAAGTTCCTTCACCCTTTCAGCCGTGAGTGGGGAAAAGTCCAATCGCTTTTCATGGGGCAGGAGCTTTCCTTTTCCCCGATGGGCCGAAGGCCACCCCCAACGAAATTGGGTCATCGTGTAGCGAGATGGATGGTCGGGGCCGCACAGGAAGCAAGGCTGAAGAAGATGCGGATCAGGGAAATGGGTGCAAGGAGACAAGGATGACACTGGGAATGCAGTTTTTCAGGAAAAATTGCACCAAAGGTTTCAACATTTTCAACTTTACTATGAAGGTGGCATTCTCAGGGAAGTGAATAATAGGGGATCCGAGGAGAGATCAAGCATGGTCGTTGCTCACCTGCATTGCGGAAGTTGCACTGCTGTTGCATGGAAGAAGCACCACCAGGAGGCAGAATACAATCAAAGTTGGAGTAGGTTTCATCTGGGCCACAAGACACAGCATTAGCCAGGTGAAGTTACAGTAACATGCATGTTCAATGGCATTTGAGTTTTGTCATCAGATTTTCACCAAAGCTTTATTATGTTAATACGGAGAAGGCAAATTCATCATTTTGCCTGAAGGTTAAAGGTCAGCATCACCGAAAATCATCAATTTTCATCCAATTGACCTGAAATTTAAATTTACCATGTGAGTTTTGCCATCAAATTTTCAACAAAGCTTTATTATGAGAATATAGAGAAGACAAATTCATCATTTTGTCTGAAGGTTAAAGGTCAGCATCACCGAAAATCATCAAGTTTCATCCAATTGACCTGAAATTTAAATTTACCATGTGAGTTTTGCCATCAAATTTTCAACAAAGCTTTATTATGAGAATATAGAGAAGGCAAATTCATCATTTTGCCTGAAGGTTAAAGGTCAGCATCACCGAAAATCATCAATTTTCATCCAATTGACCTGAAATTTAAATTTACCATGTGAGTTTTGCCATCAAATTTTCAACAAAGCTTTATTATGAGAATATAGAGAAGGCAAATTCATCATTTTGCCTGAAGGTTAAAGGTCAGCATCACCGAAAATCATCAATTTTCATCCAATTGACCTGAAATTTAAATTTACCATGTGAGTTTTGCCATCAAATTTTCACCAAAGCTTTATTATGAGAATATAGAGAAGACAAATTCATCATTTTGTTTGAAGGTTAAAGGTCAGCATCACCGAAAATCATCAATTTTCATCCAATTGACCTGAAATTTAAATTTACCATTTGAGTTTTGTCACCAAATTTTCAACAAAGCTTTATTATTATAATATGGATGACAAATTAATAATTTCGTCTAAAGGTTAAAGGTCAGCGTCACAAAGAATCATCAATTTTCATCCAATTGACCTGAAATTTAAATTCACCATGTGAGTTTTGCCATCAAATTTTCAATGAAGCTTTATTATGAGAATATAGAGAAGGAAAATTAATAATTTGTTAAAAGGTCAAAAGGTCAAAGGTCAGCGTACAAAAATCATCAATTTTCATCCAATTGACCTGAAATTCTAAGAATTTGCATATTGAGTAACTGAATTGTTTCACCAATTAAAAGCTAGAGGCTGATTTTTTTTTTTAGATCTAAAGCTCAAAGGTCAAGGCTGCGTAAAATCATCAATTTTCATTTGGTAATTTAAAAATAAACTGTTTTCGTTATTTTGAGCATATGGAAGAAGAAGAAGACGTCTAAATACAAACGGATGTGGACGGGCTTTGCATTTTCAGATGCTTTCTGGTTTCGCTTTGGAATACAAAATCTAAACGTTTAAGTCTTTCATCATGAACCCTAATTGTACCTAGGCCGTACCTGGAATTTAGTCATTATATCCAGGGGCTCTGGGCCTAACCTGGCAAATATACTTGGACCCTTTAATGTTCACATGACGTAGACAGGTTAATGACGTGCTTCTCCATGGAGCTCCTCCTGAGACTTGTTTACACCATGACATAGCAGTTACTGTAAGTGCCATTTGGAATTGAGCCATGAATTTGGGTCCATACCCACTCCGATGGTCATCGGGTAGGTGATCGGCGAGATTAAATGGCTTGAATACCCAGGGCCTATCGGGCAGTCACCTACACCTGCACACCTCTAAGAATAACCAATCCGTGCTTGGCATGTAAATTTTTGCTAATACACGAGCTCGTTCTTCAATCCGTTAAAATTCTCAACTGAAAATAACAAAATAAAAGTTTGTGGATATTTTCCTTTCCTTCACTCGGTCATATAGACATGTTTATATGATTCAAACTCTAGTGCAGAACACCACGTGCTCATGCATATAAGTTGTGAGTTGTTAGTCCAGCTCAACTGGACTTCAGTCTGGTGAGCTTATGCGATCGAGCAGTGTCCGTGGGTAAGTCGGTGAGTGAGTGAGTGCGTGAGTGAGTCAGTGTGAGTGAATCAGTGAGTGAGTCAGTGAGTGCGTGAGTCAGTGAGTCAGTGAGTCAGTCAGTCAGTGAGTCAGTCAGTCAGTCAGTGAGTGAGTGAGTCAGTGAATGAGTGAGTCAGTCAGTCAGTGAGTGAGTGAGTGAGTCAGTCAGAGTGAGTGAGTCAGTCAGTCAAAGTGAGTGAGTCAGTCAGTCAGTGAGTAAGTGAGTCAGTCAGAGTGAGTGAGTCAATCAGAGTGAGTGAGTCAGTCAGTCAGAATGAGTGAGTCAGTCAGAGTGAGTGAGTGAGTCAGTCAGAGTGAGTCAGTGAATGAGTCATTGAGTGAGTCACTCAGTGTGTAAACATTTCAATCATTATCGCTTGAACCCAAAACACGATTTTGATTAAACTTGGCCACAAGGTTCATATCTGAAGCCTAATGAAGGTGTATTGACCGCATCAAGATCTGCTCTCATTAAGGGGGTCTATGGGAGGGGGAGGGGGTAAGGGTTTGACCAACCAAAATAGGTATTTGCTCTCTTCTCTGAAAGTACAAACACGATTTTGATGAAACTTAGACAGAAGTTTCAAGGTGTATTGACCCCATCAAAATCTGCGCTCATTAAGGGGGTCTATGGGAGGGGGAGGTGTGTCTCTCCAAAATAGATAGTTGCTCTCTTTCCCGAAACTACAAACACGATTTTGATTAAACTTGGCCACAAGCTTCATATCTGATCCCTAACGAAGGTGTATTGACCACATCAAAATCTGCGCTCATTAAGGGGAGCTATGGGGGTGTTTTTGACCCCCTGAAAATAGGTATTTGCTCTCTTCTCCGAAACTACACAACAATTTCAATTAAAATTGAAATTGAGATCTCGCGAGATCTTGGAGACGGCGGCAGGGATTTTCGAAGCTCCACACGGTCTCCACGTTTTTCGAAGTTAAGTCTGTTCACAATTGTATTTTGTCGAAACTGTATTTATCTTTCGGTGTGTGAAGTTATTGTGTGCAACTTTGGTTGTTTCTCGGTGTTTATCTTTCATAAATTGATCGTCTGTTTGCCGTGTCGCGAGCAAGGCCTTGTACAGTGTGCACTGTACAACCTTGAGGCTTTGTTTTTCTCTCAGTGGTCCGTCGTTTGTGATCCAATAACTTTCGTTCTCTGTATTCCCAGTCTTTTCACCCATAGCCTACTTCCTTGTGTAAATCTCAACTCAAAAAAAAAAAAAAAAAAAAAAAAAAAAACATTTCCTTCTCTGTTCTCATTCGTTTATTCATTCTTATTCGTTCGTTCGTTCTTCGACCACGTGTTTCTCCCCCATTTCCCCAGATAGTTTTCACTCATTAACCTTCAATGTTTACACTTTCCCCTCAAGTTATGTATTCCGTCATATTTTATAACACCTTTTTCTTCTTCTTCTTTAAAAGGCTGCTTTCGACTTGCTCACCAAATCAATTCATCCCAAAAAAATATCCATCTCCTATAGTGCCTTTGTTCTACATTCCCTAAACTCTCCTGCACTCCATCCTCCATCCAGCGTCCTTAAACGTATTTTTAACTCGAAGGTCACAAGAAACTCATTTTGCAATAAATGTTCGTTTCCCATAAATCGTACACTTTCAAAAATCCAATCTCACCCCTCCCCTCCAAATCTTCCCCATAACCCCTCCCCTCCAAATCTTCCCCATCACCCCTCCCCTCCAAATCTTCCCCATCACCCATCCCTTTCAAATCTCCCCCCTTGCCCCTCCCTCCTAAACTACTCCCTCACTCCTCCCCGCCAAGACGCCCCCTCGCCCCTCCCCTCCTAGACTCCTGCCTCACCCCTCCCCTCCAAATCTCCCCCATATCCCATCCCTTTCAAATCCCTCCCCTTGTCCCTTCCCTCCCAAACTCCCCCCTCACCCCTCCCCTTCAAATCTCCCCACCCTCATTGCTTCTCAATTTCCCTCCGCTCACTCCCCCTCCTCAAAGCGTCCTCCCCGCTTCTTCCCCCTTCAAACTCTCACCTCCATCTCCCCCAACCTTCTGCCTCGCTCTTCCCCCTCCTCAAATAACACCTCATTGTGGCTCACCCAATCACCATCAAACCTTTTGTCCGCCCCATCCTTCCCTTTCTCCGAGCTATTCTGAAATCTCTGACACACCTTCAACAGCTCTCCCTACCTCTTCCACCTCTTCCACATCTTACCCTACCCCTCCTCCCCCCTGTTCTGTATCTGATGCTCCCCCTTCCTCTTCATTAACGGTATGGACCTCAAACATCCGGGGCCTTCGTTCAAACTTAACTGATCTCTCCATACAGGTTGCTTCTGTCAAACCAGACGTGATCTGCTTAACAGAAACTTTCCTCCTTTATGATGTCTCTGATTCCATAGTATCTCTCCCGGGCTACTCCCTCCTCCGGTATGATAGACCTGAGCCTCGTCCTGGAGGCGGGGTTGCTATCTTTATCAAAAACTCTCTTCCTCACTCGCCCTGCACTGCACTCTCTCCACCTCACCCCCAGGAATACCTCTGGCTACGGCTTCCCCTTCGCTCCCACCTCTTGTTCATATGTGTGTTGTACCGTCCACCAAACAGTGATGACTCCATCTACATCTCGCTGTCTGATGATATGGACAAACTTCTATCTACTCATCCCAACTCTCTCTTCCTCATATGTGATGATTTCAACTGTCATCATGCCAGTTGGCTGGGTGTGGGTACCTCTCTCACCAGCCATGGCTCCTCAGCAAAGGACTTCTGCGACTCACTGGGACTGACACAATCTGTCAATTTCCCGACCCGGATCTCAGTCAACGGAACATCTTCTCTTCTGGACTTGGTTATGACTAACTTCCCTGAAAATGTCTGCTGCTCTTCTTCTGCTCCAATCGGATCATCTGATCATGTCCTTGTTAAAGTGGACATCTCTCTGACCATCCTCAGGGAGCCTGCTCAGCGTCGACGAGTCTGGCATTTCACTCAGGCCAACTGGCACGGTCTTCAAGCAGCCATCAATCATCTGGACTGGTCTCCCATCTCTACCACCTCTGACATCAACTCATCCTGGGAATTCTTCCAAAGTAAATTGCTCTCTCTCATGCACAGATTTATCCCATCTCGTCTTCAGTTGTCATACCCTTCCTCCCGTCCATGGTACACGGAATCTTGTGGTGAGGCTGTTGCCCAGAAACAACTTGCCTTCGTCTCCTGGAAAGCAAATCCAACGGAAGGAAATCTCATTTCCTTTCACAAAGCCCGAAACAAGTGTGTGTCCACCGTCAGGAGAGCCAGGAAACAATATCTCTCCGTTCTCAAGACCGAACTCTCTTATCTGTCTCCCTCTTCCAAATCCTGGTGGCGTCTGGTCAAATCCGTTTCTGGTGTTTGTTCCCCCTCCATCCCCTCCCTTACCTCAAACGGCTACACAGCTGACTCCGCACGTGAAAAAGCTGAATGCCTCAACTCTGTGTTTGCCTCTAAATCTTGTGTCCCAAACCCATCCCTCTCTGTACCCACCATACCCAGTCGTACCCTGCTGCTCCTGGACTCCGTGTCCTTTCCTCCTGACAAGGTGGAAAAGTTTCTGTCAACCCTCGACTCTGATTCTGCAACTGGACCCGACGGCATCAGCCCACGGGTCCTAAAATCCTGCTCTGCTGCTCTATCTCACCCTCTCTCTGTTCTCTTCACCCTCTCTTTTGCTCAAGGTCAACTGCCATCTGCTTGGAAATCAGCCAACATCACCGCTTTGCACAAAAAAGGTGCAAAAACAGATCCTAGAAACTACAGACCAATCAGCCTTCTCCCAATTATCAGCAAAGTCATGGAATCCATCATTGCTTCTGATATGAAATCTTTCCTCTTCTCCAATGGCTTGATCTCTGATCATCAATTTGGTTTCAGACCAGGTCACTCTACTCTGGACATGCTGCTTCTGCTGTCTCAACAATGGATGGAGGTCCTCAATGCCAAACAGGAAATTAGAGCTGTCTCCCTCGACATATCACGTGCCTTCGACACGGTCTGGCACCCCGCTCTGCTCACCAAACTCTCCTCCTTTGGTATCCATGGAAATCTCCACGCATGGCTGGCGGACTTCCTCTCTAGTCGTCGTCAACGTGTGGCCCTGAATGGGTTTCTCTCATCTCCTCTTCCTGTTCAGGCTGGGTTCCCCAAGGCAGTGTTCTGGGCCCCGTGCTTTTTCTGGTCTTCATCAATGATCTCTCTGACTCTCTCGAAAATCCTCTCTATCTCTTTGCTGATGACTCCACTCTCTGCCGCTCCATTCCTCTTCCCTCAGATCGGCAATCTGCTGCCTCCTCACTCTCTGAAGACCTGGACAAAATCACAGACTGGTCAAACAAGTGGAACATGTCTTTCAATCCTGACAAATCTCACACTCTTACTATGTCTCTCCGAAAAGATCGACTGGACAACCCTCCCATCTACTTTCTCAACAATCCTCTCCAAGAAGTTCTGTCGCTCAAGATTTTGGGTCTCACTATCTGCCATGATCTTTCTTGGGAAAACCACATTTCCAAGCTGGCCTCCAAAGCCAGTCGCCGACTGGGCATCCTCCGTCGTGCGAAGTCCTTCCTCGGCACACCTGAGCTCCTCACCACATACAAGGCTTTCATCCGCAGCTCAATGGAATACTGTTCTCCCCTATGGGCCGGTGCTCCTGCCTCACACCTAGCTCGGCTTCACGCTGTTGAAACCAAAGCTTTCAGAATTATTGGAATCTCCCGCGATGAAGCTATCTCTGAGGGCCTTTCACTCACTCACCGCAGGCAGGTAGGTGGTCTTTCTGTCTTCTACCGACTCCTCTCCGGCCTTGCACCCCCAGCTCTCTCTGTGCTCTGTCCCCCAAATATTCCTACAGGTCGCACAAGATCTGCCAGCAACCCTCTGATGGTTAAACTGCCGAAATCTCGGCTCTCCGCTCACCTTCACTCTTTCATTCCTCTTTTCTCCCGCCTCTGGAACAAACTCCCTCACTCCCTTCAATCCCACTCCTCCCTCCAGGTCTTTAAAACAGCTGTTCACCACCATCTCTTATCTTCCCCCATCCAAAACCTTGATCTTTTCTACCCCCGCTAATTCACCCCAGATCCACCTTGTTTGAAATTCCAACTTCTTTCCTGGAAGTCCTGGCAGTGTCCATATGTTTTATACCTCTCCCACTGCCCCCTTCCCACGCCCCCCCCCCCCCCCAAAGCCCTCGCCCTCTCTCAGATCTCTCGATGTCTCCATGTCTCTCGGTCCCTGCTCTCAAATGTTGTGTTTGTGCCCTTCCCCCTCTCTCCCCATCTTGTCTACCGCTCCCTATGTTATATGTTTTATGTGTCGGTTTGTCTTTCTGTGTGATTAATGTTCGCTCTTTCACGAGCCTCGATATTGTATACAAAAAAAAAAAAAAAAAAAAAAAAAAAAAAAACTTGAACACAACCTTAATTTCCCGTGATGTACCAAAGTTTGTTCACGGCATTAAAAATATCAGGGTCTGAGGGGTTTGTGGGGGGTTTGAGTAACTGTTGCTCCTGATCCAGGTGAGTTTCAGGACCCGCGGCCCTATTTTTACAGTTTAGAAATAGGGGCAATATCCCTGGGCGCTCACCTGCTGGAATAAAGCAGTATACGACCACACCGACTGAAGGTATTTTAAACAGTATCGCGGTATTTTAAACCAATTTCAATGGTTGCTAGGAGGCAGGGCAGCATGTACAATCATACTATGACATAATCATAAGACTTTAAACAAACCAAAAAATTAAATATTTTGGGGGGAAACCCACCACCCTCCTCTCGACCCCTTCAGAACCTGATGTTTCTAATATTGTGAACAAATATTGGGACATCACAGGTGATGAAGGTTGTCGTCAAGTTTCATCGAAATCATGCTTGCAGTTTCAGAGAAGAAAGCAAATACCTATTTTGGAGGGTCAAACCTGGACCCACTTTGACGCCTGGTAGACTCACTAAGACCGCCATTTTTTAAATGTCGTGAACAAGGTTGAGTTGCAACATACCAAATACCATATGTGCCAAGTTTGGGATTATCAGCGGTTTCAGAGAAGAAAGCAAATACCTATTTTGGAGGGCCAAACCTGGACCCACTTTGACGCCTGAAAGACTCCCTTAGACCGCCATTTTTTTAATGTCGTGAACAAGGTTGAGTTGCAACATACCAAATACCATATGTGCCAAGTTTGGTCACAATCCGATCAGCGGTTTCAAAGAAGAAAGTAAATACCTATTTTGGAGGGCCAAACCTGGACCCACTTTGACGACTCCCTTAGACCGCCATTTTTTAAATGTCGTGAACAAGGTTGAGTTGCAACATACCAAATATCATATGTGCCAAGTTTCGTCACATTCTGATCAGCGGTTTCAGAGAAGAAAGTAAATACCTATTTTGGAGGGCCAAACCTGGACCCGGTTTGACGCCTGGAAGACTCCCTTAGACCGCCATTTTTTAAATGTCGTGAACAACGTTGAGTTGCAACATACCAAATATCATATGTGCCAAGTTTCGTCACATTCTGATCAGCGGTTTCAGAGAAGAAAGTAAATACCTATTTTGGAGGGCCAAACCTGGACCCACTTTGACGCCTGGAAGACTCCCTTAGACCGCCATTTTTTAAATGTCGTGAACAAGATTGAGTTGCAACATACCAAGTACCATATGTGCCAAGTTTGGTCACAATCCGATCAGCGGTTTCAGAGAAGAAAGTAAATACCTATTTTGGAGGGCCAAACCTGGACCCACTTTGACGCCTGGAAGACTCCCTTAGACCGCAATTTTTTTAATGTCGTGAACAAGGTTGAGTTGCAGCATACCAAATACCATATGTACCAAGTTTGGTCACAATCCGATCAGCGGTTTCAGAGAAGAAAGTAAATACCTATTTTGGAGGGCCAAACCTGGACCCACTTTGACGCCTGGTAGACTCCCTTAGACCACCATTTTTTAAATGTCATGAACAAGGTTGAGTTGCAACATACCAAATACCATATGTGCCAAGTTTCGTCACATTCTGATCAGCGGTTTCAGAGAAGAAATTAAATACCTATTTTGGAGGGCCAAACCTGGACCCACTTTTACGCCTGATAGATTCCCTTAGACCGCCATTTTAAAATCTTGTGAACAAGGTTGAGTTGCAACATACCAAATATCATATGTGCCAAGTTTGGTCACAATCCGATCGGCGGTTTCGGAGAAGAAGCTGCAAGTGTTTATGGATTGACGGACGGACGGACGACGCGTCATCGCATAAGTTCCCGGGAAGTACGTTCAAGGTGAGCTAAAAATCAATGTGAATGAAACTTTGGTCAAAAACACCAATACCAATAGTTGCACAACCCGAAACAACAACCTCGTTTGCAAAACCATTCATGATTTATACTTATTTTCACAAAGATTGCAAAACGCAAAATCATCTATCAGACCTTATAATCATGAGTAAAAGGGGCGACAGGTGAACTCTCAGTTGTGGAACAGAAATGGAGCAGGTACGAGAGGGAAGACAATCTGAAGCTCAAAAGAGGAAGAGGAAGGTGAAGAGCACACAATGTCGCAAATGAGATGCCAGAAACCATCGAGTTGATGCCCTGGGTCAGCATGGAGGAAATATAACCATGTGTGCTGCCATTTCTGGAGATGGTCCATATAGCCAACACAGGCCCATATAACACAGCATGTCTGCTGGTGTTCCGAGATTCAACGCATGAGTCTTATCTCCCAGGAAGAGACATAGAAGGGCTAGAGCTTTTCTTTCTTTTTTTGTATACAAGATCGAGCCTCGTGTAAGAGCTAACATTAATGACAAAAAAAACAAACTGACACATAAGACGAAATAATGGGAGCGGGAGACAAGATGGGGAGAGAGGGGGAAGCACACATGTACAACATTTGAGAGCAGGAACATCAAGAGATCTGTGGGAGGGAGAAGGCTTGGGGGGAAAGGACATGGGAAAGAGGAGTGGGGTATAAAACACATGGACACTGCCAGGACTTCCAGGAAAGAAGTCGGAATTTCAGAAAAGTGGATCTGGGGTGAATGAAATCTGGCCTCCAAAGCCAGTCGCCGACTGGGCATCCTCCGTCGTGCGAAGTCCTTCCTTGGCACACCTGAGCTCCTCACCACATACAAGGCTTTCATCCGCAGCTCTATGGAATACTGCTCTCCCCTCTGGTCTGGTGCTCCTGCCTCACACCTAGCCCGTCTTCACGCTGTTGAAACCAAAGCATTCAGAATCATTGGAATCTCCCGCGATGAAGCTAACTCCAAGGGCCTTTCACTCACTCACCGCAGGCAGGTTGGTGGTCTTTCCGTCTTCTACCGACTCCTCTCTGGCCTTGCCCCCCCAGCCCTCTCTGGGCTCTGTCCCCCAAATATTCCTACAGGTCGCACAAGATCTGCCTGCAACCCTCTTATGGTTAAACTGCCAAAATCAAGACTTTCTGCTCACCTTCACTCCTTCATTCCTCTTTTCTCCCGCCTCTGGAACAAACTTCCTCACTCTCTTCAATCCCACTGCACCCTCCAGGTCTTTAAAACAGCTGTTCACCACCATCTCTTATCCTCCCCCATCCAAAACCTTGATCTTTTCTACCCCCGCTAATTTCGGTCCCCTTGTGTTTTATACCTCTCCCCCCCGCCCTCCCCCTCCCACGCCTCCTGCCCCCAAGCCCTCTCCCTCCCACACTTCTCCCTCCTCTCAAATGTTGTGGTTGTGTGCTTCCCCTTCTCTCCCCATCTTGTCTTCCGCTCCCTCTTTTTGTGTGTTTTGTTTGTCTGGTTGATTTGTTTGTGAAATAAATGTTAGCTCTTTCACGAGCCTCGATTCAGTATACAAAAAAAAAAAAAAAAAAATTAACGGGGGTAGAAAAGATCAAGGTTTTGGATGGGGGAAGATAGGAAATGGTGGGGAACAGCTGTTTTAAAGACCTGGAGGGAGGAGAGGGAATGAAGAGAGTGAGGGAGTTTGTTCCAGAGGTGGGAGAAAAGAGGAGTGAAGGAATGAAGATGAGGAGAGAGTCTTGATTTTGGCAGTTTCACCATAAGAGGGGTGCAGGCAGATATTGTGCGACCTGTAGGAATATTTGGGGGACAGAGCACAGAGAGAACTGGGGGAGCAAGGCCGGAAAGGAGTCGGTAGTATACAGAAAGACCACCAACCTGCCTGCGGTGAGTGAGTGAAAGGCCCTTGGAGTTAGCTTCATCGCGGGAGATTCCAATGATTCTGAACGCTTTGTTTTCAACGGCGTGAAGCCAAGCTCGGTGTGAGGCAGGAGCACCAGCCCAGAGGGGAGAGCAGTATTCCATTGAGCTGCGGATGAAAGCCTTGTATGTGGTGAGGAGCTCATGTTTGCCAAGGAAGGACTTCGCACGACGGAGGATGCCCAGTTGGCGACTGGCTTTGGAGGCCAGCTTGGAAATGTGGTTTTCCCAGGAAAGATCATGGCAGATAGTGAGACCCGAAAGCTTGAGTGACAGTCCTGCTTGGAGAGGATTGTTCAGAAAGTAGATGGGAGGGTTTTCCAGACGGTCTTTTCGGAGAGACATAGTAAGAGTGTGAGATTTGTCAGGATTGAAAGACATGTTCCACTTGTTTGACCAGTCTGTGATTTTGTCCGGGTCTGCAGAGATTGAGGAGGCTTTAGACTGCCGATCTGAGGGTTGAGGTATGAGCGGCAGGGAGTGGAGTTTGCCCTACTAAGGGAGAGTGAGTTTGCCCTCAGGTAGCACGGGTTTGCTTTCAGGGAGCACGAGTTTGCTCTCAGAGAACTCGAGTTTGCTTTGAGGGAGCACGGGTTTACTCTCAAGAAGCAAGGGTTTGCTTTCAGGGAGCACGGGTTTGCTCTCAGGGAGCGCGGGTTTGCTTTCAGTGCGCACGGGTTTGCTTTCAGGGAGCACGAGTTTGCTCTCAGGGAGCGCGGGTTTGCTTTCAGGGAGCACGGGTTTGATTTCACGGAGCACGGGTTTGCTTTCAGAGAGCACGAGTTTGCTCTCAGGGAGCACGAGTTTGCTCTCAGGGAGCACGGGATTGCTCTCAGGGAACACGGGTTTGCTGTCAGGGAGCAGGAGTTTGCTCTCAGGGAGCACGAGTTTCAGAGAGCCCTCAGGGAGCACGAGTTTGCCCTCAGGGAGCACGAGTTTGCCCTCAGGGAGCACGGGTTTGCTTTCAGGGAGCACGAATTTGCTCTCAGGGAGCACGAGTTTGCTCTCAGGGAGCGCGGGTTTGCTTTCAGTGAGCACGGGTTTGCTTTCAGGGAGCACGGGTTTGGTTTCACGGAGCACGGGTTTGCTTTCACAGAGCACAAGTTTGCTCTCAGGGAGCGCAGGTTTGCTTTCAGTGAGCACGGGTTTGTTCTCAGGGAGCACGACTTTGCTCTCAGGGAGCACGGGTTTGGTTTCAGGGAGCACGAGTTTGCTCTCAGGGAGCACGAGTTTCAGAGAGCCCTCAGGGAGCACAAGTTTGCCCTCAGGGAGAACGAGTTTGCCCTCAGGGAGCACGAGTTTGCCCTCAGAGCACGAGTTTGCCCTCAGGAAAGGCCGAAGGGAAATGAACTTTGCGCTTCTTGAATCAAGTTGTTTATTGCCAATGAACACAAATGGAGACCGGTTGTGGTTTTAGTTGCTTTGTTTTCTTCAAAGGAGCGAGGCTCATGGAAGAGCAAGAAAGTTTGCAAACAGAGTGAAACTTGAAAACAGGTTTTATTGCTTTGAAAAAGCACCTGGAAACCTGTAACAGAGCGATGAGAATTGAGAAGTATATCTGTCTCACTCAAAAGGTAGTGAGACAGATATAGACAGGTGTGTGCGACATTGCGTGACGTCACGTGCGTGTGACGTTCTATTGCTTCGGGCAGGTGTATTGTGTGAATCAGTCCTCAACTAAATGTTCCCTTTCGGGATAGACCTTTACACCGTCACGACGTCCATGGAAAAGTCCCAACATGTCCGCTAAGGAATTGCGTAAAGATATCTGTCCGCAACCTTGAGCCAAATCAGATTTTGCTGGGAATGACATCGACAAGCACAATATTACTGAACTATTGTCCAATTCATAATTACACTTCGGTACTATTAATTAGATCCTCAACATCCCTAGTTATTCTCACCTTGTGCGGTTAGCTGGAGAGAGATATTTTTGGCCAAGTCTTTCACGAACCGGTTGACCAGGACTGACGTTCGACTGGAGCTCATTTTGGCAGGAATTGTGCAAAAAAAATTTTACTTGTTCTTTGTACTCCCAATAACTAACCTACTCTTCGTCTAAAAAAAAAAAACAGGGATCTTTACTGTTCAACAACTAATTCTTGCAGACGGGACCCGCTCAACGCACGGACGAACATCAATAGGTTGGCAACCATTGCGCACGCTTGATGGACGGTACGACCTCGTGCATTGAATTACCTCTGCGTCATCCTACCTAACAGTTTGGGTACACCTGTACCGGTAGTTTTGAAAGATAAGTATAAATTCCCCAAAAGTGGATCTTTGATCTGCAATTGAGCCAAGACTAGAATTGATGAAACTGACATTTCCTTTTTACTTTTGTCACTAATTCAAAACTTTTCCAACTTTAACTCAACACTCTCCTTTGTATTATTCTTCCACAGGATATGAACTTATGGCTGAAGCATCATCAGTCTCACCCATGAATTACAAACACCGGGGAGATGCCCAACACACCTGCCTACCTGTTCGAGCTCGTTTTACCTTTTGACATGCAAATTGTGCCAGAAAGTAACTTTGAAGATTCCATATAAATCAGGTTGGATTTAAAATGTTGGGTAAAGATATACAGTGGTGTATATAGATTGAAGAGGGTTTCGACACAACTACAAACTGCCGTTCTGGAGCTTAGCGTGCAGGTGGGCATCAAAGATCCCTCGACGGCTCTCGACGGAAGTAGGTGAGTTATCACCGGCATCCTGAACAAATTTACATTCGAACATCAGTTTGAGTTTGTGCTCTTTCACGAGCTTCGATCTTGTATACAAAAAAAACCAAAGAAAAAAAAATTAAATCACTCCTGGCCATCCCGCTCGTGAAAGACTGACAAAATATGTTTGTTGGGGTTGACCCTATAAAACGGGAATTATAATTAACAGTAGTCGTACTAATAGTTGTAGTATTTCCACTTGTAAGTGCATTTGCTATCTCTTTGTAAAATACATAATAAGTTGTACTTTCAAACAATCGGTCGCACTCACCTCGCTCTTCCACTCGATGTGTGTCCTCACTCACTTCAACCACCGGATTCGCGCGCTTTATATATATACGAGTCTCAGCCTCGAGGAAGATGATTCCGTCTCCATAACTTCCTCCAATCCACGCACAATCCTCGCCTTGCTCACATCCTACCCCCTCCCATTCCCAACCCCTCCACCTGTCCGGAGCTGAGCGTTCTTTAAACACCGTGGACATTCGAGTCGAGGAATCCCGCAGCACAGGTAGCACAGGTACGCTTTTACTAGCTCGGAGAGACTGAACCTCAGTTACATTAATAAACAAGAACAGCACTCGTTGGAGCGCATACCTCCCCCAAGTATGAAAAGTTTAGGTTTTGTATCCCACCAATCGGCCGGATCTGGATTCCGACCTGAACCAAAATATAATCGGCTTGTTCTTGTCACCTAAACAACTCGTCCACCAAGTTTAGTCATAACTCGTCCAAAACGTTTTGAGATATCATGTTAAATATATAATTAAATGAAGAGCAGAGATATATAGTGGTATATATAGAGTTATATCGTTTTGGCCCCCGTCTATCAATGGTGAAGAATCACTTTTAAAAATTCGAGTATCCGGATCTGGACGTAAAAGGTCTAAATTATAAAAGGTCTTAAGGCTCTAGGGGCCTAAGTGGTCTAAAGAGTCTTAAAAGGTCTAACAACCAAAGGGGTCGAAAGAGTCTTAAAAAGGTCTAAAAATCAATGGGGGCGAAAGGTCTAAACTCTAAAGGGTATGTTCCAACAGTATTTTTACAGGTCAAAAAAGTTTAACGAAATTTAAAGTGTGTAAAAGTCTTCAGGGGGTCTAAAATGGCTGAAAGGGATCAAGGGTCTTAAAAGGTTCAAAGGGTCTAAAATGTTAAAAGGGATCTAAACGGTCGAAGGGGTACAAAGGTATAAATGTTTAAAAGGTATGTTCCAATAATACATAATTAATAGATGTAGTCAAGGTTCAATAATACGTAATTAATAGACGTAGTCAAGGTTCAAGAATACGTAATTAATAGACGTAGTCAAGGTTCAATAATACGTAATTAATAGATGTAGTCAAGGTTCAATAATACGTAATTAATAGACGTAGCCAAGGTTCAATAATACGTAATTAATAGACGTAGTCAAGGTTCAATAATACGTAATTAATAGACGTAGTCAAGGTTCAATAATACGTAATTAATAGATGTAGCCAAGGTTCAATAATACGTAATTAATAGACGAAGTCAAGGTTCAATAATACGTAATTAATAGACGTAGTCAAGGTTCAATAATACGTAATTAATAGACGTAGTCAAGGTTCAATAATACGTAATTAATAGACGTAGTCAAGGTTCAATAATACGTAATTAATAGACGTAGTCAAGGTTCAATAATACGTAATTAATAGACTTAATAGACGTAGTCAAGGTTCAATAATACGTAATTAATAGACGTACCCCGGTACACCTCACGTTCAAACAGTATGTAATTAATAGACAGTCGTATGGGTCGACCGAGGCTTCACCTCGATGAGAATTAACCAGCTACCTGAGTTTTCCATTTTATATACAATACTAGCAGAAGTACCTGGCATTGCCGGGTGGGGGAGGGGAGGGGAGGGGGAAGGGGGGGGAGGGGAGGGGGAAGGGGGGGGAGGGGAGAAGAGGGGGGGGGAGGGGAGAAGAGGGGGGATGGGAGGAGAAGGGAGGAGAGGAGAGGGGGGAGGGGGAGGGGAGGAGAGGGGGAGGGGGAGGGGAGGAGAGGGGGAGGGGGAGGGGGGAGGGGAGGAGAGGGGGGAGGGGGGAGGGGGAGGGATGGGAGAGGAGAGGGGTGGGAGGGGGAGGGGGAAGGGGAGGGGGATGGGTAGGGGGGAGGGGGAGGGGGGAGGGGAAGGAGGGGGGAGGGGAGGGGGGAGGGGGAGGGGGAGGGGTAGGGGAGGGGGAGGGGGGAGGGCGCGCGAATCGTCGAATCAGCGCGCTGCTCTGCCACCGATTCAGATTCCATGTATAATATTCCTCGCTGAAAAAAAATATGGATCTAAAGATGAAAGAAAAAAAAACCTATGTGGTGTGAATGGCAATGTTCCTCGCTGAAATGTGAAAAAACACAATCGCGCGGCAAGGAACATCATGTGATCGCTCTGAGCGATCGATTGCAACTCTGCGTCGTGTCGTGGGCGTGGCCAACGTGGCCTCATGCTCCCAGGTGATTGGCTAACTCGAGCTCGAGAGAGCCATAATGCGCTACGTTATGGCAAAAAATATGGATCTAATGATGAAAGAAAAAAAACCTATGTGGTGTGAATGGCAATGTTCCTCGCTGAAATGTGAAAAAACGCAATCGCTTTTCGCTCTGAAATACGTGCGAACGCGTAACTGAGTTAATGGCGGCAAGGAACATCACGTGATCGCTCTGAGCGAATCAGCGCGCTGCTCTGCCATTCCGGTCATAATATTCCTCGCTGAAATGCGCTGAGGTAAAAATATGGTAAAAAAAATATTATGAAATAAATATTATGCAGGGACACCTCATTGGCGCTCACTCGCCAGGTGTTATGTTACCTTGAAATTGAAAGTGAAGGAAAGTGAGAGGATTGCAAGTGGAGGAATAGTCTGATTGGTTGATATATATATATATATATATATATATATATATATATATATATATATATATATATATATATATATATATATATATATATATATATATATATATATATATATATTGTTACTGATCGCGGTTTAGATGTTATGATGGGCCGAGCGGATGGTCCAACCGCGACCGTTACAGGATCCCCGATTAGAACCCGATTTCACCCAAACGTTGGCCGGATCGCACCGCGGCTGCTCAATGAGGGAAAAGACTAAAACGACGAATGCAAAGAAGAAAAGGAATAAAACGAGAAGACGGACAGAAGAGTAATTGGATTTATTGTACACACACAAGCAAAAAGGAGCAATCAAGTTTATTTACAACACATAAGACGCAGGTGACACAGTGCAAATACTAGCTTACCTACAGACTTAATTAAATACCCAGGGACAGAACAAACAAAACAAACTCACGTACACAAGAAGGGTGGAAAGGCAGGAGGTGGATGGCTGGAGGGAGAGGAAAGGTCCAAGGGGGTCCTGCAGCACAACCGGCGCGTTTAGCAGCCGCCGTTCCTTCACGGCCCTGCTCCAAACCGCCGTTCAGGCCCCCAAGCTGCTGTTGTGGCTGCTGTGGACGTCGCGTGCTTTGCCAGGCCTTGTCCGACTCGTCTGGTCCAAACCCTCAACTCTTTCTTGGTCCACTCACTCTTTACCACCGACTCCTCACCGCAACCAATGCCACCAACTGACCACCACCACCGACTCCTCACCGCAACCAACTCAACCAACTGACCACCGACTCCACTGACTGACTCCTCACGACTCTCTCTGGCAACCGACTCACGACTCACTCGCGTGCGCGCCTTTTATAGCGCCTCCGGCGATTAAGCCGCCGGCCTTTTGGACACGCCCATCGGGGTGCTCACCTCGGCCCTGGTTGGTCGCGCGACCCTCTGGCTCCGCCCTTGATGACGACGGGCGGGCACGCCTTTCTTCCCCGACTCGAGCACATGTTCAATGGCGGTTTTGGAGGGGAGGTAATTGGTAATCGAGGCTTGGCAATGACGAAAGGGGATGTAGATTTTGGGGATGGGAATGAAAGGGGATCTATTCTCTTTCACTGGTGCAATGGAGTACTTCAATTAATGGGAGACACAGCCTTACCCTAAAACACAGAATAAGAGATAACTATCAAACAGGGGTATTCTATTACTTGGCTGACGTGTATGCTTGTGGACTAATTATGGGATGCCCTTTCACCTTTACACAGCTCCGGAGGCAGGGGGGCGCAGAATAAACAATAATCATCACCAATTTACCACAATACAACACAATCAAAAAAATACAGGCCTCATATCCGCAACACTGCACCCTCCTCCTCTTAGGCACGACCCGGGCCTACAACTTTTATTTAGTGTGACACGTAGGTGTAGTTCCCTCTACTTTTAACCTGACCCTGAGTGCGACAGTTTTAAAACATAAATAAATGTGTCCCGCTGCTCCATTGCACCCTGCCTAACAGACTTACGCCCACAGTTAACCGAATTGCGGAATGGTCTTCAAACTATACACTGACGGTGGAAGCATATTTACAATGGCGCTATTTTTATTTACAAAACTAACCCAGGACCTGTGATTGTTCTTTCTGGGGGGGAGACAGTCTGCTCTGCATCGACGCACCATTAAAGCACCCAACAACGCACCAATACAAGCACCCTCAAGCACTAATCGGTGCAGTCACCATAGTTCATCAGTGTTCAACAATAAAAAATAAAATCAACAACCCCTAACCCTGCAGGTGATCTCTTGCTCTTCAGCTCCCTCTGTTGGTTATTATATTTGGTCTTCCAGATGTTGTCATTCTTTTGCTTTGCTTACTGGCGGCCTATTTTCAATAAAGTGTGCCCAATGTGTCCTTTTTATTTTCTTTATTTATGGCCCACAGGGCCGACTACGTGTGGTTCACCTGTGGGGTATCGGTGCCCTGTGGCCAAGGTCCGCCAGCAAGATTTCGGGCCCTCATGGCCGGTTCCAGCAGAGGGGCCATGCCCCAACCCATGGGGTCCATAAGTGGTGCTCGGCCACAGACATGTGGTCCATAATGTGGTGCATCGATGCAGACAGCTGGTTCTGGGAATTTCGGGCGCACAATGACCGACCCACGCACGCTCCCCTCGGCGCCCAATGGCGCACAGGTCATGTGGGAGACAAAAGGGGAAAGACAAATGAGCGAGGGGTAAGGTCACAAGGGTACACATCAATAAGGCAATGCAAGGCGAAATGCGTACGGAGGGCGAAGTGAGAAAGCTCGTCCCTACCGTACGTCACCCCCCTGTCACCTACACTACCCTTGCCCTTACCCCATATTTACAAAATCTACCCATTTACAAATTCGTCACTACTGTCACGTCTTCCCCATATTTCTCCTATACCAAATTCGTCTCCACAATCCCTCTATCCAAAATTTGCCATCACCCAAATTCATCATCAATCCTCATAAGGAGGCAGAGATGGAACATCAAAGCACAATGTCACACCCACGTCATGATGCGTCTCACAATCCAAACATTTGCATCATAAAAATAATCAAAACATGGCATGGTGTGGAGTACCTGTCACCTCAGGTGAGTGGATGCAGATGGTGCGAGGAGATCCTTCATCCTAACTATCCTCAAAATGACTTTAACACACTTTACACTACCCGGGGTCTTTCCCTGCCAATCCATTGGCCAACTTACACTATGGGTTCTAAAAACCAATTCCCATTGACCAAACTGTGGTGCTTCTCAATTTGGGGTCTCACTCCCCCGATTCATCTCCCGGTGCCCTTGCACAATTTCTGGGCTGCGACGTGTAGCTCTCCCAGCAGGTCTACCCACCTGCACACCTCCACCACTGCAGTTGCCACCCGAGCTTACCTAGCTCCTCACCCTAACCTAACTAACTGGGGACAGCCCCTCCTGGCTCTGTCACCCCACTCGGTGCCCTCTGGCACTGGGCTACCCGGGTCCGTCCTCCGGATCCTCGGGCCCCATCCACAACAACTACTACCGGCTCCCAGAGCCCACCTGCGGCCTCACCTGGCCGACATCCTCACAGTGGTGGAGTGCCCAACCAACTACACACACTAACAGGCTACACACCCAGCCATTTCCACAACACTAATGCACCCATCCAAAGACCATTCTTTCACCGGCACCACAGATGCCAATATCCAACCACAATTTACCTGTACCCTCTACCTAACACTTACACTACCCGCCCCGGGTATCCGTGATGGGGGTCCACTCTTCCCCCATTCACACCTTCGCACGATCCACTCCACTCCACAATTTCCACCATACTCACTCCACGACCATCCATTCCAATACTCCATACCATTTATTCCATACACCTGTCCTCCATTCACCTGTCGTTGCACACCTGTGCAATCATACCTGGTGCCACCTGCACCCTCCTCCTCTTCCTGGACCAGTTGGTCAACACAACACACATCACCATCACTCACTCATACACTGCTCCACACACCTGTTCAGTTGCACACCTGTGCAATCACACCTGTTCAATCACACCTGTTCAATCTTCAAACACACGGCATCATCTCTTCTAACTACTCCCCTCTGAAACTTGCGCTTCCCAGTCGCCCCTTTAAACTATTGCGCTCCCACGTCATTATCATCCATACTAATCTACCTGCGTCCCCACTACAGGTATCCTTGTCACTAACTAACCTTAACGTTACCTAATGTCATCTTCGCTAGATCCCTATCAATATAACCTAACCCACCCGGGCTAGTTTTCACTGCCATACACCCCATAAGCTATGGCGCATTTGCCCCACCTGTGAGGGATGGTGGATTTGCCATCCCTCCACATCGGGGAGGTCCTATCAATTTCGCTCGTCCAAATCCAACAAATCAAAAATTTGCCATTTACCGCTAATCACCGTACCCATCATCAAATTTTGCTTTTTTTTTCTAATTTCGGGGCCAAAACACTATCCTCATCACCCGTCTACTTATTAGATCCTCTCGGTGCGCCAATTTCCTTCTAAAGCTCGGCTTCGTACAGCCGAGCAATGAATACGGGTGGTTTTGTGCCAGCGGCTGGATACGTCCCGCATTCGGGGCAGGGACGGGGGCTTACCCGGGCCGAGATCCCACGCACCACCTCGGCGTGGAGCCATCCAATGTCCCGATCTCGACCTGCCGGCACGTCTCAATAGAAAGTGGTCGCCATGACGACCCTTCCTATCGGGCTGCCCGCTCCGCCTAGTGGAGCCCGGACGCGGCCGTTCCAAGCGAGGCCCAGCGTGGATCGCATACGGCGGTCCTTTCGAACCCGCCGCGGCTCGGATCCCCGCTGGTTCTCGCGGCACGCGAAGCCCGGCACGCACCGAGGGCCCGATTCGGCTATAAGTCGTTCTAACCTCTAACCCGGTTACCGTCGATGCTTCACCTGCATGCTTACATGCATACGCTACCCCTTTCTTGCTCATACCTCCAGCTGTTCCCATGCTCCTCGTACCTTTCCTTACACACCTCGGTACACTCATTCCGCTCACCGACTTGGTCACACACCTGACCACCGAACACCTTGGCACACATTCGTCGCTCGCACACCTCACCAACACACCTCTTCGCGCCCCCTCCTCGGTCACCTCCTCTGTGACAACCACAGGTGTGCTCTCACCCGCACACCCAACCACGTGCCTCACGACCAACTCAAGTGTGCATTCCCACACACGCTCTACCATTCCAGGTGTGCATCCTTCCATTCCAGGTGTACATCCTCGCTCACCTGTCACAACCAACTCACGCTCCGTGTCACTCTCACTACTCTCACCTCCATTCTTGACAGCGCACTCACCCTTACTCTCGACAGCACACTCCTTCCTCATGCACCCGTCCGTTACACACCTTTCTCGCGCACACTCTTGCGCACACTCTCCCGTTACATCCTCTGTAACACTTACCACACCGCGCTTCCATGTACCCCCTCGCACACGCGCTACGACCAACTCACTCTTGACGGCACACTCACTCCTCGGCGTGCACTTTTTCCTCACACACCCCATGGTCGGACATTCTCGCACACCTCTTTCTTCGCACACCAGACCTGTCGCACACTTCACCAACGGCCTTTCACGAACACCCGGATCCAAACCAATCCCCAAGCCGACTGAAGCTTTCCTCACATCATATACATTGCCACTCACCTCCGTACCTCGTCGTCGCACCTCCTCTGCCACCTGCAAACTTTTTATTTGGTTAGTGAGCACCTCATCATGATTTGAACACAGACCTTGTACATATTCCATGACTTCCTCCTTTATCTCCCTCTTAGTTTCCCTCCGTCTCTTCTTAATTTCACTCACCCCCTCTTCCACCTCCTCTAATTTTTCCTTTACCTCCTTCAGCTCCCGGTGCGCCCCCTCTATTTCTTCCTCCATCGCTACTTTAACCGTTTCTATGTGCGTCCTTACCTCCCGGTCCTTCGTCTCCATTACTTCTGTCACCTCTTCCAACCTCTTCGTCAATCCCTCATGTACCATTTGACATTCATTTTGTGTCGCTATTAATTCATTTTTAATGTCCTTTTGTGTCGCTTTTAAACCCCCGATGATTGCAGTGTTCTTTTCCACTTGGTCCGCTAGTTCCCTTTGTCCCACTGTCAGCTGCTCTACTCCCTTCGTCAGACCCTCTATGCCCCCCTGTAACCTAGCCGTATTATTCCTCACCTCTTTCTCCATACGCTTCTCACCTCGCTTTACCTCCTCGCGTAGCCCCGAAACCTCCTCACTTACACCTCGTCGTATCTCCTATTTCATCTCCTCCATCTCCTTTGTAGATGCCACCCTCATCTGTCCCAATTCATCCCTCTGAGCATCCAATTTGGTTTCTACCCCGATTTTTACCTCCTCTATCTGCTCTCCCATTTGTTTAATTTCTCGGGTGGATTGCTCCCCTATCTCCCGCAATTTGTCCTCCATCCTATTTTCTAACCCCATTAACCCATTTTTCACCCCCTCTAACTGATTCTCCTGGGCAGCCATTCTATTTTCCACCCCCGTTAACCCATGTTTTAATCCCTCACCGGTACCCCTCGCTTCGTCCCTCATTACCCCCATTTGGCTTCCCATTACCCCCAATTGCTCACTCTGAGCCTCCATCCGGTTCCCCATTTGTCCCATTCGCTCACCTTGAACATCCATCCGGTTCCCCAAGTCATTCCTCAGGTCTTCACTTGTCTGGACCATGAGCACCCTTATTTGTATCATAAAGAGGTCCAAATTCATCGGTGCTGCTACGGTCACGGGCGCGGCTAGATTTGGCGCCACAATAACCATGTGCGCGAGGGCGCCATTTTGTGCGCCTGATACCTCCTCAACCACCTCCTCATTGTTCTCCTCTACTTCGTCCCTCTGATCCTGGGTTACTCCTAACCCCTCCTCTAGCTCACCCACCTGCATCCGATCGCCTTGACCAGCCATGGCGCGATTTCAAAGTTCAGGTTTTGCTTTAAAACAAAACAAATTTCGTCCGCTCCAAATTTTGACCAATTTTTTTTTTTTTTTAGATGTTTTAAAAATTTGGTTCGGGCCCCGAATCTCACTCCCAGACACCAATTGTTACTGATCGCGGTTTAGATGTTATGATGGGCCGAGCGGATGGTCCAACCGCGACCGTTACAGGATCCCCGATTAGAACCCGATTTCACCCAAACGTTGGCCGGATCGCACCGCGGCTGCTCAATGAGGGAAAAGACTAAAACGACGAATGCAAAGAAGAAAAGGAATAAAACGAGAAGACGGACAGAAGAGTAATTGGATTTATTGTACACACACAAGCAAAAAGGAGCAATCAAGTTTATTTACAACACATAAGACGCAGGTGACACAGTGCAAATACTAGCTTACCTACAGACTTAATTAAATACCCAGGGACAGAACAAACAAAACAAACTCACGTACACAAGAAGGGTGGAAAGGCAGGAGGTGGATGGCTGGAGGGAGAGGAAAGGTCCAAGGGGGTCCTGCAGCACAACCGGCGCGTTTAGCAGCCGCCGTTCCTTCACGGCCCTGCTCCAAACCGCCTTTCAGGCCCCCAAGCTGCTGTTGTGGCTGCTGTGGACGTCGCGTGCTTTGCCAGGCCTTGTCCGACTCGTCTGGTCCAAACCCTCAACTCTTTCTTGGTCCACTCACTCTTTACCACCGACTCCTCACCGCAACCAACGCCACCAACTGACCACCACCACCGACTCCTCACCGCAACCAACTGACCACCGACTCCACTGACTGACTCCTCACGACTCTCTCTGGCAACCGACTCACGACTCACTCGCGTGCGCGCCTTTTATAGCGCCTCCGGCGATTAAGCCGCCAGCCTTTTGGACACGCCCATCGGGGTGCTCACCTCGGCCCTGGTTGGTCGCGCGACCCTCTGGCTCCGCCCTTGACGACGACGGGCGGGCACGCCTTTCTTCCCCGACTCGAGCACATGTTCAATGGCGGTTTTGGAGGGGAGGTAATTGGTAATCGAGGCTTGGCAATGACGAAAGGGGATGTAGATTTTGGGGATGGGAATGAAAGGGGATCTATTCTCTTTCACTGGTGCAATGGAGTACTTCAATTAATGGGAGACACAGCCTTACCCTAAAACACAGAATAAGAGATAACTATCAAACAGGGGTATTCTATTACTTGGCTGACGTGTATGCTTGTGGACTAATTATGGGATGCCCTTTCACCTTTACACAGCTCCGGAGGCAGGGGGGCGCAGAATAAACAATAATCATCACCAATTTACCACAATACAACACAATCAAAAAAAAATACAGGCCTCATATCCGCAACAATATATATATATATATATATATATATATATATATATATATATATATATATATATATATATATATATATATATATATATATATATTTCTATAAGCAGTGCTTATAGAAAGTCTACACCCCCTTTTAATTTTTCACCTTTTATTGCCTTATAACCTGGAATTAAAATTCATAAAATCAGGCTTTTTGCACCTTTATTTACACATCGTAACCCACAACTCCCAAGTGAAAAATTCTACAAATTTCAGAAAATTAATTAAAAACACAAAACTAGAATATCTTGGTTGGATAAGTGTCCACCCCCTTAATTAATACTTGGTGGAAGCACCTTTGACAGCAATAACAACTGTGAGTCTGTTGGGATAGGTATCTACCAACTTTCACACATTAATTGGGAAATATTTGCCCGTTCTTCTGTACAAAACTGTTCAAGCTCAGTCAAGTTGCGTGAGGAGCGTTGATGGACAACAGTCTTCAAGTTGTGCCACAGATTTTCCATTGGATTTAGGTCAGGGCTCTGACTGGGCCATTCAAGGACATTTACCTTTTTGTTCCTTAGCCACACCAGTGTAGCTTTGCCTGTGTGCTTTGGGTCGTTGCCATGCTTAAAGCTGAACTTCTTTCCCCATTTTAGGCTTTCTTGCAGAGGGTAGCAGGTTTTCCTTTAGGATTTTTCTGTATTTTGCTCAATACATTTTCCCTTCTATCCTGTCACGTGCCCTAGTCCCTATTGATGAGAAACATCCCCATAACATGATGCTGCCACCACCATGCTTCACAGTAGGGATGGTGTGCTTTGGGTGATGTGCTGCATTGGGTTTGTGTAAAATGTAATATTTTGCATTTAGGCCAAAAAGTTCCACCTTGGTTTTGTCAGACCACAAAACTTTTTGCCCACATGGCTTCAGCATCTCCGGAGTGTTTTTTTCCATACCTCAAATGGGACTCAAGGTAGACTTTTTTTGAGTAATGGCTTCCTTCTTGCCACCCTACTTACAGGCCAGATGTGCAGGGTGCTTGGGATATTGTTGTCACATGCACACAGTGACCAGTTTTTGCCATAACGGCCTGTAGCTCTTCCAAAGTTGCCATTGGCCTCTTGGTGTCCTCTCCGATCTACTCCTTGGTTGGTCATCCAGTTCGGAGGGACGGCCTGATATAGGCAGGGTCTTGGTGGTACCACACTCCTTCCACTTCTTAATGATTGTCTTCACTGTACTCCAAGGGATATTGAAGGCGTTTGAAATATTTTTATACCCATCCCCTGATCTGTGCCTTTCCACAACTTTATCCCAGAGATCTTTTGAAAGCTCCTTGCTGCTCATGGTTGAGTCTGTGCTGTGAAATGCATAACCCAGCAGTGGAAACCTACAGGAACAGCTGATGTTATTCTGAAATAATCAGAATCACTACAATTTAACACAGGTGGAGGCCAATTAACTTGGTGTGTGATTTTGAAGGCGATTGGTTCAACCTGAGCTAATGTACAATTGCTATTATAAGGGGGGGTGGACACTTATCCAACCTGGATATCCTGGGTTTTGTATCTTTAATGAATTTTTCCTGAAATTTCGAGAACTTGGAATTTGTGGGTTACAATGTGTAAATAAAGGTGGAGAAGGTATCATTTAATGCAATTTGATTCCAGGTTATAAGGCAACAAAAGGTGAAAATTCTGAAAGGGGGTGTAGACTTTCCATAGGCACTGTGTGTGTGTGTGTGTGTGTGTGTGTGTGTGTGTGTGTGTGTGTGTGTGTGTGTGTGTGTGTGTGTGTGTGTGTGTATATATATATATATTGTTACCGATCGCGGTTTAGATGGTATGATGGGCCGAGCGGATGGTCCAACCGCGACCGTTACAGCATCCCTGACTCACCCGATTCACCCAGAACCTTGGCCGTATCGCACCGCAGCTGTCCAATCTGGGAAAAGACTAAAACGACGCAATGCAAAGAGGAAAAGGAATAAAACGAGAAGACGTACAGACGAGTAATGGGATTTATTATTTACACAAGCAAAAAGGAGCAATCAAGGTTTATTTACAACACATAAGACGCAGGTGACACAGTGCAAATACTAGCTTATCCAGACTTAACTTATTCCCAGGACAGAACAAACAAAGACACTGACTCACGCGGGGAATTGCAGAGTGGATTGCTGGAAGGAGGTGTGTGGCTGGAGGGGGGGGTCGGCACGGAGCTGGCTGGAGCTTGATCCCGCACGGGACGTCGGGCTGGACCTCGACGGCCGCTGATGCCACCGGGCCTGTCGTGTGCGCGGGATCACGGGTCGGAGCTGCTTGGTGGAGCCGATGCGCTGGTGGGGGGGTCTGGCGTGACGGGTTCTCTCCTCCTTACGCGCTCTTGCTCTGATGACCCAGCTCTTTTTCGTCCCTCCTTGTCTCAACTCAAAGTGCATCTCTTCTGGGAACACCCCCGCCGTGGGTTATATAGGCCCCGCCCCTCAACCTTTACGAACCTCCCCCAAACGTTCTCTCCCCGCCCTCTCAAGCCAAACCCCTTGTTCATGGTTGGTCGAGTGGGGCTGGCTCACTCCTCCCCTCTCTGACGAGGTGGGGACCCGCCTTTCTTCCCCAACCCTGCCTCGTGGTCAATGGCGGATGAAGGGAAAACCGCCCAACATGCAGTTGGCAATGCGAATTGCAATTGACGAAAAGGGGGGAATGGAAGTGTTGGGAGTGGGAATGAAGGGAATCTATCTCTTTCACTGGTGCAATGGAGTATTTCAATTAATGGGAGACACAGCCTTACTCTAACAACACATAATAAGAGATAACTATCAAACAGGGGTATTCTACTATTTGGCTGACGTGTATGCTTGTGGACTAATTATGGGATGCCCTTTCACCTTTACACAGCTCCGGAGGTAGGGGGGCGCAGAATAAACAATAATAATAATTTACACAATAAAAAATATATACAGTCCTCATATCCGCAACACTGCACCCTCCTCCTCTTAGGCACGTCTCAGGCCTACAACTTTTATTTTTAGTGTGACACGTAGGTGTAGTTCCCTCTACTTTTAACCTGACCCTGAGTGCGACAGTTTTTAAAACATAAATAAATGTGTCCCGCTGCTCCATTGCACCCTGCCTAACAGACTTACGCCCACAGTTAACCGAATTGCGGAATGGTCTTCAAACTACACACTGACGGTGGGAAGCATTATTTACAATTGACGCTACTTTATTTACAAGACTAACCCAGGACCTGTGATTGTTCTTTCTGGGGGGGAGACAGTCTGCTCTGCATCAATGCACCATGAAAGCACCCAAAAACGCACCAATACACACCCAAGCACCAATCGGTGCAGTCATCACTGTTCATCAATGTTCAACAATAAAAAAAATAAATCAACAACCCCTAACCCTGCAGGTGATCTCTTGCTCTTTGGCTCCCTCTGCTGGTTATTATTATTTTCCTGGTGTTGTCATCTTCCCTTGCTGGCGGCCTATTTGCAATAAAAGAATGCACCTAACGTGTCCGTTTTTATTTTATTTATGGCCCACAGGGGCCGACTATGTGTGGTTCACCTGTGGGGCATCGGTGCCCTGTGGCCAAGGTCCGCCAGCAAGATTTCGGGCCCTCATGGCCGGTTCCAGCAGAGGGGCCATGCCCCAACCCACGGGGTACATAGGTGGTGCTCGGCCACAGACATGTGGTCCATAATGTGGTGCATCGATGCAGACAGCTGGTTCTGGGAATTTCGGGCGCACAATGGCCGACCCACGCACGCTCCCCTCGGCACCCAATGGCGCACAGGTCATGTGGGAGACAAAAGGGGAAAGACAAATGAGCGAGGGGTAAGGTCACAAGGGTACACATCAATAAAGGCAATGCAGGGTGAAGTGCGTACGGAGAGCGAAGTGAGAAAAACTCGTCCCTACCGTACGTCACCCCCCCCCCCCCCCTGTCACCTACACTACCCTTGCCCTTACCCCATATTTACAAGAATTTACACCTTTACAAATTCGTCACTACTTCTTGTCTTCCCCATCTTTCCCTTCTACACCAAATTCGTCTCCAATCCCTCTACTTCAAAATTTGCCATCACCAATTCATCATCAATCCTCATAAGGAGGGAGAGATGGAATTACGCACAATGTCACACCCACGTCATGATGCGTCTCACAATCCAAAACATTTGCATCAAAAATAATTAAAACATGGCATGGTGTGGAGTACCTGTCACCTCAGGTGAGTGGATGCAGATGGTGCGAGGAGATCCTTCATCCTAACTATCCTCTAAATGACCTTAACACACTTTACACTACCCGGGGTCTCTCCCTGCCAATCCATTGGCCAACTTACACTATGGGTTCTAAAAACCAATTCCCATTGACCAAACTGTGGTGCTTCTCAATTTGGGGTCTAACTCCCCCGATTCATCTCCCGGTGCCCTCGCACAATTTCTGGGCTGCGACGTGTAGCTCTCCCAGCAGGTCTACCCACCTGCACACCTCCACCACTGCAGTTGCCACCCGAGCTTACCTAGCTCCTCACCCTAACCTAACTAACTGGGGAAGGCCCTCTCCTGGCTCTGTCACCCCTTGGTGCCCTCTGGCACTGGGCTACCCGGGTCCGTCCTCCGGATCCTCGGGCCCCATCCACAACTACCGGGTGCCAGAGCCCACCTGCGGCCTCACCTGGCCGACATCCTCACAGTGGTGGAGTGCCCAAACCAACTACACACACTAACAGGCTACACGCCCAGCCATTTCCACAACACTAATGCACCCATCCAAAGACCATTCTTTCACCCGCACCACAGATGCCAATATCCAACCACAATTTACCTGTACCCTCTACCTAACACTTACACTACCCGCCCCGGGTATCCGTGATGGGGGTCCACTCTTCCCCCATTCACACCTTCGCACCATCCACTCCACTCCACAATTTCCACCATACTCACTCCACGACCATCCATTCCAATACTCCATACCATTTATTCCATACACCTGTCCTCCATTCACCTGTCGTTGCACACCTGTGCAATCATACCTGGTACCACCTGCACCCTCCTCCTCTTCCTGGACCAGTTGGTCAACACAACACACATCACCACTACTCCCTCATACACTGCTCCACACACCTGTTCAGTTGCACACCTGTGCAATCACACCTGTTCAATTCTCACACACACGGCATCATCTCAGCTAACTACTCCCCTCTGAAACTTGCGCTTCCCAGTCGTCCCTTTAAACTATTGCGCTCCCACGTCATTATCATCCACACTAAACTACCTGCGTCCCCACTACAGGTATCAGTCACTAAGTAATCTTAACGTTACCTAATGTCATCTTTGCTAGATCCCTACACACGATATATCCTAACCCACCCGGGCTAGTTTTCACTGCCATACACCCCATAAGCTATAGCGCATTTGCCCCACTTTTGTGAGGGATGACAGAGTTGCCATCCCACCACATCGGGCATCTCCCACTACCAATTTTGCACATCAAATTTCAACAAATCAAAAATTTGCCAATCACTACCCATCATCTGCCAATCATTACTGCCAATCCTTTGCCAATCATCAAATTTTGTTTTGCTCTAATTTTGGGTCCAAAACACTAACCTCATCACCCGTCTACTTATTAGATCCTCTCGGTGCGCCAATTCACGTCTACAGCCCGGCTTCGTACAGCCGAACAATGAACGCGGGTTCTTTGGTGCCGGCGGCTGGATGCGTCCGGCACTCGGTGCAGGGACGGGGGCGTACCCGGGCCGAGATCCCACGCACCACCTCGGCGTGGAGCCATCCAATGTCCCGATCTCGACCTGCCGGCACATCTCAATAGAAAGTGGTCGCCATGACGGCCCTTCCTATCGGGCTGCCCGCTCCGCCTAGTGGAGCCCGGACGCGGCCGTTCCAAGCGAGGCACAGCGTGGATCGCGTACGGCGGTTCTTTCGAAACCGCCGTGGTTCGGATCCCCGCTGGTCCTCGCGGCACGCGAAGCTGCCCGACGCGCACCGAGGGCCCGATTCGGCTATAAGTCGTTCTAACCTCTAACCCGGTTACCGTCGATGCCTCACCTGGATGCTTACAAGCATATGCTACCCCTTTCTTGCTCATACCTCCAGCTGTTCCCATGCTCCTCGTACCTTTCCTTACACACCCAGGTACACTCATTCCACTCACAGACTTGGTCACACACCTGACCACCGAACACCTTGGCACACATTCGTCGCTCGCACACCTCACCAACACACCTCTTCGCGCCCCTTCCTCGGTCACCTCCTCTGTGACCATCACAGGTGTGCTTTCACTCGCACACCCAACCACGTGCCTCACGACCAACTCAAGTGTGCATTCCCACACACGCTCTACCATTCCAGGTGTGCATCCTTCCATTCCAGGTGTACATCCTCGCTCACCTGTCACAACCAACTCATGCTCCGTGCCACTCTCACTACTCTCACCACCACTCTTGACAACGCACTCACCCTTACTCTCGACAGCGCACTCTTTCCTCATGCACCTGTCCGTTACACACCTTTCTCGCGCATCCTCTCGCGCACACTCTTTCGTTACATCCTCTGTAACTCTCACCACAGGCGTGCATTCTCCTTCACTCTTGACAGCGCACTCTTTCCCCATGCACCTGTCCGTTACACACCTTTCTCGCGCATCCTCTTGCGCACACTCTTTTGTTACTTCCTCCGTAACACTTACCACACCGCGCTTCCATGTACCCCCTCGCACACGCGCTTCGACCAACTCACTCTTGACGGCACACTCACTCCTCGGCGTGCACTTTTTCCTCACACACCCCATGGTCGGACATTCTCGCACACCTCTTTTTTCGCACCCCAGACCTGTCGCACACTTCACCAACGGCCTTTCACGAACACCCGGGTCTAAATCAACCCCCAAGCCGACTGAAGCTTTCCTCACATCATATACATTGCCACTCACCTCCGTACCTCGTCTCCGCACCTCCTTTGCCACCTGCAAACTCTTTATTTGGTTAGTGAGCATCACATTATGAGTTGAGCACCGACCTTGCACATATTCCATCACCTCCTCCTGGATTTCTGTTTTAGTTTCTGTCCGTCTCTTCTTAATTTCACTCACCTCTTCTTCCACTTCCTCTCATTTTTGTTTAACCTCTTTTATTTCTCGGTGCGTCTCCTCAAGTTCGTCCTCTAAGGCTACCGTGACCGTCTCTATGTGCATCCTCACCTGCCGGTCCTTTGTCTCCATTATCTCTGTCACCTCGTCCACCCTCATTGTCAGTTCCTCACGTACCATCTGACATTGCCTCTGTGTCGCTATTAATTCGTTTTTAATTTCTTTTTGTGTCGCCTTTAACCCTCCTAGTACTGCAGTGTTCCTTTGAACCTGCTCCACTAACACCGTCTGTCCCTCTGTCAGCTGTTCCACCTCCTCTGTCAGATCTTCTATTCCCCCTTGTAACTTCGCCGTATTATTCCTCACCTCTTTCTCCATACGCTTCTCACCTCGCTTTACCTCCTCGCGTAGCCCCGAAACCTCCTCACTTACACCTCGTCGTATCTCCTCCTTCATCTCCTCCCTTTCTTTTGTAGATGCCGCCCTCATCTGTCCCAATTCATCCCTCTGAGCATCCAGTTTGGTTTCTACCCCGATTTTTACCTCCTCTATCTGCTCTCCCATTTGTTTAATTTCTCGGGCGGATTGCTCCCCTATCTCCCGCAATTTGCCTTCCATCCTATTTTCTAGCCCCATTAACCCATTCTTTACCTCTTTTATCCCGTTGTCTAACCCCTCAAAATTATTGTCTAACTTCCCAAATTTCTTGTCTAACCCCTCACCGGTACCCCTCGCTTCGTCCCTCATTACCCCCATTTGCTCACTCTGAGCCCTTATTTGCTCACTCTGAGCATCCATTCGGTTCCCCATTTGCTCACTCTGAGCCTTCATTTGCTCACTCTGAGCATTCATTTGCTCACTCTGAGCATCCATAAGGGCCTTCATTTGGATCATGAAAAGGCCCCAATCCATCGGCGGTGCTGCTACAGTCACGGGCGTGGCAAAATTTGGTGCCGCTACACCCACGTGCGCGAGGACGCCATTTTGCGCGCCTGATACTCCCTCAGCCGCCTCCTCATTGCTCCCCTCCATTTGATCCTGGGTTACTCCTAACTCCTCTATCTCTCCCACCGGCATCCCGTCACCTTGACCAGCCATGGCGCGATTTCAAAGTTCAGGTTTTGTAAAACAAAACAATTTTCGGCCGCTCCAAATTTTGACCAAAATTTTTTTTTTTTTGATGTTTTAAAAATTTGGTTCGGGCCCCGAATCTCACTCCCAGACACCAATTGTTACCGATCGCGGTTTAGATGGTATGATGGGCCGAGCGGATGGTCCAACCGCGACCGTTACAGGATCCCTGACTCACCCGATTCACCCAGAACCTTGGCCGTATCGCACCGCAGCTGTCCAATCTGGGAAAAGACTAAAACGACGTAATGCAAAGAGGAAAAGGAATAAAACGAGAAGACGTACAGACGAGTAATGGGATTTATTATTTACACAAGCAAAAAGGAGCAATCAAGGTTTATTTACAACACATAAGACGCAGGTGACACAGTGCAAATACTAGCTTATCCAGACTTAACTTATTCCCAGGACAGAACAAACAAAGACACTGACTCACGCGGGGAATTGCAGAGTGGATTGCTGGAAGGACGTGTGTGGCTGGAGGGGGGGGTCGGCACGGAGCTGGCTGGAGCTTGATCCCGCACGGGACGTCGGGCTGGACCTCGACGGCCGCTGATGCCACCGGGCCTGTCGTGTGCGCGGGATCACGGGTCGGAGCTGCTTGGTGGAGCCGATGCGCTGGTGGGGGGGTCTGGCGTGACGGGTTCTCTCCTCCTTACGCGCTCTTGCTCTGATGACCCAGCTCTTTTTCGTCCCTCCTTGTCTCAACTCAAAGTGCATCTCTTCTGGGAACACCCCCGCCGTGGGTTATATAGGCCCCGCCCCTCAACCTTTGCGAACCTCCCCCAAACGTTCTCTCCCCGCCCTCTCAAGCCAAACCCCTTGTTCATGGTTGGTCGAGTGGGGCTGGCTCACTCCTCCCCTCTCTGACGAGGTGGGGACCCGCCTTTCTTCCCCAACCCTGCCTCGTGGTCAATGGCGGATGAAGGGAAAACCGCCCAACATGCAGTTGGCAATGCGAATTGCAATTGACGAAAAGGGGGGAATGGAAGTGTTGGGAGTGGGAATGAAGGGAATCTATCTCTTTCACTGGTGCAATGGAGTATTTCAATTAATGGGAGACACAGCCTTACTCTAACAACACATAATAAGAGATAACTATCAAACAGGGGTATTCTACGATTTGGCTGACGTGTATGCTTGTGGACTAATTATGGGATGCCCTTTCACCTTTACACAGCTCCGGAGGTAGGGGGGCGCAGAATAAACAATAATAATAATTTACACAATAAAAAATATATACAGTCCTCATATCCGCAACAATATATATATATACATATATATATATATATATATATATATATATATATATATATATATATATATACCTGCACATTATGTGGTCGTTCTGTACTACATAGGTGCCTTGAAAGGCCCCAAACTTAGTTATGATCAGTTGGAGAAGTATTTGTAATGGCCTATGGTGGGAGGGGATGACGAGGTAGTACGGGGGTGGTTCTGCTTAAAGGGCCCCAATATCCCAAGGCAATAAAAGGCAGAGGGTGGGGAGAGGGAAACCCTTCAATCGCACCAACCTGGGCACAACGGCACACTCATACTTAAAACAATGGTTACAATAATATATCCGCTTTAGGCCATTCCCTGATCTTCTGTACCTGCACAAGACATAAAACTAGAACACATCTCACCAAAAACCCAAAGGTGGAAACCTTTAATATGAGGATCACTAATATCTCAAGTTTTCGTTTTTTTTACATCCAATATATTCACAAGCAGTAAAATTAACCCTCGTTGACATCACACAGTTGATTCTAGGAATCCTGACGTAAAATGGGGATTTTAAGCATGTTTCCGTGGTAGCGATCGCACCTTCTTCCGGCGTCTGCGAGGAGATCCTGCAGCCCCGTGCTGGTTCCGGGGACGTGATCCCACCTGCTCCCAGGGTCTGAGAGGAGCTCCTGTAGCCCCGAGCTCAGAGCAGGCGTTCTAACCCCAATGCCACCTTGTCCGATTTTAGACATAATGCAAGATTATTCCACCTTTAAAAGACATCTGTGTGGAGTAGACAGGCACACCATCTCCTTCTTGTGATCTGAAGACTCTTTCTTCTAGCAATTCAAGTTTGATCAGGAACACTTTTTTCATTTTTTATATTCAGCTAATCATCTTTATGACAGGCATAAGACGTCATGAATAACCACAATTTATACTGTTTGGTTCATGTGTTCTGTCTGAGCAGTGGTTACAATCTGTGCAAGCAACTGATTTATTTATTTATTGTAATACCCTATGTGATGTGATACATTGGGCTAAATAAAAATTGCAGGAAAGTTTCTCAAATGATATTGATCTATTCAGTTAAGCGTAGTATGGCAAAAAGAAAAATAGCCCCAAATGAGCTGACAGTTATCTCTTGAGATTGTAGTTCAGACCACTGCTGATTTGGGGGGGCGGGGGGGGGGGCCTGGGAGCCCCCATGATCCAAAGTCGAAAATCGAAGCCTGTGCGAATGTGAGGGCTACTTTCTTGTGTTCAAGTGTCAATATTCAGAACAATCAGGCAGGTGATAAGGGAGGAGTAAAAAAAATAGGAAAAGGTTAACAGACGGATGAACGGACAACTGGATGGATAGATTTCCAGACTTCATGTCCGATTTTATAGGTTAATCTCTTTGAGAATCAAGATGAGATGGCCTACAAGGTCCTGATACTCTAAGTCCCACGACTTTTGGGTGATTGACACACACAAACACACAGACAAACAAATGTTGAAAATAAAAATCGATGCATCCCAAGAAAGTACCTGCCGAGACGAGGAGGTCGTAACGGCTCAACCAAGTGCACAGAATCACAACTGCGGGATTGGCCAAATACGTAAAAAGTGCAACAGACTACCGAATCCAATTTGTAAGCAAACACGAAGACAACAAAACAGAAGAGGTATCCCTAACCCAACAAACCAGAAGAGGTATCCCTATCCCTAAATAAATTCCAAAGGCAAGTGCGAATGGAAGATGTCACAAAAGAAACCAAAACAACAAAGAGAACAGCCCCTGCAACTGCAAAAAAAGAAGAACGAAAAATATAAAACAAAATAACAGATATACACCGCCAACTGGAAAAAACGATAAAAGAGCAGGAAGGTATAAAAAACAGAGTTGGACAGATTGGGAGTAGACAAACAAGGCTCATTGGAATGGCTAAGAAGAGGTCAACTCAACTGGGATGAAGAACTAATCATTATAAATGCCCAAGACCTAGGCCACTGCACCAATGGCTTTAGGGAAATGGTGGGACTGAGTCAATCGGACAAGTGCATGTTTTGCAAGGTAGAAACAGAAAGTATGAGCCACCTCCTATGAGGATGTAAAAAAAACTCATGTCAGAGCAGCTGTACACACACCCAAAGACACAACAAGGTATGTAGGGTAATCCACCGGCACAAATGCAAAAATTTCAATATTCCTGTTCCAGAGAACTCATGGAAACACAAATCAAAATAAATCATTGGAAATAAGGAAGTATTCCTCTGCTCTGCCTCTGCTCACCTTCACTCCTTCATTCCTCTTTACTCCCGCCTCTGGAACAAACTCTCTCACTCTCTTCAATCCCACTCCTCCCTCCAGGTCTTTAAAACAGCTGTTCACCACCATATCTTATCTTCTCCCATCCAAAACCTTGATCTCTTCTAACCCCGTTAATTCACCCCGGATCCACTTTTTTTGAAATACCAACTTCTTTCCTGGAAGTTCTCGCAGTGTCCATGTGGTTTATACCTCTCCCACCCCCCTCCCCCCCCCCCCCCCCGCATTCCCATGCCTCCTCCCCCCAAGCCCTCTCCCTCCCACAGATCTTCCATTGTCCCTGTTCTTTGCTGTTGTACTTGTGTGCTTCCCTCTCTCTCCCCATCTTGTCTCCCGCTCCCTGTATTCTATATTTTGTGTGTCGGTTTTTTTTTTGGGGATTGATGTTAGATCCTACATGAGCCTCGATCTTGTATACAAAAAAAGAAGAAGAAGAAAAAAAAGTAATGCTGACATAAGACCTAATGATCCCATCAAGCATGAACACAGAAAACAAAGCATTACGACTGGTTATAGCACTGAGGTACAAAAAAAGAAAAAAAAACGGCCTTGCTAATTGAGGTGTCAGTCCCCAGAGATTTTGGACGAAGCATCACAGAAATCAAGAAAATGATAAAATACCAAGCCCTCAAAAAGTTAAAAGATCCTGGAAGCTGAAGAGCACCCAAATTGTACCAATAATTATAATTGGAGCAAAGGAATGTTAAAAAAGAACCTCACAGAGATCTTAAAAACCATCCCTGGGGATATTACTACAAACGAACTGCAGTTGGAAGCTGTCCGAGGCTTTGTGACGATCCTCAAAAGAGCCCTCAGAACAAAACTTTGAGAACAAGTAAACTTCACAAACTGGTCCATGAACCATGATCCCTTACTGAAACGGAGGTGGATACTTCGAGACCTGTGTAGGGCTTTATTCCACCTTCTGAAACCTGCATTTGAAGATAACAACCAGCGACACACACACTTATTGCCTATTTTTTTATTTTTTTTTGTATACAGAATCGAGGCTCGTGAAAGAGCTAACATTTATTTCACAAACAAATCAACCAGACAAACAAAATATATAAAAAGAGGGAGCGGAAGACAAGATGGGGAGAGAAGGGGAAGCACACAAACACAACATTTGAGAGCAGGGAGATGTGTGGGAGGGAGAGGGCTTTGGGGGAGGAGGCGTGGGAAGGCGCGGGAGAAATATAACATACAAGGACACCAAGGACTTCCAGGACAGAAGTTGGTATTTCAAAAAAAGGTATATATATATATATGTTGATCAAGGCACCTCCTAGCTTTAATGGTGAGCACCAACCACGAATTATGTCTCGCACGGTAAATACCGCATAACCCGCAAGGAACCAACAGCCTGTCTGCCACACAGACCATCGTTCCCGCCAGTGCAAACCAAAACCAGGGGGTGCGGTGCGATCGGCAGGGATAATAATCAACGACATAACAGCGTGACGAGTGCGGTGCGATCGGCAGGGATAATAATCAACGACATAGCGTGACGAGCGCTGTCCCGATCTCCTGTGGACCGAAGTCCTAGACCAAAGCGTCACCTCCGACCCGGAGGCCTCAGCCCGGCCACTCTGTCAACAGGACTTCGGTCCACAGGAGATCGGGACAGCGCTCGTCACGCTGTTATGTCGTTGATTATATATATATATATATATATATATATATATATATATATATATATATATATATATATATATATATATATATATATATATATATATATATATATATACACACACACACATAAACTGAACATCAAAATTAATTTATCACTTTCTTTTTTGAAATGTGCAGCTTTACAAACACGTTTCTTCAATTGTAATGGCTGATTATGTAACGGGAACTTCACTTCAATCACCTGGTTGATCAACAATGGCATGCTTGAATGGTTCTGTATCGGGATCTTTCCCTTTAAATAATGACCCTCATAATGAAATCCGTCAGTTCTCGGGGTGAGACATTCATTTACTGCTGTCTATAGTCACTCTTGAGGCTCCTGACAGGGAAAACAACAAGAAAATTCAGATGCCACACCTGACATCTGAACAACGTTTAAGGGCAATTGGGATGCTTGAGGCTGGTGTAAGCCAGTGAACAATTGCCCAACGTCTTGGTTGCTCACAGCCTGCAATTTCCAGCCTGGCCAGGCGTTACGGTGAAACTGGAACTGTGAATGATGGTCCGCGAAGAGGAAGACGGGAAACGGGTAACCACCCCAAACCAAGACCGCTGGATTGTGCTGCAGCATCTTTGTGATCATTTCCGCCCTGCGACGCAAACAGCTGCAGTGACAAAAGGTCACCACCAACAACCGCATCAGTGCCTCTACTGTGCGGAGGCACTTGACAAGTCGGGGCCTGGTGGCAAGACGTCCTTTCAGAGGTCCAGTGTTGAACGCAGTGCATCGGCGGAACAGACTAAGATAGTGTCTGCAGCATCACCGCTTGACACAGCAACAGTGAAGTGCAGTCTTGTTCAGCGATGATTCCACATTTTGCCTCCATGCTGCTGATGGGCGTCACCGGGTATGGTACAGAGGTGGGGAAAGGTATGCATCATGCTGTATTTGCCAGATCAATCGTTGGGGAGGACCCAGTGTGATGGTCTGGGCCGGCATTTCCACCCGTTTCAGGACACCTCTGGTCGTCATCGAAGGCAATCTCACTAGTCAGCGTTATGTCAATGACGTTTTGAGACCTCATCTGCTGCCATTTCTCCAGGCTCATCCTAACATCGTAGTTTTCCAGCAGGACAACGCTCGACCCCATGCTGCTCGCCTGACCACAAACTTCCTCCAGGAACAGGGTGTTGAAGTGATGCCTTGGATGCCTTATTCCCCTGACCTCAATCCCATTGAGCATTTATGGGATGAGCTTGGTCGACGGCTTGCATCGAGGAGATCAACGGCTGTCAATAGGCATATCAACCAGAGGGAGATGAGTTCTAGCTCTTTTGATTCTGTACCATTTTGTTATTCATTGACATTTATGTGTCATGGAGATTCTTAGGTGATTGTTTACTAGTAGATAACCAGTTAGTTGTTGCAATGATTGACAGATCTGTGTCGTTAATTTGATTCAAGGCTCATTCAAGGCTTGCAGGAGGAGTGGGCCAGACTTCCCCAGGACCACATCAGACGCCTGGTGCAGAGCATGCGTCGGAGGTGTGCAGCTTGCATCACAGCTCAGGGAGGACACAAGATATTGAGACATTGAGGACTGCTGTCATTCTGTCGTTGACTGTTCCGAGTGTTGTGTCCATTCCTGTGTCATTTTGTTTTGACTGTATTCAGGTGCGTGCCTTTGTGTTGCAGTGCTGTGACTTTTGTTGCACCACACCTTGTGATGTTCATGCTTTTTGCTTTGTTGCGATTGAGGCAACCTCTTGTTTATTGACATGTATTCAGTAAAGATAGCTGAACTTTACCTGTGTTCAAATATTTTTCATTTTTGCATGGAGGATTTCAATGAGTGTCCTTCTAAAGATTTGATAAGTTTATTTTGATGTTGAGTTTATATATATATGGTGCCAGCTCAGCCTGATGTTTCTTCATTACACAGAGTTGTTTTAATAAATAAAAAGGTCGAGTGATCACCCTTTATTTATTTTATACGACTTTCTTTCTCTCGTTTTGAGGTTCCATAGAGCATTGCTGTTGTTCTTTTTACACACTTTTGTTGAACTTCATCTGAACTTTGTTTGTTTGTCCCGTTTCAAATCTTTGAGCGGTTCGTTTTCTAGGTTCCATACGTCCTAGAGGGCTGAAATTTGGCCCACGGTCCTATTTTCTGGTACGTTTTCATATATCTAAATTTAACTATTTTTTTTAATTAGTTTAAAACTTTTTTTTTTAAGTGTGTAGCCTTAAAACGTGTTTTTTCGTTTACTTGTTATCGTCGACTTTGTAATTGCGCTTCTATTTCTTTGGAATCAGCACATGGCTACAGGTAGCATCATTATCTGGGGGTACGACTGTCTCTGATGCTCCCTGTAGGTTAGAGCAGAAATTTGTAATTGGTTCATGGTGCCGCAGGCAATAGCTCGCCTACACTTCATGGAGGACACGATGGGATCTTTAAAGTACACCAACTAATGATGGCAGAATGATGACGAATGATGAATGACGAATGATGTTTTTTCAGAATCATTGGAATCTCCCGCGATGAAGCTAACTCCAAGGGCCTCTCACTCACTCACCGCAGGCAGGTTGGTGGTCTTTCCGTCTTCTACCGACTCCTCTCTGGCCTTTCCCCCCCCCCAGCTCTCTCTGGGCTCTGTCCCGCAAATATTCCTACAGGTCGCACAAGATCTACCTGCAACCCTCTTATGGTTAAACTGCCAAAATCAAGACTCTCTGCTCACCTTCACTCCTTCATTCCTCTTTTCTCCCGCCTCTGGAACAAACTCCCTCACTCTCTTCAATCCCACTCCACCCTCCAGGTCTTTAAAACAGCTGTTCACCACCATCTCTTATCTTCCCCCATCCAAAACCTTGATCTTTTCTATCCCCGCTAATTTCACCCCAATTCCACTTTTTTGAAATACCAACTTCTGTCCTGGAAGTCCTTGGTGTCCTTGTGTTTTATACTTCTCCCCCCCCCCCCCCTCCCCTTCCCATGCCTCCTCCCCCCAAGCCCTCTCCCTCCCACACATCTCCCTGCTCTTAAATGTTGTGTGCTCTCAAGTGTTTGTGTGCTTCCCCTTCTCTTGTCTTCCGCTCCCTCTTTTTATATATTTTGTTTGTCTGGTTGATTTGTTTGTGAAGTAAATGTCAGCTCTTTCACGAGCCTCGATTCAGTATACAAAAAAAAAGAAAGAAAAAAAAAAGAAGTGATGCCAAATTTAACGTTCAATCAAGAAATGGCACACACATTGATGAAATACCCTGCCTGAAAAATCCCGGGATGACAGTTTATATCCTGCAGACCATCGAGTAGATATGAAATATATAAATAATAGCAGTCATCTTACTATAATTCACCAAATGTCCGTCCGTCAGTCTGTCCATCCGTCTGTCTGTCCGTCCGCCCCCAGGTACCGCATAAACGGCTGAACCGATCGCAACAAAATTTTGGGTGGGTAATCCTGGGACCCTCTGGAGCAAAATAGGCTATATTGTTTTTCCAATTTCAGCTTTGGTCTCCAGCATTTTCAGGTTTGGGCTCCCGCCTAACGTTATTGTCCCGGGTACCGCAAAAACGGCTGAACCGATCGCAACGAAATTTTTGGGTGGGTAATACTGCGACCCCCTGGAGTAAAATAGGCTATATTGTTTTCCCAATTTCAGCTTTTTCAGCTTTGGACTCCCGCCTAACGTTATTGTCCCGGGTACCGCAAAAACGGCTGCACCGATCGCAACAATACACCTCCCACGGGTGACCCCACTAGTACTAGATTTTAAAGGCAATTCTCTTTATGTATTTGTATGTACGTACATATGCAAAAAACATATTTAAAAAAAAATAGGGCTGGCCCGATCTCTATCAAATTTTGCTTAATTGTTGATCGTACTCAGGGTCAGGTCAAAAGGCATGAAACTAATTGGGGGCGGGGGGGGGGCTCGGTTTTTGTGGGGGCACTTTAGTTACTTTGTTATGTTTATTAATTTTCAATCATTTACATAAAAAAGCCAAATAAATATATAACAAAGCAAAAAACCCCGAAAACAGTGCAACAGATTGACGAGTATTGAACCACCTTTAGAGGCCATTTTTCCCTGCAGAGCAGGAGTTGGCCTTTTTCGGGCACCGTGGTCCCATTTTTGAAGCAATGTTTTATGGCCGGATGCCCTTCCTGCCGCCAACCCTGTTAGTCGGCTTTTTGCGACACACAGGAAATTACCAGTGAACTGGTGCTCAATTTGCCGACCTCAGAGGGATGACAGGCCGAGTAAACCCCCCTGGTGTTAATTCAGCGATCGACCGGGATTCGAACCCAGGATCCCAAGCCGGCACCCTAACCGCTAAGCCAACACCAGGCCTAGATTGACGAGTATTACAATGAAAATAAAATTAGACGCCTTGAACGGCTTTATTGTTTCATACGTTCAAAAAGACAAACTCACTATTGCACATTTAAACGTTCATATTCTTTAGGATTTTGCACAAGTAAGGGTTGCTTGTATTGCCTTTTTCATCAGGTAGAATGATTCATCCTCAATGGTTCCTTTTTCAGCACCACTCAATGAAACTAGAAGTGTCTTCATTCATCTTCTTCTTCATTTTTTAAACAAAGTTCCTCCACTAGATCAACCATGAACATAAACTTCCTGATATGAACAATAAAAAAAAGAATCCTCAGAGTTTACATTATGTAGTGAATCATAAAGGTAATCATGCACGTACTGTACTTATTGTTCCACACAATGTTGCATCATTAGAGAAGTGACGTTGACAAAGGTAACAATTGCACTCCAAAGTGCTGTGTGCGGCAGGTGTATACGATGTGCATTGGCAGGGCACAATATTATATAAAATAAATCCAGTGACGAAGCTTTTTTCTCTAAAAGTGATTACTTTTGCATTGTTTGCATAATATTACTCATACTAGACTTTAGGGATAAGTCATATAATTCATTATAATAAGAGTTATCATAATAATACAGTGAAAGGGTGAAAGTAAGATTTTAATGCAAGGATGAATTACCTTGGTAGTTTTGAATCATTCGCCTTACATTAAAGTGTTAAACAACAACAAAAGTATTTTGACACTTGACCCAGGCTACGAGAGTTGGTCGGGTTAGCAAAGTCGAACTTTTCCATTGTATGCATAACTTACAGCAACAACAGAAAACAACAATTACTTCCTCAATCGACATTTTATGAGATTTGTTGCTTACCATAGTTACTGATGTGTCTGCAAGAAATATTCTGGTCTTTCCAATCAATCCTCATGTAAGGGTGCTTCAAATTGGACCTGGACTGTTGTATGTACTTACTCGTAAATAAAACTTGTATGTGTATCACAAGAACTAGAAAGCATCTGAAAATGCAAAACCCATCCGTGTCCATTTGGATTCAGACGTCTTCTTCTTCTTCCAAATGATCAAAATAACGAAAACAGTTTTTTTTAAATACAAAATGAAAATTGTTGATTTTATGCGGCCTTGACCTTTGAGCTTTAGATCTAAAAAAAAAAAAAATCAGCTTCTGGGTTTTGATTGGTGAACCAATTCTGCAACCGAATATGTGAATTCTTAAAATTTCAGGTCCAATTATCTTCATTTGCCTTCTCCATATTCTCATAATAAAGGTTTGTTGAAAAGTTGATAACAAAACTCAAATGGGAAATGGAAATTTCAGTTCAATTGGACGTGTACGCATGCACACGCGCACACACACACACACACACACACACACACACACACACACACACACACACACACACACACACACACACACACACACACACACACCTCGTTTTTTCATTTCTGTTCCTCACATTTCTGTCTCTTATTCACACACATTCACACACACACACACACACACACCTTGTCTTTTTTATTCCTCACAATTCAATCTCATGATTTTCACTTCTTATTTCTCTAATTCACACAAATTGACATGATTTTCAATTGAATTGTTGACACACACACACACACATACACACACACACACACACACACACACACACACACACACACACACACACACACACACACACACACACCTACCTCGTTTTTTCATTTCTGTTCCTCACATTTCTGTCTCTTATTCACACACACTCACACACACACACGCACACACACACACACACACACACACACGCGCACACACACACACACACACACACACACACACACACACACACACACACACACACACACACACACACACACACACACCTACCTCGTTTTTTCATTTCTGTTCCTCACATTTCTGTCTCTTATTCACACACATTCACACACACACACGCACACACACACACGCACACACACACACGCACACACACACACACACACGCACACACACACACACACACACACATACACATGCATCCGCACACACACACACACACACACGTGATTGCAAAACCCCGTCTCCTGCGCTAATAATTACGTTACTTTTCAGGGTATTCACCAGCTTCGAACACAAACTTGTCCAATCATTGTGCAAGCTTTTCTATACCTCGATTGTAAAATTATTTAGTACATGTAGGCCTACATATAGGCAGTGCAGGCTGGAAGGCATTTGTAATAGCTTCGCTAATCAAAAAAACCTTGTCTGTTCATCCTCAAAGTTCTCGTTCTCTCATACTGATGTCCTTAAGAGGCAAACATCACTACTCTGTGCTGCCAATAGCTCTTAAACGTTAACGCTTCATGTTTTCATCCACCATATGCCTCACGCTATTCGATCTGTTCCGCCATCTTACTTACTGTACGTCCTTCGCCACCATCTTGATTTTCAGCACACGCATTAAAACAGGAGACACGTGATACATGGTTATTGGTTACCAATGCTGGAAAGAAACATATCTTCAAATTATTTATCGATCCACGTAATATTATATTGATGCATTTTACTTGTCATGGAAACAAAACTCCAGGTCAAATGTGAAGCTCCCATAACTTTTCGTTTCTTCGCTTGAACCAACCCTTCCCAATACTGCACAGCATCCTGATCCGATTACAAATGAAATATTTTATGCTGCCAAGTCCAAGAGTCTCCATATTACATTTCATCAAGAAAGAGGAGCTCATGTCCCATTTTAATTTTTTTATTTTGTAATATCTCATGCTACTCCAGCGAGGCCCACAAAATGATGATGCTTTCCTTTTGAATGTTTACTTTTGGGTTCTTAAAAGCCACAACATTCAGAAAGACTTATATGACACTATTCACGGACTATATTATGACATATTAAAGACACTATTCATTCACAAACTTATACCTCCCGCCTCTGTAACAAAATCCCTCTCCTCCCTCCAGGTGTTTAAAACAGCTGTTCACCACCATCTCTTATCTTCCCCCATCCAAAACCTTGATCTTTTCTACCCCCGCTCATTCACCCCAGATCCACTTTTTTGAAATACCAACTTCCTTCCTGGAAGTCCTAGCAGTGTCCTTGTGTTTTATACCTCTCCCACACCCGCCTTCCCCTGCCTCCTCCCCCCTAGCCCTCTCCCTCCCACAGATCTCCCGATGTCCCTGTTCTCTGCTGTTGTACTTGTGTGCTTCCCTCTCTCTCCCCATCTTGTCTCCCGCTCCCTTAGTTGTACGTTTTGTTTGCCCGATTGTTTTTTTTTCTGATTGATGTTAGTTCCTACACGAGCCTCGATCTTGTATACAAAAAAAAGAAAAAACAAAGGAGCAATTGCATGGTAAAATTGAATTACGTTGTAGTACTCTGTCAAACGAGGGCCTTACAGTCCCATTCTGTTCAATGAGAGCTAATCGGAGGAAGTGCATTGGCAAAATGGTGCTCACATTCAAAATGCCTTTCCTGACCGATCTCCAAAGACTGTTGTTCATGTTTGATGGATACATCAATGTTGCTTTCTACATAATTACACTGCTCACTTAGAACTGTAAATGTGTCATCGTTTTGTGGGCCACCCACTATATCAATGGTATGTTGGATAGGATAATCAAATGATGTCTATATAGGAGGCAGTGGTACTGGTGCCACCGGCACGTCCATTCACATTGAGAAAATGGCAGAGATTGAAAGTCGGTGCACAAACATTTTGAGCTACCGAGGTGAGCAAGCGGACGTGTTTAGTGAGCTGCATGGATAAAGATGGACTGAAATGTCCTTATATAAATCAGACAATATAGTTACTTTCCCCACTTCCAAAAAGCATTAAATCAAATTACATTTCAGCCCTCTTAACAATGGACGCCACAACATCCGGTAAGGATTGGCCCTTTTCTTGCAACGATTGTACTTTAGGCCTCACTTTCATGCGTCACTCCATCTCCCATACTTTTTGGGCGCATCACGATGCGCCGTCCTGTGTTCGCACTCCCAGGGCGCTCACCTTCGGCCTGGGTGGCAAAGCTCGGACAAGACCTTGTACGGAGACCTCCGCCGACGGGCTGTCCCAATTCCGAGAGCTGCTGCGGCCGGGGGTGCTTGGCGCGCATTTCACGCCGCCTCACGGAAAACCAAGCGAGTGAGATGAAGAGGAAGGCGATCGTCTTGATCCCCGCCGTTAAGCCGAAGTAGACGAAGCGGAAAGTTGTGACGTCATATTCGAGGCAGGATCCCGAGGAGGCACAGGAGCGCTGCCACAGCATGCACGTTGTGTCGATCACGGCACCAAAGTAGATGGGAGTTGGGATGTATGCTTTGTGGGAGGATAATGTGGGCATCGAAAAGGTGCAATCAGTGCTTAAATTAAATAATAATCATTATTATTATTATTTATTTTAATTTTTATAATTAATTTAATGTAATTATTATTTACTATATTTAATTGAATTGTTTAATTTTGAGTAAATTAATTCAAGTATGATCTGCAAAAAAAGTTGCTATAGCCACTGATGATGCATAAAATTTGGGGAACATTATTGAATGTAAATAAATTAATAAATCAGGAAAAAAACTAGCACAAGTTGCAAAGGTCACAAGTTTTGTTCTAAATCAATGTCATTCTTGGATCTTGTCAAAGTTCATATGACACTGACTTTGTTACAATATCAATAACCTATTGTATAAATGATTATGAATGCATGAAGGACTAACCGTGCAAAGGTCAGGTGTAGTTGAATAGTAACATTATTTCTTGCGAAAATCGAAGATTTTTCAAGTATATTGTGGTTGGTCTTGTGCGTTATTACTTGGCAATTTTTTTTTTTTTTGACAAGTACGTTGATCACTCCGGTTTGTGTTTGTGTGTTTGCATGTCCGCTCACTTATACTTGCTACAGGTCACAATTTCAAACCGATCTTCATAAAACTTCACCAAAAGGTAAAGTTCGTGGTCGACAAAATACTATTTTTTTTTTAAAGTCAACAAATTTGACTTGAAAAATCTTGAAAGACCGCAGATCTTGCGGTCTGCTCTCGGGCTGAACTTGCTGGGGCGGCCTGGCCTGAACAAGTTCGCAGTTGTTTGGAATCTTCTCCACTTGTAGATGATCTTCCGGACATTCAAATGATTGATTTCAAATTGTTTGGAGATCTTTTCAAATCCCTTCCCAGACTCGTAGGCATCTATAACTTTCTTTCTGAAGGCCTCAGAGAGCTCTTTTGATCTAGGCATGGTGATGCCGCACACTTCAATGACAAAACAACAACAACAACAACAACAACAAAGAGCAAACCAAACTAAATGTCTGAGGTTTAAATAAGACAGGTTCCTCCAAGATCCTCTCTACCAATGTTCTAATCATTTGCACCTGAGCTGGTGCACCTAATTCTAATTTTAGGTATTTGAAGTAGTGATAAATGTAGGGGTGTACTTCCTTTTTCCGCATGTGAAATTTGCATTTATGTTTATTTAAATTATACAATGGACGACAAAATGTAAATGTTTCATGATATTTGTTATATTATATCACCTTTATCTATCAATATTGTTGAAATGAAGATCAAATAGCTGTATGTTGAAATATGTTGATAAAGTCAAAACTTTACATGGGGTGTACTTACTTTTTCACGTGACTGTATCTAGGCCAACAATTTGGCTATTTGCCAAAAAGTCAAACTAAGAGCAGATGATATTATGCAGACAATTGTTTTGCATGATATAGTTTGGTTTTTTTCTAAATATAAAAAAATTCATTACCAACTAGAACGGCACGGGGTAGAGCGCACACCTCAGCCAGGCTTAACAGTTTGTTTTCTATCCCACTGATAGGCCCGATCTGGATTCGGACCTGAACTAAAATCTAATCGGCTTGTTCTCGTCACCTAACGAACCCGTCCACAAAGTTTAGTCATAACTCGTCCATAACCTTTTAAAATAGCATGTTATATATCGTTTTTCGCCTGATCTCTCAATGGTGAAGAAGCAATTAAAAATTCTCTGATCCGGATCTGGATTGGAATCTTCACCAAAATTGAATCAAGTCTTCCTTGTCACACACCCAACCTGTCCGCTAAGATTCGTCAAAATCCGTCCACAACTTTTTGAGATATCGTTCTATATACCGTTTTCCCCCCTATCTCTCAATGGTGAAGAATCACTTTTAAAATTCTCTGATCCGGATTTGAATCTTCACCAAAATTGAATCAAGTCTTCCTTGTCACATACACAACCTCTCCACAAAGTTTCATCCAAATCCGTTCACAACGTTGAGATGCCCTGCTGTATATCATTTTTGGCCCCGTCTTCGAATGGTGAAGAATCACTTTAAAATTATACTAGCCGTATCCGGATCTTCACCAAAATCGAATCATTTTGTCCTTGTCACATACGCACCTCTCCGCCAGATTCCGACTGAATCCGTCCACAACTTTTTGAGATATCTTGTTCACAGACAAACAGACAGACAGGGGTGAAATCATAACCTCCATCCACCTTCGGTGGTGGAGGTAACAAATAAGAGCACCGGCACTCATACTTACATTGCATACAATGAGCTCATTATGTTGGAATAGGTAAAGGGTATAAATCCAGAAAAGATTGCTCTGGCCAAATAGCTAAATTACCAAGTCCTCACGGCTATAGAGACCACAACATGAAAATAGCAGATAGGATGTCCAAATGTGTTTGTGTGAAAGTCAAGTCTGGTGTTGTCTCATGTATCTGTCTGCATGTGTGTGTGTTATTTATGTCGCAGCTCCTCTGCTAGCCTTAGAACCTGTAAAAACGTCCTATCTTTTGCTCATCCTCCCATCGTATTTTGTGACCAATCTTAAGAAGAAGAGTCCTTTAAGCTACTGGGTCTCACCATGAGATATTTCCTGTTCATGTGAAAAATTAGAATTCTAAGCTGCCTTACAAAGCCAGAGCTCTATCGATTCTCCTTCCTCAGCAACCCTCTATACAGCACAAAAAGCATTCATAGTTAGCATAATGAATTATTTCAGCTTGCTATACGATGGGCAAGGGACTCCTTTTCCTACCTTGTGATCCTGGCAGGGTACAGTAAAGGCAAAAATTTTGAGCATCATTGGCAGTGACCTTCAAAATACCGATATGGATAACTTGCTCCTTACGATATTGTTATCATTGCCACTTCCCATGCAACTTTTAATATCCTTAGATCTCATGCAGCTACCACCTTTCCCCCGTGTTGGTGGTTGAAATTGAAGAAACACTGCTATGGAAGATAGGAAGTGAGACTGAATGATAAATGCGTACAATTCTATGTGACTAATCTACTTACCCAGGGTGCGTAACAGTACAAACTGCATGCCCAGAGCAAGGGGACGCTCGGCTGCCTCCACAGATCTATAGGATGATAAATATGAATATAAGCAAACAGTGAACAATTTTCAGGAGCGAGACAGAAAGAGAGAGAAAGTGGGAGATAGAGAGACACAGAGAGACAGAGATACAGAGAGAGTTGAATTTTTATATTTTATTGTAAAACAGCGAAGAATATAAACAAAAAAAAATACAATTGCAAGTCAAGTTGTCATTTCAGAGAAAAATAAAAACTAGAACAGCACTTGGTAGAGCGCATACCCAGGCCAGGCTGAACAGTTTATGTTTTCTATCCCTCTAATAGGCCGGATCTGGATTCGGACCTGAAGCAAAATCTAATCGGCTTGTTATTGTCACCTAACCAACTCAACCACCTAGTTTAGTCATAACTCATCCATAACTTTTTAAAATATCGTGTGTAAGAGCTAACATTAATCACAAAAAGACAAGCTGACACATAAAACATAAAACATATGATAAAGGGAGTGGGAGACAAGATGGGGGGGGGGGGGAGAGAGGGAAGCACACAAGCACAACAGTAGAGAACAGGGACATCGGGAGATCTGTGGGAGGGAGAGGGTTTGGGGGAGGAGGCACGGGAAGGGGGTGGGGGAGACGGAGAGGTATAAAACACATGGACATTGCTAGGACTTCCAGGAAAGAAGTCGAAATTTCAAAAAAGTGGATCTGGGGTGAATAAATGGGGGTAGAAAAGATCAAGGTTTTGGATGGGGGAAGATAAGAGATGGTGGTGAACAGCTTCTTTAAAGACCTGGAGGGAGGAGTGGGATTGAATAGAGTGAGGGAGTTTGTTCCAGAGGCGGGAGAAAAGAGGAATGAAAGAGTGAAGATTAGCAGAGAATCTTGATTTTGGCAGTTTAACCATAAGAAGGTTGCTGGCAGATCTTGTGCGACCTGTAGGAATATTTGGGGGACAGAGCACAGAGAGAGCTGGGGGAGCAAGGCCGGAGAGGAGTCGGTAGAAGACAGAAAGACCACCAACCTGCCTGCGGTGAGTGAGTGAAAGGCCCTCGGAGTTAGAGAATGAAGAGGAATAGGACTGGGTGTACATGAAAGGTCACGCAGATATACAACGTTGCTACTTCAGGGATGGAGGGAGAAACGGAGCACAGATAAGGAGACTGCTTGGTCCAAGACCATGAGTCGTGGTTCCTTCCTGGGGTGAGATGCATGCTTCAGGACTGGGGAAAGCTCCGTTAAACGGAGCACAGATAAGGAGATGGCTGAATCAATGAGTCATGTTTCCTTGCTGATAATCACCTTTGTTTTCATTTTTTTCTTTTTTATCTCACCCCAAAGAGTATGCAAGACTAATGCTATGTAAGATGGTTTGCAGAGTAAGATGGTTCTGCTTTTCCCATTCATTGTGAATTGTGAAAATTCAGCAGCAGCTAAGCAATCCACGCAGCCAAAACCAATGCCATTGTTTGTCTGTTAAACCTGGTCTTGGATTTACGAGTTGGTATTGGTTAAGCCAGAGGAAAAAAACCATCTTTCGAGGCCATTTTTCCCCGCAAGCAGGGGTTGGCCTTTTTCGGGAACCGTGGTTGTTGTTGTTTTTTGGTCCCCTTTTTGAAGCAATGTTTTACGGCCGGATGCCCTTCCTGCCGCCAACCCTTTTTGTCGCCTTTTTACGACAAACAGGGAATTACCAGTGAACTGGTACTCAATTTGCCGACCTCGGAAGGATGACAGGCTGAGTCAACCCGCCTGGCGTTAATTCAGCGATCGACCGGGATTTGAACCCAGGATCCTACGATTCTAAGCTGGCACCCTAGCCGCTAACCCAACACCAGGCTAGGTATAAATTAATTTATAAATTAATTAAGCCAGAGGAAAGAAGATTACATAAACGTAGGATAGAAAGTAGTATAAATCTGATGAGGATCTCACGATAAAATTTGTGAGGGTCACAAAGGTCATACATTTATTACTTATAAGCTACCCTCCAAGGTACTCCATTATTGGATCAGGTTTGCAGATGCTCCACCATATATACCACGTAGGATGTCAATCTTTGCCCATGTGAGATGTCAACTCACTATGATATTTGATCTCAATCATATGTCACAAGAAAAATTAAAGGCAACATGAGAAAGGGCGTGAGAGAGACAACATCAGATGCTTCCAACTTGAGTTATAATCTGCAAAATTATTTTCAAAGGACACATGGCCGGTGACCTTTCACCTGTTGAATCCAAAATTGAATCAGTTCATCTTTGTACTACATTCCATACATGTGCCAGGTTTGGTTGAAATCTGAATTGTTAGAGAAAAGTGAGGGAGTTTGGGAGTTTGGGAGTAGCTCAAATATTGCTATTGTTTGTATTTAAAGATCTACAGACAAACCTGAGAGTGACAATGATGGCGGAAGGCTGTGCACAGGCTGTGATGAGCGTGACGATGAACAGGAAGATAAGGAAGGGGACCAGGGTGTTGCAATCCTGAACACAGCGGCCTGGTAACGCATGGCCGTTCTCATGTAAGAAGGTCTTAATGATGACAAGGCGGATTTGTCCTCGATGACTGCCCTCCGTCTGAGCAACCACCTTCCGGCTTTGCACACAGCCGCATTCCGTGAAATTTCGGATGTTCTGTTGCGAGAGGTCACATGGTGATGCATGTAGCACAGAAAAGATGGTCCAAATGATCGTTACCTGAGCCTATTGAAAGTCAATCGTAAAATGAAAAGCAATTGTCATTGTTCAATAATTTGACATGTTCTCTGAAGTTCCAATCACAAGCATTAGTTTTATATGTATATGATTAATTGATTATATATTTTAAAGTAATGAAAAAGGTGGAAATTGGTTTTTTTTTAAATTAAAATTCTTCGGCATTATTATTGATAACAAGATAACTTTTGATTAAAACACCGATTCTGTGTACAACAAATTAATGCAAAGATTGTATCTTCTCAGGAAGTTTGAATTAATTTGGTGTTAGCTCACGTGTGATGCGGATGTTGGCCAATTCCTTGCTGATCGGTGTTTCATTATCTGACCCTCCCCCCCCCCCCCCCTTTTTATTATTTTTATGTTTGACCTCCCTTCCCGCCCACCCCCCTCCCAAATAAGTATGTGGTGTCTTCTCTGAAACTACACACACGATTTTGATGGAACTTGGCATCTGGCTTCATATATGATGCCTAATGACGGGTGTTGACCACATCAAAATCTGCGTTCATCAAGGGGAATTATGGGGGTGTTTTTGACCCTCCAGAAAAGGTACAGTCGGACCCTGCTATTCACAGTTGATAAAATGCGACCTGTTTCTCTATTCGCGGAAAAATTCCCCGCAAATTCACGGGCTTTTTTTCTATTCGCGGCCGTGTTCCACGAAATCGCGTTTTTTTCGTATTCGTTTTGTTCTGCGAATTCGTGGTTTTTCGGTGGCGAATTTTTTTTTTTCACAAGCCGCTACCTTGACACATTTATAAAACCCAACTTTCACCAGCCAAGCATAAAGCAGCTGGACATAAGCAAAAAAAAATCTTCAACGAGCCGCTGCCGTGTGCTTCACGTTTTCATGGCTTTTGCAGTTGCGAATTTTAGCCGCACTATAATCGAGAGCTTCGCGGGATGTTCCGCCAGCTGCGTAAACAAGTCAACCCCGCAAGTTATAGAATGCAAACGTTTCATTAAATCTATTACAGTTTGCAATTTACGGTAAAGTATCATCAGATATCTTACAGAAGGAAAACGTTTCGGGGGATGTTACGGGGTCCTCCCCAATCCTCTGGTCTCGGTAAACCTCCGAACCCCGAGCGGGTCCCCGGCAGAAAGATATGTTATCCTTGGTTGAAATCAATCAAATCAATAATGAAACCACACCAAGGGTTATGAACAAACAATAATATATTATAAATCACACCGGAATCACGACACAAATAATAATAACAATTCGCCCTACAATCAATATTTTTAAGATGGTACAACCTTATCTCGTCCTTTAACCCAAACTCACAGTACTCCCCCAATGTCTCTGTACCCCTCCAAGGCGAGGTCGATTCGCTCCAGCGATCGTTGGATCAATGTCCGATCACACTCAATTGAGGCATGGACGATCGAAGCAACCCACGGGTCACGTGGTCCAACACCCAGCACAATAGCGGTGGAATGGGAAACCTCCCAAAGACGCGCTCCGACGTACACGTTTGCAGTTCAATCAACGAGTCTCCGTATAATCCTCAAAAGCCACTTTCTTGCACAGCCGTCCCCGGCAACCCACCGGGGAATAATGCCCGGCCGACGCGACAAAAACCTGTTCACTGCAGGTTGCGCGCGTGACGAAAATGGCGGACGGTTTTCACTCAAACCGGGGCTTTGAGGCAAGGATACTTTGGAACCTCAATGAGGATACCCGACTACGCAGGCTCCACAGCACTCCCGCGATATCTCCTATCGCACGAACTTCCTTTCAAGGACGCAAGGTTCACTCGCACTGTACGCTCGGTCTGGAGCTTCAACCAAAAACGTCTTTTCACGATCTCCTCCTGCCTCTTCTTCTTTGCTCCCTTTCCTTCCGGGTCACGATCCGATTTCTGGCCACATTTTACCAGGAGCGCTTTTAAACCTTTTAACCACAATAACCCTTTCCCTTAAGCCACAATAAGCATCATATCTAGGACCAACAATGATAAAAATAACAACCATAATTAGGGCTGAATCCGTAACACTTCCCCCCCCCCCTCAAGAAAGAAAGTTTGAACACTGCAAACACTTTCTTTGTAGGCAAATTCTTGAAACCAACACAAGTAATCAATGTTTCCCCAAAAATAAAGCAACAAAACTTTCACACCACCCACAGAATTCCCAAAATTAATTCACTCTGGACAAAGCATCAGCCACGACATTGTCCCTGCCCTTTACATGTTCAATTTCCAAGTTACCCCTGCAAAGCCAAACTCTATCTCATCAACCTCTGATTTTTACTTTTAGTTTCTTTTGAATGAAGGTTAAGGGGTTGATCAAAAATCCAAAGTCAAGCAAATCGATAGCACTTTTTCTGGGAGGTCGAGCTGAGGGCCAGGTTCCATGGTGGTTGGGTGGTGAGGCCTGGACATTTTCACTACATGGATGCCTTTAGGAACGTGGAGTTCACGGTTAGTCCGTGTAGGAAAGTTCACTACATGGACGCCTTTAGGAACGTGGAGTTCACGGTTAATCCATGTGGGAAAGTTCACGACATGGACTCCTTTAGGAACGTGGTGTTCACGGTTAATCCGTGTAGGAATCTTGGCTCGGCTACTCCGCAGCCTTCAGTGCTTCAACTCTTTCTAACTTTCCTAACAATCACGGTTGGACCACTTGTCACAGTAGTCACCTGAATGGCGGTCTCCTTCTCGGCCACTGCTCTGATAATCCTTCCTTCGGGAGCTGTCATAACTCTGGAAGCCTCCATAATAATATCGATTGCGGCCACCACCACGACTACTACGTGGTCCTCCTCTGTAGCCCCCTCGACCCCTAGGAAATGCCTTCCCTACTGTGATGGTCCGACCCTCCAACTCCTTGCTATTCAGATCCTTTTCTGCCTCTCTGGCATCCTTTGAGTTTTCAAACGTCACAAAGCCAAACCCTCTTGACTTTCGTGTCTCCCTGTCTTTTATCAGCAGCACTTCCAAAAGCGGTCCATACTTGCTGAAGGCAGACTCCAGAACATCTTCCTTTGTTTTGAAGTTCAGCCCACCTACAAATAACTTGCTAAATTTGTTGCCATCCCTAACTGGTGTGGTTATTTTCCCTACTGGGCTTTTTAACAACCATCGGGTTACCATAAACTTGACCACCGGCCAAATCATTCCCGATAACAACAGATACTCCCTCTACAGGAAAAGCGTGGCTTGTAAACCGACGGAGACCGGTCCTGACACCAAATCTGACTCCAAATGGATGACCTGAAGTGGAGCACTAACACAGCCACCAATCCCCTGTAAACGAACACTATCCCCAGTTGCCGTCTCCTCGGACCATGGCAAGATGCCTTCAAGCATTAAAGATTGATGTGCTCCTGTGTCCCTCAATATCCTAACCGGTCTCCGGTTAGTCGAGGCTCCATCCAGTGACACAAACCCCTCTGAAATAAATGGTTGGTAACCCTTTTGAGGACGATTTCTCACAATGGCCATCGCATTTGGAGTCGTACTCGTCGAACTCCGCTCCTGATTTTCCTTTCCCAGAGCATAACAGTTGGACATCAAGTGTCCAGGTTTATGGCAAAAAGTGAAAGTAGGCCGGGAGGGGAACCTCGTGGTCTGCCAAGGCATGGGGGTGGCGGTCTGCCTCGAGCCCCCCGGACGATAGGTCAGTCTTGGAACCGCAGTCTTCTGATTTCCAGAAGTCGTGGTGTCAGAGTGGTCCTCATTTTCATCTCGAGGCCACCCCCATGGATTTTCATTCTCCGCCCCTGATGTACCATAGCTCCCCTGGCTAGGTCTGGGCGAGAAGTTCGGTTTTCTGGAACCCCATCCTGTGTGTTAAGGCATAGTCATCTGCCATGGTTGCTGCCTCATACAACTTTGGTACTTTCCTTTCCTCCAGATGTACTTTAATGTCCTCGTGGACACACTGTTGTAATTCCTCTACCAGGATCAATTGTCACAATAGTTCGAAATCTTTCCCAACTCCTTTTGAATCACACCACCTATCAAACATGGTTTCTTTCAATCTGGCAAACTCCACATGGGTCTCACTCTCCCTCCTCCTGGCATTCCGGAATTTTTGGCGGTAAGCTTCCGGGACCAATTCATAGGCTTTGAGAATGTGTTTCTTCAATACCTCGTAATCTGCACATTGGTCAATCGGTAAAGCCGAATAAATCTCTTGAGCTTTACCCACCAGAACACTTTGCACTAGTATGGACCAGTACTCCTCAGGCCAGTTTAACAGTCAAGCCACTTTCTCAAAGTGTGGGAAAAACTTGGCTACCTCCTTTTCATTGAAGGGTGGAACTAGCCTCACATGTCTGCCAACATCCCAGGTGTTTTTACTAGGTGTCGAACCAGTCGGCATGGATGGTACCTCTCCCCGTTCTTTCATTACATCCAGCTCCTTGAGTCTAATTTCCTGCTGAAGCGCCATTTCACGGTCTTTTAACTCCCTGTCGGCTTTTCTCTCCTCTGCTTCGAGTTCCCTTGCAGCTCTCCTTTCCTCTGCTTGATTCTCTTCTCTTCTCTCTTCTGCTTTCCTTTCCTCTGCTTTTAACCTTTCCTGGAGTTCTCGTTCCTGTTCTGCTCTGCTCTTCTTTCCTCGCTCTGCAATTGCAACTCCAGTTTCCGGAGCTCCACCTCTTCTGGTTCCTCGGGTAACCAATCCCGGGCTACCTCTTCCCATGTTCCTAATCCCACCATAGATTGTATCACCACTGTCTGCATCTCTGCCTTCCTCATATTAGTTCGGACCTCCAAGCTAAAATGTTTGGCCAATTTCCCGAGGTCCGATTTTACTAACGCTCTGAACTGTGCTTCATTCGGGGTCACTGCACACTTCTCTGCGTCAAACTCCATGGTGACTATTGTTAACACCTGTTAACCTTCACACAAGAAATGTAAAAAAAAACAAAAAAAAATTTTGTTTGTTTGTTTTTTGGAAAAATTTGGGAATGTTGGAACAAGTTCCAAATTTGGGAATGTTAGGGAATTCATTCCCAGACTAAATCTAGGGAATTTTATATCCCGGACGCAGACCCAATTTCGAGTCCACGAGTCAATTGGACGAGCCCCCAATTTCTGTTACAGGGTCCTCCCCCATCCTCTGGTCTCGGTAAACCTCCGAACCCCGAGAGGGTCCCCAGCAGAAAGATATGTTATCCTTGGTTGAAATCAATCAAATCAATAATGAAACCACACCAAGGGTTATGAACAAACAATAATATATTATAAATCACACCGGAATCACGACACAAATAATAATAACAATTCGCCCTACAATCACTATTTTTAAGATGGTACCACCTTATCTCGTCCTTTAACCCAAACTCACAGTACTCCCCCAATGTCTCTGTACCCCTCCAAGGCGAGGTCGATTCGCTCCAGCATCAATGTCCGATCACAATCAATTGAGGCGTAGACGATCGAAGCAACCCACAGGTCACGTGGTCCAACACCCAGCACAATAGCGGTGGAATGGGAAACCTCCCAAAGACGCGCTCCGACGTACACGTTTGCGGTTCAATCAACGAGTCTCTGTATAATCCTCAAAAGCCACTTTCTTGCACAGCCGTCCCCGGCAACCCACCGGGGAATAATGCCCGGCCGACGCGACAAAAACCTGTTCACTGCAGGTTGCAGGCATGGCGAAAATGGCGGATGGTTTTCACTCAAACCGAGGCTTTGAGGCAAGGATACTCTGGAACCTCAATGAGGATACCCGACTACGCAGGCTCCACAGCACTCCGGCGATATCTCCTATCGCACGAACTTCCTTTCAAGGACGCAAGGTTCACTCGCACTGTACGCTCGACCGCTCGGTCCGGAGCTTCAACCAAAAACGTCTTTTCACAATCTCCTCCCGCCTCTTCTTCTTCGCTCCATTTCCTTTCGGGTCACGATCCGATTTCTGGCCACATTTTACCAGGAGCGCTTTTAAACCTTTTAACCACAATAACCCTTTCCCTTAAGCCACAATAAGCATCATATCGAGAACCAACAATGATAACAATAACAACCATAACTAGAACTGCCACTTTAAAACTGCTGGCAGTGATGACCGGTTTACTCGCACCCACTTTTGATTCAACCCCACTTTTCATACAACCCCACTTTTCATACAACCCCACTTTCATTGGACATGCTTTGACACAACCCCCTTGGATACAACCCTGACACACACACACACACACACACACACACACACACACACACACACACACACACACACACACACACACATCCCCCCTACCCCCACCCACACCCCTCCCCCCAAACGCACACCCCTCCAAACACACACACGCACACACACACACACACACACCAACCCCCACACCCCCCACCTAAACACACACATCCCTCCCCCCCCCCACACACACATCCCCCCTACACACAAACATACACACACACACACACACACACACCTCGTTTTGTCATTTCTGTTCCTCACAATTCTATCTCTCTCTTTTATACGCACGCACGCATTCACACTCACACACACACACACACACACACACACACACACACACATACACATCCAACCGCCCCTCCTCCACACGCACCCCCCCCCCCCCCCCACATACACACAAACACCCCCACACCCCTCCCCCCACACACACACCCCTCCACACACCCCCCCCCCCACCTCCACACATACACACACACACACACACACACACACCCCTCCATACACACACCCCAACCCCCCCACCCACACACACACACACACACACATATCCACCACCCCCCCACCCACCCACACACACACATACAGACATCCACACACATGCACATACACACACACACACACACACACACACACACACACACACACACAGTCCCCCACCCCCCACACACACACCCCTCCACACACACATCCAACCCTCCCTCCTCCACACGCACACCCCAACCTCCTCCAACCTCCACACACACACATATCCACCCCCCCCCCCACACACCCACACATATCCACCCCCCCCCCCACCCACACACATATCCACCCCCCCCCCACACACCCACACATATCCACCCCCCCCCCCCACCCACACATATCCACCCCCCCCACCACCCACACACACACAGACATTCACACACATGCACATCCACGCATCCAACCCCTCCTCCTCCACACACACCCCCCCCCCCCCCCCCACATACACACATATCCACTCCCCCCCACACACCCACAACCACACACACAAACACATACCCCCACCCCCACCCCCAACACACACACATACACACACGCACACCCCTCCACACATACACACACCCCTCCACACATACACACACCCCTCCACACATATACACACACCCCTCCACACATACACACACACACATATCCAACCCCCCCTCCTCCACATGCACACCCCAACCCCTCCCCACACACACACATATCCACCCCCCCACACCCACACACACATCCCCCCACACACACACATCCAACCACCCCCCTTCCATACACACACCCCAACCGCCCCACCCACACACACACACACACATATCCACCCCCCCCCCCCCCACCCATGCACACACACACACAGACATCCACACACACACACATCCACACACACACACACACACAGTCCCCCACCCCCCACACACACACACCCCTCCACACACAAACACACATCCAACCCTCCCTCCTCCACACGCACACCCCAACCTCCTTCAACCTCCACACCCACACATATCCACCCCCCCCCCCCCACCCACACATATCCACCCCCCCCCCCCACACACACACACAAACATTCACACACACGCACATCCACGCATCCAACCCCTCCTCCTCTGCACGCACACCCCAACCCCCCCCCCCCCACACATACACACATATCCACTCCCCCCCACACACACACACATCCACACACACACACATCCACACATACGCACACACACACACACACATCCCCCCACCCCACCCCCCACACACACACATACACACACGCACACCCCTCCACACATACACACACACATATCCAACCCCCCCTCCTCCACATGCACACCCCAACCCCTCCCCACACACACACATATCCACCCCCCCACACCCACACACACATCCCCCCACACACCCACAAACATCCAACCCCCCCCCTCCTCCACACGCACACCCCAACCCCCTCCCCCACCCCCCCCCCCACATACACACATATCCACCCCCCCCCCCACACCCACACACACACAAACACCCCCACACCCCTCCCCCCACACGCACCCCTCCACACATACACACACACACATCCCCCACCTCCACACATAAACACACACACACAAATCTGCCCACCCCTCCATACGCACAACCCAAAACCCCACCGCACACACACACACACACACACACACACACACACACACACACACACACACACACACACACACACACACACACACACACACACACATCCTTGCAAAAATCAAATCTCTGAATCTGAGATGGCCCAATATCCATATCTTTTCATAATATGATAGTGTGGCGGACACGATGGCTCGCTGGCGCGATGACATCATTCCGCGCACCAAGAGGGTGTCGGCCACGCCCGAGGAGTAGGCGCGGCCTCGGGATATACACGGGGCTCACACCCCCGAGCACGGCAGTGCTATAGTTTGAGCCTTCGAATAAAGACGCTTTTGGTTACGTACGTTGTTGCTTCCTTTATTGGCAAGACAAGTCGTGCGCATAGCACCGCATTACAATAGTCTACTACTGTGCCAAATTTGGTGCTTTCCTCACAAAATGCACAATTGTTATGCTATATTTAGCTTAGCTGCCAGACTATATTGACAAATCTGCAATTTGAATTTCATTTGAGGTTGAAATGACCGCGGGAGATCATGTGATAGTGATCACGTCCTGGATGGACATCTTCTTCTTCAGTAGCTCATAACTTTGAGTGAAATGCGAGCGAGTTAAAAATAGTCAGAATTTCACCAAATCTTTCATTCCTTTGTTAATGTCCCTCACCTATTGACAAATCTGCAATTTGAATTTCATTTGAGGTTGAAATGACCGCGGGAGATCATGTGATAGTGATCACGTCCTGGATGGACATCTTCTTCTTCAGTAGCTCATAACTTTGAGTGAAATGCGATCGAGTTAAAAATAGTCAGAATTTCACCAAATCTGTTTCATTCCTTTGTTAATATGCCTCACCTATTGATAATCTGCAATTGGAATTTCATTTGAGGTTGAAATGACCGCGGGAGATCGCGTTATCATGATCACGTTCTAGAAGGACAAATTGGTGTGTTTCTTCTTCTTTCAACAATAAAGACTTATAGCTTCGAGACCGTACATCCAATCATCTTGAAGTTTTGCAGACTTCTTCCGCTTGATGAGAGCTACATTGCATTAAAAATTCAAGTCCATCCATGCAGTGGTTCAAGAGTTACAAGCTTTTTAAAATTTCACTTCCATTAGTTATTGCGGCCAAACCATGTGACTTATCAAAACGTCTCAAGTGACATTGAAACATCCCCCCATGAGGAACATTTGTGTAAAGTTTCCACTCGATATCTCCACAAATTATGGAGGTGATACCATTTCTAGTTTGAGCTTTAAAACGTCATAACTCTGAAACCATGTGTCGGATGATGTCGTGCTCGCTGACTTTTTTGTTCGTCATGGGTATGCGAATATGCATGCCAAGTTTGGGTTCGATCCGTTCAGCCATTGTGGAGAAAAAGGGGTTTTTGTGTTTTTCACGAAAAACACGATGGCGGCCGAACCATGTGACGCATGACTTCGAAATTTTTTGCAATCTGAGTTTTTTTTAACTAGGCATCTGGGGAAAAAATCCCATTTTCGGGGGAGAAAATTTTTTGTTTGACGAATTCTAACCTCTTAACGTTAGCATTTTTAATATACTCGATACACGTCTTTTGTTCCCATTGAAGAGTTCTTCAGAATGAGCCATTCCTCAAATTTTTCCATTGGGCCATTTCAGAGATACAGAGGGGAAACGTTGAATTTATTTTACAAGATGGCGCCTATACCACATGACCTATGACGTCATCATTAGCATTAAAAAATTCTAGGAGCCGAGACGATCATTTGATGAAAATTTCCTGTCAATCCGACCAGTGGTTGCTGAGAACATTAATTATGAAGTTTTCGGAGGTGCAAAATAGGGCGGAAGAATAATAATAAGAAAAACTCTAGCAGTAATAATAGGTCACTCTCCATTTAATGGAGAGTAAACCTAATTAGGGCCGAATCCGTAACAGGGATGTTCCATCAGCTATGAAAACAAGTCATCCTCCGCGAGTTATAGAATGCAAATGTTTCATTAAATCTATTATTGAAATTAGCAGATACGCTCGATACGGCATCATCCGATAACATCCCCCACAAACAATGGGCAGAGTATTCACCCCTCCCACAGCTACCCACAATGCTCACCTCACATTCCTACATATACAGACTGTGTCCGGGATCTCGATCATCCTTCTCGTCCTGTTGTTTTGACCTGTGGTTTTGACTCGCTCTGCTCATCGTTCAATCATGGCTCCCAAGAGCAAGACCAGTGCCGGAGATGCGTCGACTGCAAAGAGGCAGAAGAAAGTGATGAGTCCGAGCCAGAAAGTGGAGCTGCTGGACTGGCTTTCGAGAGGAGAGTGTGCGGCCTCTGTGGGCAGGCATTATGGCATCAACGAATCCACCGTTCGCTACATACGGAAGGAGAAGGCGATTCGTGACAGAGTTTCAGCGAGCGCTGCATTGAGTATGAAGGTGGCCACCCATGTCCGGAATGTCCACATGGAAAGGATGGAGAAGACTCTCAGCATATGGATTGAGGACAACACGCGGACGAGGGACTTCATGCTGAAACCCATGATGCTGAACCGTTCCCTAAACCCGCTCACCGAGGACGAGTTGGAGGCCATTCCAAAGGTTTCCGAGGAGGAGGAGGTGAGCAGTGATGAAGAAGAGGTGCCGAGGTCAAACCTCATAGTCCAGTATCTGGGCGAGGTGCTGCAGGACATGCGGGCGATTGCGGACAGGGTGCAAGATTGTGGAGAGGTACCTCAATTTCAACAGGGGCTTGGATGATATGCTGCTCCCGTACAAAGAGCTGCATCAAAATGTTGGGGAATCTGTCAGGCAGCTCCACATTACCCATTTCTTCAGCCCTGCTCCTTCCACCTTAAGACCATCAAACACCCTCTCCTGCTGCCCTCTCAGCATCCTCACCAGCATTTTCACCATCGTCCTCACCTTCTCCTACCTCTCCCTTAGTGCACGATTTTGCTGCACCATCATTTGGGTCGTCCTCAAAGTTCGAGGAATTCATGGGATTTTAATTCATCATCATCATAATCACCATCATTTGAAAGTTCCGTGTTTGTGAAATAATTTTTTTTAACGTTACATGATGGTGTTGTGTTTTTTTTTACTTTCACGGTACGGTATGTTAAGCGCTTTTTAATAAATTGTAAGTGCATTCCTTCAATAAAAAGAAAATGGTACCTGGTGTTGTCGTTTTTTTGTTTTTTTTGTACGTATTTTTTGTGAAACTGTAATCATGTGAATTTGTGGTCGAAAACATTTTAAACTTTAAAAATGTTCCACTATGAATCAGGAACCGCTGGGAACCTATAACCTATCCCCCTTTTTCCCATTGAAACAATGCATCATCTCCTCTCGAATGAGCACTAGTGTGGACTTCACTAGTGTAGAAGCATACATTCACGGGATTGTTTCAACTCGCGGATTGGTCCTCTCTATTCGTGGATTTTCGCGACTCGTGAACCTATCCCCCCTTTTTCCATTGAAACAATGCCCCGGCACGGTTTCGCAATTCACGGGATTTTCCAGGAAAGTATCCCACGCGAATAGTGGAGTTCAACAGTATTTGCTCTCTTCTCTGAAACTACACACACAATTTCAATGAAACTTGATCACAACCTTCACCGACCATGATATTACAAAGTTTGTTCACAACATTTAAAATATCAGCATCTGAGAGGGTCAATGGGGGTTTGAGTGAACTGTTGCTCCTGATCCAGGTGAGCTTCAGGTCCCGCAGTCCTATTTTGTTAGCTCGTCTCCTGCACAGGGAAGAGGGGTTTTGCAATTGTGTGTGTGTGTGTGTGTGTGTGTTTGTGTTTGTGTTTGTGTGTGTGTGTGTGTGTGTGTGTGTGTGTGTGTGTGTGTGTGTGTGTGTGTGTGTGTGTGTGTGTGTGTCCGGACCATAACCGTTTTTTTAACCATTTGAGCTTTTGGCATTAAATTTTCAGCAAAGCTTTATCTTACTATAATTCACCAAATGTCCATCCGTCCGTTCAAAGGTACCGCAAAAACGGCTCAACCGATCGCAACGATATTTTAGGTGGGTATTCCTGGGACCCATGTGAGTAAAATAGGCTCTATTGGTTTTCCAATTTTTCCAATTTTCCAGTTTTTCCAAACACTATGGAATAATATTTACCGATATGAACAGTGATGTGGCTTTTGTTGAAATTCTATAAATAGTGTTTATTCTACGTACCAGGAGAAAGTAGATTGACTCCTGACGAACTCTTCCTATATAAACGTGCGGCCCCGAAGTAACACGGCAGCGTGTGCAAAGCGACTGAGAAACAGGTGTAGCGGCCGCTTCCGTGTTACAGATTCGGCGCGCACTCTTCACACATAAATGTGCGACTGAGAAAGACGTGTAGCGGCCGCTTCCGTTTTGCAGAATTCAATCTTTTTTCAAAATGGGCGCCATGTACTGTTTATATTTTGATGATTTGCGTATGATATGATTTAACGGATGTTTATATGAATCGCTTAAAATTAAAAAAAGCCTTCAATTTCTGATATTTTGCTTTTTCATTTCGGCCTCCCAATTGAAGCCCCGCCCATAGGGCGGGTACCGTTCCTAATTATGAGAATATGGAGAAGGCTAATGAATAATTTTGTTAGAAAAAGTCAAAGGTCAGTGACACAAAATCATCAATTTTCATCCAATTGAGCTGAAATTTTAAGAATTTGTATATTGGGTCACTGAATTGGTTCACCAATCAAAAACTAGAAGCCGATTTTTTTTTTTAGATCAAAATGTCAAAGGTCAAGGTTGCGTAAAATGGTCAATTTTCATCCGATTGACGAAGTTTGAGCACGGTTTGCATATTGGGTCACTGAAGCCTATTGCATGAGGTCAAAAGGTCATGGTCACCTAAAATAGTCCTTTTGTAATTTTTAGCTGTTTTCATCATGTTTAGCAAACAGAAGAAGAAGTCTAAATACAAAGCGGACGCGTACGGGCTTTGCATTTTCAGATGCTTTCTAGCTATTATTATAATAGTATTGAAAGAGCCACGCAGGCATGGTGGATTTTGGAATATCACTGTTGGCAAATCTCACCCCAGATCTCGAGTTCCTCACAGCTGCAGTACAGCCTGCCAGGCAAGGACTGAAGTAAGTGATTCCATCTGAACCACAGACAGGGCTGTAATCATCTGTCCGGCAACCACACTGGACATTACACTCCCAGGTGAGATTGCGTTGTGCCACACGCAGCGAAGGCCTGGAGGGAACAGGTGTGTACATTGTCATCACGTATGTGTACTATGTGGGCTTGCATACACACACATATATATACACACACACACACACACACACACACACACACACACACACACACACACAAACACACACACAAACACACACACACAAACGAAAGAACAAATCCAGCCCACTAACCCAAACCAAACGACACCTACACAGACAGGAGGGATGAGAGCAAGAATGTCAGATGATAATGAGGGAGAAAAACTGAGCAGAGTAGAGTGTCGTTGGAAGACTGTGTCGTTCTGTGTCGTACTGTGTCGTACTGTGTCGTACTGTGTCGTTGGAAGAGACATAACGCCGATGCTTTCCATATTTGATGGTCATTTTAACAATCGCTTTGTTTGTGTTTCACACTGAATGAAAAACGTTAAGGTAGAGCATGGCGATTGTGATATATGACAGGTTCGACGATATGTTTTGTTTGAATGAAATTGGAATCAAAATGGCAGTGTGCGGAGTCAGCCGCCGTATTGTCGTAATGACATTTGACGTAATCACATCACCTGTCATGTGACCAGATCCTCAGCTCTGATTGGTATACGTTTGAGGGGACATACATACATACGGATGGACAAACATTGTTCTGGACGGCTTTGCCCGATGGGTTACGCAGTAGAAACAACAAATGGAAAAAATATTATAAGGAGAACCAATCGAGGACTCAGAAGAATGATACCAAAATCGCCCCTCTTCAAGGCAATCAATACTGTGTGCTTTGCTGAGGCACTGCTCATTCAGGAAAAAGTAACAGGCAAACAACACCATAAGAACAAACCAGGCCCAACAGACAGAGACCAAGCACCACCATGGAAATGGAGACTAATGACACAGCGAACAAATGAGAAAAAAACGGAACAAATGCAGCAGTTTATATGAAGAAACGGAAGCCCAGAGCAAAAAGCAAAACCCAACAAGTAGAGATCCATTCAAAGCACACCACCCCATTGCCAAATAAATTAATTAATAACTTCCTCCAGCGCAGCATTGTCGGGGCGCCTTCGGCACAATGTTTATGAAGATCGGCGCAGGCAATACTGCCGTGTAGCACATCGAGACGGTATTGGGAGGGAGAGGTGTACAATAATTGATTGATTAATTGCGTAATTAAAATCAAGAAATAGTAATCGTAAAATAATTTCTTAATCAATTGGATAAGCGTACCTCAACCACCAGTGTTTCATCCAAAGCTGTAACTTTTTGAAAATTAATGAAGTCATTAATCAAAATAATTAAATAATCAATTGATTAATTGACTAATCAATAAATAATGAATTGATGAATTGATTAATCAATAAATCAAAAATATCCTTTATCGCCACATCACCTGGTCACTGTCATGTCCGAATATCAGCGTCCTAGCTCAAAAGGTGCCGAAGATATTGCCCAGATGAGAAAGAAAATAAGTAAGTGATTAATAACGAAAATAAAGAAAGAACAATCATAAAATATATAAAATTATTAATCAATTGGCTAATAGAATACCTAAACTACCACCGTTTCATCTGAATCTGTAACTTCAAAAGAAAAAAAAATTAAGTCATTAATCGAATAATTAAATAATTAATTGATCAATCAATAAATCAAAAATGCCAAATATCTATCATGCTAAAATATGCCATTTGGTATCTGTCTGTCTGTCTGTCTGATGATTTTTTGACTGCGATACATTCCGTCCTTACTTATCCAATCTCAACCAAACTTGACAGGATGACTAAGGGTTACACAATGAAGGTTGTAGCGCATTAATTTTCCCCTCTACCCAAGGGGGTTTTCTCCCCCAAGTGGGTTTTCCCCACCATTGCAGACAATGGGGTTGCATGTTGAGGTGTATATCCATGTTAGGTTAGCTTTATTGTGGTGTTTTTCCAAGTCCGCTTCAAATAACAAAACGAATGATAATAGCATAATATTAATGTTATTACAAAACAATATGAAAACCATTAATATCCCACCTCCCCAAGGCTTTTTCTCTCCTTGAACAAACGTCGAGTCAACGTTTAAAAATAGCTTATCTTGGCATTTCCGTGGGAGCAACGGCCTCTACCAGGGAAAAAAAATATATTATAAACCACAAACACGTATGATTAACTTTTTAAACAGTCGCTAATGCTGTCTATAATAATAAACAAAAAAATTTGGAGGAATCCCAAAATCCATGAGGTAAGTTTTACTTACAGAACTGAGCAAAGATCTACGGTACTCTATATACCCCACAAGGGTTGGGTAAATCACATGACCCATCCTGCCGTGAACGTGGCGTTTTTCGTAGCAGCCTTTTGAAACTCGCTCCTGCTGTTTAAAATGAAACTGAAAGGGAGGAAGCCTGGGTAGTGCTCATTTGCGAAGTTGCTAGCTAGCGCTTGCCTAACCAGCCATTCCTTAACGGTTTTAAATGGAGTGCTTGCTCGAATGCTGAAACCACTTGACGATCTCTCCACAAGAAACTAGGTAAATGAACACACACCCAATGTTCTTGAGACCCGACCATAGAGCGACTGTAATCTATATACCCTAAAAAGGAATGACCATTCCTGCCCCTCCTGTAGTGAGCCGGTGTACTAGTATTATAAAAGGAGCCATGTCTGTCTGTCTGTTTGTCATGTTATAACTTGAGAACTGATTAACGGATTTCAATAAATCCAACTACGGTGGATTCGGGTAACTCTCAGGAGTGTTTATGATCCAAAAAATTTTTAATTCTTTTTTATGGGTATATGGACATGCGTGTCAAAACTGCAAATGCCAACACATGACGGTAGCTATCCCTGCATGGAGAGCAGGATCTCCCAGGAATATTTTTTTCCTTCCCCCATACATTAGCCATCGCAGAAAAGATTGGTATTTCCATCAGCTAAGCGACAGGTCTCATATTCTAGCATAGATAAGATCCTCCAGCGTGGCACATAGCGGCGGTATTGGGAGGGAGGTGTACAACTAAAAAAGAAAAAAAGAAAACAAACGGAGTGAAAACTGATTACTCCCTTTCAGCGTGCGTCATCACCGGGTCCCCTTCGGTGCCCGGCGATGACGTCATACAGCACCTAGGGATGGAATAGGAAAAGAGCGGTGCACCAAAAAAAAAAAAGGAAAACAAAGTCAAAATAAAAATGATAACAAGGAAGATATAAAAAAAAAAACTACAACAAACTCAACAAAGGCAGAAAACAAAGTTGTTTGAAAAAACCTGAAATGATTCGACCACAAACTAGGGAAACAAAAGCAAAATATATCAAATCCCCCTGAAAAAGATAAACCCGAAGATTTCTGGAAAGGAATTTATGAAGATCCAAAAAACACTAAGGAAGCGGTATGGATCAAACACTTGGAAAAGAAAAACTAACATCTAAGTGAAATGCCCACAGTGATAATTGATGAAGAAAAAATAATAAAAACTCAATAAAATCCAAATTGTAAAAGCAATGGCCCAGATAAAATTTAGAAACTTCTGGTTAAAGCAACAAGATTCTCTTCACAATCACTATGCTCAAACATTCAACAAACGTATTCAAGAGGAAAATGTAATAAATGAATGGCTCACAGAGGGTAACATCTTCCTCATTCCAAAATATAAAGAAACCCAACTACCTCACAAGCATAGACCAATAACAAATCTACCAGCAACGCAGAAACATCTGACGGGAATCATCAGAGAAGTGATGTACCACCACTTAACATAGGAAGGAGGCCTACAGGCAGAACAGAAGGGATGCAAGACGGGATGCTAGGGAACAATAGACCACTTACTGCTAAACAAGGCCATATTCAAAAACTTGTAAAACGAGAAGAACCAAATTGGCCACAGACTGGATAGACGATAACATTTTTTATAGTGTTCCACATTCATGGATGATAAAATGCATGCAATTGTACAAGATAAACCCGCAAATAATCAAACTGATAGAGAAAGGAGTGGAGCTTTGGAATACCACATGGATATTACAGCACTCAAAGAAAGATCAAAATACCAGGTGTGAAGGTAGGTCATGGGATCTTTCAGGGTGATAGCCTTTTATCCCTCCTATTTGTCTGACCCTGGACCCACTGAGCAACCTCATTAATGAGCAAGGACATGGATACATGCTAATGTCCAATAAGAGAGCATCCAAAGAAACAAGAAAGTTGGCACAATACTGTTAATGGAGGGTTTTTAAATCCTTTGCACAAAACAACGAAAAATTGGCAGAACAACTGAAATTCGTGAATCGGTACTCCAATGACATTCAAATGGAATTTGGCCTTGATAAGTGTGCCAAGTGTACATTCTTACAATGTAAACAAACAAAAATGGACAACATAAAAATCAACCTAGATACAACAATCCAGGAACGAGACAATGAAGTATCTTACAAATACGTTAGAATAGAAGAGAGCCACCAAATATATCACAAACAAATGTGCATTACAATTACCAAAGAATACTTGCATAAAACGAGGATGATCCAAAAATATATCTCACCCCAAGAAACAAAATCAAAGCCATAAACCAACAAGCAATACTCGTGTTTCAGTATAACTGTGGAATACTAAACTGGACACAGGCGGAAATCAAAAAAATCTAGATATAAAAACAAGGAAACTCCTCGCTATCCACAAAGCGGTCCACAAAAATCAATGCATCCCGAGAATGTACCTGCCAAGACAAGGAAGCAGCGGCCTGATGCAACTCAACCAAGTCCACAGAATGGCAACTGTAGGATTGGCTGAATACATGAAAAGTTCAACAGACAACGGAATCCAACTTGTATGCAAGCATGAAGACAGCAAGCCAGAGAATGTACCCCTAACGCACCTAGCAGAAAATTACCAAAAACAGGTGTGAATACAAGATGTCACACATGAAACCAAAAACAGCAACGAATACTAGCCAAATTATTGCAAAAAAGACAAAATAAAAATATAAAACGAAATATCAACAAATATTCACCGACAACAAGGAAAACGACAAAAGACCAGGGAGGTATAAAAGAGAGTTGGATGGATTGGGCATAGACCAATAAGGCTCTTTGGAATAGCTAATAAAAGGTCAGCTCAAATGCAATGGAGAACGAATCATAATAAATGCCCAAGACCAGGAACATGATACCAATGGCTTAAAGAAAATGATGGACTGAGCCAATCAGATAGGTGTAGGTTATGCAAGGTAGCAATAAAAAGGTACGAGACATCTCTGATGAGGAGGATAGAAAAACATGCATCAGAACAGCTGTACACCCAAAGGCACAACAAAGTATGAGGTTAATCCACTGGCACATCTCCAAAAAATTAAATATCCCAGTCCTAGAAAACACATGGAAACATAAACCAAAAGCAGTCATTGTAAACAAGGAAGTAGCGTTCATGTATGACCTGATGATCCCTTCGAATGTGACATAGAAAATAAAGTATTGCGACTGAATATGTAGTCATATTCTCAGGTACAAAATTTTTATTCTCAGGTATAAAATAATTTATTCTCAGGTACAAAAAATTGGCCTTGTTTAGCAGTTTGTACTTAGGTACAAAAAAGAAAATTGCTAAAATTTTTAATTCTAAAAACTGTATTTATTTATATAATAGTTTCATTGCTAATTGAGGTTTCAGTACCCAGCAATTTTGGCTTAAACAATGCAGAAATCAAGAAAATTACCAAATGACAAATGATGCAGAAATCAAGAAAATTACCAAGTACCAAGACCTCAAGAATGCATTCAAAAGATCCTGGAAGCAAAAAACGCCAAAATTATTCCGGTGACAATTGGAGCAATGGAAATGATACAAGAGGAACAGTACGGAAATTGTTTAAAAAAAAAAAAAAAAAGCATCCCTTAGAATATGACAACAAACGAACTACAGTTGGAAGCTGTCCGGGGCACGGTGACAATCCTGAAGAAAGACCTTGGAAGAAAACTGAGAATAAGAAAACTTCACAACTTGGTTCGTGAATCATGATACCTGGATACTCCAGCCCTGTTAGGGCATCCCACCTTCTGGAATGTGGAGACACCAACCAACAGCACGCGCACACACACACACACACACACACACACACACACACACACACACACACACACACACACACACACACACACACCTTTTGTTTAGTATACTGAATATTTTTCATTTGAAATTGCCCGCAACACAAACAGCCATAAAGTCCTCTTTTGCAGAGACTCAGGATAATAAACTTTTCCGTAACTGGGGGCAAGAGGTTATATGGGGATGGGGAGGGGGAGCAACTAAAGTACTCTACATTTTCAAACATTTACTGCAGGGATTATGCCAATACAAACAGTATAATAAGAGATTTACTGTGAAATTTTGCATCTTGGCACAGGCCGATACACCATCTAATTTAGCAATCCATCATACAGTCAGCCAAGTGCATTCAAGTCCCTCTGGCACTACTTGTAATTCTGCTACCTGTCCAGGGCAGAATGGGTCTGGCTGCCGGGCATCTGAGGATAACTTTATAAATAGTGAGCTATATTAGATGACACAAACTTGGCTCTCGTCAGGTTGCGAGTTCTATTCCCTTGGAAAGCCCTCGGGAAGGCCAATTGGATCAAAGTTAAACGTGTGGAAGCAAGCCTGCCTTCTGCAAGCCAAGCTTGCCTGTGGCAGACAAAACTGGCTGCGTCCATGCCGTACCCACATACCCAGTGGTATAAGGGATATTGATTCCACCTAAGTTGATGCTCTCACAACCGGTGATGAAAAGCGTTGACAAACAGAGGAGGGATACACCGCTGCAGATCATGGCAAGCTTTGCTGATTCGCGTGCTCCTAATCGTAGCTTCTTGATGATGTACCCTCCAAGTATGATGCCAACTCCCGCACTGGGTACGATTACCACACCTGTAAGCAAAGAGGATACCTGTGAATTTGTGGGAGTAGGAAAAACTGAGAGCTACTTCACTTGCCCATTCTCCCTCCCTTGTCTTCTCTGTCTGCTCCCGCCATTTATTCAGAGACCCGCAAATTGCATAATGTGACCAGCAGCCAGTAACAGGAAGAATCTCCCACTGTACAACTCTTCAGTATTGTACGTCTGCATGTTGTGTTTCAGGGTGTACGTACACATCCTTTCTCATTTTGAATACTTGCAAGGAAAAGAGTAAGCGACGGCTGCAATGGCCAGTGGAATAGTTGATACATAGAATAGTCCATTGGTGGAATTTGCTAAGATAACAATACTGTATGATAAAGACAAAGGATTTGAGAGACACACACACACACACACACACACACACACACACACACACACACACACACACACACACACACACACACACACACACACACACGTAGTTCCAAAAGTAATTGGACCATGGTTCTCCCCCACCTTTTATTACCTCTGCCACTTGTAAAGTCGCTGAAAAGTTCCTTAAAGCACATATAAACTTCATTGGTTAGTACTCATATCTGTGTAACCTATCTGGAGGAAGTGCTTAGCGGTTAGGGTGCCGGCTTGGGATCCTAGGATCCTGGGTTTGTAATCCCGGTCGATCGCTGAATTAACGCCAGGGGGGTTGACTAGGCCTGTCATCCTTCCGAGGTTGGCAAATTGAGTACCAGTTCACTGGTAATTCCCTGTGTGTTGCAAGAGGCAACTAACAGGGTTTGCGGCAGGAAGGGAATCCGGCCATAAAAATTGCTTCAAAAAGGGGACCACGTTGCCCAAAAAAGGCCAAACTACGCTCTGCAGGGAAAAATGGCCTCTAATGGTGGTTCTATCTCGAGGAAGTATTTGATATCTTAACGATCAATTATCATTACTAGCAAATTGCCCATGCCCACATGGAATTCTAAAAGGGGTAGGGAAGGAGGCGGCAAAGCAAATGGTGTCTTCTGTCATCAAGCCAGTAAGCTGGGAGCAACAATTCACATTTATTGCCACATCTGATGCAATTGAAATGCCCTAATGGTGGCGAGGTGCTCCATTTGAAACTGTTTGTTCGATATGTGTGGCTTTTTGATGCCTGATCCGTAATAAAAAAAATTGGATTGGTGTCAGGGCCTGTGTTCACTTGCAAATTAATAGTAGGATTATGATTCCCTTCACACATTTTAGTGCAAAGGCAATTCATGGTTAGTCATGTAACAATTTCTCAAAAGAAGGAATCCACTTTCGTTGTGTCTTCATGTGTTATTACAACCAGCAACGGTACCTGCCCTACAGGCGGAGCTTCAATTGGGAGGCCCAAATGAAAAGGCAAAATATCAGAAATTGAAGGCTTTTTTATTTTAAACGATTTATATAAACATCCGTTAAATCACATCACACGCAAATCATCAAAATCTAAACAGTATTTGTAGAATTTCAATAAAAGTCACATCACTGTTCATATCGGTAAATATTATTCCATCGTGTTTGGAAAAAATAGAAAATTTGGAAAAATTGGAAATTGGGAAAACAATATAGCCTATTTTACTCCAGGGGGCCCTAGGATTACCCACCCAAAATTTCGTCGCGATCGGTTCAGCCATTTTTGCGGTATCTGGGAACGGACGGACGGACAGACAGACAGACAAAGACATTTGGTGAATTATAGTAAGATACTATACCTGGAACCTGATGGTTGGCAGCTGCATGGCCTGGCAGGGACACTCACGTGCGTGCACACACACACACACACACACACACACACACACACACACACACACACACACACACACACACACACACTTGATGTAACTTATATATTTGTATTCCCAATTTATTGCAAACGAGCTCTGGCCAATCTGTGAGAGTTATTGGCTGAAGTTGTCATTAATGGTGAGAGACATGATTAGTAATAAACGTGTCAGCAACAATCGTTTGTCTTTATTATGTAAGTAAGGGTAAGAGACGAGTTGTATATGACCTTCAGCCCAACCCTTTACCTTGTAGGGGATGCAGATTGCTGATGTCAATGAAATGTTAGTATTGCTGTTGTCAATGTTAGTATAAGCCTGGTGTTGGCTTAGCGGTTAGAGTGCTGACTTGGGATCCCAGGATCTTGTCTTACTTGGGATCCCAGGATCGAATCCCGGTCAATCGTTGAATTAACACCTGGTGGGTTGACTCAGCCTGTCATTCCTTCCAAGGTCGGCAAAATGAGTACCAGCTTGCTGGCATGAATGAGCTATTCGAGTATCCTGCGTCGGAGTGGCGACCCGTCCAGGATTGTGCCCAATAGCCAAGGAAACTGCTTTGGCAGCCCTATGCATCGTCACGGTGCAAAAAGGAATGGTCATCATCATCAACATCATCATCATCATCATCATCATCATCATCAACAGTTGCTGAGGATGCGGGCAGCAGCACGAGGCAGCTCTAGCAGGGCAGGAAAGGAAGTTGTATTCCACAACTCCTCAGCACCAAGCAAGTGCCATTTGAATCACACCTTGTCACTTTTTATTCTAGATCTAACAGCAGACAATGCAAAATTGAAGAAAAAGACTATGTGGTACTTTAACCTCACCGAAGTGACAATAAGCAATGCTTGAATGCATGAAAAATGCAACTTCAAAAATCTACCAAAAATCCAGAACCCATGAATACCAAAATATCTTGCATGATTCTTGTAGATTTCATCAATATCTGTATAAATATATATTTGGATTAATTGATTGGAGCCGCCTCGCCCCAAATGAGTTATTTTGGCCCTAAACTAGGTAAAAAGGACCATGGGGAGGGAGGGGGGGGGTGGTTTGAAATCAAAAGGGTTTCACAAAATTTGGAAAACTGGTCCCTAAGCTTCTTACAGCAATATTACCATAATAGGATCTGCATCCTCGACAGGGCTGGGCTGAAGGTGAAATAAAACTCGTCACTTACACCTTGTCTGGCAACTTGCCAGGAGTGAGTTTGTAGCTTCTGATATTTTCTTTCTTGAAAGTTATATTTATTACGAGTCAAACGAGGTGCTCCACATGATGGTAGAATCGAAGTTGAGCCCAGGGTGATTTTTCTGGTCAAGGCCACTTTTCACTTCAGGTTGACCTTTGCCAGGTCACAGGGCAAAGGGGAAAATGAAAAAGCAAGCATGTCCGAAAATGGCCAGGTGAATTTTTCTAGTAAAAATCTGAGATGGTCGGGCAACAAAATGCCCCCTCTCTGGTCGAGTTCGTGTGGAATGATCCATAATCAATCAGGTCCAACCAATGTTTTTTTTAGTTTTCTCCCGTCATTTTGTCAGATAATGTGTGTGTGTGTCAGTATCCTGTATGTGTGTGTGTGTGTGTCAGTGTTTCTCCTCCATAACTCTGAAACCATGAATCCTAGCGGCCCGGCTCCTGTGTCTGGAATTTCCATGTCTTAGGTGTAGCAGTCAATTACTCGTTTGGTGAATATTGAGCATTTGCAAGTGTATTTCTCACCAGTGTAGATGCTGGCTTGTGATGCGGCAATGCCAAACTGTGACTCGATGAACTTCGGGATGAATGTGATAAACGCCGTAACAATGGCACTCTCTGCTGTGTAGGACAAACTCACAAACAGGAAGGTACAGTTGCTGAGGATGCGGGCAGCAGCACGAGGCAGCTCTGGCAGGGCAGGAAAGGAATTAGTACAAACGGTAACGTTCTATTACAGTCATTCATAGTCTCGCAATAAGCTTAAGGATATGTGCACCGTTATCTTCTGTATCTGACATAATTAAATGTTCTTCATACCAGTCAATTGTTTCACCACAAGTATTTTGTTCACATTCAGAGGACTGTAAAAAAAATCATATTAAATTATTTTTATCATCATCATCATCATCGCAGTCACAAATACTGATGCATATAACAAATCTATAATAATAAAAGAGAGAGTGTGTGCGTGTGTGTGTCAGTGTTTCACCTCCATAACTCCGAAACCATGAAACCTAGCGGCCCGAAATTCTGCATGCATACCAAGGAAACTCCAAGGGAGGTGCATGAATGAAAACTGGTTGTTTGGGTAAATGTAAACACCCCTTTTGAATACGATATTAAATTAAAACAAAAACAGGCTTTATTTTTGGTCATCCCGCTATCCCTCACAGGGGTCTTGAGCTTCATTTCGGCCTGCTCAAAAATGCCTTGCCTTGGAACAGGCCGCAACGGTTTCTGCACAATTAAGTGTTCAAAATTTTTTCCACTTACTTCACTCACATCATCAAATGTCTGATCTTCATACCTACGAATCGGTGTATACATGGCTTTTGTAGGTGCTATAGTTTTCAAATTAGGAGCTTGGATTGATTTCATGCATTATGTAATGCGATTTGCCATGATGGCCTCTCATGGACTAATTAAAGTATGTAATCAAAATTTGACTTTTGAATGCTCTGCCATCTTAATTCATACAACCATAGGATAGGGTATCCCTCTACCTATGATACTTGTAGGAAACCCGTAGATTTGATCCATCTTGAAAATTCCTTCTTGAAAATGGACCCAGATTGCATCTATTTCACAGTATTAAATAGGTGGGGGGTGGCGTGTCAGATGTACCAAACATTTTTGGCTATTTCAACCAGAAGCATTCCCGGCTTTCTCCGCTGGGCGGTTTTAAGATAATTTTTAAAAAGAGCAAGAAATCCATATAGTATTATGACCATCGACCAGGCATATTTGTGGAAAATCGAAAATCATTTGCCGTTTGAGTTCAATCATGCCGCGAAGTAACCCATAGACAGTACGAATATGGTGATTGACTTCTGAGAGTGAGAGTGAGATAAATGTGAAGAAGAAGCAGCGTTCACCTTTTAATTGCAAAATTACTGACTTTATAATTTCGCAAATCGGAAAAAGACACATCATATCTATGTTGTAGGGTATCAAGGGATAGATTTAGCATCGAGGTGGTCTGAGCATTTGGCTTCCTCTTTAAGGACAGGATAATTGCCGAAAAATTACGGATGGGTTAATTCCCCTGGAATTAAAGGCGGGATCATTCCCCCAAAATTGGAGTATCTTAGCATGACAAGTAATACCTAATGGAAGCGGTGCTATGCCATACATATATACGTAGAGAGTGTATTGGGGTCCTCTCCACACCCTGAACTGTGGATATATGAAAACAATTTTTTATTGTCTGAAATATTCCCATTTACAACTTGAGTACAACCACCTGTTTTCAACTCATTCCATCCGGTGGTTCAGGAGTGCATATGTCAACCAAACAAACAGACATTTCTTGAATTATTGTGTGATAGTCCAGAAGGTAGACTGTCCAACAGGATGGTACCGAAATAGCAAACTTGGCTTGGAGTTGTCTCGTCCGAGTTCGTAATTCCCAACCTGACTATAAACTGTTGGATGTGTGCTCCACAGACAAGGCATTGCATCCTTGGATGGATGTCAAGCTGGATGTACCGTCTGCTAGTATTACGTGATGGACATTGGAGATATCATGGTGTCTTTCATGAAGAGTAGGCAAGTTATCGTCGGTACCCTCAACAAAGTACATATTCCTGCAACTTCAGTCAAACGTCAAGCTTAGCCGGCCTATCTGTGAAAGACTTAGGCCAGATACTTTCCCTGACCAGCCCCACATGAAGGTTGGTATTCTTGGGAGCATTAAAGAACAAGAAGTAGTCATAGTAGTTGTAGTAGTGGTCCAGAAGGTAGATTGGCATGTGACTATTGATGACAAAAGACAGCACCAAATATCCAAAAGATGACTAAATAGCACAATGGAAACACAGATCCCATTCATTCTTTGATTGATAGTAAAATATTGAGAATAGAAAAAAGAATCACAAAAAGAAGCAGCATTATGAATTGTACTGCACTTGGAAAACTCGAAGGCTGGAGAACTGAGAGGACCCGAGACAAAATGTATTTATTGCTAGCCACAACACCTTGGAAGTGAAATAAATCCACATGAAAATGAAGGAACAACTGCTCATCTTTACAAAGCAATTCACGAAATGGTTTAAAAATACAAGATCTCCTGTGAAGACATTTTAACCCTATCGCACTAGAAATACATCATCACAGTGTTTTCCCCAAAACTCTTTCTCCTTATGTACAGTACGTGGTCGTGTGGGCCAAGCAGGATGGCCAAAAGGTACGCACACTCACCTGAAAGCCATCTAGCCTGGTTTTGAATCCCAACCCAGCTATACAGTCACGTGAAAAAGTAAGTACACCCCATGTAAAGTTTTGATTTTTTTCAACATATTTCAACATACAGCTATTTGATCTTCATTTCAACAATATTGATAGACAAAGGTGATATAATATAACAAATATCATGAAACATTTACATTTTGTAGTCCATTGTATAATTTAAATAAACATAAATGCAAATTTCGCAAGTGGAAAAAGTAAGTACACCCCTACATTTATCACTACTTCAAATACCTAAAATTAGAATCAGGTGCACCAGCTCAGGTGCAAATGATTAGAACATCGTTAGAGAGGATCTTGGAGGAACCTGTCTTATTTAAACCTCAGACATTTCATTTGGTTTGCTCTTTGTTGTTGTTGTTGTTTTGTCATTGAAGTGTGCGGCGTCACCATGCCGAGATCAAAAGAGCTCTCTGAGGCCTTCAGAAAGAAGGTTATAGATGCCTACGAGTCTGGAGAGGGATTTAAAAAGATCTCCAAACAATTTGAAATCAATCATTCGACTGTCCGGAAGATCATCTACAAGTGGAGAAAATTCCAAACAACTGCCAACTTGTTCAGGCCAGGCCGCCCCAGCAGGTTCAGCCCGAGGGCAGACCGCAAGATGCTGAAAGAAGTCTCTAAGAACCCCACAATGTCACCACGGGACCTACAGGCAGCTCTTGCCACTGTTGATGTCAAAGTTCACGAGTCTACCATTAGCAAGAGGCTGCACAAATTTGATCTACATGGGAGGTGTGCCAGGAGGAAACCTTTGCTGTCCAGAGAGAACATCAGGGCAAGACTAAAGTTTGCCAATGAACACCTAGGCAAAGACCAGCACTTCTGGAACAATGTGCTCTGGACAGATGAGTCAAAGGTGGAGCTATTTGGCCACAGTACCAGAAGACATGTTTGGCGAAAACCAAAGACAGCATTTGACCACAAGAACCTGATACCAACTGTAAAGCATGGTGGTGGAAATACTATGGTTTGGGGCAGCTTTGCTGCATCAGGGCCTGGGCAGCTCACCATCATAGAATCCACGATGAATTCTTCATTGTACCAGAGGGTGCTTGAGGATAATGTGAGGCCATCTGTCGGAAAGTTGAAGCTCAACCGAAGGTGCACCTTGCAACATGACAATGACCCTAAACATACCAGTAAATCCACCAAGGAATGGCTGAAAAGAAAGAAATGGAGGGTTCTGGAATGGCCAAGTCAAAGCCCGGATCTAAATCCCATCGAGATGTTGTGGGGGGATTTGAAACGAGCTGTGCATGCAAGAAACCCCTCAAACATCGCACAACTGAAAGAATTCTGCAAGGAGGAGTGGGCAAAAAGTTCTCCCAGGTGATGTCAGAGACTGGCAGACAGTTAAAAGAAACGCCTACTTGAGGTTGTTTCTGCCAAAGGGGGCAATACCACCTATTGGAGCCAAGGGTGTACTTACTTTTTCCACATGATAAATTTGCATTTATGTTTATTTAAATTATACAATGGACTACAAAATGTAAACCTTTCATGATATTTGTTATATTATATCACCTTTATCTATCAATATTGTTGAAATGAAGATCAAATAGCTGTATGTTGAAATATGTTGAAAAAGTCAAAACTTTACATGGGGTGTACTTACTTTTTCACATGACTGCACATGTCATCCTGGTGTCTCACAGGCAGGTTGATTCATCAATGTTTGTGCTGTCCCTCGGATGGACTTTAAACTGGGCGTTCCGTCTGCCAGCATTAGTTGGTGCAAGTTAAAGAATTCACAGTATCCTTCGCTTCGAGTAGGCAAGCTATCGCCAGCACAATGAACAAATTACAAATTCCTGCCCTAACTACTGATGGGAAGGCAATATCAAACTGCCCAGTATAACCCTTGCTCCTGTAAGATAGCTGCTTCGGTAGCGCAAATGCTCTCTGATAGAGTACAGTACATTGGAGGGAGGGAGAGAGGGAGAGAGGGAGAGATAGAGATAGATAGAGATAGATAGAGATAGATAGAGATAGATAGAGAGAGATAGAGAGAGATAGAGAGAGATAGAGATAGAGAGAGATAGAGAGAGATAGAGAGAGATAGAGAGAGATAGAGAGAGATAGATAGAGAGAGATAGAGAGAGATAGAGAGAGATAGAGAGAGATAGAGAGAGATAGAGAGATAGAGAGAGAGAGAGAGAGAGAGAGAGAGATAGAGAGAGATAGAGATAGAGAGAGATAGAGAGAGATAGAGAGAGATAGAGAGAGATAGAGAGAGATAGATAGAGAGAGATAGAGAGAGATAGAGAGAGATAGAGAGAGATAGAGAGAGATAGAGAGAGATAGAGAGAAATAGAGAGAGATAGAGAGAGATAGAGAGAGATAGAGAGATAGAGAGAGAGAGAGATAGAGAGAGAGAGAGAGAGAGAGAGAGAGAGAGAGAGAGAATTTGAATTTGCAAAACCGTTTATTTCACAAAAACAAACCAGGTCAAGTCAAATTTTACAGGGGAGAAAAATAGAAAAAAACAACACAGTTCTTAATGTAATTATTTAAAAAGGTAGACCAAATTCAATTCATTCACAACACATAAGGCTTCATTAATACACCATTTGCACTCAAAGAGTTTGACATTTTCATTCACCACATAATAATAATAATAATAATCAAACTCTAACCTTATTCTTGCAGACAACAGCCCTTTAAACATAGGAACAACATCAAACCCATGCCCATTATCAATTTTAATTTTCCTTGATTTATATATTGCATATTTTGCTATAGCAACTAAGAAGTTTAGGAGAACACCAGAGTCCTTGCAGGAAGGTCTGAAAGATACACCAAAAATAAAAGAATGTGAAGTGAAAGGAAAAGACAACTGATCAAAAAGGTGTGTGAGAATAAAGAAAAGAGGTATTAGTCTTTCACATTTCACATAGGCATGAAAGGGATCCTCCTTCTGTTCACAGAAGGGGCATGCTACCGGTACTGAGTTATCAAGGTGATGAACAAAGGTGTTCGTAGGGAGAGCCCTATGTGCTAATCTCCACTGGATATCTGCTACGAACCCATAAATAGGTAGTTTGTACATATTAGGCCACAGTGGCGTGGCAGGAGACCCTGGCCCTAACCTTTCTGACCACGAGGCCACTCGTGCCACTCCGGAGAAGGGTGATGCTTGGTTTTCTCGAAGGAGCTTGTGAATACGCATCTTTGTTACCAAATGAAAAGGAGATACAAGTTCATCATTTGACTGGAGAGCTTGGGAGCACTTTAATTTCAGGGAAGGACAGCCGAAAATCATCGACATTGTTTACACCTTCCCAGCCAATATTTAACTCCTTAAACTTCCTCTTGACGATGCGTATAATTAGGCTGACAACACGCACAGATCTTAAACCAAGAATGGTCACCACCCTGCCAGCAGACATCCATTTTGTCCCAGATGTATCCCTCAGGTCACAAACTTTGCCAACTCCTCCTTGAGTAAATTTCCTAATCATAGTCGGACTATGAGGAATGCATGAAAAAAACCCGTTATAGAAAATAGGTTCTTGGATAAACATCCGGCAATTATAAGCCTCAAGGCAACGATGAACCCCAAAACCTTTCCAAACTTTCAGCAAACCCTGATAAAAAAAATTGGGATTGAAACTAAGCTGACACGGTCAACGTTCACCAGGAACAAGTGCCTATCATAACACAGGCCCCCCGCTTGTTGCAACAGAAAAAACGAAAATGGGCGCCAGGGCAGCTCTTCAGCATACAACAGATGTTGCACAGACTGCAGGCGAAAAGCCATAAGCCGGGTGGACACATCCACAATTCCATGCCCACCCTCCTTCCGAGGATGGTAGAGTATTTGAGGCCGAAGCCAGTGGTATCTATTCCAAAAGAAATTTATCAAGACCCGCTGGATGGCTGGCATCAACTCCTTGGGTGGCTGCAAGGCAATTAGTTTATGCCATAATCTTGCTGCTATCAAGTTATTTCTAACAAGAGTGCAGCCTTTATAAGAAAGAGATCGCAGCAGTCCTTCCCATCGTTTCAACCGGTGTGTAATTTGTTCAATCATTCTTTCCCAGTTCTTCATTTCTACTTCCTGGTTGCCGAGATAGACACCAAGATATTTGACCCCATCTGTTTTCCACTCTAAATTATGTGGGAGTGACGGTGGCAGTGTTAAAGAAAGGTTATCTGAACCGCACCATAAGGCTACACTCTTGCTCCAATTTACTTCGGCGGAAGAGGCCGCAGAGTAATCTTTAAGGCAACGCTGCACCGCAGCAACACTACTTGGGTCTTTCATCAGAATGCATACATCATCAGCATAAGCTGTGACCACAAATCTTGAACCAAAAACGGCTCCCACATTCTGAGTTATTCGCTGCCTGATGGATGCTAAGAGTGGTTCAAGGGCAATTATATACAGAAGTCCAGAAAGGGGAAAACCTTGACGGATACCCCGTCGGAAAGGAAAGGGGGAACATAAACTGTTGTTTACTTTCATCATGCAGAAGGTATAAGTGTATAACAGCTTGACATAGGAAATGAAAGTTTCGCCAAAACCCATCCGCTCCAGAACAGAAAACAAATATGTGTGATGAACTCGATCAAAAGCTTTGTTTGGTCAAGAAACAACAACCCAAAACTGCCACGCAAGTACTTATTACAAGAAATAATATCCTTTATCAAAAATATATTATCATAAATTGACCTTCTTGGTACACAATAGGTCTGGTCAGGGTGCACAATAGAGCTGATCACAGTTCCCAAACGGTTTGCTAAAACCTTCGACAAAATCTTGTAATCCGCGCACAGCAATGAGACAGGCCGCCAGTTCTCGACTAGTTGAGTGTCCCCAGCCTTTGGCAACAGGCACATGACTGCTCTTCTGCAGGACAGGGGAAGCTCTCCAACATGAAGGCATTCATCAAATACCTCAAGCAGGTCAGGTCCCACAAGGTTCCAAAAAGTCGTATAGAACTCTCCGGGCAAACCATCAATCCCAGAGACTTTACCATCCTTCAAGCTCCGCATAGCAGTTTCAAGTTCAGCAGCCGCAACGGACATGTTCAGTGTGCGTTGCTGGTCCTCCTCAAGTCTCGGAAGCCCAGTAGTCAGCTCCTGCAAGGTCTCATTACTTATGCTCTAGGGGAGTACAAGTTTGTATAAAAACCCTTCAAAACAGACTTAATCTCCTGTTGGGAGGTCACCATTGACCCATTAGCAGCACGTAGCCTGTGAATCTGTTGTGATTTTTTAACAGAGTTCTCCAAACTAAAAAAAAAGTCCTTATTTGGCATATCCAACGTTAAATAACTCATTCTCATGCGTACCAGGGTGCCCATTGCCCGCTGCCATACCAATTCAGTCAAGATTGCCTTTTTAGTCCATAACAGCCGGTCACCCGGTGTCTTTCCCAGCCGTATTAATGTTTTCCTCCAGGGCTGCAATTTCAGCCTTTAATGAATCAATCGAGAGATTTTGCAATTTAGTGGCATAAAGACTATATTGTTGACAGAACGATTTGACCTGACCCTTTACGAGGTCCCACAACAGTCAAAGGTTAGCATGCTCAAATTTGGAGGACCGAATTCTTTCCCACGCGGCTCGAAAAACATCTTTGAATTTCATATCATTCAGCAGGTGGGTGTTAAGTGACCAATACGCACTACCACCTGAGGCCAGAGGCAAATTAAAACCCATTGAAACCAGGTAATGGTCTGTGAAACCAGTTGGGAGTATCTGGGTTGTGGCCATCACATTTAGCATTGGCTTATTCACGTAGAATCTGTCTAGCCTTGCCATTGATATCCTCCCATCATGGCATCTGCACCAAGTATAACACCGTGAAGTTGGATGTTGCAACCTCCAAACATCTTTCAAATGATGATTCTTGATGATGTTCTCCAAAATCTTCGTAGAAGCCGGATGGGGTTCATGACCGGTCCGGTCTACGGAAGGATTGATCGTGCAATTGAAATCACCAGCAACACAGATGAAAGCAGTTGTCTCTAGTCCTTTTACAAAGTCATGCAGAGTGGAAAAGAACACTCTTCTTTCTATGGGTTCACTCGGTGCATATACGTTCACAATGATGATCTTTTGTGTGTTGCAATGGAATTCCACCGCTATCAGATGTCCCTTATAAATTTCCTTAAAGACAATCTTCCGAGCAGGAATTCTATCACTCAAGGCGATGGCAACACCAGCTTTGGGTGTGGTAAAACCACTCAGCCACCACTGCCCTCGATAAAGTTTACCCCATTCAGCAACCAGGGTGTTCGTAGCATGGGTCTCTTATATCAAGATGATGTCGGCTTTCACCCTCTCTGTAGTGAAATCGTATCCGTACTGAACCCGGGTGGGGATGCTCGCTGCTCGCTGTCATTGTTGTCCCCCACTAGGGGCGTGACTATAAGACCCGTTGCTGTGTCAGTGCTCCGAGACTTCTCCCTTGTGACATGTTACATCGGTAGCCTCGTTAATGGTACGCCTTTATAGAATATCTAGCTTGCTTGCATTGACTGATATGAATGGCTTTATGAGATGTCGCATCGTATGCTTATTGTGTATTTCTACTTACAGGAATGATCTGATGATCTAAATGCAATTAAACCAAACCGTTGGACTAAAGTTGTGCGGACCTGAATGGTTTTCCACAACACTTAATTGCATTTAAGATCTGCTGACATGGCTGGCAACAAGACGTTGACGGTGTCCATTTTCAGCGCCGACCCACAAGCCACGGACGGAGGCTTGCAACTCAAGCACTGGCTCCGACAACTGGAGCATCTCTTTGATGAGCCTGAGACCGCTCCGACGCCTGCCGCGAAGCTGGCAATATTACACTCAAAAATCGACTACCGGGTCTACCACGCGGTCGCTCAATGCACGACGTATGATCTTACCATCGCGGAGCTCAAGCGGCTTTATATAAAAGAAAAAAGCCCTGTGTATGCGCGTTATTTGCTGCAGACGCGGCGGCAGCAGCCCAACGAGCCTATGGATCATTACGCCCAGGAGCTCCGGCAGCTCATGCTGGACAGCGCCAAGGAGCCACGGACTCCCGAGCAGGCTAAAGATGATCGACTTTTAGATGCCTTCATAGCAGGGGTCTCCTCCCAGGAACTACGTCTCAAACTCTTGGAGAAGACCGACCTGACCTTCGCTACGGCGGTTGAGCAAGCGACGGTGTATACCGAAGCGCGGATGCAATCGAACGCCTATGATCGCACGCGCCTTTTGGCGGGCACCTCACTACACGCCCGGCCGGAGAGTACCACTGACGAGGACGTGGATCCGCCTGCTGAACTCCGGGATGCTCCGGAGGATGACCCTACCCTGACAGCTGCCGTTACGACCAGCAGACCCAAGGCCTTGCGCGGGGCCGCATGTTTTTTTTGTGGAGGGCCTCGTCATGCCCGAGTCGTGTGTCCGGCACGTGACGCTATTTGCCATTTGTGCTCGCTAAAGGGACATTACGCGAAAGTGTGCAAGAAATCGGCACGCGGCTCGCGGCCCTTCGACTCGCGCAGCCGCGGTCGCGCAGGCGCGGCAACCTTGAACGGGCTTGTAGCAGAACCCACGAGCCCAGCGCCTTACCCGACTTCGAAGGGGAGGGCCCCTCTCTGCGGCCCACTGGGCGCGCAGACAACCTTGACTGGCGCCACCGGACAGCCACCACCGTCTCATTCTCCATCGGGGACAAAGGCCGCGTCCTTGGCCAAACCTCGAGCCACGCAAGGGAAGAAACAGCTTTCGAATACTACGGAAGCCTTTTGTCAAAGCGACCAAACGAAAAAGGCGATTTCGAATACTACTACGGAAGCCTTTTGTCAAAGCGACCAAACGAAAAAGGCGATTTCGAATACTACGGAAGCCTTTTGTCAAAGCGACCAAACGAAAAAGGCGATTTCGGCTACAACGGAAGCCTTTATCTGCCAGGAGTGTCAAAAGGCGATGCCAAATACTACGGAGGCCTTTTCTCGTCGGATTTTGAATCGCGAAACACCGGAATGCTGGGGAAAGCCCTCTGATGACGATAATGGATTCCCCATGGTCAACGCAGACTCCGGCCACGATCGCAAAACTGCTGCTGGTGTAGGATCCACCCGCGAGGCTGGTCCGACCCATTCGGGGGGCTCAGTCCCGCTCCCAGCTGCCTCGTCTGGCCTGGCTCAAGCCCTTATTCCCCTTATGGTTGAGGGCCATTGTGTTCAGGCCTTGGTGGACACCGGATCTACGGATAGTTTTATCGACCAGCGACTTGTGCTCAGGCATGGATGGCGGCTCGGGCGGTCTACGAGACGGATCTTCATGGCTTCCCAGGGACTCCGGCTTAGCACAAAAGGGGAATGCCGATTGAAACTAGTGCTAAAGGGACGGGTTTTCCCTGATGTACACCTTATGGTTTTACCCGCATTATGTGCTGATATTCTGCTAGGACACGATTTTCTTAAGCTGCATGGACGTCTGGTAATGGAGTTCGGTGGGCCTGACACTCTTGTTGTGGGGGCGGACGACACGCTAACGGTGTGCGCCCTAGCGCAAATGGACGTCCGTCCGCTTTCACTGTTCCCCAATCTAACCTCCGACTGTACCCCTGTCGCGGTAAAATCGAGACGCTACTCTCGCGCGGACATGCAATTCATTGCGGACGAAACGACTCAGCTCTTGAAAGACGGCATCATAGAACCTAGTAGGTCGCCGTGGCGTGCCCAGGTCTTAGTGGTGCGCAGTGAGGCCCATCGCAAACGCATGGTGATCGACTATTCCCAAACGATTAACCGCTTTACACAGCTGCATGCCTACCCCCTTCCGGGGATGGACGCGCTAGTGCAACAGGTGTCCCAGTATTCGGTCTATAGTACTCTCGATCTCCGTAGTGCGTACCACCAGATCCCTATCTCTAGGGCGGATCGTATCTATACCGCTTTCGAGTCGGGGCAGCGGTTGTACCAATTCACACGATTGCCCTTTGGGGTGACGAACGGGGTCGCTTGTTTCCAGAGGGCCATGGATGACCTCGTTGCGCGGGAGCACTTAACCGATGTTTTCGTCTACCTCGATAACCTTACGGTTTGTGGATATGACCAAGGGCACCATGACGCTAATCTGAAGCGCTTCCTTGAGGTCGCGCAACGGTATCACTTAACTATGAACGAGGATAAGTGCCGATACTCCCTACGCACCATAGATCTTCTGGGGTACACCGTGACCCATGGCTCTGTCTCTCCGGATAAGGAACGTCTGCGACCTTTGCTCGACATGGCCCCTCCCTGCGATCGGGCGTCCCTGAAACGCGCCCTTGGGCTGTTCGCCCATTACTCCAAATGGGTGCAAAATTTCTCCGCGAAACTTCGCCCCCTTGTGGCCTGCGACACTTTTCCCCTGAGTTCGGCCGCATTGACGGCCTTTGAAGGTCTTAAGACCGACATCGCCCGAGCCGCCGTAGCAACCATCGACGAGAGCGGCTCGTTCGTCCTCGAAAGTGACGCCTCGGATCAGGCCATCGCGGCGACCCTCTCCCAAGGGGGACGTCCCGTGGCTTTCTTTTCACGGACTCTTACCTCCGCTGAGCGGCGGCACTCGTCCGTTGCCTACTCGTATGCGATCGTCGAGTCTATTCGGCGATGGCGCCCGTACCTACTCGGGCGGAGCTTCCAAATCATCACGGACCAGCAAAGCGTTGCGTTCATGTACGACACCTTACACGCCCAGCGCATTAAGAACGAGAAAATCACTCGCTGGCGTATCGAACTCGCCGACTTCTGTTACACCATCAAATATCGCCCAGGGAAGGATAACCAGGCCGCCGATGCCTTATCGCGCCCCACTACATGTGCTGGTATCACCTCGTTGGAGGGCCTACGGGTGCTGCATGCTACTGCGGGCCATCCCGGCGTAACGCGTTTCGCTCATTTCGTGCGGAGTGGGAATCTCCCTTACTCGATTGACGATATCCGCCGTATCTGTCGCGACTGCGCTATCTGCGCGGAAATCAAACCGCGTTTCTATAACCCCCCTATGGGGACTCTGGTGAAGGCTACACGCCCGTGGGAACGCTTGGCGATGGATTTCAAGGGCCCTTTGCCGGTGTCGAGCGGCTCTCGCTATCTGCTCACTATCGTTGATGAGTACTCACGATTCCCCTTTGCTTATATGTGCGCGGACATGACCGCTGCCACGGTGATGCGTTGCTTACAGAACTTGTTCTCAATGTTCGGTTACCCGGCCTATGTCCATACCGACCGGGGTGCAGTCTTCTTGTCTCAGGAGGTGCGCGGCTATCTGCTCCAAAACAACGTTGCGTCTAGTTACACCACGCCGTATAGACCCCAGGCTAATGGGCAGATCGAACGCTTCAACGGGATTATCTGGAGGGCCGTCATGCTCCATCTCCGGACCCACGGCCGGGGCCTCGATAAATGGGCTTGGTCGCTACCTGCGGCGTTGAACTCAATCCGGGCACTCCTGAGTACGGCAACTAACCAAACTCCCCACGAGCGTCTTTTCCACCACCCCAGGAGCTCGGGGTGTATACGGTCTTTGCCCAGTTGGCTCGCTGGGCCCGGGCCGGCCTACCTTAAACGGGCAGTTCGCGCGAGCAAGTACGACCCCCTTGTGGACAAAGTGACGTATGTTTGAGTTTATTGGCTCTGAAAACGCATTAAATTTGTTACAGTTTGATAATGTTTACATTAAATTCATTTCTTTCAGACAAAACACATGTGTGTTTAACACACACACACAGGCTCATACGTTTCATTTATTCTGATTGTACCTGGATCTGTTGCTGAATGTGGTTAACTGATGAAAAGAAAGCTGAAAAGGTTAATTTACAGTATGTGTGCATTGACCGAGAGCCTGTGTGTGTGTGTGTGCGGATATGTGTGTGTGGCTGTGTGTGTGGATATGTGTGTGTGTGTGTGTGTGTGTGTGTGTGTGTGTGTGTGTGTGTGTGCGTGTGTGTGTGTTCGTGTGTGTGGATATGTGTGTGTGTGTGTGTGTGTGTGTGTGTGTGTGTGTGTGCGTGTGTGTGTGGCTGTGTGTGTGGATATGTGTGTGTGTGTGTGTGTGTGTGTGTGTGTGTGTGTGTGTGTGTGTGTGTGCGTGTGTGTGTGTGTGTGTGTGTGTTCGTGTGTGTGTTTATCCCGTGTGTGTGCATGTGTTTTAATGTGTTGATGTTTGTGTGTATGTTTGAGTTTATTGGCTCTGAAAACGCATTAAATTTGTTACAGTTTGATAATGTTTACATTAAATTCATTTCTTTCAGACAAAACACACGTGTGTTTTAATGCCCCCCCCCCCCCCCCCACCCCGCTTTTCCTATCCTCTTAATCGAAGAGGTTAAAGATTATTTTAAGTTACAAGACTACCTTGTCACATAGTATGTTCAAATTCTCTCCAGGCATCGTGAGTAACCCAAATTATTATTGCCAACATCGCGATAATGAGGATTCAGAAATCACCCATTTTGTCACTTCTCATCAACCGCTCATTTTTTCCGACAAACTAATATCCCATTATAGGCAATCTGGAACATAATGGAGCTAATACTCATAGACCGACATCTCGATACAATAAAATAAATAAATAAAAACATTCACCGTACTCCCTAACCCGCCCCGTGTTTGTGCAGTGGTGCATTGCATTATACACGCATAGCTCATAGTGCACTGTGCATGTGCCGGGTCAGTGGTTCCGCACAATTGGCCCCAAAATGGCGGCGTATTCTCAGTTGTCGTTACTCTCTGTATAAAGGGACTCTAGATCTCTGTACCCCACCCAGCTCATTAACGGGGGTCACTGCATCAGTCACAGGGGGGGCCGACCCAGCTGCTGTAGCGTACGTCTTCTTGGCGTCTGGGCAATACTGCTTAGTGTGTCCGTGTGCTCCACATCCGTAGCAGATCAAGGTCTCGGTCGCCATGAAAATCCTATATTCATGCTCGCCTACTTTAAAGGTGTGGGAGGTGTTCAACTGCTTCGCTGCGTCTTTTAGAACAACAAAACAAAAACGTCTAAACGCTTGTACGTGCTTCGACCTGCCGTTTCTCGTACGTAGAGGAACCCTAATGATTCGAGAGACGACAGTGCCAAACTCACCTAGCTTGTGTAGGATTTCCTCATTTCCTAGAAAAGGCGGAACATTGCTCAGAATGACTTTAACTGCCGGCGTGTCCATCGACGACACCGGAACAAACAGATCGTTTCCCAAGGTCAAACCGTTCTGCACAACAATATCGCATCGGCCAGACTTATTTGCGAGACAAATACCACAATTTTGTGATTCATACGGGACGCGGCACGAATGTTACTCACGTCGATCAAATCCCCAAGCGCGAGCAAAATGTCATCCATTTCAACTCCCTCCGGCGGGACAAGGCACACGCACAGCCCGCGCTTACGCGATAAACCCTCATCGGTAACACGATCGGCAGGCCTTTGGCTACTCCTATTAGCCATATCGTCAAAGGAGAAACGAAGTGAACAGTAAATAGATTTGTATAATCCTAAAGAAAAAGAAAAAAAATGAATAGAAAAAAGTATATTAAATAAATAATAACTAAATCATGGTTTAAACCACCTTAGGAAAAAACGTGGTTTAAACAAATCCTCACCGTGCTGGCTCTCCCTCTCCGTCTCGAAAAAGGGGAAAAGAGGGACAGGTGGTAACGAAGAAGGAAGGGAGGAAAGGTCAACAGACACGACAAAGGTACAAATGGGGAAAAAAAGGAAAAGGGAGGTGGGGAGAGTACGAAACCAACACACAAACACAAGCACACGCCATCTTGCCAAGCCCAACAACAAACGGCCAGCAGGGGCGATAGAGAGAGAGAGAGGGAGAGAGAGAGAGAGAGAGAGAGGAGAGAGAGAGAGAGAGAGAGAGAGAGGGAGAGAGAGAGGGAGAGAGGGGGAGAGAGGGGGGGAGACTGGAGAGAGAGAGAGAGAGAGAGAGAGAGAGGGAGAAACGGAGATGGAGAAAGAGACACAGAGAGAGAGAGGGAGAGAGAGAGGAAGAGAGAGGAAGAGAGAGGAAGAGAGAGGGAGAGAGAGGGAGAGAGAGGGAGAGAGTGGGAGAGAGAGAGAGGGAGATGCAGAAAGACACACAGAGAGGGAGAGAGAGAGGGAGAGAGAGGAAGAGAGAGGGAGAGAGAGGAAGAGAGAGGGAGAGAGAGGAAGAGAGAGGGAGAGAGAGGGAGAGAGAGGGAGAGAGTGGGAGAGAGAGAGAGGGAGGGAGACGGAGACGCAGAAAGAGACAGACAGAGAGAGAGAGAGGAAGAGAGAGGGAGAGAGAGGAAGAGAGAGGGAGAGAGAGGAAGAGAGAGGGAGAGAGAGGGAGAGAGTGGGAGAGAGAGAGAGAGAGGGAGGGAGACGGAGACGCAGAAAGAGACAGACAGAGAGAGAGAGACTGAAACGTGGTAGTATGACATGCTGCAAGATCATAATATCAGTGAGAGGACAAACACATTGAGTACCTCATCCATTAAGTCCTGGCCGGCCTATCTGTGATATTCACTAAGTAGGCTGAGTCATATTAGTCCAGTCAATCTACGCCATTTTGGGGTCGAACCCACCACAAATTGCAATAGTAATGAAACATGCATTTTTCAATGTCAAATTTAGTGGAGAATGACATACTAAAAGTCAAGGAGAATCGGAGCATTGGAACATTTCCAATTTTTGCAATCTTTAAGAGAAGGTTTTAAGCGAAAATCTGCATACATTTTTCAGACCAAAAACTGTTTCCGTGCTAAATCCTTATGAGATCCTGCAATTTTATGTCCCTGAGGCCTGCAATGTAATGGCTTTATGTGAACAAGTTCATATCGTACTATATATACAAAAAAAATCGTTAAATAATATTGAAAATAATATTGAAAAAAAAAATATTGAAAAAAAAAAATGTGTTTTATTTAATAATTGAATGAACTGCGATTCAAGCACCAACCTAAGAGCTTATTCTTCTTCTGGATCACTTTCTGGTTCTGACAAGGTCACATTAGAACAGTGAAGTCCTTTGCATTCACTGCATGCGTAAGAGCATTCCAGGCTGTACTTGCGACAGCTGCATCGTAGGGTGCTGCAGTCTGTTTTGCAGCCACAGTGGATGGCATCTAGAAGGTAATCTGGAGCAGGCTTCATCTCGGTCATCACGGGAACCATTCTCTCGTCACGGATAGCCCATCCCCAACCATTGGCATCCATGGCAACTCCTTGCCACTGCTGAACCTGAACATACACCCGTAGGCAATGTTGCTTTGCAGATGCTGATGTAGGGGGCAGGGTACGAGGCTCAACTCTGACAGTGCTTGTTGAAACCTTCTGGTGGAAGCGTTGAAGCCTCAGCATGTCCAGTGTTTCCCCGGGCTGGGCATTATACAAGCAAACCAGGGCATTCTCTCCAGCTGTCATGACATCCTCTTTTGACGCTCCAGGAGTGTTGAAGTTTGCCAAAAGCTCGGAGAAATACGCACTGGAGTTCAGCCTCTTCAAGGCTGTTGATTTGTCAATCGAGTAAATTCTTGACGTGGTATCACAACCCAGGAGTCCATGTGCAACAAGAAGCTTGTCACAAACATTGCGTCCAAGTGTCTTTTGCACTTGCTCGATATTCCAACATCTTGCTTGCCTCCTTGACGTCAGCTTAGGCTCAGGTCGGAAGAACAGGTTGTGAGATGTGGGCCCTGCACGACTGCAAAGGAGAACAAGAAGATCGGTGTCGTCGCCAACTATCACGGTGTCCTTGGTGTTTGCACATGCAATGGCTGTCTCCACTATGAGAACATCTGCATCTGCCCTGGCATGATGAACAGCGTTGTGCCGCCGTTGAAGGTCATCACTCAGTAGATTGATGAAACGTTGTTTATTTGTTTGGTTGGCAAGGAAGTCATCTTTCTTCATAGTACATACCATGTCCGTTGTGAAGTTGACAAGGGGACTGCTGTGAGATCGAACGCGCCTGCTGTGCGCTACATCTTTGGTGGAGGGTGCGCTCACATATCCATCGAACACTATGACAGCATTACCATACCTGTCTCCAACATATCGCACGTAGTGACTGGCGATTCCTCCATATGTCTCGCCAGAATTCCAAGGAATTCTGTGTAGCAATGCCCCACCATCCAGAACATATTGCACATTCTGTGGCAGCACTGTGTTGCGAACGTCAAGGGGGAGTTGTTTCCAAATGGCTTCGGCTAGCGCTGGCTTGTCGGCCTCAAGCAGGATATCAGTGGTCTTAAACAGTGCTGGTGGGAAACTGCTTAGTTCGTACTTGAAGACATCTTTGAGGTCATCACAGCGTGATCCTGCCGTACTCAGACGTTGGAACAACAGTTGTGGATCTATCAGAACGGATTGTCTGCCAGTTTTCAATGATGAACGTGTGTCAAGAGTCACAACCTGATCTTTCTTCTTGAACGTGTGATCAAGAACCTTTTTGTCAAGCATTCCATCTAAGATCTTCCTGCCGACTGACGCTGCTTGGTCAGCATTGACCGAATCTCCAGCTGTGATGCCAGTGTCAATGCTTTGCAGAGTTGGATCGTTTCCAAAGGGATCCTTTGATGACAGGTAGCGAATAAGTTTGTGCGTGTCATCTGTGTCCCGTCCTTGTCGAGCTGCGCTTTGTTCTTTGTGCTGGTCACTGGTCCCATACTGCACTGATGTGTACTCTTGCAAAGCCATGTTGACCTCTGCACATATGGGGGTGGACAGCAGCCACGTGATCCTTTGCGGCTCGCCCATTCCACGACCCCTTGTTAGTCCCCCTGTGGTTTTCACACTTCTCATGAGCACTTGCTCGATCACAAGATCTGTGGACAAGCCGGCCCAGTACCGATCTGAACGCCGCACTACGTGAAATCCATTCTGGAACTGATGGTGGACCTCCGGATGCTGAATAGACAGTTGTGCCAGTCGCTGCAGGTAGATGTACACAGATTTTGTGTACAGATTGTGGCCTGCAGCTGCTAGGTAGGGCAACATGTCGTGCAAAGCGTGCACATGCAGACGCCAGTCACCAGTGCGTTCCGACCTCAGGAATGTCCTCAGAATGTCTATCATGTCCATGTATTGCAGCCATAGCTGTGCTGTACGCAGATCCTTCTTCGATTGTCGAGCAACATTCATGATGTCATGAACAGAGTCCAGAACCGGGGCTGAAAGGATATCTTCAGTGCAACCCTCACCCTTCAACAATGAATCATACAGGTTTCGTAGCTCACACAGGTCAACTGGGCCAGCTCCCACACTTTGCGACCCTGACTCGGTATCACGCGGATCCATGGCTGCCTGTCCTGCCTCGGTATCATGCGGATCCATGGCTGCCTGTGCCTCATCTATGCTTTGCATTATCGCGTCTTCACTTGGTTCGTCATCTCCTGTAGTGCCCTGAGGGCCATCATCCTGAGCCTGCGAACAAGCAGGCACTAGCGTACCAAGTACCCTTTCTGCGAGGAGAGTGTTCAGTGCTGCATCAACCAAGAGATGACCACGGATAGCTCGGTCATATGCCTTGCCAGAGAGCATGTGCGTTACAGTGTTCTCAGCATACACCAGTTCCAGAACAGAGCGCAGTCCAGATCCTGACATGATATTTCCAATACTCCCCAAGAAGCTCATCAACGTGTGGAAGCCTCCCAAGCGCAGTACAACCTTACGCAAGTCACTGCCCTCCGGTTGGCTTTCGATGATGGTAAGCGCCTTCCACCAAAGTGGTTGGTCAAATGTGATGATGACCTTTACGTTGTACTGTTTGGCGTGCTCACATAGAAATGTCAATGTTGAATAGATGCAAGTTGGATCACTGCTGTTCATGTCGATCATGGGAAGCAGAAAGATTGCAGACTGACCTGGATGTACACCAGTGTGCACGGCTTGCATCATGCCAGACCATGCTGGTCGTGGTGAGTGCAATGTGAGGGACAGCTTCCAGAGGAGGTCAAGGTTGGTAGATCTGTCCTTTTCCATCTCATCTTGCAGAACCTCATACCTCAGAGTATCTAGACCATCGCAAGGTGATGTCAGATGCCGGATGTTTATCCGACCCACAGCTTCAACATCCTTCAGTGTCACAGATAAACGTGGCACTCTTGTTGATGTCCGGCGGGGGCCAGGAGTGACAGACGCAATCATTCCCATCCCGTGGAATGTGTTGAGGCCATCTATTGTACGGATGTTGTGATCGACATTGTCCGCCATATATTGGATGACCTGCTTTGGCCGGTAGTTTGGTATGTCTGTCCCTAGTGTAACTGCTGCACTCCGTTCATACCTTTGTATCTCATGATAAGAACTGCAATATCCGTGAGCATGGAGCGTGTCGATCAAGAACTTTGATGCAAAATGATGGTGCATCTGTACACCCAGTCCTATCTGTAGGGGTGCCAGCAGCACTCGGGGCCGAATTGCCTGCATGATTGCTTGGCCTACAGAACCGACTTTCCTATCAGCATCTCGGCCGACAAAGAGTGTTTGAAGAAGGAGTTTTAATGATTCCGGTAGGAACGACATGGCTTCTTCTGGTGCGGAAAATTCAGTTGAGCATGGATACATATTGTTACAGATCGCGGTTAAGATGTTATAGACCGAGCGGTGGTGTAAAACCGCGACCTAACAAAACTCACCCGATTCCACCCGAACGTTGGTTGTATCGCACCCTAGCTGCTCAATGAGGGAAAAGACAAAAGCGACGCAATGCAAGAGGAAAAACAAGGAATTAAAACGAGAAGATGTACAGACGAGTAATGGGTTTTATTATTTACACACACAAGTAAAAAGGAGCAATCAAGTTTTATTTACAACACGTAAGACGCAGGTGACACAGTGCAAATTTAGCTTACCTACAGACTTAACTTATATCCCAGGACAGAACAAACAGAACGCTGACTCACGCGGGGAATGCCAGGGATGGCAGAAGGTGGATGGCTGGAGGGAGAGGAAAGGTCCAAGGGGGGGTCTTGCAGCTCAATCGTGCGTTTGGCAGCCGCCGTTCCTTTTTGTTGGCCCTGCTCCAAACCGCCGTTCAGGCCCCCTTTGGCGGTTGCCGGGTGTCGCTGCTGCGGCGGCCTCCGTCCGCTGCGTTCCCAGGACTTGTCTCACTGGTCTGGTCCCTCAACCCTCAACTCTTTCTTGCTTCTCTCACTCCTCACCACCGACTCCTCACCGCAACCAACTGACCACCGACTCCTTTCTCTGGCAACCGACTGTGACCAACTCCTTGCAACCAACTCCTCCTCTCTTAACAACCCTTCTTTTTCCAACCCAGAGTGCATCTCCCTTCTTCTTCTTCCGGTTGCGCCTTTTATAGCGCCCCCAGCGATCACGCCGCCGGCGTCTTGGACACGCCCATCGGGGCGCTCACCTCGGCCCTGGCTGGTCGCACGACCCTCGGGCTCCGCCCCGGACGACGACGGGCGGGCGCGCCCCTCCCCTCCTCTGACGAGGTGGAGACACGCCTTTCTTCCCTGACTCGAGCCTCATGGTCAATGGCAGTTATTGGAGGGGAGGTGATTGGGAATCGAGGGCTCAGCAATGACGAGAGGGGATGTAATATGGCAATCGAGGGCTCAGCAATGACGAGAGGGGATGTAATATGAGGTCATTGGAGGTTTTGGAGGGGAGGGAAAGGGAGATTTTTGGGGATGGGAAGGAAAGGGGGTCTATTCTCTTTCACTGGTGCAATGGAGTATTTCAATTAATGGGAGACACAGCCTTATCCTAAAACACAGAATAAGATATAACTGTCAAAAGAAAAGATATATCGTGTCCTGCCTGTATGTTTTTATGGACTAACTACGGGAACGCCCTTTGACCTTTATACAACCACAACGGAGGGAGGAGGGGTGATATTTTACAACAACCTTTTACAACAACATTTTACCACCACAACAAAATAAAAAACATTCTCATATTCACAACACTGCACCCTCCTCCCCTTAGGCACGTCCCGGGCCTATTACTTTTACCTTAGTGTGGCACGTAGGTGTAGTTCCCTCTACTTTTAACCTGACCCTGAGTGCGACTGGTTTTAAAACATAAATAAATGTGTCCCGCTGCTCCATTGCACCCTGCCTAACAGACTTACGCCCACAGTTAACCGAATTGCGGAATGGTCTTCAAACTATACACTGACGGTGGGGAGCATTATTTACACTGACGCTAATTTTATTTACAAAACTAACCCAGGACCTGTAATTGTTCTTTCTGGGGGGAGGACAGTCTGCTCTGCATCAATGCACCATTAAAGCACCCAAAAACGCACCAATACACACCCAAGCACCAATCGGTGCAGTCACCATTGTTCAATGAATAAAATAAAACCAACAAACCCAACCCTGCAGGTGTCTCTTGCTCTTCGGCTCCCTCTGCTGGTCATTATTATTTCTTCCAGTTGTTGTCATTTTCATTTGCTTTGCTTACTGGCGGCCTATTTGCAATAAAGCTTGCCCAAACGTGTCCATTTTATTTATCTTTATTTATGGCCCACAGGGCCGACTACGTGTGGTTCACCTGTGGGGCATCGGTGCCCTGTGGCCAAGGTCCGCCAGCAAGATTTCGGGCCCTCATGGCCGGTCCCAGCAGAGGGGCCTTGCCCCAACCCATGGGGTCCATAAGTGGTGCTCGGCCACTGACATGTGGTCCATAATGTGGTGCATCGATGCAGACAGCTGGTTCTGGGAATTTCGGGCGCACAATGGCCGACCCACGCACGCTCCCCTCGGCGCCCAACGGCGCTCAGGTCCTCATGTGGGAGACAAAAAGGGGGGACAAGACAGATGAGCGAGGGGTAAGGTCTCAAGGGTACACATCAAAAAGGCAATGCAAGGCGAAATGCGTACGGAGGGCGAAGTGAGAAAGCTCGTCCCTACCGTACGTCACCCCCCTGTTACCTAGCCCACCCTTGCCCTTACCCCATATGTACAAAACCTACACATTACCAATTCGTCACTACTGTCACGTCTTCCCCATATTTCCCCTATATCAAATTCGTCACCACAATCCCTCTACTTCAAAAATTTGCCATCATCAATTCATCATCAATCCTCATAAGGAGGCAGAGATGGAACATCAAAGCACAATGTCACACCCACGTCATGATGCGTCCCACAATCCAAACATTTGCATCATAAAAATAATTAAACCATGGCATGGTGTGGAGTACCTGTCACCTCAGGCGAGTGGATGCAGATGGTGCGAGGAGATCCTTCATCCTAACTATCCTCTAAATGACATTAACACACTTTACACTACCCGGGGTCTTTCTCCGGCCAAACCATTGGCCCTCTTACACTATGGGTTCTAAAAACCAATTCCCATTGGCCAAACTGTGGTGCTTTTCAATTTGGGGTCTCACTCCCCCGATTCATCTCCCGGTGCCCTCGCACATTTTCTGGGCTGCGACGTGTAGCTCTCCCAACAGGTCTACCCACCTGCACACCTCCACCACTGTAGTTGCCACCCGAGCTTACCTAGCTCCTCACCCTAACCTATCTAACTGGGGGCAGCCCCTCTCCTGGCTCTGTCACCCCATGGTGCCCTCTGGCACTGGGCTACCCGGGTCCGTCCTCCGGATCCTCGGGCCCCATCCACAACAACTACTACCGGCTCCCAGAGCCCACCTGCGGCCTCACCTGGCCGACATCCTTACAGTGGTGGAGTGCCCAAACCAACTACACACACTAACAGGCTACACGCCCAGCCATTTCCACAACACTAATGCACCCATCCAAACATCATTCTTCCAACCGCACCACAGATGCCAATATCCAACCACAATTTACCTGTACCCTCTACCTAACTCTTACACTACCCGCCCCGGGTATCCGTGATGGGGGTCCACTCTCCCCCCATTCACACCTTCGCACCATCCACTCCACTCCACAATTTCCACCATTCTCACTCCACGACCATCCATTCCAATCCTCCAGACCATTTATTCCATACACCTGTCTTTCATTCACCTGTCGTTGCACACCTGTGCAATCCTACCTGGTGCCACCTGCACCCTCCTCCTCTTCCTGGACCAGTTGGTCAACACAACACACAATCACCACTACTCCCTCATACACTGCTCCACACACCTGTTCAGTTGCACACCTGTGCAATCACACCTGTTCAATTCTCACACACACGGCATCATCTCAGCTAACTACTCCCCTCTGAAACTTGCGCTTCCCAGTCGCCCCTTTAAACTATTGCGCTCCCACGTCATTATAATCCACACTAATCTACCTGCGTCCCCACTACAGGTATCAGTCACTAACTAAACTTAACGTCACCTAATGTCATCTTCTAGGGCCCTATCAATATAACCTAACCCACCCGGGCTAGTTTTCACTGCCATACACCCCATAAGCTATTGCGCATTTGCCCCCACAATGTGAGGGATGATGGATTTGCCATCCCACCACATTGGGGAGGTCCTACTATCAATTTCGCACACCTAAATCCAACCAACCAAAAATTTTCCATTTACTGCCAATTCTATTCACTTTTCTAAATTTTGTATCAAATCACTACTATCACTATTACCATCACCCGTCTACTTATTAGGTCCTCTCGGTGCGCCAATTCACATCTACAGCCCGGCTTCGTACAGCCGAGCAATGAACGCGGGTCGTTTTGTGCCAGCGGCTGGATACGTCCCGCATTCGGGGCAGGGACGGAGGCTTACCCGGGCCGAGATCCCATGCACCACCTCAGCGTGGAGCCATCCAATGTCCCGATCTCGACCTACCGGCACGTCTCAATAGAAAGTGGTCGCCATGACGACCCTTCCTATCGGGCTGCCCGCTCCGCCCAGTGGAGCCCGGACGCGGCCGTTCCACGCGAGGCCCAGCGTGGATCGCGCACGGCGGTTCTTTCGAAACCGCCGTGGTTCGGATCCCCACCGGTTCTCGCGGCACGCGAAGCCCGGCACGCACCGAGGGCCCGAGTCGGCTATAAGTCGTTCTAACCTTTAACCCGGTTATCGTCGACGCTTCACCTGCAGGCTTACATGCATACGCTACCCCTTTCGTGCTCATACATGCAGCCGTTCCCATTCTCCTCGTACCTTTCCTTACGCACCTCGGTACACTCACTCCGCTCACCGACTTGGTCACACACCTGACCACCGAACACCTTGGCACACATTCGTCGCTCGCACACCTCACCAACACACCTCTTCGCGCCCCTTTCTCGGTCACCTCCTCTGTGACAATCACAGGTGTGCTCTCACTCGCACACCCAACCACGTGCCTCACTACCAACTCAAATGTGCCTTCCCACACACGCTCTACCATTCCAGGTGTGCATCCTTGCTCACCTGTCACAACCAACTCACGCTCCGTTTCACTCTCACTACTCTCACCTCCACTCTTGACAGCGCACTCACCCTTACTCTCGACGGCACACTCTTTCCTCATGCACCCGTCCGTTACACACCTTTCTCGCGCATCCTCCCGCGCACACTTTTTCGTTACTTCCTCCGTAACACTCACCACACCGCGCTTCCCTGTGCTCCCTCGCACACGCGCTTCGACCAACTCACTCTTGACGGCACACTCACTCCTCGGCGTGCACTTTTTTCTCACACACCCCATGGTCGGACTTTCTCGCACACCTCGTTTTTCGCACACCTGACCTGTCACACACTTCACCACCGGCCTTTCACGAACACCCGGGTCTACACCACCCCCCAAGCCGACTGAATCTCCTCTCACATCATATACATTGCCACTCACCTCCGTACTTCGTCTTCGCACCTCCTTTTCCACCTGCAAACTTTTTTATTTGGTTAGTGAGCATCACATCATGAGTTGAGCACCGACCTTGCACATATTCCATTACCTCCTCCTGGATTTCTCTCTTAGTTTCTGTCCGTCCCTTCTTAATTTCACTCACCTCTTCTCCCACTTCCTCTAATTTTTGTTTAACCTCTTTTATTTCTCGGTGCGTCTCCTCAAGTTCGTCCTCTAAGGCTACCGTGACCGTCTCTATGTGCATCCTCACCTGCCGGTCCTTTGTCTCCATTATCTCTGTCACCTCCTCCACCCTCATTGTCAGTTCCTCACGTACCATCTGACATTGCTTCTGTGTCGCTATTAATTCGTTTTTAATTTCTTTTTGTGTCGCCTTTAACCCTCCTAGTACCGCAGTGTTCTTTTGAACCTGCTCCACTAACTTAGTTTGTCCCTCTGTCAGCTGCTCCACCTCCTCCGTCAGATCTTCTATTCCCCCTTGTAACTTAGCCGTATTATTTCTCACCTCTTTCTCTATACGCTTTTCGCCTCGCTTTACCTCCTCGCGCAGCCCCGAGACCTCCTCACTCACCCCTCGTCGTATTTCCTCCATCTGGTTCCCCATCTGTTCGATTTCCCGGGCGGATTGTTCCCCTATTTCCTGCAATTTGTCCTCCATCCTATTTTCTAACCCCATTAACCCATTTTTCACCCCCTCTAACTGATTCTCCTGGGCAGCCATTCTATTTTCCACCCCCGTTAACCCATGTTTCATCCCCTCTATCTGATTCTCCTGGGCAGCCATTCTATTTTCCACCCCCGTTAACCCATTCTTTACCTCTTTTATCCCATTGTCTAACCCCTCACCGGTACTCCTCGCTTCGTCCCTCATTACCCCCATTTGGTTTCCCATTACCCCCATTTCGTTTCCCATTACCCCCAATTGCTTATTCTGAGCCTCCATCCGGTTCCCCATTTGATCCATTTTTGCATTCAGTTGGGTCAAGAATAATCTGAGGTCAAACCCGGTTTGCCCAGCGTCCCCAGCCGCCACCGCGGGCTCGCCCTCCGCGGCGCCGCTATTTTGGGACCCTTCAACCACGTGCGCGAGCGCGCCATTTTGCGCGCCTGATATTCCCGCAACCACATTGCCATTTTCCTCCTCCCTTTCTTCCCCGAAGTCCTGGGTTACTTCTAACCCCTCTATCTCTCCCACCGGCATCCCGTCGCCTTGGACAGCCATGGCGCGATTTCAAAATTCGGGCTTTTCCTTTAAAACAAAACAAATTTCGGTATTTTATAATTTTGAGCGCGTGAAGCGCGCTCCGGGTCGATCTCACTCCCCGACACCAATTGTTACAGATCGCGGTTAAGATGTTATAGACCGAGCGGTGGTGTAAAATCGCGACCTAACAAAACTCACCCGATTCCACCCGAACGTTGGTTGTATCGCACCCTAGCTGCTCAATGAGGGAAAAGACAAAAGCGACGCAATGCAAGAGGAAAAACAAGGAATTAAAACGAGAAGATGTACAGACGAGTAATGGGTTTTATTATTTACACACACAAGTAAAAAGGAGCAATCAAGTTTTATTTACAACACGTAAGACGCAGGTGACACAGTGCAAATTTAGCTTACCTACAGACTTAACTTATATCCCAGGACAGAACAAACAGAACGCTGACTCACGCGGGGAATGCCAGGGATGGCAGAAGGTGGATGGCTGGAGGGAGAGGAAAGGTCCAAGGGGGGGTCTTGCAGCTCAATCGTGCGTTTGGCAGCCGCCGTTCCTTTTTGTTGGCCCTGCTCCAAACCGCCGTTCAGGCCCCCTTTGGCGGTTGCCGGGTGTCGCTGCTGCGGCGGCCTCCGTCCGCTGCGTTCCCAGGACTTGTCTCACTGGTCTGGTCCCTCAACCCTCAACTCTTTCTTGCTTCTCTCACTCCTCACCACCGACTCCTCACCGCAACCAACTGACCACCGACTCCTTTCTCTGGCAACCGACTGTGACCAACTCCTTGCAACCAACTCCTCCTCTCTTAACAACCCTTCTTTTTCCAACCCAGAGTGCATCTCCCTTCTTCTTCTTCCGGTTGCGCCTTTTATAGCGCCCCCAGCGATCACGCCGCCGGCGTCTTGGACACGCCCATCGGGGCGCTCACCTCGGCCCTGGCTGGTCGCACGACCCTCGGGCTCCGCCCCGGACGACGACGGGCGGGCGCGCCCCTCCCCTCCTCTGACGAGGTGGAGACACGCCTTTCTTCCCTGACTCGAGCCTCGTGGTCAATGGCGGTTATTGGAGGAGAGGTGATTGGGAATCGAGGGCTCAGCAATGACGAGAGGGGATGTAATATGGCAATCGAGGGCTCAGCAATGACGAGAGGGGATGTAATATGAGGTCATTGGAGGTTTTGGAGGGGAGGGAAAGGGAGATTTTTGGGGATGGGAAGGAAAGGGGGTCTATTCTCTTTCACTGGTGCAATGGAGTATTTCAATTAATGGGAGACACAGCCTTATCCTAAAACACAGAATAAGATATAACTGTCAAAAGAAAAGATATATCGTGTCCTGCCTGTATGTTTTTATGGACTAACTACGGGAACGCCCTTTGACCTTTATACAACCACAACGGAGGGAGGAGGGGTGATATTTTACAACAACCTTTTACAACAACATTTTACCACCACAACAAAATAAAAAACATTCTCATATTCACAACAATATCTATCGACTGTTCTACTAATTTCACATCACTTTTGATCAGTTTTGCTGCCGTCTCACTCTTACACTCTTACACTCTTAAACACTTACATTTCTGACATCTTTTGAGAATGTGAACGAAATAACAAATTAAGTGCATTATTTTGTGCCATTTTTATTAGCTTATTTTCGTGCATGCATAACTGTCAAAAAGTGGTTGCTCGAAATGAATGTGTTCCAATGCCTCGTTATTCCTTGACTTTTACTATGTTATTACATGGGTCAAAAGAAGCAAAAATGCCAAGTTTCATTACTATTGCAATTTGTGGTGGGTATATTCGTAAAATGACCGGCCTATATGTACACTTGCAGATGATAAAGACTCGACACCTTTAATAAATGCAAATGTTATTGTTGGTAGCTTGGTAGCATTTTATAAATCACTGCTTTTCAGTTCGCAATGTTGATTTCATTGCTAACTTAAAGGCAGACAGAGAGAATTGCTTTCTAGATGCAGCTACTCTCATGTAAATACGTTTTATACGTGGACTAAGGTTTGTAAAAGAGGACACACACACACACACACACACACACACACACACACACACACACACACACACACACACACACACACACACACACCATCCCCACCAGCGAAGCCAGTGAGGGGTGTCAGTTTAGTCGCAGACAACTCGACCATGCGGCAGGGTAGCACTAGGTTACACGTTACCAATGGCAATCCCAAAAGACGGACCTTCGGCCAATATTAGGAAATCTTCATTTTTTTGTAGAAATTGTTTATACGTGGGTCAAATATTGGTCTATTCAATAATTGATCTATCTCTTGTAAGGCCAGCAAGACAACTGTGTGTAAATGTTGCCAAAGCATCCAGTTGGGTGAAATGATGTGGAACCATTGGCATCACAGGACTTGGAACAGTAAACACAAAAGTGCCGAAAGTAATTGCAGCCAATTTCCAGACAATACCTGTGCAAGACATGGAAAGCATCACCATGAGCAATAATATGATACAACAGTGGCCACATCAAAACAGTTTGCGGCCTTGTATACCGTGCACGTGGGACGTAACTGCAATCTGACCACCTTTATAGGCCACTAGCAGAAGTACCCGGCATTGCCGGGTGGGGGAAGGGAGGGGAGGGGGGAGGGGAGGGGAACGGGGGGGAGGGGAGAAGAGGGGGGGGAGGGGAGAAGAGGGGGAGGGGGAGAGGTGGAGAAGAGGGGGAGGGGGAGAGGGTAGAAGAGGGGGGATTGGGAGGGGGGTGGGAGGGATGTGAGGAGGAGGGGAGGAGGGAGGGGAGGAGGGAGGGGGGGGTGGAGGGTGATGGATGGGAGGGTGAGGGGGTGGAGGGGGAGGGGGAGGGGGTTGGAGGGGGAGGGGGGAGGGGGGAGGGGGGGGAGGGGGAAGGGGAGGGCCAGTCAACAATGACGTTGCAGTTCTCATGGTCGGAGAGCAGCACAACAATCGCGACATCGTCCTGCATCTTCGCAAGAGCACGAAGCGGCTTTTGGAGACTCACCGATCCTGTGACCCACGCCCTCCAGTACCGGCGTTGCCGGGCGGGGGAAGGGAGACCCGTACTTTCCCAGCCCGTACATTCGCCCTCTCGACTCAAGCTCATATTCGATTCGTATTCGAAATCGAAAGGGGAAAGGGGAAATCCTTCGTATTCGAATTCGTAAACACGAAATATGAATTAAAATTTAATTCATATCGCACAAAATCGACACAAAACACGATCGCATAAAGGTGAAAAAACGCAATTGCTTTTCGCCCTGAATTACGTGCAAACGTGTGACGTGTGACGGGATGGAACATCACGTGATTGCTCTGAGCGAATCAGCGAGCTGTTCTGGCACTGGCTGAGATTAGCGGGTACTTCGCTGAAATGCGCCGAGGTAAATATGAATAAAAAATATGGATCTCGTCAAATATGGTCTCGGCCATGTTCGTCCCAGGCTCAATGGCCATATCTATGCCAAATATCAAGCACGTGAGCCTCTCCGTTTCGGAGTCTATCGGTAACATAACCGCAGAGCAGGGGTTGGCCTTTTTCGGGCACCATGGTCCCCTTTTTGAAGCAATGTCTTATGGCCGTGCATTTGCGGGGCATTTGTCCGCGAATAGAGAAACAGGTCGCATTTTATCAAAAGTGAATAGCAGGGTCTCCAAAACCTCAAAAAACTTTTCGGGCACCGTGGTCCCCTTTTTGGAGCAATGTTTTATGGCCAGATACCCTTCCTGCCGCCAACCCTGTTGGTCACCTCTTGCGACACACAGGAAATTACCAGTGAACTGGTACTCAATTTGCGGACCTCGGAAGGATGACAGGCTGAGTCAATCTCCCTGGCGTTAATTCAGCGATCAACCGGGATTCGAACCCAGGATCCCAAGCCAGCACCCTAACCGCTAAGTCAACACCAGACTTAATCTAAACACGTGACTGATTGTTCATAAAGAATAATAACGAAAAACATATTTTGTGATACCCTGATGCATTACTGATCATTTTATAGATCACAAAGTGTATCAAAGTAGAAGCTCATTGACATGGTCGTTGCCTAATAAGCAGATTGTGGAAAGATTCCCCACATGTTAACTGGTATGTACCAAAACGTGTTGCGATGACGAAGCTAACTCCTTCTCCAGACACCTGTTGCAAATTCGGTTGCAAGTCGGTTGCAAATCAATACGAAGAGGAGGAAAAAATTAACGTTTGCTATAAACCTTTGTCCTTTTTTCCTGATAGTTATAAGCAATCTCAAACAAAGAAGAGGGGATGGTTTTAAACGTCTGCATCTTGTAATGTTGAAAGAATGTCTGTACCAGATTTCATCAAAATACCATGGAATTTATACAGGTTTTGGCAAATCAAATACAGCATATATGCCGATTACTGAAATACAACTACAATCCTGGCTGATGCCCACAGTTGTCTTATTATTCGATCACAGTGTACCCTTCCCTTTCTTACCTTACCTGCTATTCCTCATATGCTTCATTTTCTCAACTTACCTGTTTTCCCTTCCCTCTAAAATGAATCAATTGTGCACATACTATTGTCATGTGATGGAGCTAAGATGGCCCATGGGGTATTTGGAAGGTGAAGCCATATTCTTTCAGAAGGGCACTGTGAAACTACACCCCATTGGTGCTCGCCATGCCCCTGATCACAGGTTGATTATGACTTTCCAAGCAAATTTGGATAATACTAATACATGGATGACAGACACGTGACTGCGTGTGCGGGATGGACGTGAAACGTGCAATGGCTGTATTTGCAACAAAAAAAAGAAAAGAGAAAAGAAAAAGTGCCTTTTATAATTATAAAATCCCAAACTTACACCACAATAAGTGTCAATAAATCAGTGCAAACCATGGCTACACCCTCATCCTCACCTTTTCTATGCAGCGTAACCAAGTCGAAAAGAACGGTGGCAGTTTCAAAGATTTACTTTGAGGCAGAGTAGTTGAGTTAACAAAACACGACTGGATTCTGGAGAAAATCCCTCACAAGCATTTCGTCAAAGCCTTGAAATATTTCCCTGAAAGCCTGGTGTTGGCTACACGGTTAAGGTGACTGGCTTAAGATCCGAGGGTCTTGAGTTCAAGGCCCTGTCGTGCCACTGAATTAATACCAGGTGGGTCAACCTGGCCTGTCATCCTTCCGAGGTGGGCAAAATGAGTACCAGCTTATTGGTAACGGAGGCCAGCATCCATCAGCGGCTCAGCCGCACCCCCAGAGAATGATGCTACCAAGCAGCCACAGGTTGCATACAAATAAATAAAATGAATAATTAATTGACATATATGGGAAAATTACACGCCCAAAGCAGGAATCGAACCCAGGTCCTCTGATGAACCATACCAGCACTCTGCCATCTGAGCTATCTGGGTGACCCTGACCAAGCATGCAATTTTCCCCACACTTAGAATTGCCACTCTCTTTCCGTCACTGCTTGCGGGGCACTTGCTGCTAACCATAGGAGCACCAACGGCCTGCTCACGAGAGGGTCTTCCTCCATTGAGAAGGTCTTCTCCAAATTACATGAGCCCAACGTCACGATCATCTGTGGTCAAACTATACAAGCCTTCTCGTCACCCTCAACATTAGTGGTAGCTGGTCGATTTCGCCCCCCCCCCCCCCCCCACCCCTACCAATTGTACCTTCACTCCGAAACAATAGGGTCATGTTAGAATTCATTGGTTGTCTTTCATAACTGAAGAAGGCTATTCAAATGAAACATACAAACCACTTGGGCAATTTGTTTAAGTGCAGAATCTGCTGCTCAGACAGCAACCACACTCTAAAATAGCAAAAAGTGTAACCTGGTGGCAAAGAGTCTCCAACACCAATTGACCACTTACCACCCACAATCTGGTCAGGAATTTGGAATTTAGCCAGGGTGCCAGCCAGAGTCATTGCTAACTTCCAAAACGATTGAGGCCCCGGGCCCCCTCAATCTTAAGATCCCCCTGAACCCCAATAAAACATTAAGCACAGTGGCATATGTAGAAAAATAGGCTAATCGTTATACAGTGGCCTATCGTAACCAAGGGCTAGGGTGCCCGCCTGGTGTTGGGCTAGCGGCTAGGGTGCCAACTTAGGATCCTAGGATCCTGGGTTCGAATCCCGGTCGATCGCTGAATTAACACCAGGGGGGTTGACTCAGCCTGTCATCCTTCCAAGGTCGGCTAATTGAGTACCAGTTCACTGGTAATTCCCTGCTTGTCGTAAAAGGCGACAAAAAGGGTTGGCGACAAAAAGGGTTGGCGGCAGGAAGGGCATCCGGCCGTAAAACATTGCTTCAAAAAGGGGACCAAAAAACAACAACAACCACGGTCCCCGAAAAAGGCCAACCCCCGCTTTGTGGGGGAAAATGGCCTCTAAAGGTGGTTTTATCGTAACCAAGGGGTTAAAATAGAATCAGGTCAGAGGAAAAAAACATCCGGGCCATGTGCCCCATGGGCCAGTGCCCAGCGATGCCCCTGGTGCCAGCGATTAGCGAGCAGACTATGCACAAATGATGCCATGGGATCTTTCACGTCCATCAACTAATTAATACCAGATGAGATGCCCAGTTTAACATCCATCATAGAGACTACACTAGGATGCTAATTTATAGATGGGGAGAGATTTGAGCCCAGGCTAAACAGCTGAGAGGTGAAGCTGTATATCTCCAAGCTATTCTTGGGTAAAATGCCAGGGGCATAGAAAAGGCCCCTTTATACAAGTGTTTGTGCCATGTGTCAAAGTATAGAAAAGAAGGGACATTCCATACCTTATAGAAAATGCCAAATAATACAAAATAAGGGGCATTCAAAAAAATCTCGTGTGCATGATGGACTACCCTTGTGTTCTTAGGAGGAACCAAGTAATGCTCAAGAAATGTTAATATGAAGGGGCTCCAATTTGATTAATACACCTGCATGAAGAAGTAAATATTGTTGCGGATATGAGGATTGTGTTTTTTTTATTGTGTGCTTTATTATTATTATTGGTTATTCTGCGCCTCCTGCCTCCGGAGCTGTGTAAAGGTCAAAAGGGCGTCCCATAATTAGTCCACAAGCATACACGTCAGCCAATCATAGAATACCCCTGTTCGATAGTTATATCTTATTCTGTGTTTTAGGGTAAGGCTGTGTCTCCCATTAATAGAAGTACTCCATTGCACCAAGTGAAAGAGATAGATTCCCTTCATTCCCATTCCCAAAACCTCCATTCCCCCTTTTCCTCGATTGGAAACTACCTCCGCTCCAATTGCCGCCATTGACCACGAGGCAGGGTTGGGGAAGAAAGGCGGGTCCCCACCTCGTCATAGAGGGGAGGAGTGAGTCAGCCCCACTCAACCAACCACGAACAAGGGGTTGGACTTTGAGAGGGTGTGGAAAGAAAGATCGAGGAGGTTCGCGAAGGTTGAGGGGTGGGGCCTATATAACCCACGGCAGGGCGTTTCCCAAGCGGCAGAAGAGAGATGAGCCTTTACCGAAAGACAAGGGAGATGAGCTTTGACGACAGAGAGACGAGAAGAAGTCCAGGACTCACTGCAGCTCGAGCCACCGAAACTGCACTTGCTGCAGCTCGAGCCACTGAAACTGCATTTGCTGCAGCTGGAGCCACCGAAACTGCAGCCACAGCAGCGTGAGGCCTGGACGGCAGTTTGGAGCAGGGCCGCGAAGGAGCGGCGGCTGCCCACGAGTCGATCAGCTGCAGAACTAATTGGACCTCCCTATCCCGCCAGCCATCCACCAGCCACCCACCTGCCATCCCTATCATCATTCCCCGTGTAAGTGTGCTCGTAGTCTGTCTTTTGTCTTGTCCCTGGGTAGTAACAATAAGTCTGTATAAGCTAGTATTTTCACTGTGTCACCTGCGTCTCATGTGCTTGTAAATAAACGTGACTGCTGTCTTTTTGCTTATGTGTGTGAATAGTAAATAAATTTAGTAGTATTTCCAAACCTTTCTTTGCCTTCGTTTTCCTCTTTGCATTCGGTCGCTTTAGAGTTTTACCGATTGAATAGCGGTGGCGCGATCCGGCCAAAATTTGGGGCAAATCGGGTATTAGTCGGGGAATAACTGTTCGGTCGTGGAGCCTCTGCTCGGCAAATATAACATCTTAACCGCGTCCGTAACAATATATTTTATTAGCCAGATGTAGGGTGCCCCTTTATATGAACTTTTCTGGAGCATTACTTGGTTCCTCCTCAGAACACAGGGGTAGTCCAGCATGCACACAAAAATTTTTGAATGCCCCTTATTTTGTATTGTTTGGAATTTTCTACAAGCTACAGAATGTCCATTCTTTTCTAAAGTTTGCCACATGGCACATCCCATATAAAGGGGTCTCTTCTATGCCCCTGTCATATTTCACAAGATACATTTTAAATACGAACAAAATGCATTTGTTCATCGAAAAAAACTTTATTCAAGATGATATAAAAGACTTGAAAAAGTAAGGGGAAATTATTTTTTCAACCCAGAGGGAATTTAAACCCATAATCCCCAGCTTGAAAATCTGATACTTTATCCATTAGGCCATTGTGCCAATTTGTTTTTACAGCTATTAACTAAACCTATTGGCAGATGTATATTCCAAGTTTCAGCTAGTTTCAATGTATAGCCCTTGAGATATGAGCACCAACACATTTTGGGCAGACGGATGTATGGATGGACAGACACCAACGTGATTTTGAGGGTTTTCTAAGTAAAACTCAAGCATGTGGAAACAGATGTTGCTGAAATTTGAAGCATATTACCTCAACGTACAAAGGATTTACTTATGAAATTTGCAGCCGATTTCGTCCAGTAGAAGCCGAGAAACACATTTTCAGTCCCCATGTTAAAGCTGCATACAGAGAAACGATCCCTTATATAGAGGGCTATGCGCCTCTTTTTGATTCTGCCAGTCCATGGTCATGTTGGACACTCGTCCTAAAAAATAAGCTGAATATCTCAATATACTGTCTTACTGACAAGGCCAATCTCCCAATGGTGAAGAATCACTTAAACATTTCTAGTAGCCGGATCCGAATCCGAATCTTCACCAAAATCTTCACCAGATCCACACTACCTCTCTGCCAAATTTTGTCCGAATTCGTCCACAACCTTTTGAGATATCTTGTTCAAACAGACAAACAAACAGTTAGGGTTGAAAACATAACCTCCATCCACCTTTGGTGGCGGAGGTAACAACAACATCCACCGCAGCCATGTAGAATGTAAAAGCATCTGAAGGTATTGATAAAAACCCAGCAGGAAGTGCCAAACTGATTGAACGATTTGTTGTCAACTGTAGAAACGAACGAATTAGATTTAAAAGTATGCTCTAACTTTAGAGGACTTTGTGGAAAATGACATTAGCACAACATCATCCGAAAACAAGTTATTTAACACTTGTTACGTTTGAAGGAACTCTGCAAGAATTTAAATTTCTCATGCGCCACGTCTCCCCACCTCGAATATCTTTGCCAAAGCCCAACGAGGAAGAAATGCCACTCTCTAATTCTTCTGCCACAGCCTCTTTTTCCTTCAGTTGGTCGTTGTCTTCAATATTTGCATTCTTCCGACCTTCCTTCAACTTGTGACGTGGTGGGCTCTTTGGAAATCCAAACATTGGCACGATGACCAAAACCATGGCGGCTGCGCAAGCCAGGAAACCTCCCCACCTATGGATCAAAGTTTAAAACACATGAGTACAAAAATCAAAATAACTGACCAAGTTAAAAAAATAATTCAATTTTAACCCACATTTTTCTTGCTCAAACATACCTGCGGTCATTTTGGGACGTGATTAAAGGAAAGACAGAGGCTGAAAAACAATGTTTGAAAAAACTTTTAATTCAGCCCTTGACAACTGAGCAAACCCACCTTTTCTGTAGATGCTTTGAAAATAGCCCATTTGCAAGTTTGCTTTTTATTTTGTAGTTTTTTATTTTTATTTTGTAGTTTTTAATACCCTCGCCTGAGGAGAGGGTATTGCATTTGAGTCCGTTTGTCTGTCTGTTTGTTACTTTCCGGAATAGATTCCGGCAAGTATGTTGGTTGGTTGGTTTGTTACTTGCCGGGAAAGATTCCGGCACGTATGTTGGTTGGTTGGTTTGTTTGTCTATCCGTTTGTCTATCCGTTTGTGCGCAGTACTACGTCTACATCGTTGCACATAGCGTCGCCATACTTTGCACACATATTTGCCTTGCCCTGGAATAGACTGTGCCAAATTTTTAACTCTCTAGGCTCAATGTCAAGCTCAAGGTCACCCAAAACGTTTGAATTGAACATAAAATTGAAGCCCCGCCCTACAGTTGCTAGTAATATATAATGGCGATACAACAATTTTTACCGCTTTGCTTTGAAGAACGGGAATGAAGGGGGAGGAGCATGTTAATATGTCTGGTTGAAGGCTTTAGCTTAGGTGGTGAGGGGGCTTGAAGCCAGATTTTAATCTTACAGCCGCCATGTTGGTGCTCGCTGTCACTGCGATGCGAGGCGAAACACACCTCCGAGCTGTGACATTCACAATCGCTATGTCGTATGTACTACCGAAACGTGTTTCCTTCATTGTAAAAACTACCAAATCAACAGTTAAAAGGATTTTGAGCCGATAGGTGTTACGGCCTTGGCAAGATCGATGGAGACAGCGATCTGTTAGCTTATACACCGCCCAAATAGCTATGTGGAATTCTTTCATGTAGAGATTAAACCCACGTCGTTTGAACTTTGGCAGAGGTCATTATTTACTTTTAATGATCCAAAATGGCCAATAAAAAATTACATTCCGGCAAGTCCAGGTCTCTGACTGATTTTTCATTTGTTTATCTGTTTGTTTGTCCGCACAGAATAAATAGGATTTTCTCTGCAACCATTGGTCCGATTGACAGGAAATTTTCACCATAGGTGCAACTCCAGCTGTGTAATTTTTTTATGATAATTATGACGTCATAGGTCACGGGGTTCGGCCGCCATCTTGGAAAAATCAAAAAAAATTGCACCTCTATATCTCCGAAAGTGCTGAATAGAAAAAATGGAGACATGGCTCATTGTAAAGAACTCTCCATGGGGAATAAAATATGCTAATGATGATGTCATAAGTGCCTCCATTATGATGTCATAATTCCACAAGTACAAAGCTTCATCCTATGAAGATGAAATTTCTTGAGCAACATGTTGGCATAAACTGGTGGAGTAAAAAAAATAATGATGATGTCATCGGTCACGTGGTTCGGCCGCCATCTTGGAAAAACCAAAAAACTTTGCACCTCTATAGCTCCGAAAGCGCTGAATAGAAAATATTGAGACATGGCTCATTGTAAAGAACTCTCCATGGGGAATAAAATATGCTAATGATGATGTCATAAGTGCCTCCATTATGATGTCATAATTCGACAAGTACAAAACTTCATCAGATCAAGATGAAATTTCTTGAGCATAATCTAGGAATAAATTTGTTTAGAAAAAAAACAATGATGACATCATCGGTTACGTGGTTCGGCCGCCATATTTCTTTTAACACAAAAGCCTTAAAAACCACTGAAAATACATCCAGGCGAGGGTTTGTAATCTGTGATTGCTCTTTCTTGTTTTTATTTTGTAGTGTGAAAGTTCTGTTTATGATGTAGCGTTGGAAGATTTTGTAGCATTGGAAGACCTTTCCATATTGGTGATGTGAACCTCTTCCTCTGGTGTTCGTTTGTTTTAGTAATTAACATACTGGTCACCCAATCAAGATAGGGTTATTCAGACTTTAGTAAGCCATGAAGAAGATTGTTGTTTAAAGCTGTAGCAAAAGTTAACCCGAGAGTGCACCATGGCAATGATGGGCCAAATATAATAATTTCCTTGATTGATGTCAGTGTCTTGATTTATCAGACTTGCACAAACGTACATAAATGAGAGGTTCCTTTAGAGAGGGGCATTGTGCCCGTGACCTGATCCTGGTACCCCCAGCACGTATGCAAAATCTGGTGGAAATGGTCGAGGGGTGTGGAATTATATATAAATCAAAGAAAAGGCTTCATGCTGACACGCACGCACGCACACACACTCACTGAGATACACACAAACGACGACACTGATATACACACAAACGACGTCACTGACACACATACACACACACACACACACACACACATACACACACACACACACACACACACACACACACACACACACACACACACAATGGCATCGAGACGCAAGCGGCTTTCTCGTGCTAAGATGCTCATGACAGATGCCGCTGGTTTTGTCGACTGTGAAGGGAATAACGGGGTAAGCCGGGACCGATATGAGGCTACTCTGGCCCTGTAGATGTTGGGTGGCCTGCGAGCTGACTCACGGAGGGAGAAATTCTAGGTGAGCCAGCGAGGGATGGTTGGGTCAGGGACTCGGGTGGGTGGATCCAACACTTGGAAGAGAAAAAAACATAATATAAGGGAAATGCCCGCAGTGATAAATTGGTAAATAAAAAAATAAAAAACAATTCAAAAAATTCCAAACTTTAAAACTTCCGGCTAAAGCAACTTGATGCTTTCCACAATTATTACACCAGGACATTTAACAAAATGATTCAAGAGGAAAAGGCAGTGGATGAGTGGCCCATAAAAGGAAACACCTTTCTCATCCGAAAAATCACATGGATACCACAGGAGGAGAGTTTAGTGAGCAGAGCGGGGTGCCAGACCGTATCGAAGGCACGAGATATGTCAAGGGAGACGACTCTGATTTCCTGTTTGGCGTTGAGGGCCTCCATCTATTGTTGAGACAGCAGAAGCAGCATGTCCAGAGTAGAATGACCTGGTCTGAATCAAAATTGATGATCAGAGATAAAGCCATTGGAGAAGAGGAAGGATTTAATATCAGAAGCGATGATGGATCCCATGAACTTGCTGATGTTTGGGAGCAGGCTGATTGGTCTGTCGTTGTAAGGATCTGTTTTTGCACCTTTTTAATGTAAAGCGTTAATGTTGGCTGATTTCCAAGCAGATGGTAGATGATCTTAAGCAAAAGAGAGGGTGAAGAGAACAGAGAGAGGGTGTGAAAGAGCTACAGAGCAGGATATTTGGACCCACACATCACAAATGACCTCAAATGGTTCTTCACCACCACTTCCCTAGCCAAGAGAGCATAGCAGCGTCTCTATTTCCTGCGACGCATGAGGAAAGCAAGCCTTCCCCCCTCCATCCTCACCTTATTCTGCAGGTGAACCATTGAGAGCGTCCTGACCAGCTGTATCACTGTCTGGTACGGGAATTGCAATGTCTCGGACCGCCAGACTCTGCAGCGGAAGACAGCTGAACACATCATTGGGGTCTCTCTCCCCTCCATGCAGGATATCTATTACAAACGCTGCACACGCAAAGCCGCCAGCATAGCTGACGACCGTTTCCACCCGTCCTATGGACTTTTTGCCCTCCTGCCATCTGGGAAAAGGTACCGCAGCATCCGGGCCAGATCTGCCAGACTCTGTAACAGCTTCTTCTCCCAGGCTGTCAGCGTGTCAGGCTCCTCAACACCATTTTACCTTCCACCACCCGCTTTAATTTAACTAACAGGGTCTAAACGCCCTCCCCCTCCCCACACCACCCCATCCCCCCTTCCCAACCCCTACTTGCACTACATATATCATATACTGTTCTACATAATATGTTGCTACATAAATGGTTCACTTATCAGATGTAACCTACAGTCAACTGTTCAACTCGATACATTTTGTTAAAATTTTATTTTTATGTTGTCTTGGATATACTCATATTGCCATGGATATTCATTGTGTATTCACTGTATACTATCCTGTGTATTTATAGTATTGTTCTGTGTATTTATGGTATTGCGTTGCACTTGTCATGTCCAATTGCACTGTGTATAGTCTTGCTTGAATGTTGTATTGCACCGAGGTCCAGGGGGAACGTCATTTCACTGTATTGTATATGGATGGGATGACAATCGTTTATTGTATTGAATTAAACGTTTATTTACAAAAAAAAACAGAAACCTCAGGAACGTGAACCAAACATTTCTTGAAAGCTTATGACATGGTATTTTCTATCACTGATTGCAACCACAGTAAGTCACTGCTAGAGTTAGTGGGAGCCCAAGGTCTGAAATTGGAATTCACGCAAAATCCTTGTAATTGACGTTCTCGATGTGTGCCCCTCCACGGTTCAGACAGGCATTGATCCTGACTCCAAAGTTCTGTCCAACTTTCCTGTAGGTCTCAGGTGGTTCTGCCCCCCAGAAAATGTTGTTGTGGTTGTTGATGGCACCGTTCAAGTGGAAATTGGCTTCATCACTGAACCATATCAGGTTGATCCAGTTTGGATACCGCTCCATCCTGTCACTGAGCCAATTGCACATATCAAGTCTCTTTCTCATGTCATCTTGACTCAGTTTGTGCCTAATCGAGATGATGTATGGGAAAAGCTTCAGTTCCTTAGTGAGGATACACCAGACTGATGTTGGTTTTAGGCCCAGTTCCTGGAAGAGCCGGTGGTGGGACTTCTTGGGATTGTCCACTGCAGAATCCCGCACGGCGTCGATGTTGACTTGACTCTTGGTTACTGATGCTGCCTGCCACTTTTGGCCTTGCTCTGGTTGTGCACTGTACCCTTGTGCTCAAAATGTTTCACAATACGTTGAATGGCACAATTTGTGGGTCCATCACGTGTTCTGAGGTCGTATTCCCAGCAGAACCTCCGGCAGGTGTCTACATATGATTTGGTCTCATACCACAGAGCCACCACTTTTGTCTTCTGCTCCACTGTCAATGGCATAGTTGAGCTATGGAGGTAGAAATCCCAGGGAACAAATACCACGATAACACCAGAAATACTCGAAAATTTGATGACAAAACTCAAATGGCAAAAGAGTTACGGCACACACACACACACACACACACACACACACACACACACACACACACACACACACACACACACACACACACACACACACACACACACACACACACACACACACGTGATGACAAAACCGCAAACAGGGGCAAGGGACAATGAGTCACGACCTGTACGTGATGTGAGAGAAACAGACCTTGTACCTCAGTGCGCGAGATGTCAACAATATCAAGTGCTTTAGTATTCACAGAATCCAAGAGAGACAGACGTGGTGCTGGGGTCTCAGTTCACACGTTTTGTCAAAAATAGCCAATTAATAATCATAAACGTTACAATTCCCTTTGCTCCAATTTCTCATACTGTTAGCGCCCTCCTGTGTGCAAAATGCTTCTGAAAACTAAGAAACCAAATCTCTTTATAAAATATCGATGAATTGTTCACGCTGCATGAACGGCTACTATTTTGGGGGTGGAAAAATGATTGTGACAATGTGTGTAAATCCTTATTTGATATGCAAGACTATTAGTATTAGGCCCAGGAAGGGGCATTTTGCTACAAAATTGTCTGGTAGATTTTTGTACCTCAAAAATAAGTACACCTCAAAAAAATGTCGAATAATTGATAGAATACAAAACTTACATTTTGTACAAGTTGTAGTACAACACTGGACAGAATTTCCAGCAGTAATCTTGCTCTGCTTCATGCATCTCTGGTACAGGCGTAGGGGAATGCTGCCCAAGGCAGGACATTGCAATGTTTAATACAATTTGTGCAACTGCAAGAAATTGAAAAATATTCAGCTTGCTCAGGTGGGCACATAGTCAGGTTTAATGTTTAAAAATTTCTTCAAATTGCAGCGATTTTTAGAAAAGAATCACAACGTCCTGTCTCGAGTGGGTGCTGTGGCATCTTGTGCAACATTCTCCCATTCCTTCTATACATCTTTGCATTAAAAATATTTTGTTGCAAAATAACTTTGCAAAGGAAAATACATCACAAGTTGGTGAAATGTTATGACTAATTATTTTAAACATTACGTTTTTTCTCAATTTAACCCCCTTCCACACCGCAAAAATGAAGAAGAAGACTCGGTGATATAATGGTTGGAGTGTCCGCTCCAAGTCTGGGAGGACGGTGGTTCAAACCCCGGCTAAGTCATACCAAAGAATTTAAAAATGGTACGTGTTGCTTTCTGGCTTGATGTTCAGCGTTTAAAAGGTTAAATAGCACGGACAATCCTGATAGGTTGGCATCCATGGGGAGGAGGAAGTTCATCCTTAGTGTAGGACTGTAGGTGAAAGGTGTGGTCACATGGAGTTGTTCTCATTGGCTGGTATTAATTTTATTCAATTTTCTTTGCCACTGTAGTTTAATGTCTAGCGATAGATTGTTGTGTGGTTTATGGTGATTTGTGTCACGAAGGTGATAAAATGTAAAATTAAGTTTAGTTGTTGGCCACCGGAAATCAAAAGCACGCTTCCGCCCTGACTGCCGTGGAGAGAGGGTTTAGCGCGTTCTCAGGCAATAATAATAATAATAATAATAATACATTTATTTTATATAGCGCTTTTCAAGAAGCCCAAAGACGCTTTGACAGAGTACAAAAAAACAAGTGCAAAAAGACAAAAATCAACAGGTAAATAATCAAAGCAAAAGGAAGGAGAAGGAGAAGTGATAGTCAGGGGTTAAATGCTGTGGGTTAAATGTTGAATGCAGTGTTGAACAGGTGGGTCTTGAGTGATGTTTTGAATGTGGTGAGTGAGGAGGAGTCTCTGATGGTGTGAGGTAGTGAGTTCCAGAGGGTGGGAGCAGCGATGGAGAAGGCCCTGTCCCCCCAGGATCTGAATTTGGTCCGCATGGGGGGGGGGGGGTCAGGAGGTTGGTACCAGCAGAGCGGAGGTTGCGGGTGGGAATGTGTCTGGAGAGGAGGTCAGTCAGGTAGGATGGGGCCAGCTTATGGAGGGCTTTGTAGGTCAAGAGGAGGATTTTGTACTGGATTCTCTGGGGGATGGGGAGCCAGTGAAGCTTGTAAAGGACGGGGGTGATGTGGTCACGGGTCCGGGAATGGGTGAGTAGACGGGCAGCGGAGTTCTGAATGTATTGGAGTTTATTGATGATTATTGAGGGTGAACCAAAGAGGAGGCTGTTGCAGTAGTCCAGACGGGAGGTCATGAAGGCGTGGATGAGGGTTTCTGCAGCCGTGGAGGAGAGGGATGGACGGAGACGGGCGATGTTTTTCAGGTGAAATAAGGCTGTCTTTGTGATCTGTTTAGTGTATTTGTCGAAGGAGAGGGTTTGGTCAAAGATGAGGCCAAGATTCCGGATGTCAGGGGAGGTGGATACTGGGAAACCGTCGATGTTGAGGGCAAAGTTATGGGTGGATTTGGTGAGCGTTTTTGGGCCAATGATGATTATTTCAGATTTATCATAGTTAAGTTTGAGGAAGTTGATTTGAAGCCAGGATTTTAGTCAGGTTCACTATGTTTTTTCGTTCAAAATCATGGTAGATTAGCAAACCTATACATTTTTGGAAACGTTATTACATGGAAAATCTGAAAATCAATGTTTACATTTGCCAATTCCGACCAAATCGACCAATTCCATTCGATCGATTCGATTCGATTCGATTCGATTCATCGAATTCGATTCGATTCGATTCGATTCGATCGATTCGATTTGATTCGATTCGATTCATCGAATTCGATTCGATCGACCATTCGACCAATTCGATTTGCCAATCAATTTGACCGACCTTTGCTTGTGTGGAACGGACTGTGAAAACGATGCGGACTATATTGTCGGATACGACACACAGGACAGTGATGACGAACTCTAATGGCATATTCTGTAATCGTGTATGTTTGATGCCATTGACTGCCTGTGTATATTTTGTCATTGACTGCCTGTGTAGATGTGAAGTTATACTGACTGCATGTGTATATATGATTTTGCTGACTGCCTGTGTATGTTTGGTGATATGAATTATTGTGACACATTTTGATGTTATTAACTGCCTGTACAAAATGATAACATGTATTTGATTATGCAACTTATCGCGAATATAAAGACAGTATTTTGCAATTCAAAACCTTTGATTCGTGTCTTACCATTCCCCAAAGCACTAATTTGATACTTTCATTGGATTCCTTGTCCCTGAAAATATAGGTTTAGTATATTTTTAAAAGGTTTTAGAGTAATTAGAGGCAGAAATAGAACAAAATATGTATTTTGCAGTGGCCATTTTGAAAATCCAAAATGGCCGCCATACAGGTATCTCTCCAAATGTAAACATTGATTTTTAGTTTCTATAACCTTTCCAAAAATGTATAGGTTTGCTCATCTACCATGATTTTGAACGAAATATAATTTATTGACATAGTGAACCTGACTACAAATTCGGTAACGTGGAGTGCGGTTGCCGGTGTTGTGTAAATTCGCCTCTTCACCCCTTAAGACCATTGTCTTTGGGTTCGGTTGTTATTCGGAGTTTGGACTCTAATGACACTCTTCACCTTAAAATGCATGCTGTTGTTTGTTTGGACTCTAATGACCCTAGGACTCGTGGGAGTGGCAAGCACGTCACTTTGTGTCGACTGATTCGGAGTTATTCAATTCGGCGCCATTTTCGGTTGTTGAGTTGGTGAGCTGTGCGGGCTCGTAATGATTGCATAATTACTTTAATCATGTGGTGAAGAAATTCTCGAAGCAAACGATAGTAATGTATGGATGCAGTACGGAGACGCATGTTTTAGCCACAATGACAAAAGTTGGATTATTGCCTCCAGTAGTTGGAGCTATTAATGCTGATACGTTAATGTCTCGGGGAGATCCGTAGTAGCAACCTATGCGATTCTGTATTACATTTTGGTATGCTTGATGTTATTGGTTAAAGTATTACATGGCTATTAATGTTGATACACATGTTAGTGTATTAAAATGTATTGCTTACCAGAGGTTAATTGTTATTAATCAGAGTTAATAATATTTACCTGATTATTGATCCTATTGTATTTACAGCATGTTGCTGCCCCTTATTCTTATGTTGTGTTCCCTTCGAACCAAACCATTCATTAAACGATTGGAAGAAGACCTCGGGTTGGTGTGCAACTGATATCGGCTACATTTGGCGTCACGAACAGGATTTTGGTTGGAACACATCATTAAAGGGGCAGTAACAGGGAGCCGACGACAATGGCTGACTGAACCTGTGGAAGGTGGGGAGACAGGAGGATTGGAAGTTCGGTTTGAAGAGCTCAGTCAGATGGTGACGCGTCAAGCGCAACAAATCCGCCAGCAGGAGGCTTGGGTCAGCACAAGTCCCACCATATTCATTCTGAGGAACAGGAAAGTACCAGTCTACACTGGAACCGACAACGGTGGCACTGCAGTTTAAGAATGGTTAGACATTGTTCAGAGTGCTTTTCGTACCTGGCAAATGCCCAAAGCAGACCAAGCAGATGCAGTCATTGGCTACCCAAGTTGGCAAGCTCGACAAAGTGGCAAACTTCTGCCAGAACACGAGAGGTCAAATAATCGAGACTATTTTCCAGACACTTCGCAGCGCTTATGGAGACAAGGTCCCTGTTGGTTGTCATCTACGAGATTTCTACGAACATGTGCAGAACACACAAGACTATTCGTGCTTATGCCTATGACTTGCAAGAAACCGTGCAAAAGATTGTGCGAAAGGATGGCCGAGTCAGAACTTGCACTTAACGAGCAGTTTGCTGAAGGTCTCTGCGCCCCAGCAGTTTGGTGCAAAATTAAAATGAAGCTACGAGAATCCAGAGATTTCCTTTCCAGAGCTAATGCAGTTGGCCATCCTGTGGTCAGAGGAAAAAAAATCTAGTGCTGCATCCTTCCGCAATTAGGCTCTGATGTGTGTGCCAATTATGGGATCCCCAGATGTAGTGGACAATTCAGATCTGTTGAAGAAGCTAAGTCAACATAATGACATTTTAATGCTGTTGAAGCAGAACCAGAGGCCTCCATACTCACAAGGAAAGTCACAATGGCAACCTACGAAGAGGCACGTGGGTGGAAAAGGACATTATTTGTACTTCAAGTGTGGGCAGCCAGGACATCTCAAAAGGGGCTGTTTCCTGATCAAGGAAACCATGGACAAATAGGAATTTTTAAGGATTTCCACTGTCGAGAGCCGGATAGAGGTGAAAGAAGGGTTCATTGAAATGGGAAACGACTTTCTTGACAAGGCAATTGGAGAATGCCCGTTGGTGACAGTGGAAATTGGGAGTGTACCAATTTATTGCCGGATGGACACTGGCTAACAGGTTACCACCATAAGCGAGACATTTTTCAATAACAACTTTCGACCTAATGGGTATATTCCCAAGGAGGTAAGATTTTTACATTCTGGGAGAACTGGAACAGTTTGCACAAGAAGAGTGGGCCAAACTGCCAGTAGAGAGGTGTAGGAAGTTCATTCATTGCTGTAGGAAGCGCTTGACTGCAGTTATTTTGTCCTGAGGCCGTGCTACCAAATATTAAGTCTTGGGTGTCAATAATTTTGTCAATGCCATTTCTTTTTATTTTCTCTGATTTTAAAGGATATATTAAGTTCTGAATCAAAAACAAAGGTTCTGTAATATTAACAGTGAAATAAAGAATTGTGGAGACCAAATACTTTTGTCAATTTCAACTTATTTTTATTGAAAATTGTGGGTTATTTTTTAAAAGCGCAGGGGTGCCAATATTTTTGGCCACGACTGTATGCATGTGCGTGTGAACCTTAGGACATGTTCAAAGAATATATAAGAAAAAGAACAACCACTCATTTTGAGTCTTCAGACATATGGCGGCGAAAGCACTCCTTCCTTGCCTATGAGGGGCACAATCCTGGATGAGTCGCCACATCGATGTAGTATACTCGAATGGCTCATTCTTCCCAATAAGCTGATACTCATTTTGTCAATCTCAGAAGGATGACATGTTGAGTCAACCCACCTGGTGTTATTTTAATGGCATGACAGGTGCTCCAACTCAGGTCCCTAAGATCTTAATCAACCACCTTAACCGTTTATGACAACACCAAGCTGCCCCCCAGTGTGTGTGTACGAAATCAATGTCACCGAAGCAACCCAATTATCCTGGGAAGACATACAACATGGATGAACAATCGTCATTGGATAAAAGTTAGCATATTTTATGGCAGGTAAACTCTGAACCTTGGCAGTTTGGTGGGGAATCCCAAGTTTCAAATAATAATTGTCTAAGAGAAAAAAGGCCTAGCAGTTAAATACCCATCTACACTGCTGTTGTCGTACTAATCATAAGATTATTGCAAATAAACTGCACGGTAGTGCAATAATTCTGTAATGAGATGGCAATAATTCTTGCCTCCTAGTAATGGAGGCATCAGTTTTGTCCAGTTCTGCCAACTAGGTAAGCTGGGTCATCAAAAATGCAATACAACCTCTTCAACTTTCTCCTATCCTGCTTCCTTTGGTTGTTATCTCAATTTGCGAGTTTTAGGAGGTGGGAGGAAGTTCTCCCAGAACTCAAAATCTCCACCTTTTTCAGTAAAGGATCATTATTCATGAACCAGATTGTGAAACTTCATTTTCACAGCTTCGTTCCAAGGATATCATCCTGGATGAGTCTCGTTTTAGAACCCTCACTGAACCTCTGACAGACTCAACTTGTAGCTTGTTTGCCATGATATTCCCCAGAATGATTTTTAAGTGCTCAGTAAGGGTTTTCTTGATCATCCCTGTTGCTCCGACTATCACTGGTACAATTTCAGCTTTCTTCAATTTCCAAGTCCTTATGACCTCATTTTTCAGTTCCTGGTATTTGAGCATTTTCTTGGTTTCTGAAGCATTTAGTCCAAAGTCATTGGGAACTGCAACCTCAATCAACAATGCTGACTTTTGCTTTTTGTGCTTGAGCACTATGTCCGGTCTCAATGCTCCCTCCGCCTGCAGTGTCTCCCCTTGATGGGATCATCTTGTCATGCATGAACACTATATGTTCATCTTCAAGGATCGGATTTGGCTTGTGTTTCCATTATTGTTCTGGAACCAGAATGTTGAAATGTTTACAGATGTGCCAGTGGATTACTCTACAGACGATGTCATGTCTTTCTTTGTACAACTGTTCCGACACGAGATTTTTTACATCCCGAAAGGAGGTGACTGGTACTTTGTTTCTACCCAACAAAACCTGCATTTGTGCTATTGGCTCAATTCTGCCATCTTCTTAAAGACATTAATGTAGTGTCTTTGGTCTTAGGCATTTATGATAACAGGTTCTCCATCCCAATCAATTTGACATCCTCTTAGTCATTCCAATGAGCCTTCTGTCTGTCAAGCTCTCTTTTGAATCTTCCTGCTCTTTTGTCATTCTCCCATTTGTCAGAGTATACAGTGCCTTCAGAAAGTATTCATACCCCTCGACTTTTTTCACATTTTGTTGTGTTACAGCCTGAATTCAAAATGGATTAATTTGAGATTTTCAAATTCTCTCCAAATTGAGCTCAGGTGCATCCAATTCCCCTTAATCATCCTTGAGATGTCTCCACAACTTGATTGGAGTCCACCTGTGGCCAACTCAATTGATTGGACATGCTTTAGAAAGAAACACACCTTTCTATACAAGGTCCCACAGTTGGCAGTGCATGCTAGAGCAGAGACTCCATCATGAAGTCCAATGAACTGTCTGTAGAACTCTGAGATAGAATTGTGAGGAGGCATAGATCTGGGGAAGGGTATAAAAAAATTTACACAGTGTTGAAAGTTCCCAAGAGCCGAGTGACCTCCATCATTGGGAAATGGAAAGAATATGGAATTACCCAGTCTCTTCCTAGAGCTCGCCGCCCGTCCAAGCAGAGCAATCTGGCAAGAAGAACCTCGGTCAGAGAGGTGACCAAGAACCAAATGACCACCCTAACAGAGGTACAGAGTTCCTTGGCTGAGATGGTAGAACCTGCCAGAAGGACAACAGTCTCAGCACTTCACAAATCTAGGCTTTATGTGAAAGTGGCCAGACATAAGCCACTCCTGAGAAAGAGGCACATGACAGCATGCCTGGAGTTTGCAAAAAGACACATGAAAGACAGATCATGAGGCACAAGCATTACGCCTAGGTCCCCCGTCGGTGAAGTGATGCGAGTTGACAAAGTGGAAGACGCAGAAAACATGGAAGAGTCGATAATATTTGCGAGTGGGTTGGAGACACACCCGCACACCACATTAGAAGTTAGTAGTTCGTTTATTTTTCAAGGTATTCCACTCACAAGGTTCAGACATATATGGTGGTGGCCATCTTGGATTTTGACGGTTGCCTTTTGCAACACACAGGGAATTACCAGTGAGCATGCTACTCAATTTGCCGACCTCGGAAGGATGACAGGCTGAGTCAACCCCCCTGGTGTTAATTGAGCGATCGCCCGGGATTCAAACCCAGGATCCGAGGATCCCAAGCCGGCACCCTAACGGCTAAGCCAACACCAGGCTATGAGGCTGTAACACAAAATGTGAAAAATAAAGGTGGGTGATTACTTTCTGAAGGCACTGCTGTTTCTTTTTGTAGTTTTCCTTTTTCTTCTTTGCAGTCATTGGGGCTGTATTTGTTTCTGTTTCGTTTTCCTGTTTAGTATCCTGCACTTGCACCTGTTTTAGGAAGTTTGTAGCTAAATGGATTAAGGATACCTTTTCTGACTTGCTGTTTTATTGCTCGTGTGCAAAACAAATCTCATTCAATAGTCTGTTGAGCTTTCCAGATACCCCGGTAATCTTACACATGCTGTTCTGTGCAGTTAGTTCAGCTCCATCAGCACTTCCTGCTTAGAGCACAGTTTGTTTATTGCAAGGTTCTAGATTACACTTTAAAAGCTCAAGAACAAGAGGTTTCAAACAAAGCACTTGCCAGTTGCCAACAAAGGTAGGATTCTTCTGGGCTGTAGGTTGTTCGTGCCAAGGATCTATGTAGCTTCCGATGAGTATACCACCGAGCAAGTAACCAGCAGCTGGACCAAGAGCTCCCATCACGTACATGAGTGCTGTGCGCATGCACACACACACACACACACACACACACACACACACACACACACACACACACACACACACGCACACACACACACACACACACACACACACGTTTTAATGCAATCTCTATTAGGCCTTGAAACTATGCAGCATTTGACATTTGTTACAAACAGCAGCACATAATGGACATCATCTCCACCTTAACTTGTTCCCGTGGACATTAAAATAAAATCCTAATTTATAACCATTCACTTACTGATGTAAATGTTTAGTACTTTCTTGGTTGGTTAGAAATTTGAAATTTGACATCATTATGTAACTTGGTCATGATTCCAGAAAGAAAATCACAAACCGTCCGAAAACTCAAGAATGGCAGTCGGTAGAGCGCATACCTCTGCCAGGTTGAACAGTTTGTGTTTTGTATCCCACTGATAGGTTAGATCTGGATTCGGACCTGAACCAAAATCTAACTGGCTTGTTCTCGTCACTTAACCAACTCACCCCCCTAGTTTTGTCATACAAGTCCTCCAAACATTTTGAGATATCCTGCTATATATCGTTTTTGCCCAATCACCCAATGGTGAAGAATCACTTAAAAATTAAAAAATTCTCATATCTGGATTCGAATAGTCACCAAAATCGAATCGATTCGTCCTTGTCACACACACAAACTGTCGCCAAGTTTTGTCCGAATCCATCCATAACTTTGTGATCTCGTGCTATTTATTGGTTTTACCCTATCACTCAATGGTGAAGAATCATTTGAAAAATTATCTGATGAGGATCCGGATTTGAATCTTCACCAAAACTGAATCAATTATTCCTTGTCACACACCCAACCTCTCCATCAAATTTTGGCTGAATCCGTCCACAACCTTTTGAGATATCATGTTCACAAACAGAGAGACAGACAGGGGTGAAAACATAACCTCCATCCACCTTCGGTGGCGGAGGTAACAAAAGTTGGCTGGTGGAGCCTCGCTCCCTTGGCCAGGAGAGGGCCAGATTTTTGATTGTGCACAAATAAAGAGCTGTACTTGTCACTCTATTTCATCGATTTATCTGCTTGCAGACTGCAAGCAAATTGTGCAAGCAAGCAAGTATGTAATAATATTTTCCACTTTTGAATGATATGATGTGTAAAGCTGATGCAAATGTGCTTTTCAAAAATGCATAAAACGAATTTACATTGCAGGTATGCTTAAAATACCATCTTTAAAAGGGGACTCCCAAGTCATCCACCTAGGCCACCAATAGCCGAGCACAGGGGCCACTGCCATTTCCATGGTGCCACTGCCTTAGAGAAAAGCTTAAATACTAGTATATTGTTGCGGAAATGGCTTCTAGGGGTTAAAAAGTATAGCTCGACAATAGTCATTTCCATATTGCATGTTTAGCGTAAGCGTGAGGTAATTTAATTGTGATATACTATTATACTGTATATCAATGTGTTACGTTTGTAGGGGGTAGGCAGTGATTACTTTAGTCCAGGTAGATATGTATAGGTAGGTGCTCCGAATTGGGGGGTGGGGGAGCATGTTATTTAGCTCAGGGATTATGTTAATTAATTCCTTGTATGTTGTTCCCTCTGTAATTTATTCCTATGTCCCTTATGGCACCGCATTAGACACTAGCTAGAATCGCGCATTTAATGGCACTAATTAAAAAGCCTACCGGAAGCCAGGACATTGAGCGCTGCCGCTGACAACCCCAACTTGGATGGCACACATAGGTCGGGCAGGCCAAGGCCACGCCCCGAGGAGCCGTGAGTGGTCAAGGTTTTGATTGACAGGAGGACTGGTAAGAAGCGGCTTGCTGATTGGTGAAGCACCAAAGATGACGTCAGAGAGCGGATTGTGAAGTCGTTGAAGCGGTGGACATTTGGCCCTTCTCGTTCTGGATGCCATAGTGAACGGTCGTGATTGTGCCTCTCCTCTCCCCTTCTCGAGGTTTTGGGTCTGGTGGTGACGTTGTGGGTAGGCATCTCCTCCTCGTTCCACTGTTCGTCTGGGCATTGAAAGCAAACATTCCCTCTTGCGCCTCTCGTTTCAAAAGCGATAACGGATGGTTGGGTTTCGCTCTCTGCATGGGGAGGCTTCATTGCGGGCAGCCGTATTCCGGCATTGGGCTGGTGGTAGAGTGGTGGAAGAGCTGCGGACCGAGGGCTGCAGTTTCACACCAAGGACGACAAAGACAGGCACGGCTGGGGGAGCGAGCTGCACAGTGCACACGGGCCGTTCAATTCATGCGGAAGGCCTGTTTCACGCCAGCGGGCACGACCTAATTAATCAGAATAATTATTTTAGCCGGGAATGTGGCCTTGCAATACTGCAAAGGCATAACTTTTAGTGCTAAGGTGCAGGTTTTGGCACAAAGGGCAAGCCCTGAACTTTCTAGATTGAGTCAAGAGGTTCAGGGCAGTTGACATTTTTTGACAAGGCTTCTATGACTGAGGTTGACTTCTTCAAGGCTTCAATAATTTCTACATCAGTGGCAAAGTCAACGACCACAATTACAGCATTTGGTTCCCAAACGTCGTTGATTCAATCTTTCACATATCACCTTGTACCAGCAAGATGAGGCCAAGCTGCCAACGTGCTGCGAATGTGCGACGGTTTTGAATGATGTCTTCCCAGATAAATTGGATCAGTAGACGTGGACCAATTGCTCAATTGCTTGGCCCCCTCGTTCGCCTGTCCTATCCCCATTGGACTACATTTTTGGAGGCTATGTGAAACTTGTTTTCTCATCAAAACTGCATTCTTTGGATGAACTAAGTCTACGATCACAAATGCAAATCATGAAATTACTCAGCAGCAACTGGAGAATGTTTTCAACAAGGTGGAAATCGGATTGAATGATGTATTACAAAATATGGTGGTTATGTTGAACACTAAAAATATGAACTGTATCGAGTAAGAACTTCATGAATTATGCTTTCATGCACCACTTGTAGTTTGTTTCTATCATGTTTACATCCAAAAGTTATAAAAGTTCAAAGTTGCACAAGGACTTCACAGACATCCTGTGAAAATTAGAACCTCTCTCTCCCCTCTTTTTCCCCCCAGCTCATGAGTTCCTGGAAAGTATAAGCAGATCCCACATTACAGTCAAGTCCCATAAGCAAATAGCTGCAGATTGAAATTGCATACAGCCAAAACGATGTGCAGTATTCAGTAAAACAGAATCATACTAAACGACGTAATTTGGTGTCTGGCAGTCTGTCTGATCGTGATACATTCGGTCGTTACTTATCCAATCTCAAGCAAACTTTTCAGGAGGACAAAGGGTCAAGCAATGGAAGTTGTAGCGACATCACTTGTCACCATCTTCGAGGGGGTTTTCCGCCTTGGAAAAATCCATGTTAAGGTGTATTAATGTGTTAATCTAACCCTAACTCCCCTAACAATAATAGCTTGTTGTGGTGTTTTTCCAAGGCCGTCTCTAATAACAAAAGTAATAACACCACTAATAGCATAATATTAATGTTAATACAAGCCAAACTTAATGCTAATAATATCTCCCCTGCCCAAGGCAAGGGTTTTTTTCGACTTGAACAAGTTTGTTTGTCTGTCCGCTCACTTATACTTGCCTACAGGTCAAAATTTAAAACCGATCTTCACGAAACTTCACCAAATGGTAGAGTTTGTGGTCTGACAAAATCCTATGTATTTTTTAAGTCAAAAGGTCAACATAGGCCAAAGGTCAACCAACTTTGTCACATTTCTAAAATCCTCAATTTTTATCCGATTGACTTGAAATTTGAAGCGGATTTACATATCTGGTCACTGAATTCAACCACCAATTCTATTTAAGGTCAACATAGGCCAAAAGTTCAACATGGGCCAAATTTCTAAAATCCTCAATTTTTATCTGATTAACTTGAAATTTGAAGAGGACTTGCCTATGTGGTCACTGAATTTAACCTATTATTTTTGAGGTTAACAGGCGAGATTTCTATAATCCTCAATTTTCATCCGGTTGACATAAAAAATTTAAGAGGATTTGCATACCTGGTCACTGAATTCAACCCCAAACTATTTTTGAGGTCAACAAAGGCAAACAACTTATTTTAGGTATTTCACAAGTATCGTGCTATGCTCAACATATTTCTTGTTTGTTTGTTAAGTGTAAAATCAAAGATTTTTCAAGTATATTGGTCGGTTGCGTTTGTTATTCTGTCTGTCTGTTTGTCACTCGCCTACAGGTCACAATTCTACATCGATCATGAAACTTCACCAATTTGTTGAGGTAGTCACAATTGAGAAGCCTATTGATTTTGAGGTCAAAGGTCATCATCTCGAGGTCCAGTTTCTAAAATCTCCATTTTTCATCCGATTGACTTGAAAATTTAACAGCATTTGAATAGTGCCTCACTGAATTGAGAAACCAACTATTTTGGGGACAAAAGGTCAAAGGTCAACTCTAGGTCAAACTTCTAAAATCATCAATTTTAATCCAATTGACCCGCCGAGTGTTGATCAAAATCGTCAATTTTAATCTTGATGTAATGGACAATTTGCAGAATTAATGGCAAATTGTTTTGTTCCACTGCAATCCAAAGAAATACATATGTGGATACCAAAATGTATTTTTTAATTTCAACAATTGTCTGGAAGAAATGGTGCATTACATGAAAAAAGTGCAAGGGTGCCATTATTTTTGGTCACGACTGTAGCAGGATATCTCAACAAGCGTTACGCCGAGGTCCCCCGTCGGTGAAGTGATGCGAGTTGACAAAGTGGAAGATGCAAGGCGGCCATCTTGGATTTTGACGTGGCGACCCAATTTTCAATAGCGTTCTTCCTTATGCCGAGATACACCCACACACCAGATTAGAAGTTGGTACTTCGCTTATTTTTCAAGATATTCCGCTCACAAGGTTCAGACATAATAATACATTTTATATAGCGCTTTTCAAGAAGCCCAAAGACGCTTACATGGCATCAGACATACATGGCGGCGGCCATCTTGGATTTTGACGTGGGTTGCACCCACACACCAAATTCGAATGCGGTCTTTCGCTTATGCACGTACGCACGCCCGCACGCACAGACGGACGGACGGACGGACGGACGGACGGACGGACGGAGAGGAAAACCATAGTCCCCCTTTCGCTCCGTTGTGCGACGGGGGACAAGAAGTTGTGGATGGATTTGGACTAAACTTAGTGGAGAGGTTGGGTGTGTCACAAGGAAGAAGTAGCAAAATTTTGGTGAAGATCCAGATACGGATCCGGCTAGTACAATTTTTTCAGTAATTCTTCACCATTGAGTGATAAGGCTAAAACTGATACAAAGCACCATATCTCAAAAAGTTATGGACAGATTTAGATGAATCATGGTGGAGAGGTTTGGTGTGTGACAAGACTGAATCGATTCGATGTTGGTGAAGATCTAAATGTGGATTCAGATACGATAATTATTTAATTTTTGAGTGATTCTTCACCATTGAATGATCGAGCCAAAAGCTATATATAACATGATATTTTAAAAAGTTTTGGACGAGTTATGACTAAACTTGGTGGACGAGTTGTTTAGGTGACAAGAACAAGCCGATTATATTTTGGTTCAGGTCTAAATCCAGATCCGGCCTATCGGTGGGATACAAAACGTAAACTGTTCAGACAGGTGGAGGTATGCGCTCTACCGAGTGCTGTTCTAGTATAAAATGTTATTTAAGTATTAACATACATGTAGAGTATTTCAATTTTTAATGTTTTTTTTTCTGACAAGAAATGTTCAAAAGAACCTAACTCCAGTTTACACATTCGTTCTTATGGAAAAATGTGATTCGATTAATGTCGTTTCTCTTCAAGTCGCATCTTTCAAGAACGCCACTACGATGTTAAGTGAGGACCAATAGTACTGTACTTAAGAGGGAAAACACAACCAACAATAACAATCGCCTTGGGTAAGGCTTAGATCTGACATTTAAACAACACAGTGGGCCTCATTTTGGGACTGGTTGGGCAATGTGATTCAGGTGGTAAATCCCCCCAACGGAGTGCCGTTCTAGTTTTAGATGTGGAAATATTAGATGTATTTGTCAATAAAAAAAGATTGAAAATATGTAAGAAAAGATCATTTGCAATAATCATTGCACCAACACTGAATATACACTACTCACAATAAGTTAGGGATATTGTGGGAGTGAGTTTATTTTTTTATTGGGGTTAGGGTTAGGGTATTGAAATCAAGAATGCTGTGTTTTTTCATACTCATTAATAACCATAGAATTAGGACCAACAACTTTTTTCAACATAATTAATACACAAAATGAACCACACCAAAGAACCTGCCAATATCCCTTACTTATTGTGAGTAGTGTATACTTCCACCAAAAATCCTGAGTATGCATCTTTTTCAAACAAAGGCAATGCCTCGAAATACGTGGATTTACAAATCGGAAGTTGTTAGGGTTAGGCAATGCCTCGAAATACGTGGATTTACAAATCGGAAGTTGTTAGGGTTAGGCAATGCCTCGAAATACGTGGATTTACAAATCGGAAGTTGTTAGGGTTAGGCAATGCCTCGAAATACGTGGATTTACAAATCGGAAGTTGTTAGGGTTAGGCAATGCCTCGAAATACGTGGATTTACAAATCGGAAGTTGTTAGGGTTAGGCAATGCCTCGAAATACGTGGATTTACAAATCGGAAGTTGTTAGGGTTAGGCAATGCCTCGAAATACGTGGATTTACAAATCGGAAGTGTCTTTGCAATATGAAGACCGTCAATGATATAATCACTGTTGAAATAAGTTGATCATCGCCTTGAGCGCATCTGTAGAGATAGGTATAAATATTATTTTAGTCCACTGTAGTTGATCATACCACCAAGGTGACCTTGTACAGGTGAAGATTTGTGACTTTGTGGGAAATTAGTGATTGCCATAGCGATGTACTTTCCGATGCAGCTGCTTTGATGCAATTTTGTGGCCCCACGAGGAGGAATTATCTTGTAATGGCCTATTAATCAGCTTCAGAGTTCAGGAATACAGCCTTAAGGACGTGGACCTTACAAAGTTAATATTTCTCGACACAGATGAAAAGGCTTAAATCCATTGTCTGAAGAAGCCTTCTTGACTAAAACGGCACGAAAGATTCAAACAACTAGACCTTGCAAAAATAACCGAAAAACGTTTGTTTGTTTTTTGAACTATCAAACTCTGCAAGAAATGTCACCTCTCGACCTCCTTGGTTTAAACATCAGATAATACTTATCCCTGGATAGATCCCATTTCCAAGCTGGCCTCCAAATCCCGATGCTACAAAGTCATATTCCACAATCTCAAGTACTTTGTAGCACACCTCAAAAACAGATAAGACTCACACAAACAATGCAGCCTAAGGCAAGGCCAGTGGAGTCTTTAGCACTTAGGCTATGCCTAAAATACATCTTCCATGTATCTAATAATAATAATCATCATCATCATAATCACAAACACGAGTAATAATTAATCACTTTCTACTCCCACAATCATATTTAAATATGTTATGAATGTGCTGCCCATTTCAACCCGTATGAATTTAGAATGATTGAACGAAAAAGATGGACTTTGTTTTGAGTCAACTGATGACTTGCATGCAGCGCACACCCCTGTTAAGAGTGGTGTCATTGGTCCAAGTCCTCATCAGTCACAGTGCTCCTTGCCTTTAACCATGCCTTGGAACAACACAGATTCATACTGGAGGCTTGGAACTTCAAGAGCCGAGAGGGTGGTCTAACTGGGGAGACTGTAGACATACCCACCCAATATACACTTCTGATACAAATGGCAAAAACTGGATGGTGCAAGCAACTGGAGAAGGTGAGCAAAAAACAACACTCGGTCCCCAACACCACACCCACACATGTACAACACTCAACGGAAGCTCCACTAACCATACAGCCCACACGCCATCACATGCAACCTCGACATGAACCCAGTCATGTTCATGCAGTGGACACAAAAACAACAAGCAGACACACACTGTACACACCAGATTATGAGTAAATACTACAAAGAGTGGAACAGACCATCAATGATGCGATTTGACATTTATTGCTTAAGGTTTGGCAAAAAAAAAAAACCACTCCAACTGACCCCACGCACCCGGCACGTGATCGAAAATGAGTGGTAGCCTCAGGAATAAAAGTGGATACGTGCAGAAGCTTGGGGGTTGATTGGCCTGAGGAAGCTCGCTGGGAAGTAGGTGAAATGTCGCCTGAAACTGGGTAGGCTCTTGATTATTACCCCATATGCATGTGAAGCGAGAGGTTAAGCAATGGGTTCACTTGTCTGTCTGTCTGTCGGTCCGTCCGTCCGCCCATCCACAAAAATCAGTTTATGATCGAGGAACAACTTTATTTATATTTAATGGAATATTTTGAACACAAATCAGATTGTGAATCGGAAAACAAACCTGCTGTTTAGCAGTACTTGGACTCTGAAATTGTCCCAATTCCACAGGCGCATAGAGGAGTGAAAAACTTTTATACCTACGACATGTCACAGATCTACAAGGGCTTCACGTTGCTGTTGTTGTTGTTGTTGTTGTTGTAGTTGTTGTTGTAGTATAGCCCTGGACAGTTCTCTCGAACAGCCCCGCGGCATGGAGACAGCTGATCGACCTCCCAGGAGTGACCCAGAGATCCCCCACATCCAAAACAAAATGGTGTACCCCAGCCTTCACAAAGTCAAGGCCACAACAGAGTAGAGAGACAGTGAGAGAGAAAGAAGGGACAGAGACAAGAGGGCCAGTCCATGGGAACCAATCGGCACTCCGATCATGACTGCACTGAGCTGATGAATTCGGGCATCAGGGAAGAATGGAGACGATTTGGTCCTTGACTTGCGTTGTGGGTACAGCCAACGCAAAGAGGCATCCCCGATAGTTGCCACTGCTGTTGTTGTTGGGGTTCTTATTGGTGGTCGATTTTTGAAATGTGCACCCATTGGTCGGACAGCTGACTGACCCCACCCACATCTGTCGCTTGACTCCACCCACCATAGCACCGAGCCAAAATGATATGGCCACCATCTTGGTTTTCTGGTGTGCCGAACACATTAGTCCTGGAGGTCTTTGCTGATTATACACTGTCCGGCTTTGTTGCCTCAGATTTCCAATGGCTTTGCTTCGACCGAGTATTAAATTAGCAGTAAGGTTTAGTCAAATCCATACGCACCTCCTTAACAAAATAGTGTTTAGCCAATCCTTTTCAAACATCTTAAATGCTTTAGTTTCGTTTTTTAAAGCCAATTCACTCGTGCTTCATGGCAAATTACCGTACCTCGAATGGCCACGTACAGGTTTTCAAGAGAGAGAGAGAGAGAGAGAGAGAGAGACACACAGAGACACAGAGACACACAACAAATCTAAAATAGATAAATAAATCCTATGTTCGGAATCACAATGAATCTTATCTATCTAATCTTATTCATTCACATGGGAACACGGGACAGACACTGCACAAGGTTAATGAGACAGATTAGAGAATGTAAGCTGAGCCATGAGGCAATATTTTCCCCTGAATTAACACTAACCTGAAACGAAAGAAACCCGGAGATCTAGACTTGGGTCTCAAGAACGTCAGGGGTGTGTTCAGTTACCAAGCCGCTAGCTAGCGCTTGCCAAGCCAGTCGTTGTGTATCAACAGTTCTGAATAGAGTGCTTGCTCGAGTGCTGAAGCCACTTGGTGGGCGCTCTACAAGAAACTTGGTAACTGAACACACCCCTGACATTCTTGAGCCCCAAGCCTAGATCTACTGCAATCTAGATATCCCATCTTACTATAATTCACCAAATGTCCGTCCGTCCGTTCGAAGGTACCGCAAAAACGACTGAACCGATCACAACGATATTTTGGGTGGGTATTCCTAGGACCCCTTGAAGTAAAATAGGCAATATTGTTTTTCCAATATTTCCCAATTTTCCAGTTTTTACAAACACGATGGAATAATATTTACCGATATGAACAGTGATGTGGCTTTTGTTGAAATTCTACGTACCAGGAGAGAGTAGATCGACTCCTGACGAACTCTTCCGATATAAACGTGCGGCTCTGAAGTAACATGGCAGTGTGTGCAAAGCGACTGAGAAACAGGTGTAGCGGCCGCTTCCGTGTTACAGATTCGGCGCACACTCTTCACACATAAACGTGCGACTGAGAAAGACGTGTAGCAGCCGCTTCCGTTTTGCAGAATTCAATCTATTTTCAAAATGGGTGCCATGTACTGTTTAGATTTTGATGATTTGCATGTGATAAGATTCAACGGATGTTTATATGAATCGTTTAAAATAAAATAAAAGCCTTCAATTTCTGATATTTTGCCTTTTCATTTGGGCTTCCCAATTGAAGCCCCGCCCGTAGGGTGGGTACCGTTGCTAGTAGAGGATAATAACATGACCCTTCCTGCCACTCCCGTATGGAGCGGGTGTAACAGTTGCCTGAAACCAGACACAGCTACCCATTAGAGATGTAATTAATATTGAACCAAACCATGAAGACCCTCGGATATGACTTGAATAATACCTTCAACAGCAAGGATGAGTGAGATGAATGGACAGAGGAGGCAAAAAGTATATATTTTTTGTCACAGGTTGTGACTGCAGTGTGGTCACTCTTGTTTTACTCTGGCTGCCTGGCAGTCAAACAAAATTGAAAATCATTCTAAAAAGGAAACTTACTGTTTTTAAGGATGGCATAAAGGACACAAACAACAAGCACAAATAACTAATGTAACGTGTTAGATAGGGTGGTGTAATAGACTGTGTCAATATACTGTGTGTGACTGTGTCAACTGTGTCAATGGCGGTAAACTTCCGGAACTAATTTTTTTAACGACCTTCACAATCTTATTTTAATTATATGCTTGAACACTGTAGAACACAAATCGCCTTCCTAACGCTTCCAAGAATCTCGAGTTTTGCAGTGCTTGGACAAAATCGTAATAAATTTTGAGAGGAGTTGGCAGAAGGTTTGTAATTGGGCAAATGCATGGATAAACTTTGATGGTGACAAAAAAGACATGTCAGTGGAGCATCGTCAGCTCTGGACTGTTCTGTGTGACTCATGGGCTTTGTCTGGTTACAGTCATGCCTGTTGTGCAAGGTTCACAAACAAAAACACACATGTACTGTGCTTGGAAACGCAAAGAAACACGAGAAAAGAAGATGAGACAGTGAGATTCCCAGGCCTATACAGTCACGCCGCTGTCGGAGTCCCACTAGGACAAAGAAGAGAACAAACGGCAAGACGTCCAAGCCCACGCAACCATGTAAATGTTGGAGTCCCACCAGGAAAAAGAGGCAAAGAGACGGCGAGATGTCCAGGCCCACGCAACCAAGTGGCTGTCGGAGTCCCACCAAGAAAAAGAGGCAAAGAGACGGTGAGAAGTCCAGGCCCACACAACCAAGCGACTGTCGGAGTCCCACCAAGAAAAAGAGAAAAGACACTCTGGTACAGAAAGTATAACGCATTTGTCTAAGGTTCTTATTGCTGCTACCAAACAAGGTCCTCACTACATATGCGTTTGCCATCATTGTCCAATGTACCGCCAAATGGTACTGCAATTCAACATCACTACAGCAAAGCATCTAAGGAAGTTTTTCTACTCATGTGTATGCATGCTAGTGTGAAGGGGAAAATCTAGGTCTGGAAAACTTGTGATTGTGCTCCAAAACGAGGGAAAATGCCTGCTCAGGCTAAAACCAACAACTTGGATCTTGTGGATATCCCAACTGACTTGTGGGACCTAAATCTATTGGAAATTGGGCCGATCTCACTGAGGATTCCACTTCATGAAGACGGTGGCAACCCCCTCGTGCCAAGCAACGTGCAATTCACGTGCCAACAGTAAACGTAAGCACAGATCGCAATCTTGTGTGCACCCTACTGCCTAGGTTGCCTGCACAAGCTCTGATTGTCCACATGAAGCTAAGAGAAAGCAGAGTTACTAAGGTCACGGCATGTACCAGTATGTACGACCTGCTAAAATTATTCCTGCCTTTCAGTGGTTAAAGGCAAATGATCCACTGTGTAAATTCTGTTTTCAAGGGAAAGTTTTGGTGACTTGTGTGATGCTGGCCTACCTTTATGGTCTCAAAACCGTGGCAATGACAGAGAGACAACACCAGAGCTTTCAGGTCTGCGAGAACAACTGGGTCAGATGGATTGAGGGAGTGAAGAGGGTGGATATGAGGAGGATGGATGAACTGAGGGAGGAGATTGGTGTGCAGATAAGCTTGACGGGGAGATTGGGGAAATGCTGGCTGAAGTGGGCTGGACACGGTGCAGATGGAGGGAAGGGAGAATGGCAAAGAGAGCTGATAAGTTGAGGGAGCAAGGTAAGAGGAAAAAGTAAACCGTGGTTGAGATGGCAGGAGAGGAGTGATATCAATAGGGTGGGAGTGATTAGAGAGTGGAGAAGGATGACTGAAGACAGGGAAGTGGGGGAGTATTGTGGTGAAGATAGGGCAGAAGCTTGGTACCGTTGGACTTCACCTCATATAAAAGAAAAAAAGGAGAAAAAGACAAAGACATATAGATCAACACCAATTGGCTTGATGAGGCTGCACAAGATTGTGCTGTTCCCTTGGAGGCATTGTCATCAGAGCACTGTCCACCATTGCTACATAGGGAACACGGAACAACCAGATGTACATCAAAGGAATTTTAAGCCTTGGATTATATGTATATGCATACACTTAAACAACCAGAAAATTAGATAGAGGATGCCATTTGACCCATCATGCCTGTGTCACCCCAACACCAAATTAAAAAACACAGGTCAGGAGACAACGATGGTCCACGAGCGAGCGGTATTCAATGATAAAGGACGGACTATAACCGAAACAGGCCCGGACTGGGGGGTTGGGGGCCCACGTGGCAGGTGTCAGCCCCCGACATGCGGTGTACATGCCTATTTACAAAGGGCCTCAATGCGCTGCGTGCGCAGGCCTTTAAGAGCCAGCTGTACGAAATTGTGTGTGGTGCTGGCCCGGAAATGTAAAAACGAAGGTTACTGACCTTGAAATGAGATAGAAAATAATGTATAATCAGTTATGAGGTTAGTTAGCTACACAATACTGAAAATTCGGTTAGATTCCGACAACTTTGAAAATTTGACCTTTGCGACCTTCAAAGGTCAAAGGTCGAAGATTCTGAAATTTGTTGGAAAACTTATATTTCATGATGTATGTGATAATATAAGATCATGTACGACATTTCACCCTATCAGGAAGCGAACAATGTAACAAAACCATCAAAAATCGACTTTTCTAAATTTTGTGACCTTGTGACCTTGACCTTGGGGCGAAAATGAAAAATCGAGCTCCGTGGGGCTAGACACATGACATTGGCCTAACCAAATACCGAAACCCCTGTCAGATTCCACCAACGTCTTCGGAGAAGATGTAACTTGAACTCGATTACCCCCTAAAAAGACATCTTTTTGGGGCGTGGTCCGCCCACAATGTGTGCAATACGCCCACTCTAGGCAGGACACAACTAGATCATGATATCAACCTCCCACCCAAGTTTCATCAAGATCGGATGATATCATCGGGTAGTTATGCTGCAGACAGACAGACACACAGACATACACCCATGACAAATATAGTGGTCACTCTGTTTGATAACTCGTGAACCAATAGGGCAACAACCTCAACCATCCTCAGACCCCAATTTTTCTAATGCTTTGAACAAACATTGGTACATCACGGGTGATTAGACCCCAAATTTTTAAATGCCGGCAACAAACGTTGGTACATCACGGCTGATGAACAGAACGTTGTGGTAAAGTTTCATCGAAATAGTGTGTGTAGTTTCAGAAGAAAAAGCAAATTCCTATTTTGGGGGGTCAAACCTGGATCAACTTTCACCCCCTGTAGACCCCCTTAGATCCCGATCTTTTTAATGCCGTGAACAAACTTTAGTCACAACACAACACATATCATTTGTGCTAAATTTGGTCGCAATCCCATCAGCGGTTTCGGAAAAGAAGCTGCAAGTGTTTACGGACTGACTGACTGATGGACGGACGGACGGACTGACGACGAGTCATCGCACAAGCTCCCCTGAAGTTCGCTCCAGGTGAGCAAAAAATGAATTCCATGTTTTATCGCCATTTTACCCAGCGTCTATTACACCACCCTATCTAACACATCACATTAGTTATTCCTCCCTGTTGTAACAGTGTCCTTAAAAACAGTAGGTTTGCTGTTTGGAATTATTTTCAATTTTCTTTGACAGGCAAGCAGAGTAAAAAATATATATAAAAAGATCACACCCCTGTCCGAAGGAAGAGATTTAGATTGGCATGTTTAATATGAAATACGCCGAGCCTAGAAACGAATGAAACCCTTTGGAGTTACCCTTTAGGACTCTTTAGAATTACCCTTAGGACTCTTTAGAATTACCCTTAGGACTCTTTAGAATTACCCTTAGGACTCTTTAGAATTACCCTTAGGACTCTTTAGAATTACCCTTAGGACTCTTTAGAATTACCCTTAGGACTCTTTAGAATTACCCTTAGGACTCTTTAGAATTACCCTTTAGAACCCTTTCAAATTACCATTAGGACTCTTTAGAATTACCCTTTAGAACCCTTTCAAATTACCCTTAGGACTCTTTAGAATGACCCTTTAGAACCCTTTCAAATTACCATTAGGACTCTTTAGAATTACCCTTAGGACTCTTTAGAATTACCCTTTAGAACCCTTTCAAATTACCCTTAGGACTCTTTAGAATGACCCTTTAGAACCCTTTCAAATTACCATTAGGACTCTTTAGAATTACCCTTTAGAACCCTTTCAAATTACCATTAGGACTCTTTAGAATGACCCTTTAGAACCCTTTCAAATTACCATTAGGACTCTTTAGAATGACCCTTTAGAACCCTTTCAAATTACCCTTAGGACTCTTTAGAATGACCCTTTAGAACCCTTTCAAATTACCCTTAGGACTCTTTAGAATGACCCTTAGGACTCTTTAGAATTACCCTTTAGAACCCTTTCAAATTACCATTAGGACTCTTTAGAATTACCCTTAGGACTCTTTAGAATTACCCTTTAGAACCCTTTCAAATTACCCTTAGGACTCTTTAGAATGACCCTTAGGACTCTTTAGAATTACCCTTTAGAACCCTTTCAAATTACCATTAGGACTCTTTAGAATGACCCTTTAGAACCCTTTCAAATTACCATTAGGACTCTTTAGAATGACCCTTTAGAACCCTTTCAAATTACCCTTAGGACTCTTTAGAATGACCCTTTAGAACCCTTTCAAATTACCATTAGGACTCTTTAGAATTACCCTTAGGACTCTTTAGAATTACCCTTTAGAACCCTTTCAAATTACCCTTAGGACTCTTTAGAATGACCCTTAGGACTCTTTAGAATTACCCTTTAGAACCCTTTCAAATTACCATTAGGACTATTTAGAATTATCCTTTAGAACCCTTTCAAATTACCCTTAGGACTCTTTAGAATGACCCTTTAGAACCCTTTCAAATTACCCTTAGGACTCTTTAGAATTATCCTTTAGAACCCTTTCAAATTACCCTTAGGACTCTTTAGAATTACCCTTAGGACTCTTTAGAATGACCCTTTAGAACCCTTTCAAATTACCCTTAGGACTCTTTAGAATTATCCTTTAGAACCCTTTCAAATTACCCTTAGGACTCTTTAGAATTACCCTTAGGACTCTTTAGAATTATCCTTTAGAACCCTTTCAAATTACCCTTAGGACTCTTTAGAATTACCCTTAGGACTCTTTAGAATTACCCTTTAGAACCCTTTCAAATTACCCTTAGGACTCTTTAGAATGACCCTTAGGACTCTTTAGAATTACCCTTTAGAACCCTTTCAAATTACCATTAGGACTATTTAGAATTATCCTTTACAACCCTTTCAAATTACCATTAGGACTCTTTAGAATTACCATGAGGACTTTTTAGAATGACCCTTTAGAACCCTTTCAAATTACCCTTCAGAATTACCCTTAGGACTCTTTAGAATTACCCTTTAGAACCCTTTCAAATTACCATTAGGACTCTTTAGAATTACCCTTTATAACCCTTTCAAATTACCCTTAGGACTCTTTAGAATTACCCTTAGGACTTTTTAGAATGACCCTTTAGAACCCTTTCAAATTACCCTTAGGACTCTTTAGAATGACCCTTAGGACTCTTTAGAATTACCCTTTAGAATTACCATTTCTAATTCCCCTTTTGAATTGCCCTTTAGAACCCTTTCAAATTATCCTTTAGAATTACCATTTCTAATTCCCCTTTTGAATTATCCTTTAGAATTACCATTTAGAACACTTTTGAATTACCCTTTAAAATGCGTTAGAATTACCCTTTAGAACCCATTAGAATTCCCCTTTAGAACGCATTAGAATGCTTTATAATTAAACACAGTGTGGTGGAAAGTTTCTTCTTCATTTTTGACGGACGGACGGACATAGCCAAATCTTGAAGCGGCTTCACCGCTTAAATGATCATGCGGCTACACATTCGGCTGAAGTACCCGACGTTGCCCTGTGGGGAGGGGGGGGGGGTGTGAGAGAGAAGGGGGAGGAGAGGGGAAGGGGGAGTGATAAAGGGGGAGTGATAAAGGGGGAGGGGAATGGGAAAGGAGGGGGAAGGGGAAAGGTGGAAAGGGAAGAGGGGGAAGTGACAGGGAGAGGGAAAAGGGGAAGGGAGGGGCAAGGGAGAGGTGAGGAGCAAGGGAGAGGGGCTGGGAGGGGAGGTGAAAGGGGAGAGATGTACTGTATCTTTGGGGGGGGAGGGGTTTTACAGGCACCTCCGTTGGGGGGACGGGGGGAGGGAGAGGAGAAGGGAAAGGGAAGGAGGACAAATTTACCCATGTGAAGAGTGCTTCAACTTCAGCGTTGCCCAGGTAAATCAAGGAAATGGTAATACCCTCTGTCACAACCACCGGGTGGCGCTACCCCCCACCCCATAACCCAGCTCCCTACATCCCAGCGTGAAGCCGCAGCAACATAGCTTTTGGTACCCCCACACACAAAGTTGTATTTGTACCAAGAGTTTGGAGTTTGCAACTTAAAATATGTGGCTGTGCATAGAACACACACATACAACAAAGAGAGATGCCATACACACATACACACACACACACACACACAAACACACACACACACACACACACGCTACATGTGCTGCGGCTTCCAATTCCCCATTTCTCCTTTGAAGTTAACTAATTAAACGCCAAATTGTTTCCGTCATTCTTTGTGTAACCCTGAGTACTGTTTAGTTGTGTAACCCACTACTTATTGCAACTCAGATTACTATATTCTTTCATGAAATATTTGTGTGGGGCTCAGCCAGCCCATATATATATATATATATATATATATATATATATATATATATATATATATATATATATATATATATAGTCACGTGAAAAAGTAAGTACACCCCCATGTAAAGTTTTGACTTTTTCAACATATTTCAACATACTTTCAACTTTTTCAACATAGCTATTTGATCTTCATTTCAACAATATTGATAGATAAAGGTGATATAATGTAACAAATATCATGAAACATTTACATTTTGTAGTCCATTGTATAATTTAAATAAACATAAATGCAAATTTCGCATGTGGAAAATGTAAGTACACCCCTACATTTATCACTACTTCAAATACCTAAAATTAGAATCAGGTGCACCAGCTCAGGTGCAAATGATGAGAACATCGCTAGAGAGGATCTTGGAGGAACCTGTCTTATTTAAACCTCAGACATTTCGTTTGGTTTGCTCTTTGTTGTTGAAGTGTGTGGCGTCACCATGCCGAGATCAAAAGAGCTCTCTGAGGCCTTCAGAAAGAAGATTATAGATGCCTACGAGTCTGGGAAGGGATTTAAAAAGATCTCCAAACAATTTGAAATCAATCATTCGACTGTCCGGAAGATCATCCACAAGTGGAGAAGATTCCAAACAACTGCCAAATTGTTCAGGCCAGGCCGCCCCAGCAAGTTCAGCCCGAGAGCAGACCGCAAGATGCTGAAAAGTCTCGAAGAACCCCAGAATGTCATCACGGGACCTACAGCTAGCTCTTGCCACTGTTGATGTCAAAGTGCACGAGTCTACAATTAGCAAGAGGCTGCACAAATTTGATCTACATGGGAGGTGTGAATGAATGAATGATCGTTTTAAGGCCATTTTTCCCCGCTAGAGCAGGGGTTAGCCTTGCGGGCCCCATGACAACCATGGTTCCCTGTTTGAGGCAATGTTTTATGGCCGGATGCCCTTCCTGACAACAACCCTTGGTCACGCTCTTACGATGCGCAGGGATACGGTGTACCTGTTCTAAATCGGGGTACACACCGTGATCATTCATCCCAGCAAGCTGGTACTCAATTTGCCGACCTCGGAAGGATGACAGGCTGAGTCAACCCCCCTGGCGTTAATTCAGCGATCGACCGGGATTCAAACCCAGGACCTTAGGATCCCAAGCTGGCACCCTAACCGCTAAGCCAACACCAGGAGGTGTGCCAGGAGGAAACCTTTGCTGTCCAGAAAGAACATCAGGGCAACACTAAAGTTTGCCAATGAACACCTAGGCAAAGACCAGCACTTCTGGAACAATGTGCTCTGGACAGATGAGTCAAGGGTGGAACTATTTGGCCACAGTACCAGAAGACATGTTTGGCGAAAACCAAAGACAGCATTCGACCGCAAGAACCTGATACCAACTGTAAAGCATGGTGGTGGAAATATTATGGTTTGGGGCAGCTTTGCTGCATCAGGGCCTGGGCAGCTCACCATCATATAAGCCACTATGAATTCTTCATTGTACCAGAGGGTGCTTGAGGATAATGTGAGGCCATCTGTCGGAAAGTTGAAGCTCAACTGAAGGTGGACCTTGCAACATGACAATGACCCTAAACATACTAGTAAATCCACCAAGGAATGGCTGAAAAGAAAGAAATGGAGGGTTCTGGAATGGCCAAGTCAAAGCCCGGATCTAAATCCCATCGAGATGTTGTGGGGGGATTTGAAACGAGCTGTGCATGCAAGAAACCCCTCAACCATCGCACAGCTGAAAGAATTCTGCATGGAGGAGTGGGCAAAAATTTCTCCCAGTCGATGTCAGAGACTGGTCGACAGTTATAAGAAATGTCTACTTGAGGTTGTTTCTGCCAAAGGGGGCAATACCACCTATTAGAGCCAAGGGTGTACTTACTTTTTCCACATGCGAAATTTGCATTTATGTTTATTTAAATTATACAATGGACTACAAAATGTAAATGTTTCATGATATTTGTTATATTATATCACCTTTATCTATCAATATTGTTGAAATGAAGATCAAATAGCTGTATGTTGAAATATGGTTGAAAAAGTCAAAACTTTACATGGGGTGTACTTACTTTTTCACGTGACTGTATATATATATATATATGTATATATTCCTGTGGTTTTTAGAACCCTCCACTTTGTAAATATTGTAATATCCCTTATAAATAATCCCCTGTAAATATTCCCATTTTGGGGTTAAAGGTCAAAGATCGCACCATAGTTAGGCCACGAGCAACACGTAGAACACCATAGGATATTCTTTAGTTATTTCATTAGTATGTGTTTCAGGTAAGGATCTGTTCCCAATAGTTGAATCTGCGTTGTATTAATTAAATAAGAGTAGGCCCCCTTTTCAAGTCATATTGCGGCATAGCCTTCCTCCAAATCGGGCTCCCTTGCTTGCCAGTAGCGTTCGCTGCCTGGCTCAGCCGCCATTACGCACGCGGTCAAGCTGGAGAGGAAGGGCGGAGCGCCAAGAACGAAGGCTTGGCCCCTCAACGCCCCAGCAAGAGGCGGACCGGTGAGCGCTCGCGACCACTCAGAGCCGAGGCCAGCTCACCGGTAGGCGGATCCAACAGGCAAGCGGCTTGATACGCGAGTGGCCAATATAAGCGGGTGCGTGGGACTACTTCAAGAGATGCGGGGGATGAGCCAGATGAGTGAGAGAAGAGAGGTGCCCGGGAGAACGATTTGAAAGGAGTCCTGGCTTGCCGTTTATGAACTATTGGAGGCGCACAACTGGCAAAAGGCATAAGGGACAATCTATTACGGACGCCGTATCCCAGTCTTCCCCCCCGCGATATAATTAATTGTCCGCTCACATTAAACGCCACGTGAAGCTGCCGGCCGCTCGTGCCGCGGTACGAGTGAACACCTGGAGCGTGGACCGGAGCGTGAACTTGGAGCGGGACCTCGACGCCTGTGCCATCTGCCGGACCTCGACGCCTACCACCTGCCAGGACCCTTCCCTTCCTTCTCACCACCACCACCCTTTTCGTGTAAGTGTGTTTGTACTGTCCTGGGAGTGTGATAAAATAAGAGTGTTTAAGGATTGCCCTGTGTATCTGCTTCTTCCTCTTCCTGTACAGTCTTACCTTTCGTTTCTTCCTTGGTTTTGGTTTTGTACATAATTAATAAACCCGTGTTCTTCCTTCTTATTCTTTGGGTTTCCTCTCATCCGGTCGCTTTAGTGATTTCTCCATTGATATACGTGGCACGATTTGGCCAACGCTCAGGATCGGGTTCGTTTTATTGCTAACGGCTCGAGCTTCAGATTGCTAAACCGCTCGGCAATCTTCCATCTTCTCCGTGGCTCGAGCAGAAGTATCGCCTTGCTTTGCGGAGAGGGGGGCAAAGGTATCTGGGAATCCGTTGACCAGTCACCCTGGTCAACCTCAACCCCGCAAAGGAGCACGATATCTCCTAGGACTCGGACGGCCAGCTTAATATACGAGGGGATTAAACCCCCCTCGGTAAGGGGAGCGCCGTAATCCGAGATCCGCAACAATATATATATACATACACTACAATATAAGACCTGTCACTTCGCTCACGGAAATACAAATCTTTGCTGCGATGGGCTAATCTATGGGGGAAGAAGAAGAGAAAAAAAAAAAAGGATTCCTGGGAGATCTTGCTGTCCGTGCAGGGATAACCAACATCACGTGTTGGTATTTGCAGTTTTGACACGCGCGTGTTCATGTACCCATTAAAAAGAAAAAAAAATGGGATCACAAACACTCCCGGGAGCTACCCGAATCCACTGTAATTTGATTTATTGAAATCCGTTAATCCGTTCTCAAGTTATACACGGCAAACAGACAGACGATACGGCTCCTTTCATAATATATATATATATATTCACTTTATCAAGGCACAACGTTTTGTTTTTGATTTCCAATAGCTGCCACTACCCACAACACTTGATAAAATAGTACTGTAAGAAATCATGTTTAATATTGCATCATTCCCCACTTTAAGAGCAAGTACAAATTCGGTGGTTGAGGCTTCCATAGGCCATGGTGTCCAGGAGCGATTGGCCTGGCTTTAAGTTGTTGCTCTTGTTTGGAACTTCAGATATTCAATGTTCCTGAATGGTCTTGAACACCTTTGTAAATGGCGTCCATCTTCGCAGTGTGGATTGGTTTTGGTGGTGGGGAGGAGAGGGGTGGTGATGAGGAGAGGAGTGGTGGGGAGGAGAGGGGTGGTGGGGAGGAGAGGAGTGGTGGGGAGGGAAGGAGTGGTGGGGAGGAAAGGAGTGGTGGGGAAGGGTGGTGGGGAGGAGAGGGGTGGTGGGGAGGAGAGGAGTGGTCGGGAGGAGAGGGGTGGTGGGTAGGAGAGGGGTGGTGGGGAGGAGAGGAGTGGTGGGGAGGGAAGGAGTGGTGGGGAGGAAAGGAGTGGTGGGGAAGGGTGGTGGGGAAGAGAGGAGTGGTGGAGAGGAGAGGGGTGGTGGGGAAGAGAGGAGTGGTGGAGAGGAGAGGAGTGGTGGAGAGGAGAGGAGTGGTGGAGAGGAGAGGGGTGGTGGGGAAGAGAGGGGTGGTGGAGAGGAAAGGAGTGGTGGGGAGGAGAAAGGTGCACCACAGTCGCAGATTGGGATGTTTCAGTTCAAGTTTGAGTGTGCCGTCCCATATATAGCTTACACCAGTTACATTGTTTTACAAACACCATATTAAAATCACAGAAGTACTACACTGTATGGTACTGGATGTGTATGGCAGATGATGCTAAATGACTGGGATTTACACCAAACTCTATATCAAGACTCTCTCGTTATTAGGTGTGGGGAAGCCTATATATACTCACTCACATATGTAAAGTGAGGCATTCTCCTCACGCACACTATCATCCAAGTACGTGGGTCCCAGGATGTAGATCGGAGTCGACCCCATACCCACCAGTATCTGCGCGCACATAAACAGTGCCAGGAAGAGGGGCTGACGACCATTGCCCCGAGACTGCCACTCGCACGCGCTTTGAAAAGAGCGCGCGGCCGGAGACCCCGATGAGGTCTCGAGGCCACGAGTACGGTTCGGCTCACGGTCCACGCAGACCGCCGGAGCGACGGTCTCCGCGGACTCGCGCCGCACCGAGTCCTCGAGCGTGAGGTGAGAGGGACCGATGAAATGAGGGACGGTGAGCAGCACGGCACCAAGGGCGATGAGGGCGCCGCCCGAGGCGAGCCAGCGAGGTCGGTGACCGCGGCCGCCGCAGTAGCTGACGAACACCACGACCAGGAGGCTACCCACGTCGAAGCTACTCACGAGTAGACCCGCCTCGGAGCTGCGCATCCTGTACTGCCTCTCCATGGTGGTGATGACGCTGCTCAGGTATCCGGAGACCATGAGGGCCTGAATGAAGGTCATGCAGCACAAGCACAGCAGGAAGACGCGCGGGTCCGCCGGGTGCCAGAGCTTGCATGGCGCACACCTGCTCGGCTCTGCTTCTCGTGGCAACTCTTTTTCCTTGGAGGAGACGCGATGCAAATCCGAAGCCCCGGGCCCGTCCAGCTCCGGCAAGCTATTAGACTTCATGTCCGACTCGCTGGGCGCGTCGTCCCGCACACCCGCAGGACAAGGCGCCGGCTCGCCCATGGCTCTGGCTCAGCGCGCCATAGGAGAGCGCGCCCCGTCCCAAATGCCGGCCCAGTTACAGGTAGCGCCGCGTCGACCTTGGTGCGTACCCGAGCGCATTTCCGCAGCACGATCTCCTTCCCTGCGCGCACCCGCACCTCAGCTCCGTTGCTTGAGCGGGCGGACAGTGCACGGGCGGACCGGCATTCCTTGCGGTTAAGCACAAAGCGCGGCCGCTCCATCCCGCGCCAGGAGGACCGCAGCGAACGGCGCAGCAGAACTGTCGGGAGACCTCGCCATTGGGCACCCGTGCCTGAGGCTCCGCCTTAAACACTCCTCACTTGGTTTCCTCATATAAACCACCATCCTTAACACTTCTCACTTGGTTTCCTCATCTACTTCCCCATCCTTAACACTCCTCACTTGGTTTCCCTCATCTACATCCCCATCCTTAACACACCTCACTTGGTTGCCTCCTCTAAACCTCCATCCTTAACACTCCTCACTTGGTTTCCTCCTCTAAACCACCATCCTTAACACTCCTCACTTGGTTGCCTCATCTAAAGTCTAAACCACCATCCTTAACACTCCTCACTTGGTTGCCTCTTCTACATCCCCATCCTTAACACTCCTCAATTGGTTGCCTCATCTAAAGTCTAAACCACCATCCTTAACACTCCTCACTTGGTTTCCTCCTCTAAACCACCATCCTTAACACTCCTCACTTGGTTGCCTCTTCTACATCCCCATCCTTAACACTCCTCAATTGGTTGCCTCATCTAAAGTCTAAACCACCATCCTTAACACTCCTCACTTGGTTTCTTCTTATACATCCCCATTCTTAACACTCCTCACTTGGTTGCCTCCTCTAAATCACCATCCTTAACACTCCTCACTTGGTTCCCTCATCTAAATCACCATCCTTAACACTCCTCACTTGGTTCCCTCATCTAAATCACCATCCTTAACACTACTCAATTGGTTTCCTCATCTACATCCCCATCCTTAACACTCCTCAATTGGTTTCCTCATCTACATCCCCATCCTTAACACTCCTCAATTGGTTTCCTCATCGACATCCCCATCCTTAACACTCCTCAATTGGTTTCCTCATCTACATCCCCATCCTTAACACTCCTCACTTGGTTTCCTCCTCGAAATCACCATCCTTAACACTCCTCACTTGGTTGCCTGGTGGTGAACAGCTGTTTTAAAGACCTGGAGGGAGGCGTGGGATTGAAGAGAGTGTGGGAGTTTCTTCCAGAGGTGGGAGAAAAGAGGAATGAAAGAGTGAAGGTTAGCAGAGTCTGGGATTTGGCAGTTTCACCGGAAGAGGATTGCTGGCAGATGTGCATCCTGCAGGAACATTTGGGGGACACAGCACAGACAGAGCAGGGGGGTGGCAAGGCCGGAGAGGAGTCGGTAGAAGACAGAAAGACCACCTACCTGCCTGTGGTGAGTGAGAGAAAGACCCTCAGAATCAGCTTCATCACGGGAGATTCCAATGATTCTGAAAGCTTTGGTTTCAACAGCGTGAAGCCGATCGAGGTGTGAGGCAGGAGCACCGGCCCAGAGGGGAGAGCAGTATTCCATTGAGCTTTTTTTTTGTTGTTTGTTTTTTTTTGTATACAAGATCGAGGCTCGTGAAAGAGCGAACATTTATCACACAGAAAGACAAACCGACACATAACCGACAAACCGACACATAAAACAAATAACATCGGGAGCGGTAGACAAGATGGGGAGAGAGGGGGAAGGACACAAACACAACATTTGAGAGCAGGAACCGAGAGACATGGAGACATCGAGAGATCTGTGGGAGGGAGAGGGCTTTGGGGGGGAGGCATGGGAAAGGGGGTGGGAGAGGCATAAAACATATGGACACTGCCAGGACTACCAGGAAAGAAGTTGGAATTACAAACAAGGTGGATCTGGGGTGAATTAGTGGGGGTAGAAAAGATCAAGGTTTTGGATGGGGGAAGATAAGAGATGGTGGTGAACAGCTGTTTTAAAGACCTGGAGGGAGGAGTGGGATTGAAGGGAGAGTGGGAGTTTGTTCCAGAGGCGGGAGAAAAGAGGAATGAAGGAGTGAAGGTGAGCAGAGAGCCGAGATTTCGGCAGTTTAACCATCAGAGGCTTGCTGGCAGATCTTGTGCGACCTGTAGGAATATTTGGGGGACAGAGCACAGAGAGAGCTGGGGGAGCAAGGCCAGAGAGGAGTCGGTAGAAGACAGAAAGACCACCTACCTGCCTGCGGTGAGTGAGTGAAAGGCCCTCAGAGATAGCTTCATCGCGGGAGATTCCAATGATTCTGAAAGCTTTGGTTTCAACAGCATGAAGCCGAGCTAGGTGTGAGGCAGGAGCACCAGCCCATAGGGGAGAACAGTATTCCATTGAGCTGCGGATGAAAGCCTTGTATGTGGTGAGGAGCTCAGGTGTGCCTAGGAAGGACTTCGCACGACGGAGGATGCCCAGTCGGCGACTGGCTTTGCAGGCCAGCTTGGAAATGTGGTTTTCCCAAGAAAGATCATGGCAGATAGTGAGACCCAAAAGCTTGAGCGACAGAACTTCTTGGAGAGGATTGTTGAGAAAGTAGATGGGAGGGTTGTCCAGTCGATCTTTTCGGAGAGACATAGTAAGAGTGTGAGATTTGTCAGGATTGAAAGACATGTTCCACTTGTTTGACCAGTCTGTGATTTTGTCCAGGTCTTCAGAGAGTGAGGAGGCTGCAGACTGCTGATCTGAGGGAAGAGGAATGGAGTGGCAGAGAGTGGAGTCATCAGCAAAGAGATAGAGAGGATTTTCCAGAGAGTCGGAGAGATCATTGATAAAGACCAGAAAAAGCACAGGGCCTAGCACACTGCCTTGGGGAACTCCAGCCTGAACAGGAAGGGGAGATGAGAGAAATCCATTCAGGGCCACACGTTGACTACGACCAGAGAGGAAGTCCGCAAGCCATGCATGGAGATTTCCATGGATACCATAGGAGTAGAGTTTGGTGAGCAGAGCTGGGTGCCAGACCGTATCGAAGGCACGTGATATGTCAAGGGAGACAGCTCTGATTTCCTGTTTGGCATTGAGGACCTCCATCCATTGTTGAGACAGGAGAAGCAGCATGTCCAGAGTAGAGTGACCTGGTCTGAATCCAAATTGATGATCAGAGATCAAGCCATTGGAGAAGAGGAAAGATTTCATATCCGAAGCAATGATGGATTCCATGACTTTGCTGATAATTGGGAGCAGGCTGATTGGTCTGTAGTTAAAAGGATCTGTTTTTGCACCTTTTTTGTGTAAAGCGGTAATGTTTGCTGATTTCCAGGATGCTGGCAGATGACCTTGAGCAAAAGATAGGGTGAAAAGAACAGAGAGAGGGTGAGATAGAGCGGCAGAGCAGGATTTTAGGACCCGTGGGCTGATGCCGTCTGGTCCAGTTGCAGAATCAGAGTCGAGGTTAGACAAAAACTCCTCCACCTTGTCAGGAGAGAAGGACACAGAGTCCAGGAGCAGTTGGGTTCGACTGGGAAAGGTGGGAACAGAGAGAGATGGGTTTGGGACTAAAGATTTTGAGGCAAACACAGAGTTGAGGCATTCGGCTTTGTCACGAGCGATGTCAACTGTGTGGCCATTTGAGGTAAGGGAGGGGATGGAGGGGGAACAAACACCAGAAACGGATTTGACCAGACGCCACCAGGATTTGGAGGAAGGAGACAGGTTTGAGAGTACATTCTTGAGTGAGGAGAGATAGTGCTTCCTGGCACTCCTGAGGGTAGACACACACTTGTTCCGAGCTTGGTGGAAGGAACTGAGATTGCCTTCAGTTGGATTAGCCTTCCAAGAGGCAAAGGCAAGTTGTTTCAGGGCAACTGCCTCACCACAAGATTCGGTGTACCATGGACGGGAGGAAGGGTAAGACAACTGAAGACGAGATGGGATAAATCTGTGCATGAGAGAGATCAGTTTGCTTTGGAAGAATTCCCAGGAAGAATTGATGTCAGAGGCAGTGGAGATGGGAGACCAATCCAGACGATTGATGGCTGCTTGAAGCCCGTCCCAGTCGGCCTGAGTGAAATGCCAGACTCTTCGACGCTGAGGAGGCTCTCTGAGAATGGCCAGAGAGATGTCGACTTTGACAAGCACATGATCAGAAGAACCGATTGGAGCAGAAGAAGAGCAGCAGACATTAGGAGGGAAGTTTGTCATAACCAAGTCTAGAAGAGAAGAAACTCCATTGGCTGAGATCCGGGTCAGGAAATTGACAGATTGTGTCAATCCCAGTGAGTCACAGAAGTCCTTTGCTGAGGTGCCATGACTGGTGAGAGAGTAACCCACACCCAACCAGGTGGCATGATGACAGTTGAAGTCACCACATATGAGGAAGAGAGAGTTGGGATGAGTGGATAGAAGTTGGTCCATGTTGTCAGAGAGTGAAATGTAAATTGAGTCATCACTGTTTGGGGGACGGTACAGAACACATATGAACAAAAGGTGGGAGCGGAGAGGAAGCCGTAGCCAGAGGTACTCCTGGGGGTGAGGAGGAGAGAGGGCAGTTCAAGGAGAGTGAGGAAGAGAGTTTTTGATAAAGATAGCCACCCCACCACCAGGACGAGGCTCAGGTCTATCATACCGGAAGAGGGAGTAACCAGGAAGAGATATTGAGGAATCAGAGACATCTTGAAGGAGGAAAGTCTCTGTTAAGCAGATCAAGTCTGGATTGTCAGAAGCAACCTGTATGGAGAGATCAGTCAGGTTTGAGCGAAGGCCCCGGATGTTTGAGGTCCATACCGTTAAAGAAGAGAGAGGGGGAGCATCGGGTACAGGACAGGGGAGGGGAGGAGTAGGGTAAGATGAAGGATGAGAGGGGGGGGTAGGGAGAGCAGTTGATAGTGTGTCAGAGATTACAGAAGAGTTCCAAGAAAGGGAAGGATGAGGAGGATGAAAGGTTTGGTGGTGAAGGGATGAGGCAGAGTGAGGGGTTGTTTGAGGGGGGGCATGGGACAGTAGAAGGTTGGGGGGGGTGGAGGCATGAGATAGAAGGGAGACGAGGTGGGGAGGAGGCAACTTTGAGGAGGGGGGAGGAGGGAGAATTTGAGAGGAATGGTATGGGGGGAGATTTGAATGGGAGGAGTTGGGGGGGAGTTTTGAAGGGGAGGAGTGAGGCGGGAGTTTAGGAGGGGAGGGGCAAGGGGGGAGTTTAGGAGGGGAGGGGCAAGGGGGGAGTCTAGTCATGGAGGGGCAAGGGGGGAGTTTAGGAGTGTAGGGGCAAGGGGGGGATTAGGAGGGGAGGGGCAAGGGAGGAGTTTATGAGGGGAAGGGCAAGGGGGGAGTTCAGGAGTGGAGGGGCAAGGGGGGGGGATTTGGAGGGGAGGGGCAAGGGGGGACTTTAGGAGGGGAAGGGCAGGGGGGGAGTTCAGGAGTGGAGGGGCAAGGGGGGAGTTTAAGAGTGGAGGGGAAAGGGGGGAGTTTAGGAGTGTAGGTGCAAGGGGGGGGATTTGGAGGGGAGGGGCAAGAGGGGAGTTTAGAAAGTGGATGATTAATGAAAGACGAACATTGATAACAAATTGGGTTTGTTGTGATTTTCAAGTTAGCAATCCGATTCAGAACGATGGAGGAGGGATGGAATGAATGTGAATTTAGACCATGTAGTGAGGGAGACGTATAAGATATTGAATTGCTTTTTTTTTGACGTGGAATGAGTTGGAGAGGAAATTGAGAAAAGCCTTTTAAATAGGAAGAAAAACAGCGTGTTGTAATATACCACTGAATAAACCACTGAAGGGGAAAGGTTAAACATATTTAAAATAATATTTAAACAGAACCGTGAACAATCTTATATGCACAAAATACCAACGGGTGGAGGGCCGAGAGGGACCACCACGAGTCACGTGAACAGGGCAAAAGGTGGATGGCAAGATGTACAGGGCAAGAGCTGCGGATGAAAGCCTTGTATGTGGTGAGGAGCTCAGGTGTGCCAAGGAAGGACTTCGCACGATGGAGAATGCCCAGTCGGTGGCTTGTTTTGGAGGCCAGCTTGGAAATGTGGTTTTCCCAGGAAAGATCATGGCAGATAGTGAGACCCAAAAGCTTGAGTGACAGAACTTCTTTGAGAGGATTGTTGAGAAAGTAGATGGGAGGGTTGTCCAGACGGTCTTTTCGGAGAAAAAAAAGTGAGATTTGTCAGGATTGAAACACATGTTCCACTTGTTTGCCCAGTCTGTGATTTTGTCCAGGTCTGCAGAGAGTGAGGAGGCTGCAGACTGCCGATCTGAGGGATCAGGAATGGAGCTGCAGAGAGTGGAGTCATCAGCAAAGAGGTAGAGAGGATTTTCAAGAGAGTCAGAGAGATCATTGATGAAGGCCAGAAAAAGCACAGGGCCCAGAACACTGCCTTGGGGAACTCCAGTCTGAACAGGAAGGGGAGATGAGAGAATACAATGATTTCTCCTGTATCACTGGTCCACTCAAAGGGGTAAAACCGCAATGGTTTCCCCCAGATCACTGGTCCACTCAAAAGGGTAGATCCACAATGTTCCCACCTATTGCTCATGTATTGTTGCGGTTCTCTCGCCGGCCTTCTTCCCCTTATCAAGGGGGGATTAATCCTCTTGTCCTTACTGGTCTGGCGGAACCGAGACTTATTACGTCCTTTCCGGGCGAGCGCAAAATAGGGTTTCGGGACCAAATTCTCGCTCGTACCTAAGTACTCGCGCCGCCACGGAAACGAGGTAGCAAGCCTCGCACGAACCACGTGAGGTTGGAGTACGCCGAGCGGTTTGCGTACACGTGATCCGCGCAGTCTCAATTGATGGACCCCAATTAGAGCGATCTTATTCATGCCACGCTTAGTCAAATGGAGAAATCACGGGAACGATCGAATCAAGAAGAAAGGAAGAACTGATGGGTTTAATGATTCCCACACGTATGTACAGTTCAAGGACGCAGGGACACAGAGCAAGCTTAGACAGTCTTACTTATCCCTGGACAATGGGCCCGTCTCACACACTCACACAGGGGATTGCAGATGTCGATGTCCACCAACGCGCCGATGTGGTCGTCCAGGATCGGCCCCGTCCGGCTCTCCGTGGTCCACATGTGTCCCACGAAGATGGTGATAGGCGAATACCGGGGCTCATAGCGCGTCTCTCGAACGAAGGAGATATATCGGGCGGAACGGCAAGGGGCGGACTTTTACGGCAAAGGGCGGTCTTTTATGGCAAAGGGCGGTTACTCAGCCATTCTCATGCAAGTGCGGCAAAACGCATCAAGCTCATCAAGCACAGCGCGTTCGGGCTGCAAGTTCAACACGAGTCCTTTTGCTGTTCCTCTCCCCTGCGAGTCCTTTGTTCCTTTCTCTCACGCAGCAAGTCCTTCCGAGGGCTTTGTGCATCGGGTTATATAGGTACACCCCGCGAACCTTCTGGAACTCACCAGACTCTTCTCACCACGCCCTCTGACGCCACCACCTCTGAGCTCTGCTTGGCGGCTCATGCTTACCGTCATCGCTCCTGCCGCTCCGGCTCGACTCCGCCCCGATCCTCCTCCGCCTCCCTCGTGTTAACTCGCCCAAAATGAACCAACGTTAACAAACTGTATTGAGGTTACCGACGTAGGATGATCAGTGACAGTAGGGCCTATTTTTCTGGCTTTACACAATGCAGAACTAAAATAGGAAATGGCCTATTCTCACACATACTAAGAAATAACTATACTACAAATGAGGCTACATGTTGCTTGTGTGACTATCTATGGGGGGCAAACCTTTAACATTTATTGAACCCACTGTACAAACCTCAAAACCGTAACAGTATCTAATAACTCGATTATTTCACACAATGTCGTAACCTTCCTCTGCCTTTTGGCACAATTAATTTTGTCAATTGTTTTACGTTTGGATAATATTATTAACTATTATGTGGTTACTAGATCTTTTCGATCTAGTATTACAGGATTTCCGCAAGTCATTTCCTGTTCGAAGACGATCATTAACCCTTAGATGCAGGCGTCAAAAATCCTACATAAACGCAGCTATTGGGCCTCGGAGGCCCAACGGATGTAATCGTGTGATTTTTTTTTTATAGATTTTTTTTCTTTCATATCCTTTTTCAATCCAAGTCGATGCTCATGGATGTGTATTTGCTCATAAAATCTGAATCATTGATCCTATTAGTTGGAAGAATCCCATACGAGTAATGAATCTTTATTTTTTTTATTTTTTGAAAAAATATATTTTTGTTCTTGGATTTTCAACTTTTTTTTTCTAAAAAGTTGAGGCTCATGGAGGAGTATTTGCTCAAAAAATATGATTCACTGATCCTTTTATTTAGAATGTAACTGTCAAAAATCCTACACCTATGCAGCCATTGGGCCTCGGAGGCCCCACGAATGTATTCGTGTAAAGTTTTTAAATTTTCATATTTTTGTCACTGAATTATTTGTAACCAAGTTATCGGAGCATATAACGAGGCTCATATTAAGAAAATAATCATATAACATAGTAGTATGACAACATTTATGCGGGGCCTTGAAGGCCCCAGGCCTGCATTCGTGTCAGATTTTCGGGTTATAAGTGAAGAATGAAGATTTTCCCACGAGCCTGCATGATTTTTTTTTTTTAAGTCACTGAATTTTGTGTAACAACATGAAAGTCGGTGACAATGAGGCTCATTCCAAAAAAAATTGCACAGCATAGTTTTTGAAACCAAAAAAAACAAACATTGTGGGCCTCCGAGGACCAATCACTGCATCCAAGGGTTAAGAAAGCTTTAATAGCGCATTAAATGTGTTTCCCATTCGTGCTGTTCCTTCTTTTCAACTAAGCTTCGTTCCCGTATGCTGGACACGGTATGACACAGCACAGACACAACATGACCACAGACACAAAATGGCATCTCGGGAAAGTATGAAGCGGGACGATCCTGTAACACACAAGACACCTGGTGAGCCTGTGACCGTGGGACAAAGCATTCATTTTGTCGACGGTGTCTGAGTGTGCCCGGGCGGTCTGTGTCAGCTGTCGAACGATGAGGGATATTTCTGCTGGAGTAATATAACTGATTTATCAATTAATACAAATCCCTTATGAACTGTCAATTGAAAGGAAAAACAAAACCTGCCAATCTGTAGTGAATATGCGACCGGCGTTTTCATCTTCACGAACACCTCCATTGTCGCCATCTTCGTCTGAATCGCTCGCACAAGGCTCAAAATGATACGGCTCCATAATTCCCCCGAAAGCATTTCCATCACCAATTTTGTCTCCAATAGTTTCTTCAAAATTCCACAGATCAGTTTCAACATACTGGGTACCTTCAGAGTTGGTAATGACAGTGGAATCAGTATCGGAATCCGAGCTCGAAATATGCCGTTTCTCTATGTAAACTGCCATTTGGATTAAGTGTTGAGTGTGATGTGTTGTGTTGAGTTCTGAGTGTGATGTCACTGGTAAAATAGAAAATAGACTTTCGGGCTTTCTTCAGGACTTTCTGATTGGCAAAGGAATTTCAAATTTTTTTCCCTTCAAATTAGACTGTGATGAATGATTTTCAATGATACAGAAATTTTTTCTGTGCTTGAGTTCTCCTTTAGAAAACTCTTCCCATGTGCTTTTTCTCAACACTGTGCAGGGTAAGATTTTCTATGAACTATCTTTTTTATTCTGCCTTTAGTTATTTTTCTCTCTGCCAATAAAGGCTTTTGTGGTTTAGAACCTTTACAAAACACACACATGTCGTTTTTTCATTTCTGTTCCTCACAAGTCTGTCTTTCTTAGTCACACAGACACACACACAGACACACACACACACACACACACACACACACACACAAACACACACATACACATATATACACATATATACACATATATACATACACATTACACACACATATATGTACACATATATACATACTGTTATGTGCTCCTCCCCGACCCCCTGGTCACGGTGTACCTCCGAGCCCCGAGAAGAGTCACGGCAGAAAAATGTGTTATTCTGTATGTCAAAGATCAAGGGAGAAGCCACCCCAATTGTTACTCGCAAACAAATATTGTATTAAGATCACACAAGAAAAACAGTACAACAACAATAGTGTTCAAAAGTACAATCAATATGTTCTATGATGGTACCATCAGTTTTGTAATATATAACTCACTGTGCTCCAAGTGAGTGAAACAAGAACATTCCCCAATGTCTCTTATTCCCGGCTTTGAGACGAAATTGATTCGCTCCAGCGATCGCCAGAACGAGGTCCAATCGAGACCAGAATCCCATGCGGATGGCAAATACAGTCACACAGCCGAAGCTGCACAAAGGCGCCCTCAAGGCACTTGGAAATCCAAAGGCACCCTACAGGCGACTGAGAGATCACACCCTCGGGTATGGACGAAGTAACCTTCAAAAAGTCACGTCACACACACGCTCCAGATCGACATCTGAATGCGGTGAATATGGTCGAAAAGAGACGAAACAGCGAGCGAAGCACAAGTCCTGCGCGAGTCAAAATGGCCGACGACCCGGTCTCGTGGCGCATGGCACGGCGAAGATTCTCTCCTGAATCGATCGCAAAACCTGACACGCAGGTTGACCGGTCACAGCGATGACAACTCTGTTGTAGGAATCCCTTTCCCGGAAACCCGAAAGTTCGCTAGTGACTCTGGCTCACCAACGTTCGCTTCAAAACCCGGAGCAACTCGGCTTTCTTGTCCGACTCATTCGCTCCGCCCTTTTTTCTCTTCGTCCTCCGGTTCCCAATCCGGTTTCCTGTTTCTTTTAACATTAACTTTTTTACCTTTTGAAAACAGCTCATGCACAATAAACCTTTTGAAAGCAATAATAGTATATGGAATCAGAAATATTTACAGTGGATGCAAACCACAACAACGGAAGTGACGAATCCGTAACAATACACACACATATACAAACACACACATCCACACACATATACACACACCTTCTTTTTTTATTTTTGTTCCTTACCATTCTGTCTCTCTCTTATTCACACACACACACACACACACACACACACACACACACACACACACACACACACACACATATATACATACACACATCCACACACACACACACACACACACACACCTTCTTTGTTCCTCACAATTCTTCCTCTTATGATTTTCAATTCTTATTTTTGGTTCACGAGTTATCAGAGTGACCACTATATTCGTCATGGGTGTGTGTCTGTCTGTCGGTCCGCAGCATAACTACCCGATGATATCATCTGATCTTGATGAAACTTGGGTGGGAGGTTGATATCATACCTAGTATCTAGTTGGTATGTAGTTGTGTCCTGCCTAGAGTGGGCGTATTGCGCCCATTGTGGGCGGAGCCACGCCCGAAAAATATGTATTTTTAGGGGGTAATCGATTTCAGGCTACATATTCTCCGAGGGAGTTGGTGGAATCTGACAGGGGCTTCGGTATTTGGTTAGGCCAATGTCATGTGTCTAGCCCCACGGAGCTCGATTTTGCATTTTCGCCCCAAGGTCACAAAATTTAGAAAAGTCGATTTTTGATGGTTTTATTACATTGTTCGCTTCCTGATAGGGTGAAATGTCGTACATGATCTTATATTATCACATACATCATGAAATACAAGTTTTACAACAAATTTCAGAATCTTTGACCTTTGAAGGTCACAAAAGTCAAATTTTAATGAATACCGCTCGCTCGTGAACCATCGTTGTCTCCTGACTTGTTATTTCTCTTTTTCAATTCTTATTAAAAATGTATTTAATTAATTGTACAGTATTGGTTGTTCCTAAACTTAAATATAAATAATTTAAAGGATTGCTGTAAATGATGTTAATTTCACAACATCCCATATTCAACTTTATTTAAATTGTAAACCTCAAAACATAGTTCCTCTACCTAAAGCAAGAACCTTAACCTGTAAGCAATTGACTAGTTTCCTGACTACACGGATCATCAGCTGGACACTGCTCTTCATCGAAGTTTCGATCCTTTCAACACACACACACACACACACACACACACACACACACACACACACACACACACACACACACACACTTTTCCTTTGGATTCCCTGCACCTCCGACTCTACATTCTTTCCTCCTCATGATCATGAAATGATAATGCAGAAATGGAGGCTGATTGTGAAAATCTGATTGTGATTGATTGATATAAATGTGCAAATCCACGTGTCCATTGCCACATTGCCCCATTTTATTTGGAATTTGTGGTTCACAATGCCCTGTGGCAATTTCCCAGAGCTCACTCTCCTGTGGATATCCAAAAAAGGAATGTCATTACTGCGAAATATATTTATGACTAGTCCCATAAAAATGACTTGAAACTGCAATAATATTTCCTCGTGGGGATCCAGCTCTTCACCATAACATTATTCCACCCACTTTGAGAAGCAATTTGTGATGATGTTTGTGGATAAATGTCCTCCTGAGGGGAATGCTGGGATTACTCGCTTCTCGTCACCTTTGCCATATAAATGTTAGTTGTTCCTCATTCTCTTTCATTTCATTCACTCTTCTTGAGCTAGATATAACAGAAAAGCAAGACAGTTCGCCCAGATTTAGCTCTTTCCCCTTGTAGATGATTTATCTGGTACCCAGCTGCCCAGCTGCCCAGCTGCTCCAGCGTACCCAGCTGCTCCAGCGTACCCAGCTGCTCCTGGACTCTGTGTCCTTTCCTCCTGACAAGGTGGAAAAGTTTCTGGCAACCCTCGACTCTGATTCTGCAACTGGTCCCGACGGCATCAGCCCATGGGTCCTAAAATCATGTTCTTCTGCACTTTCACTCCCTCTTTCTGTTCTCTTCACCCTCTCTTTTGCTCAAGGTCATCTGCCATCTGCTTGGAAATCAGCCAACATCACCGCTTTGCACAAAAAAGGTGCAAAAACAGATCCCAGCAACTACAGACCAATCAGCCTTCTCCCAATTATCAGCAAAGTCATGGAATCCATCATTGCTTCAGATATTAAATCTTTCCTCTTCTCCAATGGCTTGATCTCTGATCATCAATTTGGTTTCAGACCTGGTCACTCTACTCTGGACATGCTGCTTCTGCTTTCTCAACAATGGATGGAGGTCCTCAACGCCAAACAGGAAATTAGAGCTGTCTCCCTTGACATTTCACGTGCCTTCGATACGGTCTGGCACCCTGCTCTGCTCTCCAAACTCTCCTCCTTTGGTATCCATGGAAATCTCCACGCATGGCTGGCGGACTTCCTCTCTGGTCGTAGTCAACGTGTGGCCCTGAATGGGTTTCTCTCATCTCCTCTTCCTGTTCAGGCTGGAGTTCCCCAAGGTAGTGTTCTGGGCCCTGTGCTTTTTCTGGTCTTCATCAATGATCTCTCTGACTCTCTTGAAAATCCTCTCTACCTCTTTGCTGACGACTCTACTCTCTGTCGCTCCATTCCTCATCCCTCAGATCGGCAGTCTGCAGCCTCCTCACTCTCTGCAGACCTGGACAAAATCACAGACTGGTCAAACAAGTGGAACATGTCTTTCAATCCTGACAAATCTCACACTCTTACAATGTCTCGCCGAAAGGACCGACTGGACAACCCTCCCATCTACTTTCTCAACAATCCTCTCCAAGAAGTTCTGTCGCTCAAGCTTTTGGGTCTCACTATCTGCCATGATCTCTCTTGGGAAAACCACATTTCCAAGCTGGCCTCCAAAGCCAGTCGCCGACTGGGCATCCTCCGTCGTGCGAAGTCCTTCCTTGGCACACCTGAGCTCCTCACCACATTCAAGGCTTTCATCCGCAGCTCAATGGAATACTGTTCCCCCCTCTGGGCTGGTGCTCCTGCCTCACACCTTGCTCGGCTTCACGCTGTTGAGGCCAAAGCTTTCAGAATCATTGGAATCTCCTGCGATGTAGTCAACGCCGAGGGCCTTTCACTCACTCACCGCAGGCAGGTTGGTGGTCTTTCTGTCTTCTACCGACTCCTCTCCGGCCTTGCTCCCCCAGCTCTCTCTGTGCTCTGTCCCCCCAATATTCCTTCAGGTCGCACAAGATCTGCCTGCAACCCTCTTCTGGTTAAACTGCCAAAGTCTAGGCTCTCTGCTCACCTTCACTCTTTCATTCCTGGCTTTTTTTGCTTTTTGCTTTTTGCTTTGCCTGTCTAGGCTTTTTTTTTTGAATACAAGATCGAGGCTCGTGAAAGAGCTAACATTAATCACACAAAAAGACAAACCGACACACAAAACACAAAAAACAAGGGGAGCGGTAGACAAGATGGGGAGAGAGGGGGAAGGACACAAAAGAGAGGGGGAAGGACACAAACACAACATTTGAGAGCAGGGACATCGGGAGGACTTGGGGGGAGGTGGGAGAGGATTAAAACATATGAACACTGCAAGGACTCTGGGGTGAATTACCGGGGGTAGAAAAGATCAAGGTTTTCGATGGGGGAAGATAAGAGATGGTGGTGAACAGCTGTTTTAAAGACCTGGAGGGAGGAGTGGGATTGAAGGGAGTGGGGGAGTTTGTTCCAGAGGTGGGAGAAAAGAGGAATTGAAGGAGTGAAGGTGAGCAGAGAGTCTTGATTTTGGCAGTTTAACCATAAGAGGGTTGCAGGCAGATCTTGTGCGACCTGCAGGAATATTTGGGGGACAGAGCCCAGAGAGAGCTGGGGGAGCAAGGCCGGAGAGGAGTCGGTAGAAGACGGAAAGACCACCAACCTGCCTGCGGTGATTAAGTGAAAGGCCCTCGGAGATAGCGTAATCGCGGGAGATTCCAATGATTCTGAACGCTTTGGTTTCAACAGCGTGAAGACGAGCTAGGTGTGAGGCAGGAGCACCAGCCCAGAGGGGAGAGCAGTACTCCATTGAGCTGCGGATGAAAGCCTTGTATGTGGTGAGGAGCTCAGGTGTGCCAAGGAAGGACTTCGCACGACGGAGGATGCCCAGTCGGCGACAAGCTTTGGAGGTCAGATTTGAAATGTGGTTTTCCCAGGAAAGATCATGGCAGATAGTGAGACCCAAGAGCTTGAGTGACAGAACTTCTTGGAGAGGATTATTCAGAAAGTAGATGGGAGGGTTGTCCAGTCGGTCTTTTCGGAGAGACATCGTAAGAGTGTGAGATTTGTCAGGATTGAAAGACATGTTCCACTTGTTTGCCCAGTCTGTGATTTTGTCCAGGTCTGCCTTGGGGAACTGCATGAGGAGGCTGCAGACTGCCGATCTGAGGGATGAGGAATGGAGCGGCAGAGAGTGGAGTCATCAGCAAAGAGATAGAGAGGATTTTCAAGAGAGTCAGAGAGATCATTGATGAAGACCAGAAAAAGCACAGGGCCCAGAACACTGCCTTGGGGAACTCCAGCCTGAACAGGAAGAGGAGATGAGAGAAACCCATTCGGGGCCACACGTTGACGACGACTAGAGAGGAAGTCCGCCAGCCATGCGTGGAGATTTCCATGGATACCAAAGGAGGAGAGTTTGGTGAGCAGAGCCGAAGGGCGGCATGAGAACATTTCTCTCTCAGACAACATGGACCAACTTTAAATCTAATTAGCAGGATGGAGTAACGGTTCCAACGGGATTTTTTTTTATTACTCTGCAATAGCAAGATCCCTTTGGAATATAAAGTGGGATGGACATGGGAGGAGCACACAGTGATGCCTCGATTTACATCTCCCCTTTTTACATTATTTCACAAATATGTCGTCACTTTATTCGTCGTCACTGTAAGAAAAATTCAAAGTCTAAAATATGTTCTTTATTTTTATTTAAATATGTCTGGTAATTGTTTTGAAAAAAAAAAGTGTATTTGAATATCGCTGTGATTAACCAAAAAAAGGAGCTGTTATCATGAGTAAAAGGTGAAATAGAATAGTTGAAGTGGCGACGGTAGGAACACATCTCTTTATTCCATCAATTCTTATGAAAAATAATTGCTTCGATTTACGTCGTTTCAATATTCGTCACACCTTTCAGGAATGCATCCCTGACATAAACCGAGGTTTTACTGGTATCGATACTTCTCGAAGCAATATAAACAAATATAATAACTAGAGAGTTCATGGAACACCTTCCACCATTCAGTCTTGAGAAAAGGGACATGGGAACGGTCTTTTAAACTCCTGTTTCGCTTTTCCGAGTCCAATCTATTTTTCATACGAGCCGCCATTTTGTCAGCATGTGCGAGGGGCAAATGTGATTGGTCGTGATAACGTAAATGGCATCCAAGTACTGCTTCAATGCAAGATTTTTGGAAGTGCAAACAAGGTCATTTGTGTTTTACAATGTTCAAATATACATTTCAATTGAAATAAAAGAAAGATTTTAAAGGCTGTAGAAAAAAAACAATTCAAGAAGTTTACCGCTGTTGATGCAGCACCTTTTGCACCACCTTGTTACCTCCGCCACCAAAGGTGGATGGAGGTTATGTTTTCACCCCTGTCTGTCCGTTTGTCTGTCCATTTTTCTGTTTGTTTGTGAACAAAATATCTCAAAACGTTGTCGACTGATTCGGACGAAATTTGGCAGAGATGTAGAGTATGTGACGAGGACGAAATAATTAGATTTTGGTGAAGATCCGGATTCGGATCCGGCTACTAGAATTTTTAACGTGATTCTTCCCCATTAGGAGATAGGGCCAAAAACGACACATAGCAGGATATCTCAAAAAGTTGTGGATGGATTTCGACGAAACGTGGTGCAGAGGTTAGGTGTCTGACAAGGAAGAATCGATTCAATTTTGGTGAAGATCTGAATATGAATTCAGATATAAGAATTATTTAATTTCCTAAGTGATTCTTCACCATTGAGTGATATGGCGAAACCAACATATAGCAGGATATTTCAAAAATTTATCGACGGATTTCGACGAAACTTGGTGGACAGGCTGTGTGTGTGTGACAAGGAAGAAACTTCAATTTTGGTGAAGATCCGGATCCGGATCGTATAATTTTTTAAATGATTCTTCACTTTTTGGAGATAGGGCCAAAACGATACACAGCAGGACATCTCAAAAAGTTGTGGACGGGTGATTTTGATTAAATGTGATTCCGTATTGTGATTTCCTGGTCTACTCTAGGATACAAAACGTAAACGGTTCAACTGGTGGAGGTATGCTCTCTACTGAGTGCCGTTCTAGTTTAACATGTTACAATAGTTATCCATGCCTGTTGTGTCCTTTATGTTGTTCCTAAATCGAGAAAGTTTATTGTTTGGAATGATTTTCAATTTTCTTTGACTGCCAGCCAATGTACTATACTGCCTTATTCTACCAGGTGAGCACCCAGGAGTATTGCTCCTATTTTTATACTGCAGTATCTCTATTTCCCAACCACTGATCCTTCCCAGAACACCCTCTTGCCTCAGTTGAAGGGTCACATTCCTTCCAGCTTACAGCAATGGTTTATTCTTAAAGTCGGCATCGTGATTGTTTGGGTTCTTTTTTTAACCTCTGAACTTTCATCAGCACAGTCGGTCATTTTTCCTCCTTTTAAAAAATTCCTCACCATGAATTTGTAACTTTTGTAATACTTGTGCATGGTCAATTTAGACCATTCTGCATTTTGCCAGTTTGCACTACTTATTGTTTGTGCACTTGCCTTTGTGATTTCAATGCTATTCTTTAACGGCCACAATTATTCCTTCTAGCAACGGTACCCGCCCTATGGGCGGGGCTTCAATTGGGAGGCCCAAATGAAAAGGCAAAATATCAGAAATTTAAGGCTTTTTTTATTTTAAACGATTTATATAAACATCCGTTAAATCATATCACACGCAAATCATCAAAATCTAAACAGTATTTGTAGAATTTCAACAAAAGCCACATCAGTGTTCATATCGGTAAATATTATTCCATCGTGTTTGGAAAAACTGGAAAATTGGAAATTGGAAAAATTGGAAAATTGGGAAAAAAAATTTGGAAAAACAATATAGCCTATTTTACTCCAGGGGGTCCCAGGATTACCCACCCAAAATTTCGTTGCGATCGGTTCAACCGTTTTTGCGGTACCTGGGAACAGACAGACAGACAGACAGACAGACATTTGATGAATTATAGTAAGATGTTCTTGCAGGGTTGGCCGGGAAAAGTTCACACAAGTCTTTCACGAACCTCATGGCCAGGCCTGACGTTCAACTAAGGTTCGGGCAGGAATTTTGTAATTTGTTTCGGGTGCAGGAGATAACTTGCCTACTCTTCGTGAAGAACACTTTGGAATCTCATGCACCAACCAATGCCAGCAGATGGGACGCAGTTTAACACCCATTCCGAGCGACAGCACAAACATTAATTAATTAGTCACCCCGCCTGTAAAACACTGGGCGGGATTGCCCGATACTGTAATTGAAAAGACACACTGCACCACTACCCAACATCTGTTATTAGAAATGTTTACGACTTCCTACCACTCACTGTACATTGTCCATAAACGACACAAAACCTCAGGCACTTCTCAAATCACACCACCATAAAACCGAGAACCACAAGCTCCCTTTGGGAGCAATTGACGATTAACGTGACGTCCCGTTGTCACGTGACCTGGCATTCAGCGGCCCACTTTTGTTTGTGGATATTTTCATTTACGGCCATTTTCCGACAGCTTTGTAATTTTTCCTGGGATATTGGCTTCGAGTATGCAAAATTGTAGCTTTCTCGCCCACTAAGAAAGTACTAAATATTTATGAGCGAGTCGGGTCTTAAAAAGAGCTCTATATATCCGATCGAATGTATCATGTCACACATACTGTGACACAGATGGTTGGTTCTGCCGAAGCATTTTCCAGGCCTGGAGTCATGCTGAGCGGTTTGCCATCCCTCTCCCAGTAGTATCGTTAGGAATTTGATGCTCGATTTGAATTTGTTTTTGAATTTTGTGTCTGTTGACTTGCTTGGTTTGTTTTGTTCTCCATGTCATGCCACCTCTTCTTCCCTTATTTTTTTCTTCTATGAAAAATAAACCCTTATAAAGTATTAGTAGGAGTACTTGGTGGGGGGTGGGGCGGGGGGAGAGGGGAGGCAGTAGAGGGAAGGGTGAGGAAGGGAGTGTGGGGGAGTGGAAGGGGGAGGGGAGCGGAGGTGAGGGGAGAGGGATGGGAAAGATATACTACATATACATCTCGGGGGGGGGGGAGAGGGGAGGCAGGAGAGGGAAGGGTGAGGAAGGGAGTGTGGGGGAGTGGAAGGGGGAGGGGAGCAGAGGTGAGGGGAGAGGGATGGGAAAGATATACTACATATACATCTCGGGGGGGGGGGGGAGAGGGGAGGCAGGAGAGGGAAGGGTGAGGAAGGGAGTGTGGGGGAGTGGAAGGGGGAGGGGAGCGGAGGTGAGGGGAGAGGGATGGGAAAGATATACTACATATACATCTCGGGGGGGGGGGGGAGAGGGGAGGCAGGAGAGGGAAGGGTGAGGAAGGGAGTGTGGGGGAGTGGAAGGGGGGCGGAGGTGAGGGGAGAGGGATGGGAAAGATATACTACATATACATCTCGGGGGGGGGGAGAGGGGAGGCAGGAGAGGGGAGGCAGGAGAGGGAAGGGTGAGGAAGGGAGTGTGGGGGAGTGGAAGGGGGGCGGAGGTGAGGGGAGAGGGATGGGAAAGATATACTACATATACATCTCGGGGGGGGGGGGAGAGGGGAGGCAGGAGAGGGAAGGGTGAGGAAGGGAGTGTGGGGGAGTGGAAGGGGGAGGGGAGCGGAGGTGAGGGGAGAGGGATGGGAAAGATATACTACATATACATCTCGGGGGGGGGGGTGGAGAGGGGAGGCAGGAGAGGGAAGGGTGAGGAAGGGAGTGTGGGGGAGTGGAAGGGGGAGGGGAGCAGAGGTGAGGGGAGAGGGATGGGAAAGATATACTACATATACATTAGGCTGGGCCAAATCAGGGGTGATTTTCAATTTTTCATACAACAAGGTTGTAATTTACCTAAAAGTTGTGGCTGGGTAACAGAAACAAAACCATGAAATTTTTTTTTCAAAAATATTGACGTCTTACGGTAAAACAGCCCTTTACCATAGCAACCGTAACAGATGACTCAAAAAATTCTTAAAATCGATGATTTCTCAGGCTTTGTGTGACCCCCAGAGTTGATTCTGGTACCAAAAGATTCAGAATTGAAAGCCAAGGATGATTGGATAGCTTAACAATGTCTGTGACACAATTCATTACAACTTTTATCCCAAAAACTCATTTTTATCTCAAATTTAAGGCATTTGTTTGAAAAAAAAAATGAAAATTTTGCTTTTTAATCATAGGATAATCATTAATCAGAGCTATAGTCAAATTAAATGTACTTTAAATTAACTTTTGTCGTTGATTAAGCTTTTTTGTCTCAAATTTAAGGTCTGACATTGAACATTGATAACAAAATAAAAAACCTAGTCCCAATTGTAATCAATGGAGGCCAATGACTTCTTAGTCACAACCTCAGTGGATGTTGCCAGTCCATGCAGCTTCTCCCTGACGCCCTTCACAACCCTGTATAGAGCCTGGAGCTGCGCCTCAGATTTGGGGGCCTTGTTAGTGTTCAAATCTGTGGCGAGTCCAAGTGTCCGCTCTGCTGCGTCATTGACAACTGGGAGTTTGGCCACAACTTCCTTGCCATGACGATAGCTGTCTGAGGTGGGCCACTGTGCAACGGGGAGCTTGACAAAACTGGAGTCAATACCCAAGAGTTCAAACATGCTCCAAGAGTCGTAACCAACAAAGTCTTTGAGGGCTTTACTCCCCAATTGCTGTGAGGCTGGCATCTCCTGTATCATGTTATGTGCAGTCCCATGGTACCTGAGCATAGCCCTTCTCATAGTCTGCTTGTCAGATGACGTTCTGTCCGAGAAGAGTGCCAAAGAGACCAATCTCTCTGAGAGGTACCACAAATGGTTTTGTAGCTTCTCTCGGGCCACAGTCACAAAGGACAGAAATTTGGCAGGCCACTTTGTTGGATTCTTTGCGATACTGGCCTCAGCCTTGAGGAGGTTCTTCATCAGGTACATGTCGTTAGATGGTGCATCTGCAGCACTGGTACATGTCAACCACGCTTTAGTGTAGAAGACTGACATGAATGCAGCGAGACTGGTTATGTCTTCCAGCTCTTCGGGTGTGTAGATATCTCCCAGCTGCCAACGGAAGAGTGCCACCTTTATAGTGTATAAAGTCTTGCTCATCCAACGGGCGTGGTGGAATGCCCCAGGAGCTTTGATAGTGATGGTCCTCATACCATCAGGGACAGTCCCTCCAAGAAACAGCAGTGTGAGGTGTGCCAGCTCCAGATAGTCGTGTCGAAGAGTCTCCTTTGTGCTATTGTCCATCCACGTCTGAAGGAAGGTGATGGTGGCATGTACATGGCCAGCCAGCTCTCTCTGTTGAGCAGACACCTCGACCAATGTGTAGTTGCCCTGGTCCAATTCACTCCAAGTGTTGAGCAGTCGCTTGAACAGCTGTTCATTAGGTCCTGTGGTGGGGCCATACACTATTGAGCAAGACGCCCCTCCAACCAATTCGTGGATGTGGTGCCGACACGCCAGTTGCAGAAGACTCCTGCCAAACTCAGTCTCCAGTCTTACTACGACTCCACTCTTGACCCCAGAGTTCACTGCCGTTGTATCGAAGACAAGAGCGCCTATCCTTGATGTGTGCAAGAGCGCCTTGAACGCCCTGATGAATGGTTACAGTAACAACTGAAAGCAGGCATTAAAATTAATGATTGTAAGCTGCTTTTGTTAACTTTTTTTTATTGAAATGAAGATGGCCAAATTTAAACAACGTTATAACAGTTATAAAAACTGGACAATACAAGGTTGTAAAAGACAATTTAAAGTAAATTTAATCTGATTAATGGTTATCCTATGATTAAAAAGCAAAATTTTCAATTTTTTTCCATAAATATGCTTGAAATTTCAGACAAAAATCTGTTTGTTGGATAAAAGTGGTATTGAATTGTGTCACAGACATTGTTAAGCTATCCAATCATCCTTGGCTTTCAATTCTGCATCTTTTGGTACCAGAATCAACTCTGGGGGTCAAACACAGCTTGAGAAATCGTCAATTTAGGCATTTTTTGAGTCGTCTGTAACTGTTGCTATGGTAACGGGCTGTCTGACCGTAAAACGTCAATATTTTTGAATTTTTTTTTCATGATTTTGTTCCTGATACTCACTCACAACTTTTAGGTAAATTACATTGAATTAGGAAAATCACCTCCGATTTGGCCCAGCCTAATATACATCTCCCGGTCCTCACCCTCCCTCCCCCCCACAACCAGTACATGGCGGAGACGAAACCTTAACATCTATCTATAATTCCATTAATCTCTGTGTGTATGTGTGTATGTGTGTATGTGTGTATGTGTGTATGTGTGTATGTGTGTTTGTATGTTTGTCTGTGACCGCTGTTTCTCGACAACCACGGGTCCGATATACTTTAAACTTGCCAGGTATATTGCTGGGGACCCGAGGATGTGCCTTTTCAAGGTTTCATATTAATCGGACAAGTACTTACCGAGCTATGGCGATTTAGCCGTTCGCCGTTCGCTTTGGCGTTGCGAATGGACCAAACCATTGCATGTAAATAGAGGGGGGGGGTTCTGTGGTCGTTGTGAATGGACCAAACCATTCATGTAAATAGAGGGGGGGGGGGTTCTGTGGTCGTTACTGCCACGTGGTTTCAAAGTTTTTTTTTGTTGTTGTTGTTTGCACGCATGTTTTTTTGCACCCACGTACGGGCACGCCCTAGGATGTTTACACACACACACCCCTACACAAATTTTGTTTTTTTTTGTTTTTTGGCAAGGAACGGGCACCCACGTACGGGCACGTCCTAGCTTATATATAGTACGGGCATGCCCTAGTATTTGAAATGAGGACAAATATAATGGAAAAGCAATTACATCCAAATCAGAATCCATCACAAAGGTCAAATCATCATTTTACCTTTTTGTTGAATATACGCTGATGAATGTGTCGTTGATCACATTTCTAAGTATGATGACGTTCAGGAAGAATAAGAAGCCTCACCACCAACTTCGACCGGTGCCAGTATTGTTTTTTATTATTGATGTTCAAATGTCTGGTGATTGTTTTGTAATTATTTATGCAAATGTGTACTTGTATATAACTGTCATTAATCAAAAAGGCTTAGGCACTAAAAAAACATTTTTAAAAATAAAAATACGAACTTTTTAAAATAAAATAATTTTATTTTGGCCTAAAACACTCCCAGGCACAATTTTATTTTTCCTCAAACACAGACAGGCACTCACTGATGAACCTCTGAAAGTTTGACGAAGATCCGTTCAGCCATCTCTCAGAAAAATGGCGACACAAACACAGACCAACCCCATATAGTAGAAGAGATGTTTTCCGATCCTTCTGCATTCTGCAAGTGACGCAGCCAATTTAGGTTTATTGGAAACGAGCTTAAGTACCTGACGTTGCCCCGGGGGATGGGTGGGGGGAGTGAGGGGAGAAGGGCCTTCCTCGAGCCAATAGTCCCGGGGCACGTACTGGTTTTTATTCACCATGTGGCTGCTTCCGGTCATGTGACGGTGCTTGAGGTCAAATGGAGGAGTTTTTGCTTTTTGAAAACCTCAAGCAAAATAAACGTCACAGCACATCATTGCCGGGTTGCTCTGCTCCTTTTTTGTTGTGACTTGTACACCGCTCACTACGGGAGCGGCAGGGGAAGTCATGTTATTATCGTTATTATTATTGCCAATTATTATTACTATGACTTATGTGAGATCAGGTCATTGAAAAGATCAGACCATGCCTCACAATTCTAAATTCCACATAATAAAATTCATTTCCGTAAGGGTGTCGGGAGGGGGGGTGGGGGCGAAGGGGGTGGGGAGCAATATCACCAGTCACAAACCCCCTTGGGGAGTGGGGATATTGTTTCGTAGTATTCTATATCATCAATATTATGCTATTATCACAAGTATTATTAATTTTTTAATGAGAAACAGCTTTGGAAAAAACGCCTTGGAAGAACTCCATGGAAGCGGCAGGAAGGGTCGTGTTGTTATCACTTGTGGGGTATCTAGACTACAGTAGATCTACGATCAGGTGCATTCGTTGATGAAACAAGCATAGAATGATGTCAGAATTCCTCCAAATTTCTTTCACTTTCATGTTAAACAACAGTAGCGACTGTTTAAAAAGGTAATCAAACGTGTTTGTGGTTTGTAATATTTTTTACTTTGGGTAGAGGCCTTTACTCCCACGAAAACGGCACAAGCTATTTATACACATTAACATGGCATTTGGCCAAGGAAAAAACACCCCTTTGGTAGGTAGGATATTATTAGTATTAATATTGTTTTGTAATAACATTAATATCATGCTATTATCATTAGTTTTGTTATTTGAAGCGACGTTGGAAAAACGCAACGATAGAGCTATCTTAACACGGATATACACCTCAACACACAACCCCATTGGTGAGGAAACCCCCTTTGGTGGAGAAAATCCCCTTGGGGAAACGGGCGAAATGAATTCGCTATACCCTACATTGTGTGACCATTAGTCGTCCTGTCAAGTTTGGTTGAGATTGGATCAGTAACGACTGAATGTATTGCGGTCAAAATCGTCAGAAAGATAGATAAACAGACACCAAATTGCGTATTTTAGTATGATTGCTCACACATTATCTGGTGTTGTATGAGTGTGCGTGAGTATGTGTGTGTACTTGTTGTTTTTTGTTATTTTGTTGTTGTTGTGTTTCCGGGGCACGACCATGGGTGGGGTTTCGTGTCTTCGTTTGATGTGAAGAGATGCGGCCATGCGGGTTGTGTTGTTGTTGGAGTTTCCATTGGGTGTTGTACACAAGTGAGTGTGGTGTTTGGGATCGAGTGTTGTTGTTTGTAAGGTGAGTAAGGTTAGCAACAAACGGTTGCAGTTTGTTGTAATGTGAGCAACAGTTTGTTGAAGTGTGAGATACATTCCTGTAAAATGCTGCGAATGTCGGAACCATGAATGGGGGCATTGTTTCAATGGGAAAAGTGGGGCTAGGTTCCTGGCAGTTCCTGATTCATGGAAAATCCTGCAAATGTCAAGGAAATTCCCACAACGGTCAAGGAGATCCCACGAAGGTCAAGGAAAATCTCCGCAAATGTCAAGGAAAATCCATGAATGTTGGAGCATTGTTTCAGTGGAGACGAGAACGGCACTCAATATAGAGAGCATACCTCCACCTGGTTGGCCATATCACTCAATGGTGAAGAATCACTTTAAAAATTCTACTAGCTGGATCCGGATCCTCACCAAAATTGAATCGAATCTTCCTTGTCACGCACACAACATGTTCAACAAGTTTCGTCCAAATCCATCCACAACTTTTTGAGATATCCTGCTATGTAACGTTTTTGGCCCGATCTCCCAATGGTGAAGAATCACATGAGAAATTAAATAATTCTCATATCCGAATCCACATTCAGATCTTCACCAAAATCGAATACTTTCTTCCTTGTCAGACGCCCAACCGGTCCACCAAGTTTCGTCTAAATCCATCCACAACTTTTTGAGATCCTGCAATGTATCGTTTTTGGCCCTATCTCCCAATGGTGAAGAATCACTTTAAAAATTCTACGAGCCGGATACAAATCCGGATCTTCACCAAAATCTAATCATTTCGTTCTTGTCACATACTCTACATCTCTGCCAAATTTCGTCCGAATCCGTCCACAACTTTGTTCACAAACAAAACGGACAAACAAGCAGAGAGACAGACAGGGGTGAAAACATAACCTCCATCCACCTTTCGTGGCAGAGGTAAAAATGGGGACAGCTAGTTGCATTAATATATGCATTGGAGTTTTTTCATTCTGTACAGTGACTCTCGGGAGACAATGTGTTATGCAGCTGGTGATGTCATGTGAAGCTATATGTTCAATGTGAATGGTGGGATATTGTGCGAAGCTACGTTTACAGTGTGAATGGTTGGATTTCCCACAAAGCAATGCTTACAGTATGAATGGTGGGATATCCCACGAAGCTACGTAAACAGTGTGAATGGTGGGATATTGTGCGAAGCTACGTTTACAGTGTGAATGGTTGGATATCCCACAAAGCAATGCTTACAGTATGAATGGTGGGATATCCCGCAAAACAATGCGTACAGTATGAATGGTGGGATATCACCCACTGCTATGTTTACAGTGTGAATGGTTAGATATCCCGCAAAGCAATGCTTACAGTATGAATGGTGGGATATCCCACGAAGCTACGTAAACAGTGTGAATGGTGGGATATTGTGCGAAGCTACGTTTACAGTGTGAATGGTTGGATATCCCACAAAGCAATGCTTACAGTATGAATGGTGGGATATCACCCAATGCTATGTTTACAGTGTGAATGGTTGGATATCCCGCAAAACAATGCGTACAGTATGAATGGTGGGATATCACCCACTGCTATGTTTACAGTGTGAATGGTTAGATATCCCGCAAAGCAATGCTTACAGTATGAATGGTGGGACAGCACACAAAACTATGTTTACAGTGTGAATGGTTGGATATCCCGCAAAGCAATGCTTACAGTATGAATGGTGGGATATCCCACGAAGCTACGTAAACAGTGTGAATGGTGGGATATTGTGCGAAGCTACGTTTACAGTGTGAATGGTTGGATATCCCACGAAGCTACGTAAACAGTGTGAATGGTGGGATATTGTGCGAAGCTACGTTTACAGTGTGAATGGTTGGATATCCCACAAAGCAATGCTTACAGTATGAATGGTGGGATATCACCCAATGCTATGTTTACAGTGTGAATGGTTGGATATCCCGCAAAACAATGCGTACAGTATGAATGGTGGGATATCACCCAATGCTATGTTTACAGTGTGAATGGTTGGATATCCCGCAAAGCAATGCTTACAGTATGAATGGTGGGACAGCACACAAAACTATGTTTACAGTGTGAATGGTTGGATATCCCGCAAAGCAATGCTTACAGTATGAATGGTGGGATATCACCCAATGCTATGTTTACAGTGTGAATGGTTAGATATCCCGCAAAGCAATGTTTACAGTATGAATGGTGGGATATCACCTAATGCTATGTTTACAGTGTGAATGGTTAGATATCCCGCAAAGCAATGTTTACAGTATGAATGGTGGGATATCACCCAATGCTATGTTTACAGTGTGAATGGTTAGATATCCCGCAAAGCAATGTTTACAGTGTGAATGGTTGGATATCCCGCAAAGCAATGCTTACAGTATGAATGGTGGGACAGCACACAAAACTATGTTTACAGTGTGAATGGTTGGATATCCCGCAAAGCAATGTTTACAGTATGAATGGTGGGATATCACCTAATGCTATGTTTACAGTGTGAATGGTTAGATATCCCGCAAAGCAATGCTTACAGTATGAATGGTGGGATATCACCCAATGCTATGTTTACAGTGTGAATGGTTGGATATCCCACAAAGCAATGCTTACAGTATGAATGGTGGGACAGCACACAAAACTATGTTTACAGTGTGAATGGTTAGATATCCCGCAAAGCAATGCTTACAGTATGAATGGTGGGATATCACCCAATGCTATGTTTACAGTGTGAATGGTTAGATATCCCGCAAAGCAATGTTTACAGTATGAATGGTGGGATATCACCCAATGCTATGTTTACAGTGTGAATGGTTGGATATCCCGCAAAGCAATGTTTACAGTATGAATGGTGGGATATCCTGTGAAGCTCGCTTATAGCGCAGCTAAAATATTTTTACATGGCCGCGAATACCTGTGAAAACGGGAAGCACACGGCCACAAATGTAGAATCAGGTCATGCTCGCGGCTCGTGGAAGATAATGTTTTTGCATAATATCCAGTTGATTTGTGTGTGGTGGAAGATACGTTTTTGAACTGTCATGCTCACAGCTAATGGAAATTGTTTCTTTGCACCCGCGAAAAACCGTGAATACGCGCGAGACACAGGGCTGCGAATGTAAAAGCAGGTTGCAATTTATCAACCGCGAATGTTGCGACCAAAATAGACAAACACATGCAGTATTTGAACCTGGAGTTAGGTCACATCATCAACTTCAGTTTAAATTTTTTAATGCTTTTTTGTATACATGAACGAGGCTCGTGGAATACTTTAGATGTGAACACGAAAGCAGGAAAAACTAGAACAATGCGACTGTGTCGCCAATATGCCTCCGCATCGTCCCACAATGGGTGTATGCCCTCGTTCACTGTCCTACAAATAAACAAGTTTGATTTAAATCCCTTCAGCTGTTTTCAAGTATCACATTTTCACCAGCAATGACAGGTTTCACATCGATCGGTGAAGCAGTTTCAGAGAAGGGATTTTAAAAAACATTTTTGGCTGGTATACCACTTCACCTATGATGTCATCATTTTCATGCTTTCATTCCCCATTGGGAGAACTTGACAATGTGCCAAGTTTAAAATTTCTCCGTTCAGCAGTTTCCGAGAAATAATTTCATTATTATTTGCTTTTAATCCAAGATGGCTGCCATACCACATGACCTATAACGTCACAATTATCATTGAGGCATAAAAACCCCAAAAAACTTAAGGTTACATATCGAGTTCTGACACAAAAGGCATCAATGCAGAAGAATGGATCTATAGGGAGCCCTTACAGGCCACAAAGCTCATGCTGTATACAGAGGCAGACAAGAGAAGCTGGAATGCCCTATATTTAACAGGAACGAGGCCATAAAAGGACCCGATTGACAGCAAGCACTTTGGCTGTTTGTGCTTCCCATTGTTGGTGTCTCACCTCTCGCTCACCGTGCTCCTCTCACCACTGCTTTGTCTAAAATCTGCACCAGGAATATAGGTGAGTACGCAATAACTTGATGTTTTGTACAGGTGCTAAATGGGGTTACATAAAATCGAAATGTATGCACCCACCAGCACTATAAAAACATCCACTATCACGAAAGATTGAGTACTTTCGGACTCTTGAGAGACAGTAGTTTGTGATCGCTTTAAGCATTGGTCATGGACTCATTATGGACCTGTGAGACTGTCCTTCGGTTGAAATGATTAATTATTTTTTAAGAAGACTTCATAAGTGAAGTCCTCCGTACACACACACACACACACACACACACACACACACACACACACACACACACACACACACACACACACACACACACACACAATCAATCAAATGTTATTACAGGGTTTTCTTAGTACCTGATTATTGGAGCATCTGCTGTGTGTGTACACAAAAGTAAAATGTATGATACTTTGGTTCAACATTTAAGTAAATCATTCATTGTTGTGAAAATAAATTGTATGTCTTAATCCAACTTTCACTACTGTATTACTAAGCCTCGTTTTGGCTTAATGGTTCAGGTGGCTGGCTTAAGATTGCAAGGTCAAGTTCAAACCCCTGTCAGCCATTGAGTTAACACCAGGTGGGTTGACTCAGCCTGTCATCCTTCTAAGGTTGGCAAAATTAGTACCAACTCACTGGGAATAGGGGGCACTGCATCAGCAGCACAGCCATGCCAAAAGAAAATGATGCAACCAGTAACCATAGGCTGCATACGAAATAATACTACTACTACTACTACCACCATTGTATCTTTAAATGAGCTCATGAACAGATTTCACCAAACCGAACAAAGCAACACCGTGCGTCGGATCCAATCGCCAATGGGAAATCAGCAGACAGCTTGATACTGTGATGGCGAAGAAAAATGGATAAAGAGAAACGAAAGCAGATAATTATTTGTATTACTTTGGTCATTAGAGAAAACGAAAGTAGATAATTATTTGTATTACTTTGGTCATTAGAGAAAACGAAAGCAGATAATTATTTGTATTACTTTGGTCATTAGAGAAAACGAAAGTAGATGATTATTTGTATTACTTTGGTCAGTCGAGAAATGAAAGCAGATAATTATTTGTTTTATTTTTGGTCATTAGAGAAAACGAAAGCAGATAATTATTTGTATTACTTTGGTCATTAGAGAAAACGAAAGCAGATGATTATTTGTATTACTTTGGTTAGTAGAGAAATGAAAGCAGATAATTATTTGTTTTATTTTTGGTCATTAGAGAAAACGAAAGCAGATAATTATTTATATTTCTTTGGTCATTAGAGAAAACGAAAGCAGATAATTATTTGTTTTATTTTTGGTCATTAGAGAAAACGAAAGCAGATAATTATTTGTATTACTTTGGTCATTAGAGAAAACGAAAGCAGATTATTATTTGTATTACTTTGGTCAGTAGAGAAATGAAAGCAGATAATTATTTGTTTTATTTTTGGTCGTTAGAGAAAACGAAAGCAGATAATTATTTGTATTACTTTGGTCATTAGAGAAAACGAAAGCAGATAATTATTTGTATTACTTTGGTCATTAGAGAAAACGAAAGCAGATAATTATTTGTATTACTTTGGTCATTAGAGAAAACGAAAGCAGATGATTATTTGTTTTACTTTGGTCATTAGAGAAAACGAAAGCAGATAATTATTTGTATTACTTTGGTCAGCAGAGAAAACGAAAGCAGATAATTATTTGTATTACTTTGGTCATTAGAGAAAACGAAAGCAGATGATTATTTGTATTACTTTGGTCATTAGAGAAAACGAAAGCAGATTATTATTTGTATTACTTTGGTCAGTAGAGAAATGAAAGCAGATAATTATTTGTTTTATTTTTGGTCGTTAGAGAAAACGAAAGCAGATAATTATTTGTATTACTTTGGTCATTAGAGAAAACGAAAGCAGATAATTATTTGTATTACTTTGGTCATTAGAGAAAACGAAAGCAGATTATTATTTGTATTACTTTGGTCATTAGAGAAAACGAAAGCAGATAATTATTTGTATTACTTTGGTCATTAGAGAAAACGAAAGCAGATAATTATTTGTTTTATTTTTGGTCGTTAGAGAAAACGAAAGCAGATAATTATTTGTATTACTTTGGTCAGTAGAGAAATGAAAGCAGATAATTATTTGTTTTACTTTGGTCATTAGAGAAAACGAAAGCAGATGATTATTTGTATTACTTTGGTCATTAGAGAAAACGAAAGCAGATGATTATTTGTATTACTTTGGTCATTAGAGAAAACGAAAGTAGATGATTATTTGTATTACTTTGGTCATTAGAGAAAACGAAAGCAGATGATTATTTGTATTACTTTGGTCATTAGAGAAAACGAAAGTAGATGATTATTTGTATTACTTTGGTCATTAGAGAAAACGAAAGCAGATGATTATTTGTATTACTTTGGTCATTAGAGAAAACAAAAGCAGATGATTATTTGTTTTACTTTGGTCATTAGAGAAAACGAAAGTAGATGATTATTTGTATTACTTTGGTCATTAGAGAAAACGAAAGCAGATGATTATTTGTATTACTTTGGTCATTAGAGAAAACGAAAGCAGATGATTATTTGTATTACTTTGGTCATTAGAGAAAACGAAAGCAGATAATTATTTGTTTTATTTTTGGTCATTAGAGAAAACGAAAGTAGATGATTATTTGTATTACTTTGGTCATTAGAGAAAACGAAAGCAGATGATTATTTGTATTACTTTGGTCATTAGAGAAAACGAAAGTAGATGATTATTTGTTTTACTTTGGTCATTCGAGAAAACGAAAGCAGATGATTATTTGTATTACTTTGGTCATTAGAGAAAACAAAAGCAGATGATTATTTGTTTTACTTTGGTCATTAGAGAAAACGAAAGTAGATGATTATTTGTATTACTTTGGTCATTAGAGAAAACGAAAGCAGATGATTATTTGTATTACTTTGGTCATTAGAGAAAACGAAAGCAGATGATTATTTGTATTACTTTGGTCATTAGAGAAAACGAAAGCAGATGATTATTTGTATTACTTTGGTCATTAGAGAAAACGAAAGCAGATAATTATTTGTTTTATTTTTGGTCATTAGAGAAAACGAAAGCAGATAATTATTTGTATTACTTTGGTCATTAGAGAAAACGAAAGCAGATAATTATTTGTATTACTTTGGTCATTAGAGAAAACGAAAGCAGATAATTATTTGTATTACTTTGGTCATTAGAGAAAACGAAAGCAGATAATTATTTGTATTACTTTGGTCATTAGAGAAAACGAAAGCAGATAATTATTTGTATTACTTTGGTCATTAGAGAAAACGAAAGCAGATAATTATTTGTATTACTTTGGTCATTAGAGAAAACGAAAGCAGATGATTATTTGTATTACTTTGGTCATTAGAGAAAACGAAAGCAGATGATTATTTGTATTACTTTGGTCATTAGAGAAAACGAAAGCAGATAATTATTTGTTTTATTTTTGGTCATTAGAGAAAACGAAAGTAGATGATTATTTGTATTACTTTGGTCATTAGAGAAAACGAAAGCAGATGATTATTTGTATTACTTTGGTCATTAGAGAAAACGAAAGTAGATGATTATTTGTATTACTTTGGTCATTAGAGAAAACGAAAGCAGATGATTATTTGTATTACTTTGGTCATTAGAGAAAACAAAAGCAGATGATTATTTGTTTTACTTTGGTCATTAGAGAAAATGAAAGTAGATGATTATTTGTATTACTTTGGTCATGAGAGAAAACGAAAGCAGATGATTATTTGTATTACTTTGGTCATTAGAGAAAACGAAAGCAGATGATTATTTGTATTACTTTGGTCATTAGAGAAAACGAAAGCAGATGATTATTTGTATTACTTTGGTCATTAGAGAAAATGAAAGCAGATAATTATTTGTTTTATTTTTGGTCATTAGAGAAAACGAAAGCAGATAATTATTTGTATTACTTTGGTCATTAGAGAAAACGAAAGCAGATAATTATTTGTATTACTTTGGTCATTAGAGAAAACGAAAGCAGATAATTATTTGTATTACTTTGGTCATTAGAGAAAACGAAAGCAGATAATTATTTGTGTTACTTTGGTCAGTAGAGAAAACGAAAGCAGATAATTATTTGTATTACTTTGGTTAGTAGAGAAATGAAAGCAGATAACTATTTGTTTTATTTTTGTTTGTTAGAGAAAACGAAAGCAGATAATTATTTGTATTACTTTGGTCATTAGAGAAAACGAAAGCAGATAATTATTTGTATTACTTTGGTCAGTAGAGAAATGAAAGCAGATAATTATTTGTTTTATTTTTGGTTGTTAGAGAAAACGAAAGCAGATAATTATTTGTATTACTTTGGTCATTAGAGAAAACGAAAGCAGATTATTATTTGTATTACTTTGGTCATTAGAGAAAACGAAAGCAGATAATTATTTGTATTACTTTGGTCAGTAGAGAAATGAAAGCAGATAATTATTTGTTTTATTTTTGGTCGTTAGAGAAAACGAAAGCAGATAATTATTTGTATTACTTTGGTCATTAGAGAAAACGAAAGCAGATGATTATTTGTATTACTTTGGTCATTAGAGAAAACGAAAGCAGATGATTATTTGTATTACTTTGGTCATTAGAGAAAACGAAAGCAGATGATTATTTGTATTACTTTGGTCAGCAGAGAAATGAAAGCAGATAATTATTTGTTTTACTTTCGTCATTAGAGAAAACGAAAGCAGATGATTATTTGTATTACTTTGGTCATTAGAGAAAACGAAAGTAGATGATTATTTGTATTACTTTGGTCATTTGAGAAAACGAAAGCAGATGATTATTTGTATTACTTTGGTCAGTAGAGAAAACGAAAGCAGATGATTATTTGTATTACTTTGGTCAGTAGAGAAAACGAAAGCAGATAATTATTTGTATTACTTTGGTCAGTAGAGAAAACGAAAGCAGATGATTATTTGTATTACTTTGGTCAGTAGAGAAAACGAAAGCAGATAATTATTTGTATTACTTTGGTCAGTAGAGAAAACGAAAGCAGATGATTATTTGTATTACTTTGGTCAGTAGAGAAAACGAAAGTAGATGATTATTTGTATTACTTTGGTCAGTAGAGAAAACGAAAGCAGATGATTATTTGTATTACTTTGGTCAGTCGAGAAAACGAAAGCAGATAATTATTTGTTTTACTTTGGTCATTAGAGAAAACGAAAGCAGATGATTATTTGTATTACTTTGGTCATTAGAGAAAACGAAAGTAGATGATTATTTGTATTACTTTGGTCATTAGAGAAAACGAAAGTCGATGATTATTTGTATTACTTTGGTCATTAGAGAAAACGAAAGCAGATGATTATTTGTATTACTTTGGTCATTAGAGAAATGAAAGCAGATGATTATTTGTTTTATTTTTGGTCAGTAGAGAAAACGAAAGCAGATGATTATTTGTATTACTTTGGTCATTAGAGAAAACGAAAGTAGATGATTATTTGTATTACTTTGGTCATTAGAGAAAACGAAAGTAGATGATTATTTGTATTACTTTGGTCATTAGAGAAAACGAAAGCAGATGATTATTTGTATTACTTTGGTCATTAGAGAAAACGAAAGCAGATGATTATTTGTATTACTTTGGTCATTAGAGAAAACGAAAGCAGATGATTATTTGTTTTATTTTTGGTCATTAGAGAAAACGAAAGCAGATGATTATTTGTTTTATTTTTCGTCATTAGAGAAAACCAAAGCAGATGATTATTTGTATTACTTTGGTCAGTAGAGAAAACGAAAGCAGATGATTATTTGTTTTATTTTTGGTCAGTGGAGAAAACGAAAGTAGATGATTATTTGTATTACTTTGGTCAGTAGAGAAAACGAAAGCAGATAATTATTTGTTTTATTTTTGGTCAGTGGAGAAAACGAAAGCAGATGATTATTTGTATTACTTTGGTCAGTAGAGAAAACGAAAGCAGATGATTATTTGTTTTATTTTTGGTCATTAGAGAAAGCGAAAGCAGATGATTATTTGTTTTATTTTTGGTCATTAGAGAAAACGTCGAAGTTAATAACTCGCCAACTATTCGCAAAAATAGCATCATAGGGTCTACAACATCCACCAACGACCAATGATGGCAGACGGGTGCAACTGCTGATACATCTATCCATTGGATGGCACACATATTGATGCGTTGTCTTGCTTGAGACCCCTACGGGTGACAGTTGATAGCTGGCTCGAGATTCAAACACAGATGAGACAGCACGAAGTTAGCGAGCGTGAAATCCTCCAAGCTATCATGCCGGCCCAGGAAGTTTCACTGGAATACTAAAAGGCGGAAAGATTTCAAATTTGGCATTCGCATCAGAAAACAAATCGACAGCATTCCATGAACATGGATCTAAAGATGGCATTTCAAAAGAATTCTGTGAATAGATTGTTTCAATCTCAATATCCCAGTGTTCCATACAAATTGAAACAGACGTCATCCGGTTCACTCAATCAAGGCATTCTGCCCTTCAAACCCTTTTAGGCGATTGCAGGTCCCTTGTAAATCTGCGGTGGAATCAGAGAATGGAACATGTACAAATACAGCTTATTCACTCGCCTTCTAAAATTAGCCATTTTAAAATCCCTCCTGCTACAGCATAATAGCTCAAAGTAAAATTGAGGTTACAGCTCATCTTGTGGACAATCTTCAACAAATGGCATGACATGGGAAGGGGATTTTAAGACGAAATCCACAATTGTCTGCACACAATCTCCAATTGATTTGTGGATTGACTACAAATTTGAGGATTTTGTTTTCTATAGCCCAAAAAGGCCACCATTAATAAATATTGCGTAGGATCTCTCCACTTCTGGCTGATCGCAAGCAGGACAGTGGACGAAATGCCTTCCATAAGGACATGAAGCCGACTGTATCTGCACGTGAAGCAGCCCATCATGCTCATTTTTCTTTACAGGAGCGAGGCTCATGCAAGAGCAAGGAATAACTGACAGTGGGACAAATATCAAGGGAATTAATGAACCGGAAAAGAGAAGAACTGGGTGGGTGCAAAAACTGAAACTAGCAAGAAAGATGGTTGAGTTAGAAAAAATTAATGTCAATAATAAAGATCATGAGTCAGAATTGGCCACGAGAAGAGATGGTGGTGCACTACTTCCTTCAGGCCCTGTCTGGGAGGGAGAGAGAGAGAGAGAGAGAGAGAGAGAGAGAGAGAGAGAGAGAGAGCAGCCTCTGGAAGATGGTTTCACAAACGGGAGAAACGTTGGTAATAAAAGAGTTGAGGGGTGCATGAATCCTGGATTTGAAAGTCCAAACGCTGCTGCAAAGACACAATGCTGCTGCGAATCATAAATTGACCATGCCCTGATGCGAGCTGTTAAAACACTGAATTGGAGTTCCAGTGATTTTCAGTTTCCAGAAAAACTAAATTAAATTTCAGAAATCAAATGCGGTTTCATGGTTGGTAATTTAATGGAGGCAAACGATGTTTGTTGGTGTCAATATGGGCCACAAACAGGAAGGACTGAGGTGGAGAAGCAGGAGTTCAGACGTACACTGGAGAGGATGATGGGAATGGTTGAGCTGGAGGTGATGCTGTGCATTGCAGGAGCTTTCAACAAGCATGTGGGAGTAACGGAGCCAGGTGAAGAGGAATGTTCTGGTAGCTTTGGTTCGGGAACGAAGAATAGAGAGAGTCAAATGGGTGGTGGAGCTCGTGTCAATAAAAATCTGGTTAGTTCTTTCAAAACTGGGACAGTCACAAAATTACTTAAAAGAGTGGACATCGTAGAACGAAGTTGGATTGGTTGTTCGTGGGGAAGCAACATTTGTGGAGGATCAAGAACTTGTGTGCTTCCCTCTCTCTCCCCCCTCTTGTCTTCCGCTCCCTTTATTATATGTTCTATGTCAGTTTCGTTTATGTTTTTACTTGTTTTATGTATTAGCTCTTACACGAGCCTCGACTTTGTATACAAAAAAAAACTGGTGTGTACAAGGATGTCAGGAAAGGGTGCATCATCTGGGAATAGAAACCAGGTATGGTGGACGGATGAAGTTGGGAAGGTAGTTGGTAAAAAGAAGTTGGTTTGGAAGAGGACAGAGAGGATCAAGGATAGTGGAGGACAACCAGATAAATCATGGCTGTTCCTGTATGGGCAAAATAAGAAAGCAGCAAGAAAACTATGGACAAGGCAAGGAATGATAAGGAAGCGGATGTCTACAATAAGTTAGAAGTGGATGGTGGGAAGAAGATAAAATGGGATTAATATAGAACAGCTTTGGGTGAAGCAAATGGATGTGCTGCCTGTGGGTTGCTCAAACCACAAAACACTTTTAGGGGAAGACTTCCAACCACCCTGACTTTTCGCGCATAACTGTCTCCGGAGATCCCTCATCATAGTATTTTTGTTGCTCGGAAACCTCATCGGTGGTGATGACACCCTCCATGACTGATAACGATCCCATCTGACCTCACTATATCTCCGTGGTTAGCCAGAGCTCATGGAATATTGATGGCCTGTTAAGAGAAGGAATGATAAAGGACAGTAGTTTGCTGTATCCATCCCTTCGACAATTTGCAGGTTATAGAGGAACAACAAAAGAGCTTTGAGACAACCACTACCCTGGAGATGATGGTCCTGATTTGCAAGCGCAGAAAAATCTCTTCACACACACAAACTCGGGAATCTCCCACCCTTCTTCTTCTCCTCCTCCAAATCAAACTGTGGGACCACGTCTCCATGACAACATCATCTGGACACTTGTGTACAACTCGAAAATCCTTCTCCATCTCCTAACAGCTAGGAGTCAAAGCCGCAGAGCCAGTATCGGGGCTCAGGAGGGAGAAGGTGCAAGTTTTGAAAACAGTTTGGCCGGTGGTGTTGGAATTATACAGAAGTTGGAGCGGCAATCGGAGTGCGAGACAATCAGAATTTGAACTTTGAAAGGCAATCGGAGTATGTCTAGTCGGGTGCCGCACCAACACGTCTCCGCTCCAGATATCCAGCTCACCTCATGCCGTGCAGTTCACAGTGGGCTAAGGGAGTGGGAGATGGAGATGATGCCCCATCATTTTCCAGGGCCTCAAGATGAGTCAAGGCCATCCTCCTCTTCCTCCTCATCCCCTTTCTTCTCCTTCTGTTGTCCTGTGTATTCTCCTGGGCAAATGTCATAAAAATTGTGGAATTATTTTGTCATTAATTGTATTGCTTTGTTTTCCTATGACGTTTTGATTAAACCTTTATTTTTTTTTTCCCTTATTTTGCTTCGGCTTTTGTGCCATCAATGCACTTTTACAGACATTACTGTTTGGGGACATAAGAGTGCCAAAATATTAACACTCAGTTGAAATTATAATTGGTATTTCCACACGCTTGCGGTTTGCGCCCACATACAGAAACTCGCCTCGTGCTCCGGTGACCCTGTGGAGTTTATCTCTGGTCAGACTTAGTCTAGTCCCTTAGGATAGGAATAGTCGAGTTACAATCAATTTTAGAAAAAAAATTCAGGGTAAGGGTAAGGCCAAAGATCCTTTAAGAATGGTTTCTCTAAACAACGGAAGCGAATAATAGTCAACCACAGTGTGTAAACTTGCGTCACATGGAGAACGGACCACATGGGGTTTTTTTGTTGTTTTTTTTTTACCAACAATCCGTTAGTGGCAATTCTCCAGAAACTAACTCACCTTCCTGAATGTGATAGAATCTAAATCCCTACTATCCTCACATGAATGGAACAGGACACAACAGGGCAAAAGGAACAGTAGATAGAGGTGGGCAACACCAACAGCAGGGTTGAAGGACAATATTGAGGGGGATTTGGACAAGCATCAGGTGTGGGGATGAATGAAGGGTAGGGAACAATGCATGGGGTGGACAAAATGGATACAGAAGGAAACCTTCAGGAAGGAAAAATTGGAAACTTGGAAGGAGGTGGGATTGGAGGTTGAAGGGGGGTGGGTAGGGGATTAACGAGGGTAAAAAGATCGTGGGTCTGGATGGGATTGATCTGAGATGGTGGTGAACAGCTGTCTTGAAAGCCCTGGAGGGAAGAATGAAATTGAAGAGAATGTGGAAGTTGTTGTTGTAAAGCCCCGGACAGTTCGCTCGAACAAGCCCGCGGCATAGAGACAGCTGATCAATCTCGCAGGAGCGACCCAAAAATCCTCCACATCTCGGATGGTGTACCCCCGCTTTCAGTTAGAAATAGAGAGAGAGGGAGAGAGGGAGAGAGGGAGAGAGGGAGAGAAGGAGAGAGGGAGAGAGAATGAATGATCGTTTTTAAGGCCATTTTCCCCGCTAGAGCGGGGGTTAGCCTTGTGGGCCCCATGACAATCATGGTTCCCTGTTTGAGGCAATGTTTTTATGGCCGGATGCCCTTCCTGACGCCAACCCTTAGTCGCCTCTTACGATGTGCTGGGATACGGTGTACCTATTCTAAGCCGGGGTACACACCGGGATCATTCATCCCAGCAAGCTGGTACTCAATTTGCCGACCTCGGAAGGATGACAGGCTGAGTCAACCCCCCTGGCGTTAATTCAGCGATCGACCGGGATTCGAAGGATCCCAAGCCGGCACCCTAACGGCTAAGCCAACACCAGGGTTACTGGCAACTGGCAACTGGCAGAGAGAGAGAGAAAGAGAATGACAAATGGGAAAGGGCCGGTTCATGGGGAACGATCGGCACTCTGACCTCTGACCTAGCTGCCCTGACGAATTCTGGACAGCAGGGAAGAATGGGGAAGATTTGGCTCCCGACTTGTGTTGGAGGGGTACAACCACCGCAAAGAGGCGTATAAAGTGGAAGTTGATTCAACAGATGGCAAAAAAAGAGGAACAAATGAGTGGAGGTGAGCAGTGATCCTGGATGTAGGTAGTTTCACCAGAATGGGGTTGATGGTACAGACCATGCGTACCCTTTACAAACCTGGGGGAGGGGAAGTTGGGGAGAGAAGAGAGGAGGAGGGGGGGGGAGGAGGAAGCACAGAAAGAGCAGAGGGTGCAAGACCAGAAAGGAGGTGGTAGAATATCTATGAAGGAACCTTGAGAAAAATCCAATTACTTCCATCATAATTATAATTTGCCCCACTAAGATCCTTATTGTTATATAACTGCTGGTATTACACGGATTTGCTGTTTTACTTTTAATATTACTTTTCTTGTTGTGGGAAAGGGAGATGTAATGGTATTACATTAGTTGTGTGGAACACTGGAACCGGAAGTGCTTGCTTGCTCACGGTTTGGAGTATGAAGGTGGAGTTCCGGTGAGGGGTGCAGGCGGTGTGTGTATGGGGTCGTCGACATGAACATGATTCCGGGTGCTGCAATAAATTATCGTTCTCTTTGACATCGCCTCCTGATCTATTCTACATCAGAACTTTATGTTTCGGAGACGCTAGTCGGTTGGAAATCGCCGCCATTTTTTTCGCTCCATCCAGCTTTTTGGCTTTAGCTTCTATAGCCTGTGGCGTACATTTGAAGAATGAACAATGCGTCTTCTGTCATTAAATGAAGGTTCTGTTTTGTAGGAAACAAAGGTTCATTGTGATTGTAATTCATGCCGAGTAAACAAAGTAATTCAAGTTTTGTACAGAACGATCACGGCAACGGTCTACTATACACCGCCCAATGAAGGTACGTTCTCATAATGTCTAATGATTAATGGATAAGAAAGAAAATAATGAAGTCTTTAAATAATAATTAAAAACCTTTTGGTTTTCGCCCGATTTTTCAAACTGTATTTTACATGTTCATGTAATTCGCATGTTATGATGTGAAGTAAAGTAAACCGAAAATCGACACTGGGCGTGAAATACCTGTGTATTTAATTAATTAGTCGAGATGCCGGGAAATTCCCGAGAGGTTTTTTATTTATTTTTTGGTTCACGAGTTATCAAACAGAGTGACCACTATATTCGTCATGGGTGTGTGTCTGTGTGTCTGTCTGTCCGCCTGTCCGCAGCATAACTACCGATGATATCATCCGGTCTTGATGAAACTTGGGTGGGAGGTTGATATCATGATCTAGTTGTGTCCTGCCTGGAGTGGGCGTATTGCGCCCATTGTGGGCGGAGCCACGCCCGAAAAAGATGTCTTTTTAGGAGGTAATCTAGTTCAAGCTACATCTTCTCCGAAGAAGTTGGTGGAATCTGACAGGGGTTTCGGTATTTGGTTAGGCCAATGTCATGTGTCTAGCCCCACGGAGCTCGATTTTTCATTTTCGCCCCAAGGTCACAAGGTCACAAAATTTAGAAAAGTCGATTTTTGATGGTTTTATTACATTGTTCGCTTCCCGATAGGGTGAAATGTCGTACATGATCTTATATTATAACATACATCATGAAATATAAGTTTTCCAACAAATTTCAGAATCTTCGACCTTTGACCTTTGAAGGTCACAAGGGTCAAATTTTCAAAGTTGTCGGAATCAAACCGAATTTTCGGTATTGTGTAGCTAACTAACCTCATAACTGGTTATACATTATTTCCTATCTCATTTCAAGGTCAGTAACCTTCGTTTTGACATTTCCGAGCCAGCACCACGTACAGCTGGCTCTTAAAAGCCTGCGCACGCAGCGCATTGGGGCCCTTTGTAAATAGGCATGTACACCGCATGTCGGGGGCCGACACCTGCCACGTGGGCCCCCGACCCCCCAGTCCGGGCCTGTTTCAGTTATAGTCCGTCCTTTGTCATTGAATACCGCTCGCTCGTGAACCATCGTCGTCTCCTGACTTGTTTACTTATTTTACAAATTATTGTATTCACGTATATTTTATAGAAGTTATGTCCACGTACACTTTTAAATGTACGTTTCCACTTTCGTACACTCAACATATCCCCTCTGAGTTTATGTATATTTTAAAAAGTAAAACCGTGTTGAAGACTGGACAGGTTACGTTTTCATTACAAGTACAAGAACGGCACTCAGTAGAGAGCATACCTCCGCCAGGTGATCAGTTTACGTTTTGTATCCCAGAGTAGACCAGAAAATCACAATACAGAATCACATTTAATCAAAATCATCCATCCACAACTTTTTGAGATATCCTGCTATGTATCATTTTGGCCCAATCTCCCAATGGTAAAGAATAACCTAAAAATTCTACCGGATCCGGATCCGAATCTTCACCAAAATATAATCGATTCTTCATTGTCACACACACACAACCTGTCCACCAAGTTTCGTCCAAATCCGTCCATACCTTTTTGCGATATCCTGCTATGTATCGTTTTTGGCCCGATCTCCAAATGGTGAATAATCGCGTAAAAATTATAGTAAACGGATCCGAATCCGGATCTTCACCAAAATCGAATCATTTCGTCCTTGTCACATCACATACACTACCTCTTTTTGGATTTTCGTCCGAATCCGCCCATAACTTTTTGAGATATCTTGTGTTACACAAGAAAAACAAACAGACAGACAGGGGTGAAAACATAACCTCCATCCATCCACCTTTGGTGGCGGAGGTAAAAAAAAAAAACCCCCGATGTTGAACACGTCCTCAGACATGCATTTACCGATGTTAAAATCTGGCACACGGATAATGAATGATGGCGTGCATATGGACATCGTTTTGTTTCGAGATCAGATCCAAGATGGCCGACTGGCGGCCATTTTGTTACTTAAACGTGTCCCCCACAACCATTTCTCAGACATGCATGGAGCAATTTTTTTCAAACTGGCACAAAGTTAATACATGAGATTATACATATGGAGAAGATTTTGTTTTGTAGTCTGACCAAAGATGGCCAACTGGTGTCATTTAACTCTGTACAGCAAAATTACTAAAACCACAGGGGCTATGACATTTTATGTCTCTTTCTCCTTGTTATAATAGAGAATCTGCATATAAACATTCATATTCTTTAAAAAAAATTCTTATTCTTTTATTATATTAATTTTTTGTTTATAATGTGTATGTCATTGATTCCAAAGCGTATCTTTCGCAAGAGAGTCTGTTGACACCTTTGGTTGTTGGGATGCCATATTAACATTTAGAGATCATACTTTCCATAATATCAGAAGCACTCAGGTTTTACAATCTTGCTTCATTCAGAACCTTTTTGTCCATGGCCAATGCTATGATCAATTATATTGGCCAAACATGCGCATCGGTGTTTTAAAGGATCTAAAGCTTGAGATTATATTTTTGTCCAACAGATTTTTTGTGCTGTCACCTGCAGCTTCCAAAGCCTGTACTATCCCTGAAAGAAGGCAACATGGCTGCCAAAACAACCCTACCATTCTACCAAAAGTCACTCAAAGGCTACGACCGCGAATATCGCAGCAAGGAACTCGGATCCATCATGAGAAAATATCTCTCCGAGAGCACCGAGTCGACGTCCTGCATTCACAGGTTTATACACCAAGCACAAGACTTGCTTTTGTATGGCCGAAGATGGCTGACAGACGTGTTCTTTTGTGTGTGGGATGTCCACTTCTATCTCAGGTAATTATAGCTTGCTGGGATTAGAGGGAAGGTGGGCCACTTGGTGGGGATGTAACGATTGAGAGCGCTCCGCACAGCTGCTGGTGAGGATTAATGCTCAGGGATGCAGTTGCTTCATTAGCAGCATCAACGTGGGAAGTGTGTGGCGGGAGAGCAGTGGAGGGTGATGGTGGTTGTGATGGGAGGGAGTTGGGGAGTGTTGCAGTATTGGAATAAGGCGACGTGGGTGTGCTCGGGGTTGTTTTTGCAATATTTAGTTGTGATCTACCTCTTTTGTTTTGTGCTCAGTATTCACTACTAGATGGCTGGGCTTTAAGAACAGGTGGCACTCTGTTCACATTAAAGCCCAAAGTAAATGAGCAATATAGAATGACTATATAGGTCACCTTGGAGATTGACATGCAATCCCCAGATATAATTATCCTATTATAAGAACACCCTCTGTTTGTTCATTTAGAATTGTTTGTTTGCTTATATCAAATTCCTGTTTTAATCATTTTCTGCTGATGTCGTGCGAACAGTGTGGCTCAGAGGTGGCACAGTGACCTGTGCTTTGCCTAGTATGGATTACATTAATGACAGAATAGGATTTGATAGACTGTTGTTCTGATGTACTGTGTTTCATGTGTTTCATCATGGAGTAACACTGTCCTTTTGGATAAGCTGCTTAATCATTCCATCTTTTAGCACTTGCTTATGGATATATAGGATCCCTAATTTCATGAAAGAGTGCAACATTGTGTGCCGGAACCCTGATCAATTCCAAATCCCAAGCATGAGTACCACTGGAAAAGCAATGACAGATCTTCTTTTGCGAGAGAAATCTTACTTGAGAAAAATAAGAAGGAAGAATAAGAACCAAGGCTCAAAATGCAAGTCTTTTTTATGCCGCCACCCCCGAAGGTGACCGGAGGCATTATGTTTTTGGGTTGTCTGTCCGTCCGTCCGGGTTAAACCTCGTTTGTCTCAGCAATCACATGTCCGATTGAGACAAAACTTGCAGGGTAGGAGCAACACACATGTACATTGTTTTTATGAAAATTATGACATAATGGGTCATGTGGTATGGCAGCCATCTTGTTTTGGTTTACGTTTTGAGGACAAGGTTGTGATGTGTTCATGATTTTCCAGGTTTTCATTTTCCAGGATTTTCCAGGAACATTTCCAGGTCTCCATGACTTAGCATGTTTATTGCTCGGGCTCCGTTAAGGATCGTCATTGAACCTCAGACAGCTTGGAGTTGTAGCTTCCAGAGTATTCCTTGATATGAGACTGCATTGAGAGTGCTTAGTCTGTAGCTGTTTGAAATGGACCATTGCATTCAGATTATACAATAAAGCTCAACCGAGAACATTCACCCCACCAAAAATAATTGATCGAGCTCATACAGTTTCGTTTACTCTGTTCACTTGCACATTGTAATATGAGCAGTTCCATAATGTGCACAAAGATTGCAACTGTGGCCTCTGAGGTCTCAGCCAATTCCTGCTTAAAACTGTACAAGGTAGTCGTCCTAGTGCTAGTACATAGGTCATAGGGCCATCTACAACTGATGCATGCCAGAGGGAGGGAAAGGGAATTGGGTAAATGAGAAAAGGAAGGATGATAGGAGAGAGAGAAAGGAAGGTGGGTGAGTATGGGCGGGATGGGAACAAAAGGAAAGAATGGGCTGACGAGATAATTCACAAGTGCAGGGCCTTCATTAAGTATTCACACCTCCAGACCTTTTCACATTTTGCTGTGTAACAACCTGAATTTAAAATGGGTGAAATTGAGATTTTTTCTGTCACTAATCTATACATAATACCCCATAATGTCAAAGTGGAATTATTATTTTTTGAAATTTTTTAACAAAATAATTAAAAATTCAATACAGAAATATCCAATTTGCATAAGTATTCAATCCCCTGAGTCATTACTTAGTAGAAGCGCTCTTGGCAGTGATTACCCCATTCGAGTCTTCTTGGGTATGCCTGTATCAGCTTTGCACATCTGGATTTGGGGAATTTCTCCCACTCTTCCTTACAGATTTGCTCAAGCTCTGTCAAGTTGGATGGGGAGCGTCGGTGAGCAGCAATCTTCAAGTCTTTCCACAGATTCTCAATGGGATTCAAGTCTGGGCTTTGGCCGGGCCACTCACGGACTTTCACATTCTTTTTCTGAAGCCATTCCAGTGTTGCTTTGGTTGTATGCTTGCGGTTATTGTCCTATTGGAACATAAATCTTCACTTTTGCGAACATAAATCTTTTTTGCGAAATCAATCACCGAGCTCATATCTAAGGTCTTTTGCACTCTGAAGCAGGGTCTCCCCAAGGATTTGCCTATATTTGGCTCTATTCATTGTTTCCTCTATCCTTACAAGTCTCCCAGTCCATGCTCTTCCGCAGATCTATGCCTCCTCACAATTCTATCTCGGAATTCTACAGACAGTTCCTTGGACTTCATGGTTGAGTTTCTTTCTGCTCTGACATGCACTGTCAACTGTGGGACTTTATATAGCATGGTTGCCATGCATCATTAAAAGTCATTATATTTGAACCTCTGGCTTTAAGGCCATTAAAAGTCATTATATTTACTCTAATGTCATTAAAAGTCATTAGATTTGGGAATTTGGGGAAAAGTGCATATGGAATATTAACTTAATTTTTCATCATAAAAAAAATGGCTGAGTATTTGATATTATGTTGCCAAACAGGACCACTGGTGGATCCAGGAGCAGGTGCAGGGGGGGGGGGGGGGCCCGGATTTTCGACAATATATGATAAGCTATGAATATCCTGGAACGACCCTCGTGTCCAGATTATTTTGAATAAGGAACATTCCAGGCAGATTACCAACGCTCAGAGGTTTTAAATCACTTTTTCTTTATTATAAAACACTCCAAGAGTGACAGTAAAAAACCATGCTTTCTTCACATAAATTTCGTCACGGGAATTCTTCCGGATTATTTGTAGTTCATTGGCTTAATTAACTTAAATCAAAACAATCATTTCGGAACTACACAAATCAGAAATTCCACATCAGAAAGCCCCAGTAGAACTACACAAAAACATGCCGCATGCACACACACACACACACACACACACACACGTGCGCACACACACACACACACACACACACACACGCGCACACACACACACATCCACACAGACACGCACACACCCACACATCCACACACACAAACACACTATCAAGCACACACAAACACAGACACGCACACATGGTAGTGTCCATAGATACGATTGGCAGGAACCTCCATCCCCTCCCCCAAAATGCACAGTGGTAGTGTCCATAGATAATATTGGCAGGAACCTCCATCCCCTCCCCCAAAATGCACAGTGGTAGTGTCCATAGATAATATTGGCAGGAACCTCCATCCCTTCCCCCAAATCGCACAGTGGTAGTGTCCATCTATCTATATAATAATACCGTAAGGACTCGACTTTGTTATCCCTTTTACGCCCCACCCAGTGACCCGATGCCCATGGCACTCATGGATTTACGATCTACGAACCACGCTCTTTGTTTATCACGTACAGCCATACTCGAAAAATCTGAATTAGCCGACGTTGGGGCCCAAAAGCATCCGATTAACTGCCGATACGATGCCATCTTACGACGCCATCGTATTGGCGTCTGCTGGGCGAAGGCGAAGCGAGCCGTCCGCTGATTGGACAGTCGAGTGGTGTGAACATGGGTGGTGTGAACCAAATGGTCTTTTTATTCCCTTGAACATTTTAAATTAAGATATATAAGGAAACGTCTTTATCGTCATTTTAATAAAGTTAAATGGAGTGACGTTGCGATACTCGGGGTGCGTTGCATAAATCCTCATAACTCAGAGAGGTGTAGCAGGTGGCGAGACGTAAGGAAGCTTAAAGATAACGAGCTGAAACAGACGAACGATATGTCAATCTCTTTCTACACCGAACGGAAATAAAAGTATGAGAGCGGGAAGGCATGGCCTGAGCACTTCGAGCAGTGAGGACTGATTGGACTTAACTTAAAGAGAAAAAATTGGAGCTTAACGGAAGAAGAAGATCCCATGAGCGCTCCCCTATGCCATCCATAATGGTACACTCTATCCATACACCACATCCTCCCTTCCGTGGATGTTCCACGGGTTTCACGTCTTTATCGTCATTTTAATAAAGTTAAATGGAGTGACGTTGCGATACTCGGGGTGCGTTGCATAAATCCTCGTAACTCAGAGAGGTGTAGCAGGTGGCGAGACGTAAGGAAGCTTAAAGATAACGAGCTGAAAACAGACGAACGATATGTCAATCTCTTTCTACACAGAACGGAAATAAAAGTATGAGAGCGGGAAGGCATGGCCTGAGCACTTCGAACAGAGAGGACTGATTGGACTTAACTTAAAGAGAAAAAATTGGAGCTTAACGGAAGAAGAAGATCCCATGAGCGCTCCCCTATGCCATCCATAATGGTACACTCTATCCATACACCACATCTTCCCTTCCGTGGATGTTCCACGGGTTTCGGCTAGTAGATAATATTGGCAGGAACCTCCATCCCCTCCCCCAAAATGCACAGTGGTAGTGTCCATAGATAATATTGGCAGGAACCTCTATCCCCTCCCCCAAAATGCACAGTGGTAGTGTCCATAGATAAGATTGGCAGGAACCTCCATCCCCTCCCCCAAAATGCACAGTGGTAGTGTCCATAGATAATCAATTAACAGGGGACTGCTCCTCTGCCTCCTCATGACTTCCCATTCAGTTATCTTTCTTTCCCTCGGTCTCTCTGTAGCCGCTGCTTGGAGAAGTTGTCACAAGAAGATCGAGTAAAACTGAAAACGACGGCCGGCCCAGACAGCATTTCCTGGAGTACAGTTATCATGACAGCATATGTTGCCATATAGACCGCCATCTTGTTAAGCGGTGACGAGTGCTCCATTCCGTTGGACGGCTTGCTTTACGGAACACCCTTGGAGACCCTTTTTCAGAAACTGCCAATTTAATTAATTAATCTGACAGATTAGTCTTAGATTGTACACATTATTCCTGCTGTCATCAATTGAATGAACTTGTTTTTATGTTTAACAGCGCTGAACATGAAGAAGCCCGTGCAGAAGTGTCTGAGGTGTCCAAGCGAAGGGGCACGGATTTTGATGCACTCAGGTGGAGGGTAAGCAGCCAGGATCTTTACTTCAGATTAGCCGACATACATGAAACTTATTCACAATTTTCCAACAGATACACCAGATTTCATTTCAGTCTGGACGTTTTTTTCGTTTTGATGTCATCACTCTTGATGTCAAAAATAACTTATGTCTCTGTTAGGTGATGTTGGATACAGTGCTTTTTTAACGTTTAAAATGAAATTAAACACGTAGAGCTACATTCAAAGTACACCGCGCTCGTACCAAACAAATAAATACCATATCCTCAAGCGAGCGACATTGTCGAGGTGACTTCAGCGCGTGTTTCTAATACAGTTGTTTTCAATACAATTGTTTTGAATACAATTGTTTCCAATACAATGTTTCCAATACAGTTGTTTTCAATACAATTGTTTTGAATACAATTGTTTCGTATACAATGTTTCCAATACAGTTGTTTTCAATACACTTGTTTCCAATACAGTTGTTTTCAATACAATTGTTTCGTATACAATGTTTCCAATACAGTTGTTTTCAATACCCTTGTTTTGAATACAATTGTTTCGAATACAATGTTTCCAATACAGTTGTTTTCAATACAATTGTTTCGAATCCAATGTTTCCAATACAATTGTTTTCAATACAATTGTTTCGAATGCATTGTTTCCAATACAGTTGTTTTCAATACAATTGTTTCGTATACAATGTTTCCAATACAGTTGTTTTCAATACACTTGTTTCGAATACATTGTTTCCAATACAGTTGTTTTCAATACAATTGTTTCGTATGCAATGTTTCCAATACAGTTGTTTTTAATACAATTGTTTCGTATACAATGTTTCCAATACAGTTGTTTTTAATACAATTGTTTTGAATACAATGTTTCCAATACAGTTGTTTTCAATACAATTGTTTTGAATACATTGTTTCCAATACAGTTGTTTTCAATACAATTGTTTCATATACAATGTTTCCAATACAGTTGTTTTCAATACAATTGTTTCGAATACAGTGTTTCCAATACAGTTGTTTTCAATACAATTGTTTTCAATACAATTGTTTCGAATACAATGTTTACAATACAGTTGTTTTCAATACAATTGTTTCGTATAAAATGTTTCCAATACAGTTGTTTTCAATACAATTGTTTCGTATACAATGTTTCCAATACAGTTGTTTTTAATACAATTGTTTCGAATACAATGTTTCCAATACAGTTGTTTTCAATACAATTGTTTCGAATACATTGTTTCCAATACAGTTGTTTTCAATACAATTGTTTCATATACAATGTTTCCAATACAGTTGTTTTCAATACAATTGTTTCGAATACAGTGTTTCCAATACAGTTGTTTTCAATACAATTGTTTTCAATACAATTGTTTTCAATACAATTGTTTCGAATACAATGTTTACAATACAGTTGTTTTCAATACAATTGTTTCGAATACAATGTTTCCAATACAGTTGTTTTCAATACAATTGTTTCCAATACAGTTGTTTTCAATACAATTGTTTCCAATACAATGTTTCCAATACAGCTGTTTTCAATACAATTGTTTCCAATACAGTTGTTTCCAATACAGTTGTTTTCAATACAATTGTTTCCAATACAGTTGTTTCCAATACAGTTGTATCCAGTAGAATGTTTCCAATACAATTGTTTCCAATACAGTTGTTTCCAATACAGTTGTATCCAGTATAATGTTTCCAATACAATTGTTTCCAATACAATTGTATCCAGTATAATGTTTCCAATACAATTGTTTCCAATACAATTGTTTCCAATACAATTGTATCCAGTATAATGTTTCCAATACAATTGTTTCCAATGCAATTGTATCCAGTATAATGTTTCCAATACAATTGTTTCCAATACAATTGTTTCCAATACAATTGTTTCCAATACAATTGTATCCAGTATAATGTTTCCAATACAATTGTTTCCAATACAATTCAGAAATGAGGCCCAAAATGATATATAGCACAATATTTCAAAAAGTTGTTGACGGATTTTGACAAAACTAGGTGTATGAATTTGTTAGGAGACAAGAACAAGCTGATTCGATTTTGGTTCAGGTACGGAGGCAGATCCGGCCTATCAGTGGGATACAAAAGGTAAACTGTTCACCCTGGTGGTGGTATGTGTTGTACCGAGTACCGTTCCAGTCTTTTCTGTGTTTATATAATGCGTTTTCCATAATACGAGGGCAAATTATTTCTATGTTTCCAGCTTTTGGAGAGTGATGACTACCAAGAGAAGAAGGATCATGAGCAGGTTCCACGACTGCCTGAGTTCCTGATAAAGCCTCGGTCACGGGTTGTTTGGGAGAAGTCAAATGCGAAGTTCACTTGCACTCTCCAGGGTTTTCCAGAACCACGAATTCTATGGTGAGTTTAAGATGTTAGCCACGTTTTGAATACAGCATACCATCATAAAGTGGGTCGGGGAGGGAAGCGTGTCCCCTCAACTCTACACTTGGTGCAGTGGAGAGGGGGCAAATGTATCCCCACCCGCCATCTTTCACATCTAAAGTTTTAAGACAAGCCACCATAATTATGATGGAGCATACATTTCCAAACTCCTCTCCAATTAAATTGGTGCTTCACTCTTTGTTCATGATCAATCCACCATTTTTATAGTAAAATATGGATCTCAGACCCTTCACCATGGTTTGGTGGCATGTAACTTTTTATATACTGTTACGGACCGCGGATAAGATGTTAATTTGCCGAGCGGATGGCGCCGCGGCCCGAACCGTTTTTACAATGACTAGACCCGATTCTGAACGTTGGCCAAATCGTGCCACAGATATTCAATTTGGAAAAGACAAAGACGACACGGATGTGAAGAAGAAGAAGAAGAAGAAGACAAAAAGGGTTTGAAATACGAATATAATTTATTACTATTTGCAGGACCAAAAGAAACCAAGGAAGAAGGAAGGATAATAAAATAATGACAGAAGGAATCAAGGAGACACAGTGAAAATTCTAGCTTATCTACACAGGCTTAACTTATACCCTGGACAGAACAAACAAAAGACGGACTCGCACGAATGGGGAAATTACAGGCAGGAATGGAAGGACTGGAAGGAGAGGAACGCTCCGCTCGAACCGGAGCACGGTCGGCCCGGGAGTCAGCAGCCGCCGCCCTTCCTCGATCGGCACGTCCAGCTGCCGCCGTCAACGCCCTAGCTGCGGTCGTGCGGGCTGCCGCGATACGGGCACCCTGGCGGAGTCAAAGCTGCTGGTGGAGCCACAACTGCTGGTGGAGCCAAACTGCTGGTGGAGCCAAACTGCTGGTGGAGCCAAACTGCTGGTGGAGCCAAACTGCTGGTGGAGCCAAACTACTGGTGGGGCGCAACTCTTTCTTGGCACTTGTCTCTTTTACGCAACCCTCCTTCGACTCCTTCTCATCACTCCCTTCAAGGCTTCCGCGTGCACTTTTTATAACCCCGCCGGCGATCAAGCCGCCGGCCTCCAGGACACGCCCATCGGTGAGCTCGCCTCGGCCCTGATTGGTCGGCCCGGGCCCTCTGGCTCCACCCTTGATGACGATGGGCGGGCACGCCCAGGATTCGGCAGCTCCTCCCCCTTCTTCTCCAAGCCTACCTCGTGGCTAATGGAGTCGCGGTGAATGCAGTTGGCAATTGAGGCTTTATTAATTGAAAATGAAAGGGGATCTATCTATTTGAATTCGGTGCAATGGAGTGTCAATTAATGGAAGACACGGCCTTAACCTACATAGAATAAGGAAATAAACTACCAACAAGGAGGAAATCTATGATTGGCTAAACGTGATTGTTTATGACCTAATTACGGGACGCACTTTGAACTTTATACACGACTGGAGGAAGGAGGGTCCACAATAAAACAATAAATAAAAAACACAATCCTCATATCCACAACAATACATTGGCAGTGGTTGGCTTTTACTCGCTTCATCAGACAGTCCATTGGAGCCTGCTGAAACATTGGGTCTTACCTCCTTCGTAGAAGGTCTTCAAAAGCTAAAAGAAATCACTCTGGATATGTCTGTTTCTTTGTTATAGTTTCATCGCTGTGTTGTTAATTATCCCATCCCCTGAACAGCAGGAGACGGGGTTTTGTAATCACGTCTCTGTGTCTGTCTGTGTGTGCTTGTCTGTCTGGGCTGTAACTTTTGTTTGAGTTTTGTCATCAAATTTCCAACGAAGCTTTATTATAATATGGAGAAGACAAATTAATAATTTTTTCAAAAGGTCAAAAGGTTAAATGTCAGCGTCACCTAAAATTATTAATTTTCATCCAATTGACCTGAAATTTAAATTTACCATTTGAGTTTGTCATCAAATTTTCAACAAAGCTTTATTATTAAATATCTAGAAGGCAAATTAATAATTTGGTCAAAAGGTCAAAGGTTAGCATCACATAAAATCACTAATTTTCACCCGATTGACCTGAAATTTAAAGCATTTGCATATTGGGTCACCTAATTGGTTCACCAATCAAAAGCTAGAAGCTGATTATTTTTTAGATCTAAAGCTCAAAGGTCAAGGCTGCATAAAATCATCAATTTTCATTTTGTATTTTCTTTCAACTGTTTTCGTTTTCTGAGCATACGGAAGAAGAAGACGTCTGAATATCAACGGATGCGGGAGGGCTTTGCATTTTCAGATGCTTTCTAGTTGTGTTTTTAATCCATTCCCGTGTCTCATTCATACTTTTTTGGTGTGTATTGTCTAATCCGACTTTGTGTGTCTGGCCTTACGGCCTATAGGCCTCAGCTCAGGAAAGTGCTTCATTGTCTCAAGACTGACATGTGCCTCTTTCTCGACTTTCTGTTTTACTTCCTCCTCTTCTTTAAAAACAAAAAAACAAAAAAAACGTTATCACTAATTAATCACTAACTCATTCTGCCAGAAGCCTGCTGTTGGCTTATCAGTAAAGGTGGCTGGCTTAAGATCTAAGGGTCTTGAGTTAGAGCCCCTGTCAACCCATTGAATTAACACTACATGGGTTGACTCAGCCAGTCATCCTTCTGAGGTCGGCAAAATGAATACCAGCTTGCTGGGAAGAATGAGCTATTCGAGTATCCTGCATCGGAGTGGTGACCTGTCCAGGATTGTGCCCACTAACCCAGGAAACTGCTTTGGCTGCCACACGTGTCTGAAGATGCAAAAATGAGTGGTCTTCTTCTTCATTCTGCCTGTTATTTCTTTCCTTTGCTCATTCTTTATATCCTTCCTCTTAATAGAACAAATTTACTTATTACTTTTAAAGCTTTTGAGTCATGCTCACTACCTACTATTATATCTAATTTTGCTTCTTCCTTTAAACGTTTTGACTTTTTAAAATTTATTTATTTCCTTTGCTCATTCTTTGTATCCTTCCTCTTGATAGAACAAATTTACTTATTACTTTTAAAGCTTTTGAGTCATTCTCACTACCTACTATTACATCGAATTTTGCTTCTTCCTTTAAAGTTTTTGACTTTTTAAAATGTATTTCTTTCCTTTGCTCATTCTTTGTATCCTTCCTCTTGATAGAACAAATTTACTTATTACTTTTAAAGCTTTTGAGTCATTCTCACTACCTACTATTATATCTAATTTTACTTCTTCCTTTAAAAGTTTTTGACTTTTTAAAATGTATTTATTTCCTTTGCTCATTCTTTATATCCTTCCTCTTGATAGAACAAATTTACTTATTACTCTTGAAGCTTTTGAGTCATGCTCACTACCTACTATTATATCTAATTTTACTTCTTCCTTTAAAAGTTTTTGACTTTTTAAAATGTATTTCTTTCCTTTGCTCATTCTTTGTATCCTTCCTCTTGATAGAACAAATTTACTTATTACTTTTAAAGCTTTTGAGTCATGCTCACTACCTACTATTATATCTAATTTTACTTCTTCCTTTAAAAGTTTTTGACTTTTTAAAATTTATTTCTTTCCTTTGCTCATTCTTTATATCCTTCCTCTTGATAGAACAAATTTACTTATTACTCTTGAAGCTTTTGAGTCATGCTCACTACCTACTATTACATCGAATTTTACTTCTTCCTTTAAAAGTTTTTGACTTTTTAAAATGTATTTCTTTCCTTTGCTCATTCTTTGTATCCTTCCTCTTGATAGAACAAATTTACTTATTACTCTTGAAGCTTTTGAGTCATGCTCACTACCTACTATTACATCGAATTTTACTTCTTCCTTTAAAGTTTTTGACTTTTTAAAATTAATGCTACATTTTTCGAATTTGCCCATCACAACATTTATACAACATCACAACATTTATACAAAAGTCAACTTTCTCTCATACACAACTTTATCCCATCCCATCTGTGACTTTCCTAGCCACGCTGTCGACCCCGCTACTGAATCATGAGGGGAGGTGGTTGCACTCAGGCAGCTTGATTTCTCAGGTTGGAAACCTAAGCCGACTGAGGGGAACTTTTTCATTCTGTAAGGCTCACAACAACTGTGTCCATCCTAAGGCAAGACAGAGAGAACATCATCTTGTAAATCTCAAGACAATCTCTTCAACAAATCTCCCCTAAAGCATGTTGGTGCATTTTCAAGTCAGGCTCATGTTTGCTCTCCCTCCATCCCATCCCTCACCTCAAATGGCTGCACTGCAGACTGCCCAGGACAAAGCAGAATGGCTAAACTCTGTCTTTGCCTCCAAATCTCGTGTACCAAACCCACCCAGCTGTTTCCAGATATTACCTCGACATACCCACTCTCTACTGGTTTCTGTGTTCTCACCCAAGAAGGTAAAGAATGTTCTATCTGGCCTGTACCCTGCTTTAGCAATGGGTCCAGATAGGATTGGTGCCCGTGTTCTCAAATTCTGTTCCACCATTATTCCTCCCCCTCCATATGCCCTTTTCAGTTGTCCTCTTTTGGCCACCACCCCTCTGCATGGAAGTCAGCAAACATCACTTCCATCTGCAAGAAGGGTGTAAAACCAGACCCTACCAACTATAGGCCAATGAGTTTGCTTGCAATTAAGAGAAGTCATGGAATCACTAATTTCTTCCGATATAAAGTCCTTCCTGGGTGAAAACAGCCTGATCTGTGACTATCAGTTTGGATTCAGTCTCAGTCGCTTCGGTTCCTCTTTCTCAGCAATGTTTGGAGGCTCTCAATCTCAAACAAGAGGTTAGGACTATTTTCAGGACATGTATCAGGCATTCAACAATCTGGCATCCTGCTTTGCTTGCCAAGCTCTCTACATATGGCAGATAAGACCTTCTTCGTTCCTGGATTTCTGACCTCTTCCACTCATGCAGTCAACATGTTGCAATCAATGGAACCCTCGCTTTCCGGTGAAGACTGGAGTTCCCTCATATAGGCTGGAGTCTGTTTATCATCTATATTAAAGACCTCTTGATGCTCTGAAAAACCGACATGATCTTCAATCCTGGAAAATATAGTCGCACCGTATTTCTCTGGAAGGCTCGTCAAGCGAACCACCTATTTTTTCTTTGGTTATCCATCGGAAGAGGTTCCGTCTCTTTAACATATAAGCCTCGCCATTAGACATGACCTTTCCTAAGCCGACCACATAACAAAGCTGGCCTCAAAAGCAGCCACAGATTAGGCATTGTCCGACGATCCAAGTGTTTCCTCGGGAAATTAGAGCTCCTCACAGTGTACTAGGCCTTTGTCCATTACTCAATGAAGTACTGCTCTCCACTATGAGCTGGTACCCAGCATCATATCTGTCACTCCTGACTTCTGTGGAATTAAAAACTCTCAATTATTGGAATCTGCCGTAATGACGTCGAAGCACAACCTCTGTTGCTGTCACATCACAGGCAGATTTGTGATCTCTCTGTTTTCTACAGTCTATTCTCCAACATTGCTTCCTCTGTTCTCTCAGTCCTTCAAAACTCTGCAGCAACTCTAGGATGCACATGTTATTCCAAAAACACCCTTCTGGTTAGGCTTCCAAAATCCAGGCTGTGTGCACACCTCTACTCTTCTAGTTCTCTCCCATCTATGCCACTGCCTTCCAGAAGCTGTTCTGGCTCAGTCTTCCCTCCAGGACTTCAAGCAAGCAATGCACCACCACCTCATGTCATCCCCCATCCTCACCTATGATCTTTATTACTCCCGTTAATGCTTCCTAACCCAAAACTCTTACTTGATGATTTCAGTCCCCCCCACCCCCACCACCCCCCTTCTCTCTCTGTCTGTCTCTCTCTCTCTCTCTCTCTCTCTCTCTCTCTCTCTCTCTCTCTCTCTCTGTCTCTGTCTCTGTCTCTGTCTGTCTCTCTCTCTCTCTATCTGTGTCTCGCTGTCTGTGTCTCTCTGTCTATCTCTATACCTATCTGTCTCTCCCTCTCTCTCTGTCTGTCTCTCTCTCTCTCTCTCTCTCTCTCTCTCTCTCTCTCTCTCTCTCTCTCTCTCTCTCTCTCTCTCTCTCTTTCTGTCTGTGTCTCTCTCTGTATCTGTGTCCCTCTGTCTGTGTCTGTCTCTGCCGCTCTCTCTCTCTATCTGTGTCTCGCTGTCTGTGTCTCTCTGTCTATCTCTATACCTATCTGTCTCTCTGGCTATGTCTATATCTTCCTCTCCTGTTCATATATCCCCTTGCCAGTTGTGCAAAATTGGTGCCCTACTACTCACTGTCAATTTCACCTTGCTCTTTTATGAGCCTCGCTGTTGTAGAAAAAAACCTTTCTTACTGTAATTGGAGTTAAACTTATTAGAAACAGATATGAGCAGGACAGAACCTGTGAGAACAGCCTGTATTGCCTCCATCTCCCCCCATCCACAGCAAATATACTGAGAGAAGACATTCTTTATTTCCCAACTCTTGGCATATATACTTGCTGAAGGATGCATCCAATATGACCATGAGGACGCATCATACCTTGGGTTGCTTGGTGCCATTTATAGGGTTAGGCAAGGTTGTGGATGTGCTTGACATTTTCATAATCTGTACTGTTTGCCAGAATGAGCCAGAACATGCGAGAATGAGCCAGAACATGCCAGAATGAACCAGAACATGCCAGAATGAGCACACAGCACGACTTGCTAAACGTAGATATGAGATGTTATTCTCCATTAAGATCTGGAGGCAATGTGTGGGGAACACATGATGCAGTACATCATTTCTATTATTTCCCCAGGTACAAGAACAGTACACAAATCAATGTGCATGAGATTCCAGGGAAGTACAGGATTGACAGCTTCCATTTTGTGCACACACTCCAAATTAACAGGTATGTATGTATATATGCTACAAAATGTTAGAATGAAACCACTCCTGCTGGTATATTCGTAACTATAGTAAATATCTGGTTTAAAATGAAACTCTATTCCCTACGAGTGTTCAAAAGGTTAATGGAACGAGATACATACAATATTCGGAGATATGCCAACTTTGTTTGATATTTAACATGACGTCCATTGATTTAATTGGACTTGTTCCATGTGTCCTTCAAAGTGTCTGTACCAGTAAAACGTAAGTTTTCACTTTGCTCCTTCAGGCACATCTATAATTCTTCAGTCCTGCTCATCGGCCAGCGAGTCGCTATGCTCATGGGTCTTCAAATGTCAAAACAGATAAAATGTTAGTGGGGGGAATGTCCAGGCTGTACGGGTGGTGGTGCAGTTGCTCCAAGCTACGGTCCCAAATGGCCATTCTTGCTCAACGTTGGCCATGTGCACAGGCATGTTGTCATGGATGAGGAGCACTCTTTCGGTTTACATCCCTCAGGATATGTCCAATTTCTGCATGATGCTAATGTAACATTCTCGTATGATATTTTATTAGACCCTGTTGGACTTAGTCCAAAATGGGGGCTTATGGTTTTGGTCGTCCATCAGTCCGTCCGTGCGTTCACAACCATATCTCGGAGATGTATGGACCAATTTTGTTTCTACTTGGTACAAAGACAACACATGACGGTATACATATGCACACAATTTTGTTTCGCGATGTGATAAAAAATGGCCGACTGGCGGGCATTTTTGTTGTAAAAAACCCCGATGTTTGAACACGTCCTCACCCATTTCTAGGACATGCATTTCCCCATGCTGTTCAAACATGGCACACAGATAACGAATTGCGGCTTACAAATGCACGTCATTATTTTCCCCGAGGTCAGATCCAAGATGGCCGACTGGAGGCCATTTTGTTACTTAAACATGTCTCCAACCATTTCTCAGACATGAATGGACCGATTTTGTTCAAACTTGGCACAAAGACAACACATGAGACGATACATATGTAGAATATTTTGTTTTGTCATCTGATCAAACATGTTTGACTGGAGGCCTTTAAGTCCATACAACAAAATTAATAAAACCACGGCGGCGGATATAACAATTTATGTATTTTTCTTTTTGTCTTTCTGAGGCATTAAGTCAATCAGATTCTCAGTCAGGGCATTGCATTGCAAAGTGTGTCAACCCTCGGGTTGGATGTAAACTTGTTGGCCCGTCTGCCAAAATTACATGGTGGACATTGAAGATCTCATGCACGCACTCTGACGAAAATCAAAATTCCTGCCCTGACTTGACTACCACGGTTAAGGCAAAGGCAAACCACCCTTGCGTACTCCTTGCCATGGGGCTGCTTTGGTATCACCGAACCTGCATCCAGGCAGAGCACCAGAGACATAGTCAATCACAACACTGTGATACTCCATATTGCCTCAATCGTGGCAAAGGTTTGTGGGTCATCGCATCTGCTGGCTGAGCTGACTTGGGGTTGTTTCCAAGCGACTAGTTTCCAAGACTAAAGTCAACCACCAATTTCTCCACTTCAGAGTATGAGATTGAGTATGCACAAAGGATTTGTGCATTTATTTTGAGTTGGTACATTCTCTGCATAAAAATGTGATCACACCTTGTTTTCATTTATATGAAGATTCATAATTGTAAGATGCAGTATACCTTTGAATTATACTCTGCACCAACAAGCAAAAACTGCAGTCCAAGGGTACTAACAAATACCATGTTCCAATAACATTTTGAATGCTCCTCCTGAATTCCTCGTTTGTATAAGTCATTTTTGTTTGTTAAAGTCTAGCAATATCAGATCTTAAAGTTATAGTGGAAAAAGGAGTCTATTGTAAGGTAAACAACGGTGTATTGAGACATTTCTCCCTTTATCAGCTGGCTAATGATATTGTTACATGGAAGGGAGTTCTGGGGAGGATCCATAGCTAGATTATGGTCAGTATAGCATGGTCCGTGTGTTTCGAGTAGCGGTTAGATTTACAAGTAACAGGGACCTGTCAGGTTAAGTTGTTTGTTACACGTAAAGCTCAGGAGGGAGCGTGTCATTTTTAGACAGGTTAGATCTTAATATGTGGGCGTGAACACCTCATGGTAGGTGAGACAAGTAGGCAAGAACTTCTCATGAGAGAGACACAAATCTGCTGGGCCATCAGACATCTGTTTGGCCAGTGTGTGTCAGCCATGTTGGCATAATGTGCCCTGGAGACGGAAGTGCCATTCTGACATTATTGTTATAGGCGTTGCCCCCGTGGGCACGATTGCCAGGGCAGTGAAGTCCGCCCGGGAGGAGGAGAATGAGAGATACCACGCTTGTGGGAGGGGGAAGATCGAGAGAGACCTGGATACGAAAAAGTAGAGGCCTCGTTGTTGAGAGAGCAGATTGCAAAAGCCTTGTGTGAAGGACAGGCAAAACTGTTGAGAATTTTGGAGTGGACCAAGTGTGGTTTTGTCTCTTGGATTGACCCAAGCTGGGTTCACGCTGTGTTGTGGAATAAGAGGACCAAGGGCATCCCCAGGAGGCCTTGCTTAAAAGACAAAGAGGTCATGAGGAGTGGTGGAGGAGGTGGATCATCACTGGCTTTCCACACAAAACAAAATCTTCTTCATGCTCGTTTTAGCTCTTGGTCGCTATTCGTCTCGCACCTGGATCCCGAAGCGATCTATTTTGAGTCAAGCGTCCACCCTGCGCATCAGATAAAGGGAAGTCTACAATTGTTTTGTTGCAGGAGTGTGATCTGTGGCTCCTAGTGGGTTAGGAAATATTTTATTTCCAAACATTATACATAAGTTTGAATATCCCCTTTTACCTGTTGAAACCAAAGCGTTCAGAATCATTGGAATCTCCCGCGATGAAGCTAACTCCAAGGGCCTTTCACTCACTCACCGCAGGCAAGTTGGTGGTCTTTCCGTCTTCTACCGACTCCTCTCCGGCCTTGCCCCCCCCCCCCCCCCCAGCTCTCTCTGGGCTCTGTCCCCCAAATATTCCTACAGGTCGCACAAGATCTGCCAGCAACCCTCTTGTGGTTAAACTGCCAAAATCAAGACTCTCTGCTCACCTTCACTCCTTCATTCCTCTTTTCTTCCGCCTCTGGAACAAACTCCCTCACTCTCTTCAATCCCACTCCTCCCTCCAGGTCTTTAAAACAGCTGTTCACCACCATCTCTTATCTTCCCCCATCCAAAACCTTGATCTTTTCTACCCCCGCTAATTTCACCCCAAATCCACTGTGTTGAAATACCAACTTCTGTCCTGGAATTCCTTGGTGTCCTTGTGTTTTATACTTCTCCCATCCCCCCCCCCCCTTCCCACGCCTCCTCCCCCCAAGCCCTCTCCCCCTCCCACACATCTCCCGATGTCCCTGCTCTCAAATGTTGTGCTTGTGTGCTTCCCCTTCTCTCCCCATCTTGTCTACCGCTCCCTCTTTTTATATATTTTGTTTGTCTGTTTGATTTGTTTGTGAAATAAATGTTAGGTCTTTCACGAGCCTCGATCCTGTATACAAAAAAAAACAATAAAACTTTGTGTCCATTTGACTTGAATTTGACTTTTACCTCTTCTCTGTTTATTTTACAAATAAATCCTTTAAAAGGTAAGAAACGTGTTTGAGCCATCTGTTTCCATGTACATGGGCCGTCATTATTTCGGCCCAATTGAAGCTCCTTGGAGAACAGTAAAGTTATAATTAATTAAATAAAACGAATAAAAGATTGTTCGGTCCATCTTTCGAATCTAACTCGGCACTGAGGTTCCTGTTTTAACAGCGTCCAGGCAGAGCTTCAGACGTGACAATATTAAGTGCCACTGTGTTGGTGACACAGAAATGTCTCCACAACTCGCCAACGCCAGGTTACAGATTATCCCAACCAGGATCCACTTTCTTCAAGAGGCCTCATGGGTATTGATAATCCCAGATCTGCCACCTTAAGCCCACAATACATTGATACTTAATGTAATAGCTATTAGAGGAAATGTCCCAATGCATCCCACTTTCCTTGATAATTAATTCATATTTCTCTTTGGAAATTCCAGATGTTTTTGCATGTACTCGCGTGCAGGTGTGATGCAGACGACAGCGCCCAATACCGCATCATGGCAACCAACGTACAAGGAAACGTTTCGGCCTTTGCTACACTGGTTGTGAAAAGTACGTTTGTGAAAGGCACTTGATGCGAGCTGTTCATTGATTGTTTAGGGTCTTCCTGAGCTGAAACAGTGTGTATTGGGCATTTATTGATGTTGTAATTGCGATGCACTCTTTCTGGCTTTAATTTACGAACATACGTTTCCAAGGAACATTATTGTAGTATCAGATGTTGTAATCAAAAACATTCATTTTACATTATCTTCAAAATGCTCCAACATTTGCTTAAACGATGCATCTCAATCACAAAAGCTTTGCCCTCCCATGTTCCACAGGCTTTCGAAGTCATTTTGATGAAATGTGTTTTTACTCTGGAGTCCCAACACAGACAGCTCAATGTAAGTCCTAAAGAACAAGTTTAAAGGGTACACCACAATGTTGCCATTATTACGTCCACCAGCTAAGGTGGACGGAGGCCATGTATCAACTCCTGTTTGTCTGACTGTGAGCAGGATATCTCAGAGTAATGGATGGATTCGGCCGAAACTTGGTGGACAGGTTGGGCATGTGTCGAGGATAATTTTATTCGATTTTAGTGAAGATCTGGATCCCGATCCAGATACTATAATTTTTTCAGTCATTCTTCACCATTGAGAGATAGGGCCGAGACGATACATGCAGCACGATATCTCGAAAAGTTGTGGATGGACTTTGGCAAAACTTGGTGGATGAGTTGGTTCGGCGACAAGAACAAGCCGATTAGATTTTGGTTCATGTCGGAACCAGATCTGGCCTATCAGTGGATCCAAAATGTAAACTGTTCAGCTTGGCGGATGTATGCGCTCTACCGATTGTGTCCTAGTGTTTCCACTGGCTTCATTTTGTCTTGTGTCCTTTCTATGTTCCTATATTTCTTTGAAATGCTGCCTTTGTCACTCTGACCTTGTCTACACTCTGGATGTATGAGAATCAGAATTTAATGTCTGATCCATTATCGTAATGGAACCTTTGAGGAACAACGAGGCACGATCAGGAGACTCAAATGTCCTGCCTCCTATTTTTGGCGACAAGACTCCGCATGACAAGTTGAGGCTATTTTAATCAGGTGTACCTGACTTAACCAGCCGTTCAGATTTTTGAGAGTTTTTACCTCTCCAAGGTTGCTTCATGTCGACAAAACACTTCTCTGGTCCGAGGATTGCAGCCTTCAACCAGTTGGCATTTTTCCTCAATATACACCCAAACGGCTGGTTGAGTACCAGTTCACTGGTAATTCCCTGTTTGTCGTTAAAGGCGGCAAAAAGGGTTGGCGTCAGGAAGGGCATCCGGCCGTAAAACATTGCTTCAAAAAGGGGACCGAAAATCAACAACAACCACGGTTCCCGAAAAAGGCCAACCCCCGCTTTGCGGGGAAAAATGGCCTCTAAAGGTGGTTTTTTTATTTATTTTTATACACCCAGAGATGAGTTGCTCATGTTATCCATTATCATAGAGAATGGCACTAATGTCCTCAATTTCTGGAGCATGTGTGCATGGTGAACATATGACCCGGGTTCTATCCACAAAAGTGTTGTTGAAGGCTATCTTGTAACGAGTGGGACTTGAAGAGTCCCACTGTGTATTCTGCCCAATGGAGATAGGCTTTGATAGGATGAAAATAGGATGAACTAAGTATTTCGTGGTAAAAAAAAGTTTTGGGAAATTAGCCTTGTGAAAAAAAAGAAGAGGAAGAGATTGTGATGAAGATGAAGAGTGCATGGGCTGTTTCTGGCTGACTAGTAAAGAGGGTGAGGCATTTAAAAATGTATTTTTGAAGTGCTTTTAAAAATGTTATTTAGAGCTTTTAAAGGAAGAAACATTTTATTCAGGGAACATTCAGTTTGGGGATGTTAAAATGGAGAAGGAATGGAGAATGATGGACGAACTGTGCAAGACAGATTCAGTTGCTTTGTTGTTGTTGTTTTTTGGAGTGCAGAATAAAAAAATTTGTTGTTTGTATTTTTTGGACGGATGGCAGGAAAAAGATTAAGCTGAGGGTTAATAAATGAAAAGAATTGGGAGGAAAGGACAGAAAACAAAGTATGCGGGGCGAAAACATAAACAAGCAGCAAGCTGACTATCCGAGCCCTAGATGAGTAGGCCAAACTTTAACACGGACATGAATTCGCCAACACAGCACAAGGTATGATTTAACATGGAAAATTGGACAAAAGCACAAACAGCAACACAGGGATGAAAATATAGCAGTAAAGCACGACAGATCCGGTTCGGAAAACTTTTATTTGAGGTGGAAGGAGCAGCTGCAGATTCAACCTGCACATGGAGCAAAACCGTAACGAACCGGACGATGGGATGAATGCTTTCTCCCACCATAACATGACCTGCCAAAGCTACCTTTAGATGACATGTTGATGAACTCTCACAGTCAACTGAATTAACCCAGTGAAGTCAAAACAGTACTGTATCATTGATTCTCTCATCCTTTTCCTAGTCAAGGACCTCTTAGGGCCTGGCGTCGATGACAACCAAAACATCATCAGTATCCAAGACAAGTTTGGTGTGAGCTTTGGCACTGAGGGCGAGACTCTGACTTTAAGCTGCACAGTGTTCACCTACCCAAAGGAAAAGCATGGCTTTCCTATCATCCAGTGGTGGCAAGATGGTGAGATAATTTGAGTGAATTATATTGAACAAAACAATCAGAACAGTTGATGAAAACGTTAAAAAATGAAATTTTCTTTAACAGCGTTCATTATTTAGACAAATTTATACTTTATGTGAAGGCAAATATATCACCGATGTAGTCTGGTGAAGCTTTCCTTCATTTTGAAGAAAATGTCTCACTGTCTCTGCTTTTACGTGCGTGCATGGACAGACCAACAGCTTTGCAAGTCAGAATTGGTGCAAACATATTGGGATGGGGAACGTGCCACACTGGTACTGGCATGTCTGAACAAAGATGCCGAAGGACTGTACACCCTCTGTGTGGCGATCCCAGAGGGCCAGTCGGAGCACAGTGCACATGTGTTTGTGCGGGGTATGTTGAGCTAGAAACTAATGGAAAGACATTTTGCATTTTCTCAATAATTTTAATTTTTTTGGTGGGTATACATAGCTCCCGCCTGTGTCTTAAGCTTCTCCTCCCACTGCTTCCCGCTCAAATTCGTGAGATTTTGTTTGATGGACTTTTATTGATAAATAGGAAGATGCAAGTAATTGTTATTGTTGGGAGGGATGTGTGATGCAATTTTAATGAATATTGTTAGATGCTAGGGCCAAGGATGTCAGGGTGACCCAATTCAAAGTTGTATGGTGTTGTAGACAATCACTAAGTTGTTGTCTTTCAGACCACGAGCTAGCAAAACATGACCAATACATTAGTCCAAAGCAAATCGGTGGATTAATTCCTGCAGAGCAGCAGCAAATCAGTGAGTGAGAGTCCGGTAGCCGTCCACTCAGGCTGCAGATACAATTCCACAATCCTCACAGATACAATCGAAGCGGTCGTCAGTCAACAGCACGAACCGATGAAAACATCACTCACGTCAGCACTGCCATCCAAGCAAATTGACGTTCAGTCATTCGAGAAATTGCGGAAGGGTCCAGTCCTTTGTTGGATTCCGTTCAGGCCATACTGACAGACAATTTGAACATGAGATGCGTCAGCGCAAGGTTCATTCCACTCATCCTCACAGACGACCAAAAAGAAAATGGTGTCTTCATTTCATCCAACTTGTTTGATCGATGCGTTTCGGATCCAATATTCTTACCCAAGGTGATAACCGGTGATGAGTCGTGGGTTTATAGGTATGACCTGGAAACGAAAGCTCAGAGCTCCCAGTGGAACTGCATTACCGAGACCGAAAAAGCAGCGTCAGTCGAGATCGCAAGTGAAGCTGTTTGCTCTCTTCAACATGAAAGGAATGGTTCACGCAGGATTCCTTCCCAAAGGTGCTACCATTAATGCGGCTTTCTACCTGGAAGTTGTGAAACATTTGTGAGTGGCAGTCAGACAGAAAAGACCAAAAAAGTTGGAGATACAGGTGGCTCCTCCATCACAACAATGCGCCCTGCCACACGGTCCTCTCTGTCCAACAATCTTTGGGACCAAAAAACATTCCTGTCATCCCACATCCGCCGACTTGGCACCGCGCGACTTCTGGCTGTTTCCCAAATTGCAACAAACGATGGAAGGGAAGCAATTTGATACAATTTAAGACATCAAATCCAACACGACAGACCTTCTGAAGGTGATTACCAAAGAGGACTTCCAGAAATGTTTCCGACAATGGCAGGAATGGTGGAACAAATGTGATGTGCAGGAGGGAAGTACTTTGAAGGGGATAATTGATGTAAGTGTTAAATGTTTAATAAAATTATTTTATTCTTACATTCACCGAACATTTTGATCACACCTCGCATATAATCATCATTCCATACATCACCATCGTCGTAACATGCTGTCTATGGAGCGTCGGTTCTGCTGAAGCAGTTTCTTGGACAGGTTTACAATGCTGGATCTGTTGCCATTCCCACACTCATAGGCACCAGCTTTCTGGATGTATAATTTTCCGCAAGACAATACAATGTAGCTGGAAAATAACAACAACGACAAAACTATGACTATAGAGCAGAGAGATGAAGAAGAAGAAGCATCACTCCATTCGCATCTTCAGATGCATAGGGCTGCTGAAGCAGTTTTTCCTTGGCTAGAGGAAACCTTCCTGGACGGGCCACTTCTCTGACACAGGAAGCAGCAATATGGCAATGTATTATAATATACCGTGCTGTAGGTATTCAAGGTAAAGGAATTTATATGTACACCTTTACAACGTGTGTACCTGTACCTCTTCTTTATTGTCCAACGCTCTTCTTTGTTACACCCAGATGCTCCTCCCAGCAGTCCAGGAGTACCTCCAGCACCTCTTCATGTTCATGCAGAGAGAACTACCTTTGATTCAGTGATGCTAACATGGTGTCCACCATCACTTGTGGAGGTTGGTGCCTTATCGGGATACATCATAGAGAGGTGAGTGATGGGGCTGCTTATTCATGCAGGCATTGGTCATTTATCGAAGTGAAATGGGATTTGATAAAAGTTATGGCTTTGTTACACCATATTGAACCTGACTGCACAATGTCAGCAGTATCTGCTGATTTAAGAAGGCTAAACGTCTCTCATAAAAGTCCATTTGTAGAAGGGTCTTCATTTCAGATACTAATCTTTTGAAGGAATGGGCTTGTTTCTTTTTGATGTTGGATTCTCAAGGTTTGAAATACTTGAACTATATGCTCTCTCAGATGTGAAGAGGGATCTCAAGACTGGTTTTCCTGCAATTCCGTGCCCGTTGTTGTTGCTCGCTTCCCTTTGATGGGCTTGGTGCCAGGCTGCTCATACCAGTTTCGTGTGCGTGCTGTGGGACCATCTGGCACCGGTCGACCCTCCCAACCTACACAGCCCCTAGTTGTCCATGACCCTCGATGTGACCTTCAAGGTATTTTAACCCAAATAGTTGGCTGAATTTGAACGCCTAAAGGGAAACTTTTGGAGTTAAGAGGCATTAAATTGGAGGGGGGTCGGTTGCATTATTATCCATGCATGACTGCCACTGATCCATAACTGTCCATGCAGACTAGAATGTAGCAGGAATTTAAAACTTGGCCAGGGTAGCAGCACACATTGGTCTACTCTTTGAGAAAGGCACTACAGGGTATTTAATTAGCGTCTACCAAACAGAACTCCTGGTTTAATGTCCCATCACCTGATCCCAATCAATCCCACATTCACTCCACTGAATTTCCTCATTATTAAATTTGAAAAGTACTTTCATTATTATCAAATCCTCTGAAGATGAATTTAGACATGCCTGTGTATCCACCAGGTGAAGCTTCTGCTCCATGCACAGGTCACATCACTGTAACAGAAGAAGAACCTTCAGGTAAAAACATCCTCTTGATAAGTGATCATCTTCTGCTTGGTATGGAGGGGGTTGTTTTTTAATTGATTTTTTTTCAGTAGATCAGCCTTATAAACATAACCCAGGAGATTGGCTCTAGCTGTGCAGTCAATCACTCCTGCAAGACTTTGAGAAGCTATATAAATTTGTGCTCATGCAACAACAACAACAACATGCATTTTAAGGCTATTTTCCCTGCTAGAGCGGGGGTTAGCCTTGCGGTCCCCATGACAATCTTCTCCATTTTGCCCTATTTTCTGCATCTCTCCTTGTTAACCCCCTTGCCCGCATTTCTTCTTCCACCATCTTTAGCCAAGTCTTTCTCGGTCTTCCCCGTCCTCTACTTCCTTCTACATTCATTTCCATCACTCTTCTCAACCAGTCACTTTCATCCTTCCTCAACACATAACCAAACCATCTCAACCTGTTCCTCTTCACAGCATCAATCACAGGCTCTATGCCCATCATCTTTCGCAATTCATCATTTGTCTTCCTCTCTCTCAACGATACTCCGCACATCCACCGAACCATTCGCATTTCCACCATTTCCAGCCTTCGTTGCTGCTCTACGTTCATTACCCATGTCTCACTCCCATAAATCATAACACTTCTCACACATGCAGCATACACCTTTCCCTTCAGCTTCAACGACACTCCCCTCCTCATCAGCACGCCACTCAGTTCCCAAAACTTCTTCCATGCACATCTCACTCCAGCAACCGTTGCCGAGTCTGATCCACCTTCTCCATTCAGCATGTCTCCGAGGTAGCAAAATATTTTCACACCTTCCAGCTTCACGCCGTCTCCAAGATCCAACTCAACATTTCCTCCATCTGCAGCTCCCTCTGTGCACACCTTACACTTGAATGTAGCTGCCACACTGGTTAATGACCCTCTCAGACCACTACATTTTTGATGAACCCACTCAGCGCACATTGTACATTGAATGGAGTTCACTCCGACACCCTTCCTGCACACAGCACAGGGTCACTTCCCAGTTCTTTCCACCTCACCACATGCTTTACCACTTGCCATCACCTTCGTCTTTCCGATATTCACCTTCAGACCTTTTGTCTCCATACATTGCTTCAACTTGTTCATCTTTTCCTTCAGTCCATCCATACTTTCCGCAATCAACACCAGATCATCTGCATACAACAACTCCCACGGTAAACCCTCCTTTATGTTCTGACCCAGCACCTCCATCACAGCTACAAATAGTAGTGGACTTACTACCGACCCCTGATGCACTCCCACCTTCACCTCAAACTCACCACTGTTCCCGTCCTTCGTCCTTACAGCTGTGCGCGCTCTTTTGTACATTGCCATCACTACTCTGATCAACCATTCCTCCACTCCTAACTTCCTCAATGCCCATGTCAATACTTTGCGTGGAACCGTATTGAATGCTTTCTCCAGATCAACAAACCCAAGAAACAACTTCTTCCTCTTCTCCATGTACTTCTCCTGCAACTGCCTCACAATAAAAAGCACGTCTGTCGTTCCTCTTCCTGGCAATTCTCTATTCCCATCATCTATCGCAATTTATCATTTGTCTTCCTCTCTCTCAACGATACTCCGCACATCCACCGAACCATTCGCATTTCCACCCTTTCCAGCCTTCGATGCTGCTCTACGTTCATTACCCATTTCTCGCTCCCATAAATCATAACACTTCTCACACATGCAGCATACACCTTTCCCTTCAGCTTCAACGACACTCCCCTCCTCATCAGCACGCCACTCAGTTCCCGAAACTTCTTCCATGCACATCTCACTCGAGCAACCGTTGCCGAGTCTGATCCACCTTCCCCATTCAGCATGTCTCCGAGATAGCAAAATGTTTTCACACCTTCCAGCTTCATGCCGTCTCCAAGATCCAACTCAACATTTCCTCCATCTGCAGCTCCCTCTGTGCACAACTTACATTTGAATGTAGCTGCCACACTGGTTAATGACCCTCTCAGACCACCACACCTTTGATGAACCCACTCAGCGCACATTGTACATTGAATGGAGTTCACTCCGCCACCCTTCCTGCACACAGCACATGGCCACTTCCCAGGTCTTTCCACCTCACCACATGCTTTACCACTTGCCATCAACTTCGTCTTTCCGATATATTCTTTCCGATACCTCAATATTCTTTCTATTATAGATATTCTTTCCGATACCTCAAACTCACCACTGTTCCCGTCCTTCGTCCTTACAGCTGTGTGCGCTCTTTTGTACATTGCCATCACAACTCTGATCAACCATTCCTCCACTTCTAACTTCCTCAATGCCCATGTCAATACTTCGCGTGGAACCCTATCGAATGCGTTCTCCAGATCAACAAACCCAAGAAACAACCTGTTCCTTTTCTCCATGTACTTCTCCTGCAACTGCCTCACAATAAAGAGCGCGTCTGTCGTTCCTCTTCCTGGCATAAATCCAAACTGCATTTCGTCGATCTTCACCTTCTTCCTTGTCCTCCTCTCCAACACCCTTTCCAATACCTTCATTCCATGCTCCAATAACTTTATCGCTCGGTACGAGCCACACTCCAGAGGGTCACCTTTCCCCTTGTATAGAGGGGCGAGGGTACTCAGTTCCCAATCCATTGGAATGCGGCCTTCTTTCACCACCAGATTACAGATCTCTGTCATTCTCTTCACACCCCAACTTCCTGCTGCCTTCAACATATCTCCCACAACTCCCGTCGGCCCTCCCGATTTTCTACTCTTCATTTGCTTTTATCGCTTCCTCAACTTCCTTCTCAGTTATCTTCTCTGCCGGTCCTAAAACTGGGTTACTCTCTATGTTGCCATCCCATTCATTCTCTGTATTCAACAGCATTTCCATATATCTTTTCCATCTTCCTTTAATTCCATCTCGGTCCACAACGATTTGTCCCACTTCATCCTTCAAGCAACTCACCCCCATCACATCACACCTCTCTTTCGCGATCTGCTTTGCAATCCTGAATACCACTCTCTGACCCTCTTCCGAATCCAAGCGTTCTCCGAACATTTTCCTGCATGCCTCCTGCGCCTTTGCTACCTCTTTCTTTGCAGCCTTCTTGGCTGCCTTATAACTTTCATGCTCTGCTTTTTCTGCTCCCGTACCCTTCGCCTTCTGCCACTCCTTGAACTTCTTCCTCTTCTCGTCGAGCCTCTTTCCAACTTCATCATCCCACCACCATGTTTCCGAGTGCCTCGGTGGTCCTTTTGTCCATCCACATACCTCACCAACGTCTCTCAACAGACTATCTTTCATTGACATCCAACCAGTTTCAAGCTCAACCACATCATCCTCGACCCTACTCAGCCTCTCTTTTAATGCCTCCCTTACTGTCACCTCTTTCAACCTCCACACCTTCATTCTCGGTTGGTACTTCACCCGCCGAGCTCTCCTCACACCTTTCACCCTTACGTGCTCATGTAAGGAAAATAATTATCTTGCAAATGAATTTGTGAACCTAAAAAATTGGCCAATTCAGATTTTACAGACTAAGCAAGCAGCAAATTATATTTTTGGATATATAAATAGAAAAAAACAACAACTGAGATTGCAAAGCTTGCACATTCATTGCAAGGCCTATGCATAATGAGAATCTTGTTGAAGGTAATTTGGAGGCACAACTTGCTTTATGGTTTACACTGACTGCTGATTGTTGTGTATATTAATTGCAATAAAAAGTTGGGGAACTATGTTAAAGGTGTGTGTGTGTATGTGTGTGTTTTTCATATATTTGTTTTATTTTCCATGAATACTGCTGCCTCCAGTCTGCTGTAGGCCATATCTTTTGGGATGTGAATTGTGTGTCCTAATCACTCAGCCATTGTACCCACAAGCATAAATCTTGGGAGTTTTTGTATAGAACGTCAGGGCTCGTGGAAGAGCTAGAACACAGAATGGGCTAGAACAAGAAAAGTGGAAAGAGGGGAAACACACAAACAGCAGGGTCGAGAGAGATTTGGACGAGGAATGGGCATGGGGCGGGATTAGATTAAAGGGAGAAGGACACAGGGGGTGAACAAGTTGGATACAAACTCAAACACAGCAAGAAGAGGAAGGGAGAAAAATCCCAGGTGGCATTCATAGCCAGCTAACACAACAACGTTGAGCCAACGTTGGCATTTGGTCAATTGGTCGCAAGCGCATTGTTGACATCAGGGTGACGTTGTTTATACGCGGTCTATTTCCCAACATTGGGTCAACATTGTCTTTTTGTTGTAAACGCGACGTCTATTTTCCAACGTTGCCCTAACCTTGTTTATTATTTGCAAACGTGAGAGTATATTTGCCAACGTTGGCCCAACGTCGTTTATCAGTTGAAAACGCGATGTCTATTTTCCAACGTTGGCCTGACTTTTTCTATTGGTTGCAAACGCAACGTATTATTTCCAACGTTGACCAAACGTTGCATATTGGTTGTAAACGCGACGTCTATTTCCTAACATTGGGTCAACATTGTCTTTCTGTTGTATACGCGACGTCTATTTTCCAACGTTGCCCTAACGTTGTTTATTGTTTGTAAACGCGACGTCTATTTTCCAACGTTGGGTCAACATTGTCTTTCTGTTGTAAACGCGACGTCTATTTTCCAACGTTGCCCTAACGTTGTTTATTGTTTGGAAACGTGACGTCTATTTTCCAACGTTGGCCCAACGTTGTTTATCAGTTGTAAATGCGACATCTATTTTCCAACGTTGGCCCAACGTTGTTGTGTTAGCTAGGTATCAGGGGCAGTAGATATGGGAGACCAGTCCTGAAGTGAGGTGGCACCTTGCAGTTCCTGCCAGTCAGCCTGAATGAACTGCAAGACTCTCCAGAACTAAGGTAGCTCTCTTACAACACACAGGGAGAAGCTAACTCTCACAATCACAATCTCAGAAGAGTTGTACGTATTATAGAACCTCTTCTTCTTCATCCTACCATCTAATGGGGTAAGTAGCCTTATTCCATGAACTTTTGATGCTGATTATTGGATGGCAAGCATTAGACATTCATTAACAGAGACAAAATTACACATTTTATTGTTGAAGAAACGTTTTGCTTCAAATAGTTGTTTTTAAATTCAAAATAATCAATATGATAAAACAAATAAACAGTCTCAAATTACAGGTCCTCCACGTTTTGACTAGCTGGAGATGTTGCGTGACCACGTGGAGCTAAAATGAAGAAAGAAACATGATCGTGAAATTGTCCATTTTGCTAATATACAGTAGTTTCATTTGAGTGTAATAACAGACTTATTTATTCCTGGCCTCAGATTTTCACAAGGGATTAGCACCATCTGCATATAATTTGCACTGTGAAACAGATGGAGGAAATACACTGCTCCCCAGTTTTAATTGGAACACAGCGATACGATGTGGTTTGATTTGCGTCCCTTGCGTGCGTGCAAGAAAAATGAGTTTGCTCAGCAAATCAAGGCAGATTGCCTGGCCTAACGATAATGTGGCTGGCACCATGTGAGGCCAGGAGGGCATCCAACAGGGTCTTAACAGGGGACAAATAATTGTACAATTATCCTCATTAACCTCTTCATAATGATTATATTCATAATGACGATTAACATGAACGCGATCATTTCTGATGTAGAGTCCAGTTTCAGGGGTTGATCATCCTTTTTGCCAATGTGCGAGACTCACAGAGAAGTGAGTGCGTCTCATGCATGAAGGAGACTGAAACCAGGAGGCATTGGTGTACCACATTAGGAGAAAAGAAAAAAACCACCTTTCGAGGCCATTTTTCCCCGCAGAGCAGGGGTTGGCCTTTTTCGGGCACCTTGGTCCCCTTTTTGAAGCAATGTTTTATGGCCGGATGCACCTCCTGCCGCCAACCCTGTTAGTCACCTCTTGCGACACACAAGGAATTACCAGTGAACGAGTACTCAATTTGCCGACCTCGGAAGGATGACAGGCCGAGTCAACCCCCCTGGTGTTAATCCAGCGATCGACCGGGATTCGAACCCAGGATCCTAGGATCCCAAGCCGGCACCCTAACCGCTAAGTCCAACACCAAGCGTGACATCAGGAGACCAGGGACAAATAAACACAGCATATGTATATTTGAGCTGAGGGTCATGGTCATCACATTACAGTCAATAGATGCTCACATTGGATCATCAATCAAGTTGACTCAGATATTTTTATTTTTTATTTTTTTTGTATACTGAATCGAGGCTCGTGAAAGAGCTAACATTTATTTCACAAACAAATCAACCAGACAAACAAAATATACAAAAAGAGGGAGCGGAAGACAAGATGGGGAGAGAAGGGGAAGCACACAACCACAACATTTGAGAGCAGGGAGAAGTGTGGGAGGGAGAGGGCTTGGGGGCAGGAGGCGTGGGAAGGGGAGGGGGGGTGGGGGGGGGGGAGAGGTATAAAACACAAGGGGACCGAAATTAGCGGGGGTAGAAAAGATCAAGGTTTTGGATGGGGGAGGATAAGAGATGGTGGTGAACAGCTGTCGCGTCCCCGGCGTCGCGTCCCCGGCACGACTCGATTCCGAGGAAATTTTGGTTTTATGGTGCACGGCTCCATTTCACAACGAATTTGAATTCTGTGTACAGTTTTGCCACGAAAATGAGATCCCCGCATCGAGTGTGGTATCTTATTTGGTGAAATTCGGTCGATTTGAAGTGGTGAAAATAAAATGTGATCATGGAAAATCGTAGCGAGGGGCCATTTTGAATCGGTTTTCAGTGAATCGGTTTTTGATTATGACACCGGGTTACTTGTGGTGGATAGGAACACCACTAGGTAAGTAAGGACAACCTTTATTTAGCAAAGATTGGGCAAAAATTGACCGACTAATTCAAAATATTAACTTATATCAAATAGGTCTTTTAAGGTGAAAACGCGATGACGTCACCACGTCACGCGGCACGAATGCGCACCTGTGTCGTTGGAGGTATTGACTTATATAAGGCTGGTTTTCTAAGGCTGGGGCGCAGTGACGTCATCACGTCCCCGGCACGACTCGATTCCGAGGAAATTTTGGTTTTATGGTGCACGGCTCCATTTCACAACGAATTTGAATTCTGTGTACAGTTCTGCCACGAAAATGAGATCCCCGCATCGAGTGTGGTATCTTATTTGGTGAAATTCGGTCGGTTTGAAGTGGTGAAAATAAAATGTGATCGTGGAAAATCGTAGCGAGGGGCCATTTTGAATCGGTTTTCAGTGAATCGGTTTTCGATTATGACACCGGGTTACTTGTGGTGGATAGGAACACCACTAGGTAAGTAAGGACAACCTTTATTTAGCAAAGATTGGGCAAAAATTGACCGACTAATTCAAAATATTAACTTATATCAAATAGGTCTTTTAAGGTGAAAACGCGATGACGTCACCACGTCACGCGGCACGAATGCGCACCTGTGTCATTGGAGGTATTGACTTATATAGGGTTGGTTTTCTAAGGCTGTAGGCCGCACCTCATTTTGTCGAATAAAGTGGTATTCGGGTGGTTCCGGTATTTGGGACCGCAGGGACGGAAAGTGCAGGTACTGGGTGCCAGTCACTCCCCAGCCGGCCCGCTCTGAAGGTTCGGATCGGGACACCGGGATTCATTCCGGTCGCCCGGTCGGCCCGGAGGTGGGGGTGCGGGGCCTGTCACGGAACGTCAAAACAAACGGCCTGCCGGGGCCGCCCAAAAGTCGGGCGTGAGGGGCGCGTCCACTAATGGAACGCCTCTCGCTTCCCAGATCGAGGGCCACATGGTCAGGAGAACCTCGTCCCTTCTGGTTGCCTTGCCGTCCCACCGTGAGCGCTGGTCAGGGTGTACTTCAAGCTAAGCTTAAGTGTTAAGTTCCTCCTTGTCCTCGCAAGGGAAAGGCTAGGGTCAAGCTCTTCCAAATTTCCAAACACTAGAAATCGGACGTCTCAAATTAATTAATTAATTTGTTAATACATCTCAGTCGCCCGCGACCTCTCTAGCGCGGGCGTCGAACCAGTTCATTTCCGGTGCGGCCGGGCCGAGTATCGACCTGGCCGTGGCCGAAGCCGTTGGTTCCGCCGTAGCACGCTAATGCGTAGGCTCGTGCGTCCCTGGTCCGCCGGGGCTCCGCGGGTGTCCTACCGTGCCTGGCGCCGCTATTCTCTCAACTTCCGGGAGTAGCTGCCGGTGCCCGGGGACGGATTTCGCTGTCTAAACATGGTAGCGCTAGGCCAGTGGGACCGCCGGGACCCACGTGCACTCACAAGGTGTACTGCGCGTGGGCGGCAGTATCAGACCGGGGCGCCAAAACGCTCCCCGGCTAAAGTTCATCCTGATGCGCCCACATTGTGCGGACAAACCCCACCAAGTCGAGGGCCACGTGGTCAGGAGAACCTCGTCCCTTCTGGTCACACTGTGCCTATCGGCCGGCCTCGAAGACCGAAATTGTGTCGGTTACTGATCCTTCGGGTTCGGAACTATGTCACCCTGAACATAATTAGACAAATGACTTCATTTTGTAATTAGTCTCACCCAAAAGGGAGAGGCCATTGTAATCGGTCTGTCTGTCTGTCAGTGAGTGGGTGTGTAAGTCCGCATGCAGATCGACATTAATATAACACTCCTGGGCATCCGACTTCAATGAAGCGTTCCTGGGTAGGTACAGTGTCACAAAATTGTCAAATTCAACCATAAAGCTTTTACATCTAAGTTAACCATTCATTATTTTTCTATACCTGGGCTAAGGCTCGTCACAGCCATTGAGCTTGGAGGAACTACCGTCACTTCCTGGGATACTCTGGGTACCAGCGGCGTCATAACAATGGCACCGCTTTTCTCACCGTACATCAGCGTGGTATTTCCTCACGAAGAATTTCCTCCTCCCCACGGATGCCAACCGATGGGGATTGTCCGTGCTCTATCATTTTCAAGCAAGGAAGCAGCACTTACCATTTTTAAAGTCTTTGGTATGACTTGAACCTGTCCAAACCGGATGGGTGTTTTTTAGGAGACACCATCTCCTTACTGGATGGCCGTTGGCTACTTACAGGAGCTCATCCACCCTTTGGCAGGTGTTGTTTTTGGTCCTGGCAGGTGTGACCATCACACTCTCCACTAGCAAAACCGGTGAGGGGTGTTCGTTTATTCGCTGACAATTCAAGTCCATTTTATACCTTCAAATATGGAATCATCGAATTATATAAAGCTCGTTCAAAGCATTTTGTAAAAAAAAAATTTTTTTTAATCCCTTTGACATTATGGGGTATTATAAGTAGATCACAGCAGTGGTTTTTGGAAGCCGTTAACATACCAATGTGCCTTACCGGAAGAGTTCACTGGCACCATGGCCTTTTTCCAAATTCTTGGCACCCTCAGTGAATGCCAGGTTGGTTTGTGAAGGGCTAAAGCGAACAGCGTTCCCCAGCTGACCCCACAATAAGGTGGGAATAAATGGGCTCGTTAAATAAGTTGTGTATATTTATTATCGTGATCATCCAATGGGATGGTGCAGAGGTAGCAGAGGTAGCACTTACCTTTTAGCTGTCTCATCTGGCTTCGATTTTCGATTTGACTAAACTGTTGGTTTGGTGCTTCGCTGACAGGATACTGCATCACTATTCACTCACTCCCAGATGGATATTACTTGGTGGATGTTAAAGATACCTGTTGTGCTTAACAGAAGGTGCATGTACAACAGATGCAACAGTACCTGGGCCTCCCAGAGAGCTGCGAGTGAGTGAATCAACTAGATCGTTCATCATTCTGTGCTGGAATCCGCCAACTTCACAATCACTTCCTACCACTACTGAGGCGATAACTTATTACGTGGAGAAGGTTTGTGAGTTCTGGTGACTTGTGCTATAACATTATTGAGCTCCTGCAACAGTTTAAAAGGGTATTGGCAGGCAAACCTTCATGTTGCAGGCCCACAACACAAGAGCTTTGCATTGTTGTTGTTGTTGTTGGCGTTCTTGGTGGAGGTGATTTTTGAACTGCGCACCTATTGGTCGGACAGCTGCCGGACCACGCCCACATCTGTCGCTTTGCTCTACCCAACATAGCACCGAGACGAAATGATATAGCCCCCATCTTGGTTTTCTGGTGTGCCTAACCCATTAGGCCTGTAGGCCTCTGCTCATTATACACCGCCTGGGTTTGTTGCATCAAATTTCCATTGGCTTTGTTTGGGTCGAGTGTTATTTTCGATGAAGGACCACAAAAAAATCGAATCATATATCGAATAATAGTTCGGCTTAATCAAGCCCGTCAGAACGCATGGTAATCAAGCGTTACGTTACGCAATTTTTTAAATAGCGCATTAAATTTGTGTTTCCCAATCACTGTCTCATCTCATCTTTCCCAATCGCTGTCATCATTTTCACTGCTTCCCAATCTCGGCCCATGACCGGATTTTGTCACAGGTTTTGATCACAGTGCGGTCATTCTTGTTAATCTTACAATAAGGTAATCTTACACACTCTTCCCCTCTCTCTCCGAAAGGACTGTCTGGCAAATCCACCCATCTACTTTCTTAAAAATCCTCTTGAATAAGTTCAGTCCTTCAAACTTTTGAGCCTCACCTTCAGCCAAGATCTTTCTTGGATGAAAAACAAATCAAAATTGACTTTCAAAAGCCAGTCTTTCAAATCAACTTGGCATTATCCTGGTGTTGGCTTAGCGGTTAGGGTGCTGGCTTGGGATCCTGAGTTTGAATCCCGGTCGATCGCTGAATTAACGCCAGGGGGGATGGACTCAGCCTGTCATCCTTCCAACAACAACAACAACATGCATTTTAAGGCCATTTTCCCTGCTAGAGCGGAGGTTAGCCTTGCGGTCCCCATGACAATCTTCTCCATTTTGTCCTATTTTCTGCATCTCTCCTTGTTAACCCCCTTGCCCGCCTTTCTTCTTCCACCATCTTTAGCCAAGTGTTCTCGGTCTTCCCCGTCCTCTACTTCCTTCTACATTCATTTCCATCACTCTTCTCAACCAGTCACTTCCATCCTTCCTCAACACATGACCAAACCATCTCAACCTGTTCCTCTTCACAGCATCCATCACAGGCTCTATTCCCATCATCTTTCACAATTCATCATTTGTCTTCCTCTCTCTCAACGATACTCCGCACATCCACCGAACCATTCACATTTCCACCCTTTCCAGCCTCCGTTGCTGCTCTACGTTCATTACCCATGTCTCGCTCCTATAAATCATAACACTTCTCACACATGCAGCATACACCTTTCCCTTCAGCTTCAACAACACTCCCCTCCTCATCAGCACGCCACTCAGTTCCCGAAACTTCTTCCATGCACATCTCACTCCAGCAACCGTTGCCGAGTCTGATCCACCTTCTCCATTCAGCATGTCTCCGAGGTAGCAAAATGTTTTCACACCTTCCAGCTTCATGCCGTCTCCAAGATCCAACTCAACATTTCCTCCATCTGCAGCTCCCTCTGTGCACACCTTACATTTGAATGTAGCTGCCACACTGGTTAATGACCCTCTCAGACCACTGCATTTTTGATGAACCCACTCAGCGCACATTGTACATTGAATGGAGTTCACTCCGACACCCTTCCTGCACACAGCACATGGCCACTTCCCAGTTCTTTCCACCTCACCACATGCTTTACCACTTGCCATCACCTTCGTCTTTCCGATATTCACCTTCAGACCTTTTGTCTCAATACATTCCTTCCACTTGTTCTTCTTTTCCTTCAGTCCATCCATACTTTCCGCAATCAACACCAGATCATCTGCATACAACAACTGCCACGGTAAACCCTCCTTTACGTTCTGAGCCAGCACCTCCATCACAGCTACAAATAGTAGTGGACTTAGTACCGACCCCTGATGCACTCCCACCTTCACCTCAAACTCACCACTGTTCCCAACATTCGTCCTTACAGCTGTGCGCACTCTTTTGTACATTGCCATCACTACTCTGATCAACCATTCCTCCACTCCTAACGTCCTCAATGCCCATGTCAATACTTCGCGTGGAACCCTATTGAATGCTTTCTCCAGATCAACAAACCCAGGAAAAAACTTATTCCTCCTCTCCATGTACTTCTCCTGCAACTGCCTCACAATAAAGAGCTTGTCTGTCGTTCCTCTTCCTGGCATAAATCCAAACTGCATTTCGTTGATCTTCACCTTCTTCCTTATCCTCCTCTCCAACACCCTTTCCAATACCTTCATTCCAGCTCCAATAACTTTATCGCTCGGTACGAGCCACACTCCAGAGGGTCACCTTTCCCCTTGTATAGAGGGACGAGGGTACTCAGTTCCCAATCCACTGGAATGTGGCCTTCTTTCACCACCAGATTACAGATCTCTGTCATTCTCTTCACACCCCAACTTCCTGCTGCCTTCAACCTATCTCCCACAACTCCCGTCGGCCCTCCCGCTTTTCTACTCTTCATTGCTTTTATCGCTTCCTCAACTTCCTTCTCAGTTATCTTCTCTGCCTGTCCTAAAACTGGGTTACTCTCTATGTTGCCATCCCATTCATTCTCTGTATTCAACAGCATTTCCATATATCTTTTCCATCTTCCTTTAATTCCTTCTGGGTCCCCAACGATTTGTCCCACTTCATCCTTCAAGCAACTCACCCCCATCACATCACACCTCTCTTTCGCTATCTGCTTTGCAATCCTGAATATCGCTCTCTGACCCTCTTCCGAATCCAAGCGTTCTCCGAACATTTTCCTACATGCCTCTTGCGCCTTTGCTACCTCTTTCTTTGCAGCCTTCTTGGCTGCCTTATAACTTTCATGCTCTGCTTTTTCTGCTCCCGTACCCTTCGCCTTCTGCCACTCCTTGAACTTCTTCCTCTTCTCGTCAATCCTCTTTCCAACTTCATCATCCCACCACCATGTTTCCGAATGCCTCGGTGGTCCTTTTGTCCATCCACATACCTCACCAACGTCTCCCAACAGACTATCTTTCATTGACATCCAACCACTTTCAAGCTCAACCACATCATCTTCTACCCTACTCAGCCTCTCTTTTAATGCCTCCCTTATTGTCACCTCTTTCAACTTCCACACCTTCATTCTCGGTTGGTACTTCACCCGCCGAGCTCTCCTCGCACCTTTCACCCTTATGTCGCAGACAACCAAGTGGTGCTGTGAAACAGCCTCCTCCCCCGAGATCACCTTTGTGTCCCGGAGGTGCCCCATATCTCGCCTACGCACCATCAGGTAGTCAACGGCCACCTGACGTGTATGTAACAAGCTTATTATCCTCTTTCTGGAACTGAATATTACAAATCAACAAATCAGCTCCATCAGCAAACTCCAAAATCCTTTCACCTTCTCCATTTCTCACACCATATCTGTAACCCCCATGAACTCCCTCAAAACCGTCCATACTCTTTCCCACATGTCCATTTAGGTCTCCTCCTACCACAACAACTTCCTCATCTTTCACGTTTTCCATCAGCTTCTCTATCGCACACCAGAACTTGTCCTTCTCTTCATCGCTCCGACCAACCTGCGGAGCAGATGACGTTCACCAAGAGCTTTCCAATCATTATTTTCACCATCATCAACCTATGACTCACTCTCGTCACACTCACCACACTGTCTACAAACTCCTCAGAAAACAGGACACCAACACCATTCACACCCTCCGGGCACCCTTGCCACACAAACTTGTATTTCTGTCCCTGCCTACCCTTCACCATTCTCACACCACTTCCCTTCCATCTCGTCTCTTGCACACAACATATGTCCACTCTTCATCTGATCAATACTTCCACCACTTCTCCTGATCTCCCTGTCATTGTCCCTACATTCCATGTCCCAAACCTCAGAAACCGATCTCTACTTCGGGCTGTACCCTGCTCATATATAGTTGTAATTGTCATGATTCTCTTTTTGAGGCAATGTTTTCATGGCCGGATGCCCTTCCTGACGCCAACCCTTTTAGTAGCCTCTTACGACACGCAGGGATATGGTGTACCTATTCTAAACCAGGGTACACACCAGGAACCAGGGTACACACCGGTGACGTTGTCATCCTTCCAAGGTCCGGAAATTGAGTACCGGCTTGCTGGGATGAATGTGCCAGTGTGTACCCCGATTTAGAATAGGTACACCGTATCCCTAACAAACAATAATTTTTTTTGGGGATCAAAGTTGAAAATGGTTGGTATGTTAATAAATACACCACGTTGTTGAATTGTCCAAAATGTCATAAACCTTTTTTTTTTTTACTTTTTTTTTTAGTGCGAAGCTAAGACGGATTCTTGGGAGCGCCTAAATGGGGACAACCCTATCCGTGGACTCCAGTATGCCGTGTTTGATGTCCCAGAAGCGAGGTCTTTCCATTTCCGTGTGCTGGCCTGCAACTCTTCTGGGGAGGGCCCCACAAGCGAGGCCTGTGGTCCTGTCTCACTCACTGACTGGATGCGTGAGTATGTGCTGCTGTGGTAGCAGCTTGTGCAAATCTACATCACATCCATTCTTTGCTTATCGTTTCAGCTTTTTACCACACGCACATAAAGCGGAAAGCAGGGTTGAGAAATTGCTTCACTTTGTCTGTCCGTATGTCTGTCCACAAATATCAGTTTATGATTGAGGAACAACTTTTAAATGGAATGTTATATTTTCAATACGAATTGGAATGAATGAAAATGAATGAACGTTTTAAGGCCATTTTCCCGCTAGAGCAGGGGTTAGCCTTGTGGGCCCCATGACAATCATGGTTCCCTGTTTGAGGCAATGTTTTTATGGCCGGATGCCCTTCCTCACGCCAACCCTTGGTCATGCTCTTACGATGCGCAGGGATACAGTGTACCTATTCTAAATCGGGGTACACACCGTGATCATTCATCCCAGCAAGCTGGTACTCAAATTCGCCAACCTCGGAAGGATGACAGGCTGAGTCAACCCCCCTGGCGTTAATTCAGCGATCGACCGGGATTCGAACCCAGGATCCTAGGATCCCAAGCCGGCACCCTAACCGCTAAGCCAACACCAGGTTGGAATATGAGTCGGAAAACGAACCGGTAGTTTATCAGTACTTTGTCTCGAAATTAGACTCGACTGAAAATGCGCAGAGATGAGTGAGATAATATTTTTACTCTGTCTGTGTTGGGGATTTAGCCTCCACCCCCTCCCCCCCCTCCCACTGGGGATTAATTTGACCAAACTGCCAATGTCTGCAATTCATGTCTTTCAATCCTGACAAATCTCACACTCTTACTATGTCTCTCCGAAAAGATCGACTGGACAACCCTCCCATCTTCTTTCTCAACAATCCTCTCCAAGAATTTCTGTCGCTCAAGCTTTTGGGTCTCACCATCTGCCATGATCTTTCTTGGGAAAACCACATTTCCAAGCTGGCCTCCAAAGCCAGTCACCGACTGGGCATCCTCCGTCGTGCGAAGTCCTTCCTCGGCACACCTGAGCTCCTCACCACATACAAGGCTTTCATCCGCAGCTCAATGGAATACTGTTCCCCCCTCTGGGCCGGTGCTCCTGCCTCACACCTAGCTCGGCTTCACGCTGTTGAAACCAATGCTTTCAGAATCATTGAAATCTCCCGTGATGAAGTTATCTCCGAGGGCCTTTCACTCACTCACCGCAGACAGGTAGGTGGTCTTTCTGTCTTCTACCGACTCCTCTCTGGCCTTGCTCCACCAGCTCTCTCTGTGCTTTGTCCCCCAAATATTCCTGCAGGTCGCACAAGATCTGCCAGCAACCCTCTGATGGTTAAACTGCCGAAATCTCGGCTCTCTGCTCACCTTCACTCTTTCATTCCTCTTTTCTCCCGCCTCTGTAACTAACTCCCACACTCCCTTCAATCCCACTCCTCCCTCCAGGTCTTTAAAACAGCTGTTCACCACCATCTCTTATCTTTCCCCATCCAAAACCTTGATCTTTTCTACCCCCACTAATTCACCCCAGATCCACCTTGTTTGAAATTCCAACTTCTTTCCTGGAAGTCCCGGCAGTGTCCATATGTTTTATACCTCTCCCACCCCCCCCCCTTCCCATGCCCCCCCCCCCCCAAAGCCCTCTCCCTCCCACAGATCTCTCGATGTCCTTGCTCTCAGATGTTGTGTTTGTGTTCCTCCCCCTCTCGCCCCATCTTGTCTACCGCTCCCCATGTTATATGTTTTATGTGTCGGTTTGTCTTTCTGTGTGATTAATGTTAGCTCTTTCCCCAGCCTCGATCTTGTATACAAAAAACAAATAAATAAAAAACAAGACAATTACAGGAGAATTTATTAGAGGTTTAACATGTACATGGGAAAGCTGCCATTTAAGAGTAACAGCAGCTTCTCAGCAAATCACATCAGGCTAGGGTCTTTATACTCCACAGGAAATAATGAAACTTACTTCAAAGACCAGATGGAAAGAATAACAATTGGAGCTGTTTTAGTAAGAGGAAAGCTGTCGAGCTGTGTCTTCTCGTCCACACAGTTTTTGCCCAAGGTCGGAGCCTGAAAACTTCAACAGGCCATGTTATTACAGGCCATGGGTCGTTTTTGCCAGCTCTGCTCAATTCCCAGAATGCTCAAGGGCTGCTCCGGCAACAGAGCAAAATATGTGAAATCCCTGACACTGCGATTCGACTGGAATCCACCACATCTGCCTGTCTGCAATCAATCAAAATGAAGAAAAAAAAACAAGAAACATTTCAAACAGGAAACTTACTATTTTTAAGGACGTCATAAAGAACATAAACAACGGGCACGAGGAATTATTGTAAGGTGTTAAATAAGGTGGTTAATAAGACGCTGCCTCAACAGTGGTAAACTTCTGGAATTTTATTTTCTACAATCTTTAAAATTTGCACAGTATTATATTTTATGACATTTTATTTCAATTGATTTGTATACGTACCATACTTGAAAATTGCAGAACACAAATTACTTTTTTAGCACTTTCAAAACCCTTCAGTTTAGCAGTACTTGGCCAAAACATGACAGCATTTTACATCGTTACGACCAATCAAATTTGCTGCTCGCAGACCCTGCCCATGTCCGTGTTTTTCAAGAATGTGCAGGGTAATGTGTTCTATGAACTCTCTAGTCATATTTATTGCTATCCTGGATTCAACCTGATCTAATACCTTGGGACTGCACACGACATAGCAACTGCACTTGAACCAATAAGGAGATGCTGGTAAAAGTGAGATAGGTGGACTGAATCCATGCTGTAATGCTCACCAATCATTGAGTTCATTAAAGTAAATAAAATCAAAATCTTCCTACCTATTTAATACGTTACAACAAATCAATCACCATGTTTGAAAAAGACCCATGTTCCAATATGGAAATCTGCCATCTGCCTTTTGCTAAACGGAAGTCTCTCCTCAGTGAAAGACACATGAAAGCCCGCTTGGAGTTTGCAAAAAAGCACCTGAAGGACTCTCAGACTGTGAGAAACAAGATTCTGTGGTCTGATGAAACCAAGATTGAACTGTTTGGCCTCTGTCTGGCCACTCTGCCATAAAGCCCAGATCGGTGGAGTGTTGCAGTGATGGTTGTCCGTCTGGAAGTTTCTCCCATCTCCACACAGGATCTCTGGAGCTCAGCCAGAGTGACTATCGGGGTCTTGGTCACCTCTCTTACCAAGGCCCTTCTCCCCCGATTGCTTAGTTTGGCCGGGCAGCCAGCTCTAGGAAGAGTCCTGGTTGTTCCAAACGTCTTCCATTTAAGAATTATGGAGGCCACTGTGCTCTTGGGAACCTTCAATGCAGCAGAGATTTTTTGGTAGGCTTCCCCAGATCTGTGCCTCGACACAATCCTGTCTCTGGGCTCTGCAGGCAGTTCCTTCGACCTCATGGCTTGGTTTTTGCTCTGATATGCATTGTCCGCTGTGAGACCTTATATAGAATCATGTCCAAATCATGTATTTCCAAATCATGTCCAATCATTTGAATTTACCACAGGTGGACTCCAATCAAGGTGTAGAAACATCTCAAAGATGATCAAGAGAAATGGGAGGCACTTGAGCTAAATTTCAAGTGTCATAGCAAAGGGTCTGAATACTTATGTCAAAGTGATATTTCAGTTTTTTTATTTTTAATAAATTTGCAAAACTTTCTAAAATCCTGTTTTCTCTTTGTCGTTATGGGGTATTGAGTGTAGATTGATGAGGGAAAAAATGAATTTAAACGATTTCAGCATGAAGCTGCAACATAACAAAATGTGAAAAAAGTGAAGGGGTCTGAATACTTTCTGAATGCACTGTGTGTGTGTGTGTGTATATATATATATATATATATATATATATATATATATATATATATATATATATATATATATATATATATATATATATATATATAGGGATGTCACCCCTATATATAGATATATTTATATATATATATATATATATATATATATATATATATATATATATATATATATATATATATATATATATATATATATAATAAGATTAGGAGAATGGTGATGTGATGGGGTATGAGTGGGATGTTCATAACAAATGCTTTAATGGGCAACACAGTACAATATAAGGACTCACAATTGCAAACGTTTTATTTGTTGCATTTGTTTTTCTTCACTGACTTATGGAATGTGGGCAACATTTATTGCCTATCCTAAATTGCCACATGAAGACTGATGGGCCTTCCCTTTAAAGTGCTGTGCTCCCTGAATTTACAGTCACCCCTTTTTCTGAACATTTATCTTTGCCAGCCCCTATGTGGGTTTACAGAGAAGGCCAACAGCATCTCCTCAGGGCAACTCGGGACGAGCACCGAATGCTTCCGATAGGCAGCACCACCCGCACCCATCCCATAAGCGAATAAAGAAAACAGAATGCATTATTACCATAAAGAGAATATTTATTGCTCATGTGTGAAACCTTTTGGGAAATTAAAATAATTTTTAATGATCTGGAAAAATAACGGGCTAGTGCGCAAAAAGATTGAATATTCTTTTTTTTCTCTCTACGTCCGTCCGTTGTCCTGACGCTGTTGTTTTACAAAAATGGAATCGCTTACCATTGTTATTCCCACTACCACTTTATACTACTCAACACTGAACAAAGCCATGTTATTAATGATCATCAATTTGAGTAAAACTACTCATTCAAATTTTATGAAGGCATTTTACTAATCATGAACAATATGTGAGTGATGGACGCTGACTCTCCAGGTAAGTCCTAATCCTATATAATAAAGCAGTACTTTCTGTCTGGCTGCCATTCCATCCCAAAACTACTCCCTTAGTTTTGGAGCTAGCCCCATCAAACCTTTTGTGGATTGTTTTGGGGTCCCAGAGGATGTCCCAAGGTAGGTAGGAGGTTTCATAAATTTCTCAATGCAATTATGATTTTGAGTTTCCACCCATACGAAGCTGCTCTCTCCGCATGTGAACACACTCATGGGTTTGGCATTAGCAGTTTTGCCATTTACCATACGTAGACACATCCCCTGGTTCAGTGATGTCTCAATACAATTGAGATTTTGCATTTTCACCCGTAAGACGCCAATCTTTCTCCGCATAAACACATTCGCAGCTTCGGCAATTTCTCAATGCAATTTAGATTCTCGGTTTCCACCCGTGAGATGCCGCAATTTTTCGCTTGTAAATACATTCGCGGATTCAGCATACAGTATATGCAGGTTCGCCATTGACCATGTATAGAAACATTCCCCATCTTCTTTAGGGGTCAGCTGCATGAAGTTTTTTTTTTCCCAAGTCTTTCACGCACCGGCTGTTGAGACTTTTTGCTATTTTTTCTGTAATAACCCATTTCCTTCATCATGGCACATAAGAGCCAACCCCCCATCCCTATCTCACACCATCTCCATCGTCATTGGTATCAGCTTCATCATCATCATTAAAGGTACATTGATTTTATACAATTCTACAGCCACAATTTTGGGGCTAGACCCACCAAATTTTCTATGCAGCCTCTGCACGTGTCCTAAAGGAGGTGGGAGTTTTCATAGAATTTCAGAAAACTTTTTTTTTTTTTGAGATTTTGGGCTCCCAACCGGGCACAGCACCTCACGAGTATTTGATAATTCGACTGTGGACGATAAGTAAAATGAATAACCTGTCTAGCTCGTGAAGTCGTGTTGATATGTATCGGCTTTTACGCCGACAAAGGACTAACGTCTCCCACATCAATCTTGAACCTTGCTTCCTATGGAGGTTAGCAAACCTCTAACAACATTCTGTTGATTCCATATACATTATCCTTAATGGACTTTTCGTGCATATCTATTTAGTGTGTATTTTTGTGGGTTGGGGGGAGGGAGAGTGGGGATGATTTATCAACACAAAATTCAAAAATGGAAGAGAAGGGAGGATGATAGGAGAGACGAAGGAGGGTATGAGTAAAAGGATGGGGAGAGAAGGAAAATAAAGTTTGATGGACACAGGAGTGGAGGGAAGGTAAGGGAATCGCCATGTTTGGAGAATATGGGAAAAGGGGTGGAGCCACGGAAGTCAAACGTTCCATCATATTTGGCTACGTCATAAATATCTGGCCTCCATCTTGTCGGGCTTGTTCCATATTCTTTCACAGACATCAATACACTTTGCTTGGTGAAATGACAGTTATCGATATGAAGCTTCATCGGGAGTCCATGGGTGTGTAACATCTGAGTACAGTGACTTTAGGGACACCATGTTAATGCGCCACGTCCTACACTCATGCTTCCTTTAAAACGTCGTCCTTTTTGCAGCTGCCCCTTCGGCACCAGAAAACGTGCAGGCCTCACGATGCTCCGACTCTTCTGTACAGCTGTCGTGGGAGCCGAGTGAGTCCAGGCAAGGTCTGCTGGGGTATTATATTGAGTCATTGGTTGGAGAAATGGACTGGAATTCTTGCCACAACAAGCCTGTCATCAACACGAGGTCAGAAACACTAAATACATGAAGACCATTTTTAGGAAAAGTCACCATCATGCATTATTTTCTACAAACTCTACTCTGACCTGCCCCCCCCCCCCCCCAGCCCTGTCTGTCCTCTGCCCCCCAAATATTCCTACAGGTGCACAGGAGCTGTCTGCAACCCTCTTCTGGTTAAACTGCCAAAATCAAGACTCTCTATTCACCTTCACTCTTTAATTCCTCTTTTCTCCTGCCTCTGGAACAAACTCCCTCACTCCCTTCAATCCCACTCCTCCCTCCGGGTCTTTAAAACAGCTGTTCACCACCATCTCTTATCTTCCCCCATCCAAAACCTTGATCTTTTCTACCCCCGTTAATTCACCCCAGATCCACTTTTCTGAAATACCAACTTCTTTCCTGGAAGTCCTAGCAGTGTCCATGTTTTTTATACTTCTCCCACCGCCCACCCCCCTTCCCACGCCTCCTCCCCCCAAGCCCTCTCCCTCCCACAGATCTCCCAATGTCCCTGCTTTCAAATGTTGTACTTGTGTGCTTCCCCCTCTCTTCCCATCTTGTCTCCCGCTCCCTTTATTTCGTCTTATGTGTCCGTTTGTTTTTTTTGTCATTAATGTTAGCTCTTACACGAGGCTCGTGTAAGACGAGCCTCGTGTATCTTGTATACAAAAAAAATAAAAATATATATTTTTAAAATAATATTTTTATCTCTCAGTATTTTAATCTCTCAGGTCGCATTGGTGCTGCACAGTGTGACTATTCTTGCCACATCGTATCTCGTCATGAGAGATGTGTAGAAAATGGCAGCTCTTAGTTTGCATTTTTATCTTGAATATTAAATATTTGGCACAAAAATGAAGTGAAAATGAAAGATGTGTAAATACATTTAGCCCTTCTGGTATGGCTATGACATCAGCATGCAATTTCCAAGTTATCCAACCCTCGGCGCCTATTATTTTTATCCCCACGCTTTTTGAAAAAAATTGGATATTGTAATCCTGCTCCGTCTGTCCGTCTGTCACGTAATCTCCTGAACGGTTGTGCAGAAATTCACCAAACTTAGTAGTTATGGTCAACACATGGCCAGAATGTGCAAGAGAAGTAGTAGTTTGGCTCCGCCCCCTGGGGCGGGGTCAAAAGGTCAAATATCAAAGAATGCAATTACAGGCACATTTTAAAACATTTTGTAATGAAACTTTTCTTGTGCATTCAACATTTGGGGATGCATGAAATATGTAACGTTTATTTGTGTTTGACTCCAGGTTAATGTCCCATGGGGGTGGGAACTTAAGTTTCACAGAGGTAAAAATGGAAAAAAGAATTAATTACCCTCGCCAGAGGAGAGGGCATTACATTTGAGTCCGTTCGTTTGTCTGTTTGTTTGTCTGTTTGTCCGCACAGAATAAATATGATTTTCTCTGCAACCATTGGTCCGATTGAAAGGAAATTTTCACCATAGGTGCACCTCCACCTGTATAATTTTAAAATGATAATTATGAAGTAATAGGTCACGTGGTTCGGCCGCCATCTTGGAAAAACCGAAAGACTTTGCACCTCGAAATCTCCGAAAACGCTGAAGAGAAAAAATTGAGACATGGCTCATTGTAAAGAACTCTCCATGGGGAATAAAATTTGTTAATGATGATGTCATAGGTGCCTCCATTATGACGTCATAATTCGACAAGTACAAAACTTCATCCGATCAAGATGAAATTTCTTGAGCATAATGTAGGAATAAATTAGTTTAGAAAAAAAATAATGATGACGTCATCGGTCACGAGGTTTGGCCGCCATATTTGTTTTAACACAAAAGCCTTAAAAACCACTGAAAATACATCCTGGCGAGGGTTTGCAATCTCTGATTGCTCTTTTTCTTGTTCAAAATTTGATATCGGGTCAATCATGGTGGAACCTTATGCCATCTGTCAATATTGCTTTTGATGATAGGTGTGGGGATTTGCGATGTGTATCATGGACTTCACTCTAGTTTTATTTTTAAATTACATGTACAAATCCCTCACATCATCAAATTATTCCAATACGTCACTCCAATAAGCATTTAAATAACATGTATATATATAGATATATATATATATATATATATATATATATATATATATATATATATATATATATATATATATATATACAGTTTATATATATATACAGTTTATATTTATATACAGGGTGATTGAAAAGTAACTCCCTATTTTAAAATATTTAGAAATTATTTATTTATTGTAATATTTTTCTCAAATTTTTAGTGTTTGTTCCTTAATGTATGAGAATTTAATCTGTGTTGGTTTTTTTCCAGATTATTTTTTGTTTGAAATTCGGAAGCCCTACAAACATGGCTGGACGTCTTACCCTGCAGGAGCGTGCCCAGCTAGTGGTATGAAGATTGGTCTGATCTCTTTAAAAATATCCTCTGGTCTGATGAAGCGGTATTTCACATCGGTGGGTTTGTGAACAGTCACAACTGCTATTACTGGGCAGGAGAAGATCCTCGTGTTATTTTTGAAAAAACGCAATATCGGCCCAAGGTAACGGTGTGGTGTGGAATGACTTCGGAAAGGATTGTAGGTCCCTTCATTCTTCGCGATACCATGAATGCCAAAAGGTACCTCACCATGCTGCAAGACGAAATCTGGCCAATTATCAGTGCTTCGGAGAATGTTGAAGATTTGATTTTCATGCAAGATGGCGCTCCTCCAAAATTTTGCTATTGTTGTTCGTGAATGGCTGAATGCCCACTTCCCTGGGAGATGGATGGGTCATCGTGGTCCGTATGAGTGGACAGCCAGGAGCCCTGACTTAACACCATGTGACTTTTTTCTTTGGGGTTGGGTAAAAAAGCAAGTCTACTGTACCAAACCAACGACTTTGGAAGAACTTGAAGGGCGAATACGAGAAGTTATGTCTTCCATCCCACAAGAGTTCCTGGTGAAATCAGTTGACGCGGTTCCCGGGCGGCTTGAGAAGCTGGTGGCGAATTCTGGTGCCCATGTCGAATTTTAAATAAAACTTCATGCTATACGCTTTCTTCTTATATCCATTTCTTGTAAAAATTATAGTTAAGAAATAAATTATAAGTATTTTAAAATAGGGAGTTACTTTTCAATCACCCTGTATATATACAGACTTGGCATTTAATATGGAATATTTTTTTTGTGGGGGTGAACTTACTTTTCAAGATGACCTAGAACCAAAAGTTGATTGGAATTATGTTGAAATTATTCTAGATTTTGTTAATGTGACCTTTAAAAGAAACAAAAACCACATTTGACATTTCGAAACAAATAAATTGATCTTTGAAAGTGATGTAAACTGATATCGAACTCAATTCACGGACAGTGCTGTGTTAAACTTCTGTACGTTTTCCAGAAGTATCTCTTTATTTTGCACATTAGCCAAATTTTTTTTAACAAAAACAAAAGTTAAATTACGACTGGGATTACGGACAGTAAAATTACAGTTCAGTACTTAGTGTAACCCCCACGAGCATTCAGGGGAGCACGTACACGTTGAGGCATGCTGTTCACGAGATTTGCCAAGGTTTGGACAGGAATCGCTTGCCATGCAGTGACAATAGTCTGCTGCAATTCACGCACAGAGGTCGGCTGCTGGTCCAAGTGGTCGATTTGACACGTTAATTCTGCCCACAAGTTCTCTATCAGGTTCATATCCGGGGACATGGCAGGCCACTCCATATGCTCTACACCACGGTCAGCAAGAAAGTGTTGGATCATGCGAGCACGATGAGGCCGTGCATTGTCATCTTGGAAGACAAAGTTTCCTTGAAAGGCTGCACGAGCAAATGGAAGCAATGTTTCGTCCAGAATGGCCCTGTGCTTGAACTGGTTCAGGTTTCCATTCAGAACAACCAGGTCAGTTTTGCCCCCTGCATGAAAAGCAGCCCAAACGGTCACCCCACCACCTCCAGCTTGGACTTTTGGCACTATACAATCTTTGTTGTAGGCTTCATGCACTTGTTTGTGCACTCGGACGCGGCCATCTTGACGATAGACCAGAAATCTAGACTCGTCACTGAAGATCACGTGATTCCAGTGTCCTGGCTGCCATTGACGGTGCTCTCTGGCCCACTGCAATCGGCGCTGGCGGTGTTGTCTGGTCAGGCGTGGCTTTCTCAGGGGACGCCTGGCACGATAGCCTGCTTGAACCAGTCGTTGGTTGACTAGCCTTCTGGATACAGGCACATTTGTCAGTTGCTGCCACTCAGCCCTAAGCCGATTAGCTGACTTGGTACGGCCATTGCGGACTAACCGGTGCAGCTGGCGATCATCCCTCCTTGTGGTTCTGTGGGGACGTCCTGGCCTCGGTATTGGAGTAAGGACACCCCTCTGAGCATTTCGTTTCAGGATCTTTGATACCTGACCTTGAGTGATGCCATACTGCCGAGCAATAGCACGCTGTTTCATGCCATAATTTTGTAAAGCCACCACTCCATGACAAACAGCATTGTCGAGTTGACGGACCATCTCCAGAGGAAGCGGCAATAACTTTTGGAGACGTGCAGCAGTTGTTATCCACTAATACAGAACGCAACAACCCTTGTATACCCGACTGTGAAGCCAATCATCAAATGCACCTGTCCGTACATTTTGCCACGCCACCTGTGATATAATCCTGTTGTTGACTTCTTGCTGCGACAGACAATCAGTGACATGGCTTTTTAACAAATAAATCACCAAAGTGTAAAAGAAACTCACCAGATTGATATACTGAGTTAAGAAAATAAACCCAAGTCAAGAAAAAAAAAATGTTCCATATTAAATGCCAAGTCTGTATATATGACAGACAGTCACTCCCCCCTCTCCTGTTTTGTTCTACGAGTTTGTGTATGTTCTCACATTTGTCCATTTTCTCTAGTTCTTCTTCCCATTTTGCAAACCCATTCCCTTCCTAGGTTTGAGGTGCATGGTTTGACAAAAGGACAAGAATACGAGTTCAGAGTTCATGCAATGAACGCCACTGGGTTCAGCAACTATTCCAGCACCACTGAGCCCATCATTGTACGGGCAGCCATCTGTAAGTGCTAGCTATCCCACAGGGATGTCCCGAATTGGGAAGGAGGTTAATGTCCACAGTCCACACACATGGATGTTGAGGGTTTTCTTATCCTCTGCTTTATATATCGTGTCAGATAATTCTAATTATATTTGCAAGTTGGTTGCTGTCACCAAAGGTTGTTGGGGACAAAATGTTTTTGGAGGCCAATGTTTAAATCTGCAGCCTGGGCAATGTAATCCCACTGTTGTTTTGATTATTGTGTTGCTAAGACGACAAATCCCAAATAAGTCAATCTCTCATGGCATTGAGAGATAAACTTATTTGAGGGTCATCGCCTCCAACACTGAAGGTGGAAAGAGGTTGTTTCACCTCTATTTGCTTGTCTGTCTGTTTGTCTGTGAGTAGGATATCTCACAAAAGTTATGGTCGGATTCAGACAAAACTTGGTACACAGATTGGGTGTGTGACAAGGACGATTTGATTAGGTTTTGGTGAATATCTGGATCCGGATGCTAGAATATTATAAGTGATTCTTCACCATTGAGAAGTAGGGTCACAGATGGTATATAGCACGATGTCTCAAAAAGTTTTGGACGGGTTATGACAAAACTTGGTGGATGGGTTGGGTTGGGGACAAGAACAAGCTAATTACATTTTGGTTCAGATCCAGATCCAGCCTATCAGTGGGATACAAAACGTAAACTGTTTAACCTGGCGGAGTGATGCGCTCCACCGAGTGCTGTTCTAGCTGTGATTATTTTCTGTGAAACCCAATTGAGTTGATGGTGCACTTGCTATTCTGAAGTGAAGAGCAATTTATATGAAACTGACTCACGAGGATGAAATTCCTTTCATATCTGTTATCCAAGGTCTCTGAGCTCGAATGTGCTGGGTAAGAAATTGATGTGATGAAGTGCCAGCAATGCCTAGTTGTTATGCAGGTGGACGAGACAAGGGCATCCGGACAGACATTGAAAAGCTTATGGGCCTGGGTTACTGCACCTATCTCACATATCAAGTTCAACTAGGGGCCAAGGATAACTTTCCAACCTTCCTTTGCTGTTGCATAAATAAATAAATAAACAAATAAATAAATAAATAAATGGACTCAAATTAACTTGAAGGAATAGTCCATTTCCGAATGTGGTTTAAAATTCACATCTTATACAAAACCTTTCTTCTTACCATTTTCATCTTCTCCGATCACTGAAAATCCGGCATTATGTCGGAGCCTGTAATGTCTTTGACACCCATTTCTCCTCATTAATTGTTCTATCCCCATCTGCAGTATGTTCACCTTGAATTCCATCAATCTCTTTGCCAGAAATAACGGTTTTCTATTGCTGGAGCAGTGTCAGCGCCGCAATCCTGGCCCTCATGGCCCGTACCACGCACCGCATTACCTCCGCAGTGACGCAAGTCTCCTCCGCAGACCCGCTGCCCCTGCAGCGTCCCCGATCCGCTGCCTGCAGTATAATCTACGCTCGCCCCCTTCCACACGCATTGCCACACTGTAATCAGATTTCGCATGAGGAAAGCTAATGCCACACCGTGCGCATTATGTTCTTTTGTCTAAGTCTGGTGCCATATTGTCGTCATCCTTCATGTAATCTGCACTGAAACTCCTCCAAGAGTCATTGCTTGTGCCATAGACGTTTTGCTACCATTGTTTACAGGAGAGATGCACACGATGTATATCACAAAGGTGGATGCGTGTCGAAAACTCTTGTGCGATCATTGTGAACAGACCATTTGTTTTATTTCATTTTTGCAGAATGATTGATGAGCTCAATTCCAGGTCTGGTGATAGCTAAAGCATGCATATACTAGTGCAAGCATTTCTTCACAGTGACACATCCAGCTTATAATGTCTTATTCTCTTCCTCTTGGATACCCTCTACTGACCCTCAAATGCAACCCTGTCCGGCATTATGCTTATGTGGACATCACCATTCAACTCCACGTAGAACTGCCTCGCCCTTCAATCTTTGAAGATTTGACCTTGTTCCCATCTCTTCTTCAGAGGGAATAGTTTTCAACGTATCATATGTTTGTGGCAGAGGTCAAGTCGTTTCAGGAGGCAATAAAGCTTCCCCCTAAGGCCCAGTGCATTCTCAGTATCACATACAGACAACTACAACTGTCTTTGCCTTTTTCTCCACTTTCTTTTTCCTCCCTAGCACATCGTTCCTCTCACTACATGATGTAGTAGGCCTACTTATTAAGGAACTAGGGAGAAGCAAGCAATTCAAGTGTGTATTAGATGGTCTACAATATCTAGTTTCTAAAAAATACAAAATGATTAAGACCTTTTGCAGCCTCAAAGGGGCTTGTCTCAGCAAGTCACCCATCCTACAGTTACTCCAAGATGTCTTGTGGCCACCATGCTGATTCGGGACTTAGCTTGTGCCTTAATATTAACCTATTTGTCTCCGTTGTCATATGATGTGCACACCCTCCTGCTCCCATTATATGAAAAGGTTTTGGTTTTAATGGCACTATGAACCACCTTTAGAGGCCATTTTTCCCCCGCAGAGCAGGTGTAGGTCCTTTTTGGGCACCGTGGTCCCCTTTTTTGAAGCAATGTTTTATGGCTGGATGCCCTTCCTGCCGCCAACCCTGTTGGTCACCTCTGGCGACACACAGGGAATTACCAGTGAACTGGTACTCAATTTGCCGACCTATGAATGATGACAGGCTGAGTCAACCCCTCTGGCGTTAATTTAGCGATCGACCGGGATTCGAACCCAGGATCCGAGGATCCCAAGCCGGCACCCTAACTACTAAGCCAACACCTGGAAATCCAGTTGGAAATAATGTAGGATTAGTATGAAAGGGCACAGCATGAAGATAAAGAAAAAGAGAGCTAGAACCAGGATGAGACAGTTATTTTTCTGAGATGGTAGTCGTTTGCCAGGTACATGGAATAGTTTGCTAGAGTAGTTTGAGCAACTGTATTGTCACGTCAGGGCCCCAGCTAGTGCGGGCATTCTGAGCCGGAGGTCTAAGACCACCGAAGATGCCGAAACGATGTTAGAATTCAATACTATACTCCATTTAGAATTACTATTACCATTTACAATCACCCAAGGATCCCTTAAATGAAGTCAAAATTGGTGGTAGTTCGTGGAAGGCAAAAGGCTGGAAGATGTTTCTTAGCAAATAATGGTTACCTCTGCCACCGAAGGTGGACGGAGGTTATGTTTTCACCCTTGTCTGTTTGTCTGTCTGTCTCATGTTTGTTTGTCTGTCTGTGAGAATGATATCTCAAAATGTTGTGGACAGATTCGGACAGAATTTGGTGGACAGGTTGGGTATGTGACAAGGACAAATTCATTCGATTTTGGTGAAGATCCGAATCCGGACCGGATACTAGAATTTTAAAAGTGATTTGTCACAGTTGAGATAAAGGGCCAAAAACAATATATATATAGCATGATATCTCAAAACGTTGTCGATGACTTATGACAAAACTAGTTGGATGAGTTGTTTAGATGACAAGTACAAGCTGATTAGATTTTGGTTCAGGTCTGGATCCAGATCGAGCACATCAGTGGGATACAAAACATAAACTGGTCGGCCTGACGGAGGTATGTGCGCTACCGAGTGCCGTTCTAGTTCATTATGAAAATGACACTGGTAGGGGGATGAACAAGGCAACAAAACCGGGACAGATCTGTCACACGAGGACAGACAAACAAGGATGGTAAGACACAAAAATCCGATCTTGTGCACAATGTAAAGAAATAAAACCCAATGGCGCCAAAATACCGGACTCAACCCATGCAGACGCAACTTGAGGCAGACACGCAAGGGTGCACTCATTCTCTCGGCCTAGATTGTGCATTTTATCTTCTGATTCCATTGCTGTCCAATTCCAAGTCCTTCCAACACCACCTCCGACCCCATCCCCACCACCCTTTTGTGTTCCTCATCGTCCTGCCACCCGCTTTATGTACATGTATTATTTATATACCTATCAAGTAACAATATTAATTAAGTAACAATAAAATATACTTTATTATTATTGTTGATAGGTATGTAAATAATTAATGCATGTATGTACATGCCAGGATGACAAGGATGATGGGATGACTTTTGTTGGAAAATGATGTTGGTTAAGGAGATGACAATGGGATTGCATGTCTACAGCCAAGGCGAGTGTGCACACATCTAGGCCATCGTGCCAGCCTGAAAGATGAAGTGATGTTGTGACCATGCTACCAATGTGTTGAAGATGAATGAGCAAGAATGATGTGATTCTGTGTGTCTGAAACTGCTCATTGAGGGAGGTGATGTGGAAGAGGGTGTGATTTGCTCGAAGCAGTGATATTTCCCAGCGTCTACTTCCTACTGCGTGAACTTGCCTGCAAGCTGCCTTCAGAGCATAACTTATTCATTAATAAATGACATCCTTGCCCTCAATATGTCATTGTGTTTATCTGAAAGAAGTTTCCTGAATACACAACAACATTTTCAGGAAAGTTTTCTTTCTCTCTGCATGATCATTAAGAGTTATTCCCTGCTAACGCATTCTTCTTTCCTGCAGTTGCTCCCAGTTGGTACTCTTCCCAACGCTGCGGATTGTGATGCAGAGCTGTGCTTACACTCTGGAACAATCTGGCCTTTCTGAAGCACACTGACAAGCAACAGTAAATTACTTCCTGAATTTGAGTATTAATTGCCGAAGGGATTGTGTAAAAATAATTGACCTTCACAAACCAATTGAGCCTTGAGATTGTAGTACATTTCCAGTGCAAATGCAAACATTGATTTACTGTTGCTCTTCATTCTGCTCGCCATGTAAGAAATGGTTCAAATGGCTGAAGTAATTAGGATGCAGCTGTTTTTAAATTTCTAAGTGGGATATATCTATTTATTACGTACACCTCAGGTGGGATTTTTTTTAACCCGACTCCTTTGCCACTGTAAGTGCACCATGTTACCCCCACACCACACCAATCAAACCCCCCACCCTCTTTCTTTTTGCTTATACAGAATGAATAGACTGTTTCTTGCAGAAAGTCTTTAAAACAATAAACTGGTATGAAGGATTTTATATATTTTTTATGTATTTAAGGGAATATTTGACTTCCGGAGACGGCGGCAGGGATTTTCGAAGCTCCACACGGTCTCCACGTTTTTCGAAGTTAAGTCTGTTCACAATTGTATTTTGTCGAATTTTGTCGAAACTGTATTTATCTTTCGGTGTGTGAAGTTATTGTGTGCAACTTTGGTTGTTTCTCGGTGTTTATCTTTCATAAATTGATCGTCTGTTTGCCGTGTCGTGTCTTGAGGCCTTGTACAGTGTGCACTGTACAACCTTGAGGCTTTGTTTTTCTCTCAGCGGTCCGTCTTTTGTGATCCAATAACTTTCGTTCTCTGTATTCCCAGTCTTTTCACCCATAGCCTACTTCCTTGTGTAAATCTCAACTCAAAAAAAAAAAAAAAAAAAAAACAAAAAAACATTTTCCTTCTCTGTTATCATTCGTTTATTCATTCTTATTCGTTCGTTCGTTCTTCGACCACGTGTTTCTCCCCCATTTCCCCAGATAGTTTTCACTCATTAACCTTCAATGTTTACACTTTCCCCTCAAGTTATGTATTCCGTCATATTTTATAACACCTTTTTCTTCTTCTTCTTTAAAAGGCTGCTTTCGACTTGCTCACCAAATCAATTCATCCCAAAAAAAATATCCATCTCCTATAGTGCCTTTTTTCTACATTCCCTAAACTCTCCTGCACTCCATCCTCCATCCAGCGTCCTTAAACGTATTTTTAACTCGAAGGTCACAAGCAACTCATTTTGCAATAAATGTTCGTTTCCCATAAATCGTACACTTTCAAAAATCCAATCTCACCCCTCCCCTCCAAATCTTCCCCATAACCCCTCCCCTCCAAATCTTCCCCATCACCCCTCCCCTCCAAATCTTCCCCATCACCCATCCCTTTCAAATCTCCCCCCTAGCCCCCTCCCTCCTAAACGACCCCCTCACCCCTCCCCGCCAAGACGCCCCCTCGCCCCTCCCCTCCTAGACTCCTGCCTCACCCCTCCCCTCCAAATCTCCCCCATATCCCATCCCTTTCAAATCCCTCCCCTTGCCCCTTCCCTCCCAAACTTCCCCCTCACCCCTCCCCTTCAAATCTCCCCACCCTCATTGCTTCTCAATTTCCCCCCTCTCACTCCCCCTCCTCAAAGCGTCCTCCCCGCTTCTTCCCCCTTCAAACTCTCACCTCCATCTCCCCCAACCTTCTGCCTCGCTCTTCCCCCTCCTCAAATAACACCTCATTGTGGCTCACCCAATCACCATCAAACCTTTTGTCCGCCCCATCCTTCCCTTTCACCGAGCTATTCTGAAATCTCTGACACACCTTCAACAGCTCTCCCTACCTCTTCCACCTCTTCCACATCTTACCCTACCCCTCCTCCCCCCTGTTCTGTATCTGATGCTCCCCCTTCCTCTTCATTAACGGTATGGACCTCAAACATCCGGGGCCTTCGTTCAAACTTAACTGATCTCTCCATACAGGTTGCTTCTGTCAAACCAGACGTGATCTGCTTAACAGAAACTTTCCTCCTTTATGATGTCTCTGATTCCATAGTATCTCTCCCGGGCTACTCGCTCCTCCGGTATGATAGACCTGAGCCTCGTCCTGGAGGCGGGGTTGCTATCTTTATCAAAAACTCTCTTCCTCACTCGCCCTGCACTGCACTCTCTCCACCTCACCCCCAGGAATACCTCTGGCTACGGCTTCCCCTTCGCTCCCACCTCTTGTTCATATGTGTGTTGTACCGTCCACCAAACAGTGATGACTCCATCTACATCTCGCTGTCTGATGATATGGACCAACTTCTATCTACTCATCCCAACTCTCTCTTCCTCATATGTGGTGATTTCAACTGTCATCATGCCAGTTGGCTGGGTGTGGGTACCTCTCTCACCAGCCATGGCTCCTCAGCAAAGGACTTCTGCGACTCACTGGGACTGACACAATCTGTCAATTTCCCGACCCAGATCTCAGTCAACGGAACATCTTCTCTTCTGGACTTGGTTATGACTAACTTCCCTGAAAATGTCTGCTGCTCTTCTTCTGCTCCGATCGGATCATCTGATCATGTCCTTGTTAAAGTGGACATCTCTCTGACCATCCTCAGGGAGCCTGCTCAGCGTCGACGAGTCTGGCATTTCACTCAGGCCAACTGGCACGGTCTTCAAGCAGCCATCAATCATCTGGACTGGTCTCCCATTTCTACCACCTCTGACATCAACTCATCCTGGGAATTCTTCCAAAGTAAATTGCTCTCTCTCATGCACAGATTTATCCCATCTCGTCTTCAGTTGTCTTACCCTTCCTCCCGTCCATGGTACACGGAATCTTGTGGTGAGGCTGTTGCCCAGAAACAACTTGCCTTCGTCTCCTGGAAAGCAAATCCAACGGAAGGAAATCTCATTTCCTTTCACAAAGCCCGAAACAAGTGTGTGTCCACCCTCAGGAGAGCCAGGAAACAATATCTCTCCGTTCTCAAGACCGAACTCTCTTATCTGTCTCCCTCTTCCAAATCCTGGTGGCGTCTGGTCAAATCCGTTTCTGGTGTTTGTTCCCCCTCCATCCCCTCCCTTACCTCAAATGGCTACACAGCTGACTCCGCACGTGAAAAAGCTGAATGCCTCAACTCTGTGTTTGCCTCTAAATCTTGTGTCCCAAACCCATCCCCCTCTGTACCCACCATACCCAGTCGTACCCTGCTGCTCCTGGACTCCGTGTCCTTTCCTCCTGACAAGGTGGAAAAGTTTCTGTCAACCCTCGACTCTGATTCTGCAACTGGACCCGACGGCATCAGCCCACGGGTCCTAAAATCCTGCTCTGCTGCTCTATCTCACCCTCTCTCTGTTCTCTTCACCCTCTCTTTTGCTCAAGGTCAACTGCCATCTGCTTGGAAATCAGCCAACATCACCGCTTTGCACAAAAAAGGTGCAAAAACAGATCCTAGCAACTACAGACCAATCAGCCTTCTCCCAATTATCAGCAAAGTCATGGAATCCATCATTGCTTCGGATATGAAATCTTTCCTCTTCTCCAATGGCTTGATCTCTGATCATCAATTTGGTTTCAGACCAGGTCACTCTACTCTGGACATGCTGCTTCTGCTGTCTCAACAATGGATGGAGGTCCTCAATGCCAAACAGGAAATTAGAGCTGTCTCCCTCGACATATCACGTGCCTTCGACACGGTCTGGCACCCCGCTCTGCTCACCAAACTCTCCTCCTTTGGTATCCATGGAAATCTCCACGCATGGCTGGCGGACTTCCTCTCTAGTCGTCGTCAACGTGTGGCCCTGAATGGGTTTCTCTCATCTCCTCTTCCTGTTCAGGCTGGAGTTCCCCAAGGCAGTGTTCTGGGCCCCGTGCTTTTTCTGGTCTTCATCAATGATCTCTCTGACTCTCTCGAAAATCCTCTCTATCTCTTTGCTGATGACTCCACTCTCTGCCGCTCCATTCCTCTTCCCTCAGATCGGCAGTCTGCTGCCTCCTCACTCTCTGAAGACCTGGATAAAATCACAGACTGGTCAAACAAGTGGAACATGTCTTTCAATCCTGACAAATCTCACACTCTTACTATGTCTCTCCGAAAAGATCGACTGGACAACCCTCCCATCTACTTTCTCAACAATCCTCTCCAAGAAGTTCTGTCGCTCAAGATTTTGGGTCTCACTATCTGCCATGATCTTTCTTGGGAAAACCACATTTCCAAGCTGGCCTCCAAAGCCAGTCGCCGACTGGGCATCCTCCGTCGTGCGAAGTCCTTCCTCGGCACACCTGAGCTCCTCACCACATACAAGGCTTTCATCCGCAGCTCAATGGAATACTGTTCTCCCCTATGGGCCGGTGCTCCTGCCTCACACCTAGCTCGGCTTCACGCTGTTGAAACCAAAGCTTTCAGAATTATTGGAATCTCCCGCGATGAAGCTATCTCTGAGGGCCTTTCACTCACTCACCGCAGGCAGGTAGGTGGTCTTTCTGTCTTCTACCGACTCCTCTCCGGCCTTGCACCCCCAGCTCTCTCTGTGCTCTGTCCCCCAAATATTCCTACAGGTCGCACAAGATCTGCCAGCAACCCTCTGATGGTTAAACTGCCGAAATCTCGGCTCTCTGCTCACCTTCACTCTTTCATTCCTCTTTTCTCCCGCCTCTGGAACAAACTCCCTCACTCCCTTCAATCCCACTCCTCCCTCCAGGTCTTTAAAACAGCTGTTCACCACCATCTCTTATCTTCCCCCATCCAAAACCTTGATCTTTTCTACTCCCGCTAATTCACCCCAGATCCACCTTGTTTGAAATTCCAACTTCTTTCCTGGAAGTCCTGGCAGTGTCCATATGTTTTATACCTCTCCCACCGCCCCCTTCCCACGCCCCCCCCCCCAAAGCCCTCGCCCTCTCTCAGATCTCTCGATGTCTCCATGTCTCTCGGTCCCTGCTCTCAAATGTTGTGTTTGTGTCCTTCCCCCTCTCTCCCCATCTTGTCTACCGCTCCCTATGTTATATGTTTTATGTGTCGGTTTGTCTTTCTGTGTGATTAATGTTCGCTCTTTCACGAGCCTCGACCTTGTATACAAAAAAAAAAAAAAAAAAAAAAAAAAAAAAATGATTATGATTCAACGTAGAAAGCATCCGAGCATGAGTTGTTCCTTAAGTGATGTAGATTGCCAGGTGATTTTATAATAAGTACAAATTTTGAAGTCCATCTCCAGTCAGTCATCTCAACTCTCATATCCAGTCATATCCAGGCATCTCATCTCCAGTCATATCCAGTCATCTCATCCATTGTCAATCATCCCAAATCTCGTATTCAGTTATCTCATCCCCAGTAAGTACTCCCAACTCCCATCTCCAGTCATCCCCAGTCAGTGATCCCAACTCTCATCTCCAGTCAACCCCAGTCAGTCATCCCAACTCCCATCTCCAGTCATCCCCAGTCAGTGATCCCAACTCTCATCTCCAGTCAACCCCAGTCAGTCATCCCAACTCTCATCTCCAGTCATCTCCAGTAAGTACTCCCATCTCCAGTCATCCCCAGTCAGTGATTCCAACTCTCATCTCCAGTCATCCCCAGTCAGTCATCCCAACTCTCATCTCCAGTCATCCCCAGTCAGTCATCCCAACTCTCATCTCCAGTCATCCCCAGTCAGTCATCCCAACTCTCATCTCCAGTCATCCCCAGTCAGTCATCCCAACTATCATCTCCAGTCATCCCCAGTCAGTCATCCCAACTCTCATCTCCAGTCATCCACATTCAGTCATCCCAACTCTCATCTCCAGTCATCTCATCCCCAGTAAGTACTCCCAACTTTCATCTCCAGTTATATCCAGTCATCTCATTCCTAGTCATATCCAGTCAACTCATCGCTAGTCAGTCATCCCAACTCTCACGTTCAGTTATCTCATCTCCAGTCATCTCATAACCAGTAAGTACTCCCAACTCTCATCTCCAGTCATCTCATTCCCAGTAAGTACTCCCAACTCTCATCTCCAGTCATCTCATTCCCAGTAAGTACTCCCAACTCTCATCTCCAGTCATCCACATTCAGTCATCCCAACTCTCATCTCCAGTCCAATTTCAACCAAACTTGACAGGAGGATTAAGCGTCACACGTTTGAGATTGTAGGGTCTTCATTTGCCCACCTCCCCAATGGGGTTGTCCGCATTGGGCGAAATCCGTGTTGAGGTGTACATCTATGTTAAGATAGCTTATCATGTCATTTTTTCCAAGTCCGCTTCTAAAAACTAAAGTAATAATAACACTACTGATTATAGCATAATATTAATGTTATTACAAAACAATATTAATACTAATAATATTTTTTTAAACCCCTCCCCACAGGGTTTTTCCTCTATGGACAAACGCTGTGTCAACTTGCATAAGCAGCTTATCGTGGCATTTCATGGAAAATTCTTCCAGGAAGTAAAGAACATTATAAACCACGAACACGTATAACTGCCTTTTGAAACCATCGCTACTGCTGTTTATCACTAACCTGAAGTAAATCTGGAGGATTCCCGACACCCTTGAGGCATTATATGCATATCGCATCCTCCACAAACTAACGGACCCCAGCCGAGAAGTACTGTAATATATATATCCCTGAGAGGATAATAACATGATCCTTCCTGCCGCCACCTTAAGGAGTGGGTGTACTGGTAAAACCAAAATAATGGAAACATCGAGTTATGTTATAGATTTTGTAATAATTTCACAAACACAAACAAACAAACTTCACAAACACAACAAATACATTTGTGCAAAATAATTGTTTGTCTTATGATTGGTGTAAATCACGACAACACAGCAACTCAGGTACAGTCATTATCCTCAGCTAAAACAAGTCCGTTCCTCAGTAACGACGCTAAGCTAGTATATATATATATATATATATATACAGTCATGGCCAAAAATATTGGCACCCTTGCACCTTTTTCAAATAAGGCACCATTTCTTACAGAAAATTGTTGAAATTAAAAAATATTTTGGTATCCACATACGTATTTCTTTCATTTACAGTTTAACAAAACAAAAAAAAGCTGAAAAAATTACTAAATTTTAGCTTATTCCACACAGAAATCCTAAAAAGGCCCGGACAATATTATTGGTACCTTTTAGAAGTTGTAAGAAATAATTAGATTTCAAGCAGGTGATTCCCCTTTACTTTGGAATTGAACTCACCTGTGGTGAGTTGCAGGTGCCTGCAATATAAAAATTACTCATTCAACTAGTTTGAATGGGGAAATAGAGTCATTCTGCTGTTTTGTGTCACCCTGTGCACCGCAATAAGCATGGAGAAAAGAAAGAAAACCAGAGAATTGTCTGAGGAGGTCAGACACACGATTGTAGCCAATTGTTACGTGGTCCCCTCGGTGACTACCTGGTCTCGGTGACCCCCGGACCGTGAGAGGACCTTCGCCAGCAAGTAGTATTATATATATGCGCTTTCGCAACGCAATCCCTATGAATTCCACCCAAGAGAAACTGATGTGCAATGATATATTTCCAGGGTAAGGATAGCATACGATTTCAATGATACAATCACGGATATTCCCCGAGCAATCAACAACAAACAACCATCAACAATTCCCCAATCCACAATCAATTCCCTATATGCTTAAGATGGCCATCTTATATAGGTGTGTCCACTTCTGTACTCACGACCCCCTTTTGGTCTCTGCCCCTCACAATGTCTCTGGGCCCCTCCTGACCGAGATGCTGGTCGGCGTCGCCGCTCTCGGGCGGTTGAACGAACCCCGGGTGGACGTGTTTCCACCGGGCAGGTATCGTACCAGGCACCGCGGCTGCAGCCCCTCGTGGCCACGCGAAGCGGGTACGGTAAATCAAGCCAAAAGCCCCACGCCGCTTGCAAGGCGTGTTAGGCCCCACGTGCGACCCGTACGCGTCTGTTTAGATGGTGCCGCGAACGGTGCCAGACGCGGGGTCGATGCACGGCCCCACGTCAACTTGACGTCTCCACCGGGTAGGTACACGTCCCGGTAACTCCTCTCGCCAGACGGGCTTCGGAACGCCGCTTTTCCACGCAGCGCAAGGTCGATCCCACCTTTCGTCGGAGCGGGGCGAGGAAGAAGAATACTCGTCCCTTTTCTTCCTCGTGTCTTTTGTCTTCCGTTTCCGGTCACTTCCGTTTCCGGACACTTTTTCAGAAGGGCTCCTGACCCTCCAACCACAACAACCCTTAATCTACTACGCATGGATAAGCAAAGACCTGAATGGTAATTCACATACATTCACATAAATATGTAACACAATCATGAACAATCTCAAGGCTACAAGTCCATCTCCAGAGACCTTGATGTTCTTGCGTCCACCATACGCAATATTATCAGGAAGTTTAAGGCCCATGACATTGTGTGTCTGTTTTTTTTTGTGTGTGTGTGATTGATGTTAGCTCTTACACGAGCCTCGATCTTGTAAAAAAAAAAATATATATTCCATTGTTGTGCTGTTTTATTTAACAATGATTGTTGGAATGTACGACTGAGTGTGATCAGGAAATCATTTGTGGGCAGCCATTTCACATTAGCAGATGGCAGGGAGTATTTTTTTGCAAGACCATGTAAACTTTATTATTATTATTTTTAATCCTCAGTTAAATGCATCCTAAGTTACATCCTTCAAATGCCTTTTGAACACATTTCATTTGCCATATGTGCAACAAGCCATGTTGTGATGTCACCAGAGATTAATGTTTTTGATTTGCGTCGCTCTCCATCAGGTGTGATGTCAGTGCTGTCATCAAGCATTGTTATAATTGTGCTGGCAAAAAAAAATCACATTGGTGAAAAGTCTTAAAAGGAAAGGGAATTATAACATTATGCAAGAGCAGTTCGAGGTTCACATGGACAAGTAAAAATCATTGTTCAGTTTTGCAAATCTGCTATCCATGATGTTGTGTATTCCCTGAGAATGTTATACCGGAAGTGGCCACATTGGTCAAAGCATGAACGTTCTTTTTTTTTCTTTTTTAATTTGCAACAGACCCCTTGTAGACCCGATCACTACCAGAGGTAGACAGATGGTTTCTTGAAGAGATTTATGACATGTGATGACACCTGGGTCTATCATTTCCTTCCAGATGCAAAGCGAGTCAGCATGGAATGGAGACATTTTCCTCTCCTCTACCAAAAAATATTCAGGGTTCAGCAATGTGTCAGACAGCTTGTGGCAAGTGTTTTGGTGTCTTCCTGATTGGTTTAATTTGTGAGCAATTCCTTGAACATGTGAAACCATCAATGCACACAGTACTGTACTTCAAATATCTTATCATGGTTCCCAGAGGGAGGCTTTACGTGTTTGGTCTTGGTGTCCCGCTTTTTGAAGAATATTTTTTCCATTATTTTATTTTAAAATTTTCAATTACTTAATTTTTTACAAGTTTCGATTAAAAAAAATTTTCATTACATTTAATTTTTTTAATTATTTAATTTCCCCAATTTTTTTTTTAATTTTAAAATTTTCCCAATTGAAATTATTTCATGTGGTCGCCGACTGACCCGACCATGGTCACCATGTCAAAATTATTTCCATTGTCACCAACCAGATCCAACCTGGCGCCGTCCTCGAGGACGCCCACGACTATCTTGGTTACGCCGTTGTGCCAATGACATTGGCCTGAGCCCACATGAATGTTGGTAGAAGGCGGAAGACCGACAGTTACAGGGGTCGCTATTCCCCTTAGTCGGGCAAGCGGATTAGTAGTAGTTGTAGTAGTAGTAGTAATTATTTAATATTTTTAAAATTTTCAATTATTTGAATGTTTTTAAATTTTAAATTATTTAATTTTTACATTATTTAATTTTTAACATTATTTTTAGTTTATTTTTACCGTTCCTGAAGGGAGGCATTAAGTGTTTAGTCTTGGTGTCCATGGTACCCTGCTTTTTGGGAGAAAAAATTGTTTATTTTCATTATGAGGCAGAATTTCAAGTGTTATATTACCAATTGGCTAATATTACGAGTTGGTGATACCGAGAACCATCAGCGATCTCCGATTGCAGCTTTCCAGTTACACAATATTGTAAGGTGCATTAACTTCCTTGTACTCTTTTAATAAAAAAAAGTCCACATGAACCATGAACTACCCTTGTATAGTTAATTATACGAAAGGAATGGATTTTGTTTTGTTTTTAAAGAAGGAATCATAAGGAATCTAAATTTTGCTAATAAGCAGATATTCATATTCTCTGGCACACACACCTGCCACAAGGTCTTTATTTTGGTTTTCTGTTTGTTGACCTTGTTTGCTGCACTTCCGTACTGCTTATCCGGTGTCCTGCAGGCTTCGACTCAATGTCCCCTGCATGGCCTCTTGGCACAAGTATGACGCATGCCTCTCATACCCCTCTCTGCGACGATCAACATGCACTTCTCAAGCCGAGTCCACAGGAAAAAGAGCTGCATGACGACAACCTGCTTTGCATCGAAGGTGTCCAAGGAAGGAATTCAAACAATCAGCTCAAAGTTCCGCCTAGTAACAGTAAAACTGAAGATACTCGGAAGGTTCTGAAGTTGGAAGAAAATACTTTGATAAGTTTGGAAAGCAAATATGATTACATCGAGGAAGCTAGTTTTACAGGGTTGAGGCAGGAAATTTATCAGGTTGTGGTTGAGACCCAAGGTGAAGCAGATCAGGTTATTGCACTGAAGGAGCACACAGTTGTCTTAGCTGAAGATCTTGCAAAAGAAGCCAATATCCATGAAGGGTTCAAGGAAGAAGCAGTCCCATATGATTGTGCAGGTCACATAATGACTATTCCAGAAAAAGGTAGAGCTGAGAAGATGCCATTGGATAATTGTAGTCAGGATCACTCAGCCAATCAAATAGTAGAGGTGGAAGATGTTGCACAACTTGGGACGACTTTTAAGCAGGACCGAAAGCATGAAAAAAATGATACAGACAATCTCAAGCATGAACAACAGACAGACGTTCCATCAGAATCCAATGTTCATGTCAAAACAGAACAGAGCCCAACTGAATCTGAAGCCATCGGCGAGATAGGAAATCTAGATTCGAGCATGAATGCTCAACACCAAGTGGGGATTCTATTGAAGAAGGACAAAGAAAGCCCAGACAGTAGTAAACCAAACAAAGTTGAACAAAAGGAGATTATTAGCAGTCAAATGATGGAAGACATGAAGGAAGGCAAAGGTGCGGCCAGAGTGAAGACGTACAAAGGAAATGGCAAAGGCTCTTCAAATAAAAAAGAGAGGTTAGATGGAAGCAAGATGCAGAAAAGGGACAAAGGAACAAAGGGAGCAATTCAAATGTATGATGAGGAAAACTGTGAGTATATTTGTATTCTGCACATAAAAACATTCATGTGGTAAGATGAAAGGACATACAGTACTGTAGATTGCCCATTCTCCAAAAATATTAGAGAATCTATCCAATCGGTCAAAGGTCAGAAATTAGACAAGACAGCTTAAAGGTAAGTGCACTTACCTTAGAGCTGTCTAGTCTAGTTTTGATTCCCTACCTGACGACAAGCTGTTTGATTGGTGCTTTACAGGAAGGGCATCGGATACCAAACTGCGCCATCCCTCTGGCCGGGTGTCTCGTCTGCTCTCACTAGCTATCGGTCATTGAAAGATCCCAGAGTGCCTTTCGCATCGAGTGGGAGCGAGTTATCGCCGGCACCCTGAACAAATTGCAAATTCCTGCCCCGATTGTAATTACACCTAGAGTAATTGGGTATGCCTAGAGGGTTGCACATTCGTGTCAAACCCGGGTTCGAACATTGGCCCAGTTACAAACTGTCATGGGGCGAGGCATCGACGTGTTCCTCGGATGGACGTTAAACCAGGCGCCCTATCTGCCGGAATTACTTGTTGGACGTTAAAGATCCCACGGTGTCCATCACAAAACATTTCAATTGATCATCGCACGACTTGCATTTACACGATAGATCTGGTGCATCCACATTTACTGGTTATTGATTAAATTTACTACAAATTAAATTGTTATTTACAAGTTAAATTTATTAAATAATTTAAATTTAATTATCTAATAAAATAAAACAAATAAATAAATATAAATAAAACATATATAAATATAAATATAAAACAAATAAAATAAATAATTTAATAAATTTAACTTGTAAATAACAATTTAACTTGTAGTAAATTTAATGAATAACCAGTAAATGTGGATGCACCAGATCTATGATGTAAATGCAAGTCGTGCGATGATCAATTGAAATGTTTTGTGATGGACACCGTGAATTATTTACTGGTTAAATTTACATTTACTACAAGGCATTTACTGGTGCTTCTTGTAGTCACATACATCGTTATTCATCTATCTATAATTCCAGTAATCTCTGTCTGTACGTTTGTACGTTTGTCTGTGACCGCTGTTTCTCGACAACCACGGGTCCGATATACTTTTAACTTGCCAGGTATATTGCTGGGGACCCGAGGATGTGCCTTTTCAAGGTTTCATATTAATCGGACAATTACTTACCGAGCTATGTCCAAAAAACGATTCAACCAATCAGAGACCAGCGAACGATCGCGTGTGCCGAACGTGGCGGACACACTCTGCCTCGGATGGCACATTTGAGAGCGTATTCATTTATTTCACGTTTGCAAACTATGTTGGCGTTAAACTATGTTTTAAAACTAATAAAACCGAATTTGCGATTCATTCGCTTTCCTGCGCGTTTGTGCACGCGATGGCGATTTCTTTACCAAACTCCGGAAGCCGTTCGCTTTGGACCAAACCATTGCATGTAAATAGAGGGGGGGGATTGTCACCGTACTCGCAAGCCGTTCGCTTTGGACCAAACCATTTCATGTAAATAGAGGGGGGGGGATATAATTTTATATATATATATAGTACGGGCATGCCCTAGTAGTATTCAATTTGCATTCTCGAATATGTTTTTTGGACTGGGCAATCTGCAAGTATTTGTATGCAAATTGAACATTCTAATTGCACATTGTAATTCCAATTTTAATTCAACAAATGCTTGTGAGAAAAACAAACAAATGAGTGAAGCATCAACTGTGGTTCCAAATTATTTTATTTTATTTTATTTTTTTGGGACGTTAAAGGTTAATGCTGTATATTTGCTGTGAATTAGAAGTTGTATGAGTTCCAGAGAATGACAGTTTACTGTTGCACTTGTGTAATGCTTCTCCCAGCAACACCGTCACCACCACGCGATGTGGTCGTGCTAAGCTGTACCAGACACTCCATGGTGCTGGGTTGGAAAGAACCTGCAAACACCGGAGGTTCTGACGTCACACGTTACCATGTTGACTCGTACAGCAAAGATGGTTCGTTGGAGACTTCCTTCAGCACCAAAGACCCAGAAAGATTGCTCGAGGTTTGAATCACAATGACCTTTTTGTGTTTCACTTCCCATGAGATTTGCACAACAAATATCCCTTGAAACGCAGATAATGACATTTAGCTGGGAGACTCCAGCTGGGAGCTGGGAGGCTGGGAGGCGGCAAAAAGGGTTGGCGTCAGGAAGGGCATCCGGCCGTAAAACATTGCTTCAAATAGGGGACCGAAAAACAACAACAACCACGGTTCCCGAAAAAGGCCAACCCCCGCTTTGCGGGGAAAAATGGCCTCTAAAGGTGGTTTTACTCCATATTAGCAACTGGAGAGTTCATAGAACACCTTACCCCACACAGTCTTGAGAAACAATTTAATTGATTGTGATGACGTAAAATGTGGTAATATTTGGTCCGAGTACTGCTAACCCGAAGTGTTTTGAAAGTGTCAATGAGGCGATTTGTGTTCGCCGGTGTCCAAGTACATAATTCAAATGAAGTAAAATGAAGATCGTAAAGGTTGCGGAAATAATATTCGGAGGTTTAGCACCGTTGATGCAACATCTTTTACACCACCTTATTACCTTCGCAAAAGCGGAAGGTTATGTTTTGATCGCTGTGTATTTATTTGTATGTCTGTGTGTGTGTGTGTGTGTGTATGTTATTCGCATAACTCAAAAAGTATTCAACCGAATTGCATGAAATTTGGTGGGATGATTGGTTATTATACGGGACACATTTGATTAGATTTTGGGAGCAATCGGGTCAAAGGTCAAGGTCAAGGTCACGAAAAGGTCAAAATCGTATTTTTACCATAGCGCGGTCAATTTTTATCCAATTGGCATGCAACTAATGCCAAAATGTTCAGAATTCAATGCCCGATCTTGTTTGTCATAACTCGGTCAATTCTTATCCGATTTGCATGAAATCAGCACCAAACTGTTCACTGTTCTGTTCCCTACACTCCCATGCCAAGTACAGAACAGTAGCTGCGGCGAAGGTATGCGCTCTACCGAGTGCCCGTTCTAGTTTAACACGTTAAATTCGTTCCTCGTGCCTGCTGTTTGTGTCCTTTGTGGAGTTGCTAAAAAAAATAGTACGTTCCAGTTTGGAATGATTTTCAATTTTGTTTGATTGCCAGACAAGGCAGACAGAGTAAAAAATATTATCTCACTCCTCTCTGAGCATGTACGACTGGGACAAATTCAGAGCCAAAGTACTGCTAAACAGCAGGTTCGTTTTCCGATTCATAGTCCGATTCGCGTTCAAAATATTAAATTCAATTTACATTAACTTGTTCCTCAATCATAAACTGACGATTGTAGATAGACAGATAGATAGATAGACAGACAATGTTAACCAATTGCTTAACATCGCTTTTCGCTTCATGTGTACAGGGTGAAAGTATGACGAACGCACAATCAAGCACACATTTTCACCCCACTTGTCAAGATTCCTGAGAATTTAGGCAAAATAATAGTTAGTAACATCTGGAATTGGTGAATAGTTTTCCAATGAAAAGGTTTCTATCTATCTATCATCAAATATGCAATTTGGCGTCTGTCTGTCTGTCTGACGATTTTTGACCTTGATACATTCCGTCATTACTTATCCAATCTCGACCAAACTTGACAGGATGACTAAGGGTTGCACAATGAAGGTTGTAGCGCATTCATTTGCCCTCCCTCCCCAAGGGGATTTTTTCCCCCCAAGCGGGTTTTTTCCCCCCAAGCGGGTTTTCCCCACCATTGCACCAATGGGGTTGCGTGTTGTGGTGTGTATCTATATAAAGTTAGCTTTATCGTGGCGTTTTTCCAAGGCCGCTTCTAGTAACAAAACGAATGATAATAGCATAATATTAATGTTATTACAAATCAATATTAATCTTATTATAATAGAGCAAACGTATATGGTTATGTTTGTTTGTTTGTTTGTTTATATGCGACCAAATCGTCTTCTTCTTCTTCAAAATATATTAACACCCACAACACAGTCCGTGAACTTTTAATTACGTTTAGACTGCTGAGACCCCTCAGACCTTTGACGACCTTTAAAGCCCCCAAGACCATTAACACCACCAAGACCCCTGAAGACCCAAAATACCCTTAAAGACCCTGAAGAGCCAAAAGCCCCTGAAGACCCCAAATACCCAAAATACCCTTAAAGGCCCCAAGGATCCAAAAGACCCAAAAGATCCCGAAGACCCAAAACACGCCGAAGACCCAAAAGACCCCGGAGACCAAAAACATCCCGAAGACCCAAAAGATTCTGAAAGACTCAGAGGAACCAAAAGACCCAAAAGCCCCTGAAGACCCAAAAGACCCTGAATATCCCAAAGACCCCGAAGACTCAAAACACCCCAAAGGCCCAGAGGATCCAAATGGCTCCGAAGACCCAAAATACCCAGAAGACCCAAAAGACCCCGAAGACCCAAAACACCCTGAAGACCCAAAACACCCTGAAGACCCCAAAGACCCTTAAATACCATTTAGACCCAAAAGACCCTTAACTACCCTGAAGAACCAAAATACCCCCAAAGACCCAGAAGAAACAAAAGACCCTTAAGACCCAAAATACCCTTAAAGGCCCCAAGGATCCAAAACAGATAGCCCCTGAAGACACTGAAGACCCCAAAGATCCAAAACACCCCAAAGACCCAAAACACCCCAAGACCCAAAATACCCTTAAAGGCCCAGATGATCCAAAAGACCCTGAAGACCCAAAAGACACCAAAATGGTCAAATATGCCTATCCCTATGAAATGACGTGTGGTGAGGTGCGCCCGAGTCACGCTAGTACTAATAATGTCCCACCTCCCCAAGGGTTTTTTCTCCTTGAACAAACGTTGAGTCAACGTATATAAATAGCTTATCATGGCGTTTTAGTGGGAGCAACGGCCCAATGGCCTCCAACAGAACTAAAAATATTATAAACCACAAACATGTATGATTAGCTTTTTAAACAGTCGTTAATGCTGTTTATAACACTAAACAAAGAAACGTGGAGGAATACCGACATCCGTGAGGTAAGTTTTACTGACAGAACTGAGCAAACATCTACTGTAATCTATATACCGCACAAGGGTTGGGTAAATAACAGCCATTCCTGCCGCTAAAGTATCGTTTTTCGAAGCGGCCTTTTGAAACCCACCAATTAAGGTTTTGTTTGGAAAACTACCAATGAAACCCACTTTTCCTGCTGATTAACACGAAACTGAAAGGGAGGAAGACTGGGGTGTGCTCATTTACCAAGCAGCTAGCTAGCACTTGCCAAGCCAGCTGTTCCTTAACAGTTTTGAATGGAGTGCTTGCTCCAATGCTTAAACCACTTGGTGGGCGCTCTACAAAAAACTTGGTAAATGAACACACACCCAATGTTCTTGAGACCCGACCATAGAACAACTGCAATCTATATACCCCAAAGAGGAATGACCGTTCCTGCTGCTCCCGTAGTGAGCGGGTGTACTAGTGATAATAAAAGGCAATGTGTGTCTCCGCCATAGCTCAAAAGCCATGAAACCTAGTAACCCCAAACTTTGCATTCATATTTATCGAACTCCAAGGCAGTACATGAATGAAAACTTGGTGTTTGGGTGTTTTAAGACACCCTTTTTGAAGATAGTGAACAGCCTTGTTTAATAAAAACAAAAAACGGCTTCATCCTTGGTCAGTCCGCTATCCCTCTCAGGGGTCTTATGCTTTTTCGGCATGCTCAAAAACGCCTTTCCTTTGAACAGGCTACAACGGCTTCTGCATGATTAAGCACTCAAAATTAATGTTTTCACGTTCCTCACTTACATCAATGAATGTCGCTGTATACATCACTATTGTCTGTGCGATAGTTTTCAAATTAGGAGCTTTGAGCGATTTTATGCTTCATTGATGCTAGTTTCCAGAATGGCCTCTCTTGGACAAATGAAAGTATATAATCAAAATTCTGAGATTTTTGGAAGAGAGTGGGAAATCTATACAGTATGACGGATTGCCAAAGGTAAAGGCTCCTTGGTTCACCGCTGTTACGTCTCGCCATGTGGCATATCATTAGAGGCTCGCAAAATAATGCCATAAAACAAGCCGTTCCTTATCAACTGATGTTTGTAAGCCATGGTGATACAGTCACAAACGGTTTTGGTTGAATTTTTATCACAGCGGACGTCGTTTTTGAAATAAGATGATAAAATGTTAAGACGACATTAAGGTGATAAAATAAACGTGTTATTATTCAACCGTTTTGTTGGAGTGCTCGCTTAAGTGCTCAAGTCACTTGGCTTCCACGACCATGATGATACATATGGCGGCTCGATACTCCATGGGGATATCCCAGATCTTAGGAAGGCAAAATAAATTAGAGGATTAAAAACAATGGGACAAGAACGATGGCTGAAAGGTATGCACACTCGCTCTAAGCCGTCGAGCCTGGGTTCGAATCCTAATCCAGCTATAAACTGTCATCCCAGTATTTCACAGGCAGGGTGATTCATCAATGTGTGTGTCATCCTTAAAATGGGCCTTAAACTGGGCATCACATCTGCCAGATTTTCAAACCCCACCCCCCTCTCCCCTCATCAGCCCCCCTCCTCACCCTCCCCTCCCCTCTCTCTTCCCCCTCTTCATCTTCTCTCTCCACCTCCCTCTCTTTCTTTCCCTCACTCACACTCCCCTCCTCACACCACCCTTCCCTCTTGGAGTGCACAGTATATAGTGACATGTGCTGAGGCTTCACTCTCCCCTCCCCTCCTTTCCTCCTCACCTCCCCTTCTCTCCCCCACCCCTGCCTCTCTTCCCCACCCCTCCTCCCCCTCCCCCTTCCTCTCTCTCGTTTTCCCTCAGTCCCATTCCCCTCCTTGCACCACCCCTCCCTCCTGGAGTATACCGTATAGCAACTTGTAGTGATGGCTTCACTCTCCCACCCCCTCTTTTCTTCCTCCCTCCTCTCTCCCCACCCCTTTCTCTTTCTCTCCTCCACTCTTCCCTCCCCTCCTCTTTTCCCTCCCCGTCCTCTTTCTCCTCCCCCTCCTCTTTCCCTTTCCCCTCCAATTTCTCCTCCTTTCCACCCCCTCCTCCCAACCCCCAATCCTCTCCTCCCCCTCTTAATATTCCCATCAATAAGCGACTCTGCATTGCCCAACAATGCCGGGTACCTTTGCTAGTTGTTAATAAGTTTTATTTTGTGACGTATTCTAAATGTTGAAGCTATAAAGTAGTATGAGTGTATAGTGTATACTCAGCCTTGCTACAATTTGTGCAGCTCTGGATCCTTTAACCCCAAAGGTCCTCTTTATCTTCTCTACTCTTCTGATGTGCAGCTTGTAAATGCTTTTGCAAAGTCAAAATTGTTATGTGTGACTGTTTGTACTTTGGTTCTCATTTGCAGGTGACAGGTCTGAAAGAAGGAGCGCAGTACAAGTTTTGTGTAAGGGCTGAAAATTTGGTGGGAGTTGGCAAACGATCACTGGAGAGTGAAGTTATGAACTGCTGTGCCTGGGAATTTCCTGAACCAGGTGCGCATCTCAAATACACAATTATGGGAATGGTGATCTATTTTGGAGATAACACTTGAGCTAACTCGAACACTAATACTGACCGAACAATCTAACTCTAATATACAAGACAACAAACACAACATAATAACAATAACACTGTGTTATTGTTATTATGTCGTGTTTGTTTTTTTGTATATTAAAGTTCTGTCGAACCAAACATCTGTTTATTAATCTAAGTCTAACACTAACCAGTATCTTACTATAATTCACCAAATGTCCGTCCGTCTGTCCGTCCGTTCGAAGGTACCGCAAAAACGGCTGAACCGATCGCAACGAAATGTTGGGTGGGTATTCCTGGGATCTCCTGGAGTAAAATAGGGTATATTGTTTTCCAGTTTCAGCTTTGGCCTCCAGCATTTTCAGGTTTGGACTTCCGCCTAACGTTATTTTCCCGGGTGCCGCACAAACGGCTACACCGATCGCTGCACAGCTGCGCTGCGCAGCTGCACCGATCGGACTCGGTGACGTCGGACAAAGACCTTTTATAAGGTCATGGGTTGAATCCCTGCTTGAGAAAATGCTAACCGCCTCCCCACCATCACGGTTGTCTCTCCAACTCACAATCCCTCGAGATATGTGGAAAGGACGACCCAAAACCAATTATCTTCTTTTTGATTCGTATATAAACATCATTAAAAGTAAATAATGACCTCGGCCAAAGTTCAAACGACGTGAATTTAATCTCTACATGAGAGAGTTCCACATAGCTATTTGGGCGGTGTATAAGCTAACAGATCGCTGTCTCCATCGATCTTGCCAAGGCCGTAACACCTATCGGCTCAAAATCCTTTTAATTGTTGACTTGGTAGTTTTTACAATGAAGGAAGCATTAACAATCGTGTTAAAAGTTTATTTGGTGATTAATTGGAGTTTTGTTGTTTGGAATGAAAAAAGAGATATCGAGTTCAAGTGAATGATGACATGCCGTGATGGTTTCTACCTTCTAAACGTGAACTTCGTGGATCGCCATATGCAGATTCGCCACGCACACACGATCGATGTTTCTATACGTGAACGTACCCGTTTGTTTGTGAACTGGTACGTTTTTCATGGAAGTCCTTCACGAACTTGCTGTTCATGTCAGATGTGCGACTGAAGGTGCTACAGGAATGTGGAATTTATTGGTTTCATGCTTTAGCATTCGCCGTATCTGCATTGCCTGTTTGCTTCCGGCCTCCCACCCGTGCGCAGCACGGGTATCTCACTAGTAATATTTACACACTATCCCTTTAAGTTAAAGCTCACAGTAACTGTAATGCTAAAATGCAAGTACTAATGCTAACCTCAATCCTAATCCTAACCCTATATCAAACCTGAACACTCATTTCAATCCTAATGTTAACGCAAACCAAAACCAAACCCTGAAACTATTACAAACACAGACAAAACTCTGTGGATTGGGGACGATCTGAGATGTTGATGAACAGCTGTATTGAAGTCCTGGAGGGAGGGATAAGATTGAAGGGAATGTGAAAGTTCGTTCTGTAGGTGGGAAAACAAAGCAACTAATGAGTGGGGTTGAGGAGTAGGATCCTGAATTTAGGTAGTTTGACCAAAAGGTGTGGGGTGGGGGTGGGGAGGGATTGATTGTGGACTGCATGTGCCCTGCAGAAACCGGGGGTGGGAGGGGGGAGTTGGCTGACCCGTTTGCGTAGTGAAAGTGATAGGCACGTGGGCTCAGGTTCATCACGGATGATTCCAATGATCTTAACTACTTCGATTGAATCGAGCCCCCCTGGAGCCCTCCTCTCATTGCGTTGGGTCGGGTATTCTAAGACCTCGCTTTAAATAGTTAAAGGCCTTGGCTTCTCCTGCATTACACTTTGGATAGATATATTTTACAATGTGGTCTCATGACGAGCACAAAACCTTTTTAGCCCCCTTTGGACTTCGTCCGAAACGGGGGCTTATGCATTGAGTCTCGACCGTTCGTCCGTCCATCAGTCCATCAGCAATCATATATCGGAGATGTATGGACCGATTTTGTTCATTCTTGGCACAAAGACAACACATGACAGAAAATTTATGCACATCATATTGTTTCGCGATGCGATCAAAGATGGCCGACTGACAGCCATTTTAGTTGTAACAATTCCGATGTTGAACACGTCCTCAACCATTTCTCGGACATGCAATTACCGATGTTGTTCAAACTTGGCAAAGAGACAATGAATGATAGCTTGCATATACACGTCATTTCCTTTAAAGATCATGTCCAATATGGCCGACTGGCGGCCATTTTGTTACTTAATCGTATCCCCAACCATTTCTCGACATGCATGGACCGATTCTGTTCAAACTTGGTACAAACACAGTACATGTGAGTATACATGTGATTTTGTTTTTGCAGAAGATTTTGTTTTGTAATCTGACTAAAGATGGCCGACTGGCTGCCTTTAACTCCGTACAACAAAATTACTAAAACCACGGGGCTATGACATTTTATGTCTTTTTTTTTTTTCTTGTTTATACATGGTCTTAGGCTCGTAATGGAGCTGCCACACACACACACACACACACACACACACACACACACACACACACACACACACGCGCACGCACAATCACACACAAACACACACACACACACACACACACACACACAGAGACAGACACACACACACACACACACAGAGACAGACACACACACACACACACTCACACAGACACACACACACATACAGACACACACACACAAACACATACACACACACACAGACACACACAAACACACACACAGAGACAGACACACACACACACACACACACACACATCACACATGGACATACTGACAAGACAAATACTTAACACAGCCACTGAGCTTTTGGGAAGTGCTGTCACTACCATCACTTCCCAGGATACGCTGGGTACCAGCGACGTCATAATAATGGAGCTGCTTTTCTCACCGCACTCAGTGGCATATTTCCTCAGGAGGAATTTTCTTCTCCCCATGAATTCCAACCGATGGGGATTGTCCGTGCTCTATCCTTGTAAATGCTGAATGGAAGGAAGCAGCACATACCATTTTTTAAAGTCTTTGGTATGACTTGAACCGGTCCAATCCAGATGGGTATTTTAGGAGACACCATCTCCTTACTGGATGGCCATTGCCTCCTTAAGGGAGCTCATCCGCCCTTTGCCAGGTGTTGTTTTTGGTCCTGGCAGGTATCACAGTAACCCTTACCACTAGCAAAGCCAGTGAGGGGTGACGGTTTAGTCGCCGACAACTCGACCATGCGGCAGGTAGCACTGGGTTACATGTTACCAGAGGCAGTCCCAAAAAACGGATGTGAAGAAGAACTTTGAATATGAGAATTTTGCACATTTTTTACTTTGAATTTGCACAGTTGTATAGATGCAAGTTAAGTTGGTGGGTTCACTCTCACAAACAATAGTCTATTTAAGTATCTTATAAAATCAATTATATTCTATGTTGTAACTCGATAAAAACGTTGGGTTAACAAAGGTCAACATAATCATCACATCATACATCAACACCTCTGAACAAAAATATAACATTTAAGAGATATGGATTTTGTAACAATTTCCCTTGCACATGTCATTTGGCAGGACCTTCTCGAGATCTGTGCGTTACGGAGATCAGAAATGATTCCGTGACATTGTCGTGGAAATGTCCTCCTTACCTTGGTCAGACAGCCATCTCAGGATACTTTCTGGAAGTGAAGCAGCCAGAGGATGGGACCTGGAGAAGGGTGAATGAAAGTGAGACCTCGAACACCTTCCTGAAGGTACCGATATGAACAGCTTGTAGTTACTGTCGTGTCGACCCTGTAGTGAACACTTCAGGGTGACGGATGGCCAAAATGATCTTTACTCCAAGGCGTATAAGCCGAACCTGGTGGGATGGTCTCTTTGGCATGCGTGGGAGGACACGAGGCCTTACCTAAATGGGCGGCCGCGACGGGGGATTATTCCTCACCCCACAAACGAATAAACGAACAAGACAGGCACGACAAAGAAATGCAATCAATACGGGGTTTATTTAAATAATGCAAAGTAACAGGGAAGGAAAGGTAAACTAAAAGTTCTAAATGAGGGTCTCTCCACATGGACTCAAAGACACGAACAAGGGAAAAATAACGAAAATGAATGTTCAGTGTCGTGCAGCCACTTAGCTCCGGTCTCAACAAGGGTTTGGTGTGGTTCACAGGTCCCGCGTCTCTGCGCGGGCAAACACGCGTTGGCGCGAAGTCACGTCCAAAGCCAGTCGCCGTTGCGAGGCAAACAGGCAAAAGCTCCTCCAATGATCCTTCTCGTTCGGCTGCACAGGGCTCCGACCGTCTCTTAGGCGCACCCCGCAAGAAGCGCCGCACGATTGCCTCCTCCTTTGTCAGCGACCAGGCAAGAAGAGACGAAGAGCAAGCGACCAGGCAAGAGAGACCGCCCTGACCAAAACCAGAACAAAAAAAGAGCAATTCAGGCAGAATCTTCCTCCTTATCCTTTTTAGCCCCAGCTGCCTGACGTCACATCACCAATCGCCGAGCGCGATTGAATCACCCCATTGTTCCTCAATCACTCACAAAGCTTGGGGCGTGGTTTCCTTTTAAACGCATGTTTAAAAGCCCCCACCCACATTTTAAAATGCAGCCTAGTCCATCGAGAAGGTTCGCGTGACGTCGGTTGTATGAGGGGTGGGGTTTAGTCCTATTGGGCAGCTGTGGGGTTTTTGCTAGCCCTGCCAGTGTTGTGGGTGAATGGAGCATTCGTGACATGGCTCTTTGATGAATATAAAAACGAAGGGCAAAATTACAAGAGGCCTTTACACACAGGTGAATTATTACCCATAAGCCCTACCTAAATAACACAACTCCACTCCTCCGTGTGGAGACACATACACGCTCTTACCCGGACAGTCGGCCTAACTTAATTTACATCTAGGTGGGTTCTTCTTCTTTGCGACACTCGGTGCATGCTAATCTACACATTCTGAACTTCATTAAGGTATTTCCCATGACGTCTTCATACCCCAAAAACATAATAGTACCATGTGTCCAATTGTAAATGGTGCGTGTAGGAGTTGACAAAAGTTTCTAGATTTATTTGGTGCGCACAGTTTTATTTTATTCGACATATTCCAAGTGTTTGACCAGCTTATTAAATTGTAATGTTATGACGAGCTCAACAAATTTATTTATTGTAAAGGGAAAATAAAGTCGTACTTTTTACCTGTGACTTGATGCAGGTGTACAAGAACTCTGCGTTGCTGTTGTTGTGGCTCTTTTTGGGGGTTTAATTATGTAATGCGCACCCATTGGTCAGACAACTGCAGGTCCGCACACACATTTGCCATTTGACGCCACCCACCATGGCACCTAGACCAAATAATATGGCCGCCATCTTGGTTTTTCTGGTTGGTGTAAGACATCAGGCCTGTAAGCCTCTGCTGACTAAACACTTGTTTCTGTGCGGTTTGTTTCATCAGATTTGCATTCGTTTTGTTTGGGTCGAGTGTTACTCACGATGAGGGACCCCCAAAAATATAATTATATGTCGAATAAAACTTATTACGAAGGTTTAATCAAGCCCGTCAGCACGCATGGTACGTGCCTCCCTAAAAAAAATTGCATTATATAATTTTTGAATGGCCCCCTATTAGGGTTATACAATCCGTGACTGTGTGATGAATCAGCTGTTCTGTTATAACCGTGGAGGAGGCTGATATGGATGAGAGGTGTCGAGTTAATCTTTTAATAACGCATGAAATGTATGTTTCCCAATTGGCCCGTTACCGGATTTTGTCGCAGGTCGGCCCGTTACCACAGCGTGGTCATTCATGACATGAGATGGAGGTGTGATAAGTTTTTAAAGTGAACATTACTATAGCTTTCCATTTTAATTCAAACACAAGTTAGATTTGAGACATTCACAGTATAAACATAAGGTTATTGTTGATGAGGATGGGACAATGACATGTTCCTTTTAACTCAGGCTTCAGGCCTCACGCCACACCAAAACTTTGTGTTTCGAGTGCGTGCTGTGAACTCTTCCGGGGTGGGAAGGCCTAGTTTGGAGTGTGGCCCAGTAGAAACAAGAATGCATGAAGGTGAGTGTGCCATCTAACCTTGTGTTATACTTTATATTGAGACATTTTGATTGTGCCTTCCCCATATTTGTAACAACATATATTTTAAGGAATGCTGCCAGAAGTACTAAGACATGTTTTCTTGATCTTCAGGATTAGAGGAGTTGTCACTGCAATGTGATGCAGTGGGTGAAATCTTCCTGTGTTGGAAATGTCCAAACACTGACTCTCTGGAAAAGATCACATGGAGCAAGAACCATGAGCCTGTTTCAGAGTCAAGTAACCTTTCTATGAAGATTGATGATGGCTGGTAATGTGCACAATTACAAAAATTAAAATACCTGATCATATACACTACCTGAGTAAAACAATTTGAAACCTGAAAAACTTCAACACATAGATATGCAGGAAACTTTAACAAAGATGGCTATGTAAAGTGAACTGAAACATAATACAGAGGTTGGTGCTATCTGTAGTCTTTGCTAGTCAGTAAACAATCAAATGCAACCAGTAGTGCTTGTTCGTCAGTCAACACTCAAATGCAAACAAGACAATTCAAAGGTGCAGGTATACCTGCTCTGTGCTGTCATATGCCTGTTCACTACACATGAAATTACCGTTTGTTTTTCTTGTAAAGAAAAAAAAATCTCTGCTCATGGACGAGTGGCATAACAGAGGGTAACTAGAAAGAGCAATCAGAGATTACAGACCCTCGCCAGGACGTGTATTCAGTGGTTTTTAAGGCTTTTCTGTTAAAACAAATATGGCGGCCGAACCACATTACCAATGACGTCATCATTATTATTTTTTCTCCAACAATTTATCCCGAGATGATGCTCAAGAAATTTCATCTTGATCGAATGAAGTTTTATACTTGTCGAATTATGACGGCATAATGGAGGCACCTATGACATCACCATTATCATATGTTATTCCACATGGAGAGTTTGTTACAATGAGCCATGTCTCAATTTTTTCTATGCAGCGCTTTCAGAGATATAGAGGTGCAAAGTTTTTCCAAGATGGCGGCCATACCACGTGACCTATGACGTCAGAAACATCATTAAATAAATTATTCATGAGGAAGTGCACCTCTGGTGAAAATTTCCTGTCAATCAGACCAACGGTTGCAGAGAAAATCATATTTATTCTGTGCAGACAAACAAACAAACAAACAGACAGACAAATAGACAGACAAACAAACGGACTCACATACACGCGCTTACCAGGACAGTCGGCCTAACTTAATTTACATCTGGGTGGGTTCTTCTTCTTTGCGACACTCGGTGCATGCTAATCTACACAATCTGAACTTCATTAAGGTATTTCCCATGATGTCTTCATACCCCAAAAACATAATACTACCGTGTGTCCAATTGTAAATGTAGAACGGCACTCGGTGGAGCGCATACCTCCACCTGGTTGGCCATATCACTCAATGGTGAAGAATCACTTAAAATTCTACCAGCTGGATCCGAATCCGGATCTTCACCAAAATCGAATCGTATCGTCCTTGTCACACACACAACCTGTCCAACAGGTTTTGTCCAAATCCGTCCACAACCTTTTGAGATATCCTGCTATGTATCGTTTTTGGCCCGATCTCCCAATGGTGAAGAATCACTTAAACATTTCTAGTAGCCGGATCCGAATCCGGATCTTCACCAAAATCTCCTCATTTCGTCCTCCTCACATCTGCTACATCTCTGCCAAATTTCGTCCGAATCCGTCCACAACCTTTTGAGATATTTTGTTCACAAACGAACAAACAGACAGACAAACAGACAGGGGTGAAAACACAACCTCCATCCATCTTTGGTGGCGGAGGTAACTATAAGGGCACTCGGTAGAGCGCATACCTGCGCCAAGCTAAATAGCTCATGAATTGTATCCAACTGATAAGTTGTAACTGCATGTGCACCTTCATTAAATATCAAATTGGATTGTTTTTGTCACCTACTCAACTCATCCACCAAGTTTTGTCTGAAACCATCCACAATGTTTTGAAATCTCATGATATCGTGTGTCTCATTTTGACCCTCCTCACTCACTCAAAAGTGAAGAATCACTTTTAAAAGTATAGCACCTGGAACTTCACGAAAATCGAATCAATTTGTCCTTTTTACACACCCAACCTCACCTCCAAATTTCGTCCAAATCCATCCACACATTTTTTGAGATATTCTGCTCACAGAGAAACAGACAAGGGTGAAAGCAGAACCTCCGTCCTCCTTCGGTGCCAGAGATACAGTGCCTTCAGAAAGTATTGAAACCAAGTCGGAAGTAGGAGGATTTGCAAGTAGGGGAGGTTAACGGGAGTAGAAAAGATCATGAATAAGGATTGGGGATGACTTTTGGAAGGGTTAATGGAAGAATGTGTGTGCCCCGCAGGGTTAGGCAGGCTCGGAGGGCTGAGAGAGAAAACAGAGCTATCAGAGGGGAAGCAATAAATAACAGAGGGCACCGACTTGTCCGTGATGTGAGAGCAGTTGGCCTTGCATTTCATTCTCATCGTCAGAGATGCCAATAATGTTTGTAGCTTCGGATTCCACCGAATTCGAGAAACAAATATAATGCTGAGGTACTAGCCCATAGGGGACAGCAGTACTCCATTGATCAACAGACAATGGTTTGTTAGTCTTTTTGGGCTTAGGCTTATGATGGAGTAGATTATACTTAAATTACATGCAGCACAAAGACATTAATTGACCATAGTGTACTTCCAGATGGAAGCCAAACAGTTCAATCTTGGTTTCATCAGACCACAGAATCTTGTTTCTCACAGTCTGAGAGTTCTTTTAGGTGCTTTTTTGCAAACCTCAAGCGGGCTTTCATGTGTCTTTCACTGAGGAGAGGCTTCCGTCTGGCCACTCTGCCATAAAGCCCAGATCGGTGGAGTGTTGTAGTGATGGTTGTCCTTCTGGAAGTTTCTCCCTTCTCCACACAGGATCTCTGGAGCTCAGCCAGAGTGACCATCGGGTTCTTGGTCACCTCTATTACCAAGGCCCTTCTCCCCCGATTGCTCAGTTTGGCCGGCGGCCAGCTCGAGGAAGAGTCCTGGTTGTTCCAAACTTCTTCCATTTAAGAATTATGGAGGCCACTGTGCTCTTGGGAACCTTCGATGCAGCAGAGATTTTTTTTGTAGGCTTCCCCAAATCTGTTCCTCGACACAATCCTGTCTCTGAGCTCTGCGGGCAGTTCCTTCGACCTCATGGCTTGGTTTTTGCTCTGATATGCATTGTCATCTGTGAGACCTTATATAGACAGGTGTGTGCCTTTCCAAATCATGTCCAATCAATTGAATTTACCACAGGTGGACTCCAATCTAGGTGTAAAAACATCTCAAAGATGATCAAGAGAAATGGGAGGCACCTGAGCTAAATTTCAAGTGTCATAGCAAAGGGTCTGAATACTTATGTCAATGTGATATTTCAGTTTTTCCTTTTTAATAAATTTGCAAAACTTTCTAAAATCCTGTTTTCTCTTTGTCATTATGGGGTATTGAGTGTTGATTGATGAGGGAAAAAATGAACTTAAACGATTTCAGCAAAAGGCTGCAACATAACAAAATGTGAAAAAAGTGAAGGGGTCTGAATACTTTCTGAATGTACTGTGTATACTGTATGTATATATATATATACATATACATATAGAATATAAAGAGATATACAAGTGTAACTTTATATATGGTGTTGATGTTGACTGCAAATGGTCAAGACCTTTGATGGTTAAGACAACACAGGTGACTGGTCTTGAGTACATGTATAGTCAGCCGGATTAGCATCTATCTATAATTCCAGTAATCTCTGTGTGTATGTCTGTGTGTATGTCTGTGTGTCTGTGTGTCTGTGACCGCTGTTTCTCGACAACCACGGGTCCGATATACTTTAAACTTGCCAGGTATATTGCTGGGGACCTGAGGATGTGCCTTTTCAAGGTTTCATATTAATCGGACAAGTAGTTACCGAGCTATGTCCAAAAAACGATTCAACCAATCAGAGAGCAGCGAGCTATCACGTGTGCCGAACGTGCCGAACAGACTCTGCCTCGGACGGCACATTTGAGAGCGTATTCATTTATTTCACGTTGGCAAACTATGTTGCCGCTATGTTGGCGTTAAACTATGTTTTAAAACTAATTTGCGATTCTTTCGCTTTCCTGCGCGTTTGTGCACGCTATGGCGATTTCTTTACCAAACTCCGCAAGCCGTTCGCTTTGGACCAAACCATTTCATGTAAATAGAGGGGGGGGGGTTGTCACCGTACTCGCAAGCCGTTCGCTTTGGACCAAACCATTTCATGTAAATAGAGGGGGGGGATTGTCACCGTACTCGCAAGCCGTTCGCTTTGGCTTTGCGAATGGACCAAACCATTTCATGTAAATAGAGGGGGGGGATATAATTTTAGATATATATATAGTACGGGCACGCCCTAGTATGAATAAAGGGGAAACTGTAGTTTATTTCTGCTCCCTTCAATTGTTTTCACATCATCAATCCAGGTTGTAACATTGTCGACCATTTAAAAGCTCATGAAGCCATGAAAGTGCATTATTTCACGGTATTTCTCTTGTGATGTATTTTTATTTTGGTTTAAGCCAGACTCGATGTGCAGCTATATTTGATGTTTATTTGAATGTGTCACCAATTGAAACCAATTACCCTGGAACTAGCATGAATATCAAGGCCATTGTGTACTTTCAGCACAAAGCAAGCCGCATGATGATGAATGTTTGTTTCGTACATTCCAGCACCATTAAGCTCATCTGCAAAGATCCCTCTCTGGGTGACCTGGGGATGTATGAATGCACCGTTGATGGTGTCGAAGGCCTTTCCGCAAGTTACACGATTACAGAGAAAGGTGACATTCTCGGTTTCATCGTTTATTTATTTATTTTTTAATTTCTTTTCAATTTATTTATTTATTATTTCTCAGTTATATCGTGTTTCATCTGTTATATCTTGCAGGAAATTGGGCGCAACAACCATATTTATAGTTTGAATAATTACATAGAACGGTTTGCCTATTCTATTAAATGGGAATCATCTTAGAATTTGCGCCATTTTATGTGGTCATCAATTTATGATGTAGATATAACGGTTTTTTGGAGTTACACAAAGGTATCTTGCAGGATTTTGGAGTTTGCTGATGGAGCTGATTTGTTGATTTGTAATACTCAGTTCCAGAAAGATGATAATAAGCTTGTTACATACACGTCAGGTGGGTCGACGACAACCGTTGACTACCTGATGGTGCGTAGGCGAGATAGGGGGCACCTCCGAGACACAAAGGTGATCCCGGGGGAGGAGGCTGTTTCACAGCACCACTTGGTTGTCTGCGACGTAAGGGTGAAAGGTGCGAGGAGAGCTCGGCGGGTGAAGTACCAACCGAGAATGAAGGTGTGGAGGTTGAAAGAGGTGACAGTAAGGGAGGCATTAAAAGAGAGGCTGAGTAGGGTCGAGGATGATGTGGTTGAGCTTAAAAGTGGTTGGATGTCAATGAACGCGCTTTTCATTGTGAGGCAGTTGCAGGAGAAGTACATGGAGAAGAGGAAGAAGTTGTTTCTTGGGTTTGTTGATCTGGAGAAAGCATTCGATCGGGTTCCACGCAAAGTATTGACATGGGCATTGAGGAAGTTAGGAGTGGAGGAATGGTTGATCAGAGTAGTGATGGCAATGTACAAAAGAGCGCGCACAGCTGTAAGGACGAAGGACGGGAACAGTGGTGAGTTTGAGGTGAAGGTGGGAGTGCATCAGGGGTCGGTACTAAGTCCACTACTATTTGTAGCTGTGATGGAGGTGCTGGCTCAGAACGTAAAGGAGGGTTTACCGTGGGAGTTGTTGTATGCAGATGATCTGGTGTTGATTGCGGAAAGTATGGATGGACTGAAGGAAAAGATGAACACGTGGAAGGAATGTATGGAGACAAAAGGTCTGAAGGTGAATATCGGAAAGACGAAGGTGATGGCAAGTGGAAAAGCATGTGGTGAGGTGGAAAGAACTGGGAAGTGGCCGTGTGCTGTGTGCAGGAAGGGTGTCGGAGTGAACTCCATTCAGTGTACAATGTGCGCTGAGTGGGTTCATCAAAAATGTAGTGGTCTGAGAGGGTCATTAACCAGTGTGGCAGCTACATTCGAATGTAAGATGTGCACAGAGGGAGCTGCAGATGGAGGAAATGTTGAGTTGGATCTTGGAGATGGTGTGAAGCTGGAAGGTGTGAAAACATTTTGCTACCTCGGAGACATGCTGAATGGAGAAGGTGGATCAGACTCGGCAACGGTTGCTCGAGTGAGATGTGCATGGAAGAAGTTTCGGGAATTGAGTGGCGTGCTGATGATGAAGGGAGTGTCGTTGAAGCTGAAGGGAAAGGTGTATGCTGCATGTGTGAGATGTGTTATGATTTATGGGAGCGAGACATGGGTAATGAACGTAGAGCAGCAACGAAGGTTGGAAAGGGTGGAAATGCGAATGGTTCGACGGATGTGCGGAGTATCGTTGAGAGAGAGGAAGACAAATGATGAATTGCGAAAGATGATGGGAATAGAGCCTGTGATTGATGCTGTGAAGAGGCACAGGTTGAGATGGTTTGGTCATGTGTTGAGGAAGGATGAAAGTGCCTGGTTGAGAAGAGTGATGGAAATGAATGTAGAAGGAAGTAGAAGACGGGGAAGACCGAGAAAGACTTGGCTAAAGATGGTGGAAGAAGAAATGCGGCCAAGGGGGTTAACAAGGAGAGATGCAGAAAATAGGGCAAAATGGAAAAGATTGTCATGGGGACCGCAAGGCTAACCCCCGCTCTAGCAGGGAAAATGGCCTTTTAAAATGCATGTTGTTGTTGTTGTTGTATATAACGGTTAAAATGGCTGAATTATCCCGACATCTTCTGTTCCTTTCACACTTCTTTAAACTTTTTCACATTTCTTTTTATTGATTCTAATTCTTGTTTTCATTTTCTTTTATCCCTTTTATTCTTGATTTCTCTCTTTCTTAATCGATATGTCTAGGGAGAAGTGAATTATAATTCAGATTTTTTTTTTGTAAATTTCACTTGGCTGCACCTGGATGGGTTTGAGGGTAGTGGAGTAGAGGCTGAAATGACTCCATCTTTGCTCTTTGCTTATTGGGGTTCCTTCTGACGACTCAATTGCAGTATTTGGTCTTCCATTTGATGAAGATCTTCAGGTCGAGTTTGAGCCCTTGTCATGCCATTAAAATAACACCAGGTGGGTGTTCAGGATTGTGTCGCCCAGCCAAGAAAAAACTGTTTCAGCAGTTCTATGTGTCTGAAGACGTGAAAAGAGTGGTGCTTCTCCTCCTTCTTCTTCTTCTTCCTCTGCTTCCTCTTTTTCTTCTTCTTCATAAAACCTGTTTAAAATAAGATTTTGAAGAGGGGTTTCATACATCTTCACTATATTCCAGAAAGGAAGTTATTCACACAACGTTGAGTGAAATCCAAGGCTTTTAATTAGAGTATTACAAGCAGGATACCCATTCTCAAAGGTTTCTTGCCCGAAGGATTCCTTTTTTGAGTTGTTTAACTGAACTGTCAGGTGCCTATGGCAGAGTTTACTTTGCTTACACACACACACACACACACACACACACACACACACACACACACACACACACACACACACACACACACACACACACACATACACACACACACACACACACACACACACACACATACACATACATATACACATGTACATATACACACACACTCTCATATATATATATACACCCATGCAGTACATATGCACACATATACACACATGCAGACACACTTCCTTTATAATTAACCGATCGCTTAAGCCCGCTTTTCGCTTCACGAGCGCAGGGTAAAACGCTTAATGTTTTGTATATTTTGTTATTTTGGTATGGATTAAATCCATCTATGTTATTAAATTATTTTATACTTGTCTCAGTTGATTTTTGGGATTGGGGGTGGGGGGGACATGGATCGCTTTTGGAATGGTTCTGTCGATCACTTTTGGAATGGTTCTGTCCCTTTTCACCCCCCCCCCCCCCCCCCACTCCCTCACCTTCCCTCCCACAATCCTTGCGTGTTTTGGTTGTCCATCATTACCTTTGATTTATTTTCATAAAACGCTAAATGTTTGATGTTTTTAAAATATTTTGTGTTGCGTGCAGTCGGGCAAAGACAAAGCAACTTCCTCGTGTTGGAATCACCTTAATCGCTTCAGCCATTATTGTGTTTGGTTGGGCAACAGTTTAACATTGTTTTAAGTTGGGAAGAAGAAGAAGTACAATTTGGCGATATAGCGATCTCCCGATGTGATACCTTAGCGATGTAATTTGGCGTCTTTGTAAGTCTTAGTAGTTTAGAAAACACTCTAGAATACAAGGTATGGTTTTCAAAATGCTATTATCCTCACTCTATATTAGATTCTCAGCATATCACTTTGTCCACATTTGATACGCTGGCCATGTTATTCCATGATCATTCCTCTATATGGAGTATTACCATACTCCATGACAATAAGCATTGGATGAAATTATTATTCAGAATTATTATTCATTTGATGAAATATTAATTGATGGATCAAGAAAATATGATGCTGAAGCGTTCAGTTAAAATTGATGTACAAATTGTGAACGATGGCAATTTCATTCATGAACTTTTCATGTCAGGACATAGACGTATTGACCTCGCCAATAAATAAAAACTTTAATTAACCCTTTAATTTTGAGAAAGTTATTATATATTTATTGGAAGAAATAACATTTGCACAACAGGCAGGCCAGGTGGTTGTGCAATGTGACATGCTATTTCTCTCTTCTCCCACCTCAGAAATGCAAGATATGTTGGAGGAACGAAAGGCAATCACTGATCCCGGTAAATGTCCCCCATTACATTTACCATGAAAGACCATCAGAAGGATTAGAAACCTGCAACAACGTGGTCATTACCCCGCACAAAGGGAAAAGCAGGGATAAGCAATTGGCCCATTTTGGTTGTCTGTCTGTTTAAAAACATCAGTTTATAATCGAGGAATATTTGTATTTTGACCACGAATCAAAAAACAAACCTATAGTTTAACATACTTTGGCTCTGAATTTGTCCCGATCACACATGCGCAGAGGAGTGAGATAATACTTTGGCTGTCTGCCTACCTGCCAGGTAAACAAAGTAGAAAATCATTCAAAACAGGAACTTACTGTTTTTAAGGACGTCATAAAGGACACAAAAACAGGCAAGAATAACTAATGTGACGTATCAAATAAGGTGGTGTAAAAGACGCTGCATCAACGGCGGCAAACTTCTGAAAACGAAATTTACCAACTTTTAAAATCTTTATTTTATTTCAATTCAATTATATACTTGACCACAATAGAACACAAAATCATCTTCTTGGTACTTTAAACAATTTTTTTTTAGCTAAGCAGTATTTAGGACTAAATATTACGCCATTTCAGATCATCTCGACCAATCTAATTGGCTGCTCGCAAACCCCGCCATGTCCTTTTTTTCTCATGACTGTGTGGTGTTCTATTTAAGGTGTTCTATTTTTGTTCTGTTTTGAAAACAAAAACCATCCATTAAATTACCTATATCCACGTGATGAATGCAGGACCTGAATGAGCATTGACAGTTTTCATGGATCACTGTTTATCATTCCTCAGGATGAAACACTACCATGGCAAATGAGCCGATCGTTCGCATGACACCTTCATTTTGTAAAAAAAAAAGTGTAAAAAAAAAAGTGTAAAAAAAAAAGTGTAAAAAAAAAAGTGTAAAAAAAAAATGTTAAAAAAAAGTGTAAAAAAAAAAGTGTAAACGAAAAAGTGTAAAAAAAATCCCCTGGGATGCAAATCAACCTCAACATTAGAAGATTGCAATATCTCTGCAATTGCAGGCACGGAACCACCCAAAGGGGACTGTGATGACCAGGGATGAGTAATGCTGCAGAATAGATGGAATGTGTAAAAAAAAAAAAAAAAAAAAAAAAAAAAACAATAATGTAATAATAATGTAATACTATAATCAATGTCATCATTAGAATTGCATACATTGCTATGAAAATGTTGTTAGTTCTGTTGCGGGTGCAATATTGTTACCGTGTACAGTGTCTCATTACCCTCGCCTGAGGAGTGGCTATTGCATTTGAGTCCGTTTGTCTGTTTGTTTGTTTGTCCGCACAGAATAAATATGATTTTCTCTGCAACCGTTGGTCCGATTGACAGGAAATTTTCACCATAGGTGCAACTCCACCTGTATAATTTTTTACTGATAATTATGACATCATAGGTCACGTGGTTCGGCCGCCATCTTGGAAAAATCGAAAAAACTTTGCACCTCTATATCTCCGAAAGCGCTGATCAGAAAAAATTGAGACATGGCTCATTGTAAAGAACTCTCCATGGGGAATGAAATGTGCTAATGATGATGTCATAGGTGCCTCCATTATGACGTCATAATTCGACAAATACAAAACTTCATCCTATCAAGATGAACTTTCTTGAGCGCCATGTCGGCATAAACTGGTGGAGAAAAAAATTAATGATGACGTCATCGGTCACGTGGTTCTGCCGCCATATTTGTTTTAACACAAAAGCCTTTAAAACCACTGAAAATACATTCTGGCGAGAGTTTGCAATCTCTGATTGCTCTTTCTTGTTTTTACTGCAGGTGTTCCTCTGAAATCGGGACTGGCCGTGGAGTTGCAGGACAGGGGCCGAGTGAGGTTGTGGGCAAATGCCAAACATCTCTCTTCGACGTGCCAAGCAAGGTGCATTTTCAATGATAACGTCATTTCTCCTGGACAGGTGAGGCTCATCTCAATGCTTTTCTTCCATTAGAGGCATGAACATGTAAATCCTTAAACGCCAATTTCTGTCTGCCCTTTTTTGGAATTAATAAAGCAAGTGTTGTTTTATCGATGGTGTTTGATTTCATTGGAAAATGCCTGTGTGTCATCGTCATCACCATCGTCATCATCATTATCATCAACGACCATGCGGCCTTTGTCAATCCACTTCTGGATGAACTCATCCCCAAAACCTCTTCACAAACACCTCTCTGACAACTCTCATCCGTTTTACACCTGCAAACGTATCGAATCCCTCTTGCCATCTTTGAAGAGGTGTTTTTGTTTGTTCGTTTTTGTTCTTGTTCTTTCTTGAGAGAGCAAGGTTTTTTCTTGTTTTCATCTTAGAAGAGGTGTTTTTTTTTGGGGGGGGGGGGGGTCTTGTTCTTGCTTGAGAGAGCAAGGTTTTTTCTTGTTTTCATCTTAGATTAGGTGTTTTATCCGTCCCCCAAGCCCCGGGAGATGGGGTTTTGCAATCACTTCTATGTGTGTCCGTGTGGTTGTGTGTGTCTGTTCGGGCCGTTGCCTTTTTTTTATCCATTTGTGCTTTTGTTATCAAATTTTCAACAAAGCTTTATTATGAGAATATGGAGAAGTCAAATTAATAATTTGGTCAAAAGGTCAAAGGTCAAGTTTGCACAAAAGTGTAAATTTTCAACCTGAAATTGTAAGAATTTGTATATTGGGTCACTGAATTGGTTCATCAATCAAAAGCTAGATGCCAATTGTTTTTTTTCTGTTTGTTTGTTTAAAAGGTAAAGGTTGCATAAAAGTCAGTTTTCATTTGATTGACCTGAAATTTGAGCAGGGCTTGCATATTGGGTCACTGAAGCCTATTGTTTTTGAGGTGAAAAGGTCAAGGTCACCTGAAGTCATCAAATTTTTTTTAGCTGTTTTCGTTATTTTTAGCATACGGAAGAAAAAGGCTGAATACAATGCAGACGTGACCAGGCTTTGCATTTTCAGATGTTTTCTGGTTTAGCTTTTCAGTGATGTCACATATCCTTCTTTGCTCTCTCACCCATGTATTTATTTTCCTGTCTCTTGTTATTCAGAACATACATTTTCCACAGTTCTTTGAGCCATCTGTAGCTTCCTTTTGGTCCAGGTTTTGCATCCCAATGTTAGAGCAGGCAGGAGACATTGCTTTAGGATTTTCCTTTCAAGACTCAAAGGAGTTTTCCCTTTGAGAATCATGCAACATGCCTAAATAATTACCTCTACACCAAAGGTAGATGGGATGGAAGTTATGGTTTCACCCCTGTCTGTTTGTCTGTTTGTTAGTTACAAAATGAAAGATTGGTTTCAACATCAAAATCAGCATCAGGCAGTGCCACCTTGACCTTTGACCTATATAGCCAAATAATGTTGACATCTTCACTTTTGTCCTTGAGAATCCTTTGGTAAAGTTTGATGAAGACAGCTGAAAGCGTTCGCGAGTTAACACACTCACAAACAAACACAAACATACATACATAATACCACATAATACTTACATAATACATAATACCTGGTGTTGGCTTAGCGGTTAGGGTGCTGGCTTGGGATCCTAGGATCCTGAGTTTGAATCCCGGTCGATCGCTGAATTAACACCAGGGGGGTTGACTCAGCCTGTCATCCTTCCGATGTCGGCAAATTGAGTACCAGCTTGCTGGGATGAATGATCCTGGTGTGTACCCCCATTTAGAATAGGTACACCGTATCCCTGCGCATTGTAAGAGGCGACGAAGGGTTGGCGTCAGGAAGGGCATCCGGCCATAAAAACATTGCCTCAAACAGGGAACCATGATTGTCATGGGGCCCGCAAGGCTAACCCCCACTGTAGCGGGGAAAAATGGCCTTAAAACGATCATTCATTCATTCATTCACTTACATAATACATACAAACCTACATGCATACATACATACATACATACATACATACAGACAAACATACATACACACATACACACACAGATGCATACATACATACATACATACATACACACACACATACATACATCAGAATTTAAACTACACATACATACATACATACATACATACATCAGGATTTAAACTACACATATCTACATACATACATACATACATACATACATACATACATACATACACACCCATACAAACGAGACAACCATCATACCGAATTTTAAATTTTCGTCATAACAAACAAACATACAGGGGTGAAAAAATAACCTGCATCTTCCTTCGGTGGCGGAGGTAAATATGTAAATTTCACCTTTGTCACCAATTATTTTTTGGCATTGTGGCAAAATGCCTCGTGTGTACCTGCATTTGGATAACAACAAGCATCATGTACTCGAACATTATTGTTGTCATTGTATTTGTTCAGACTGTTATTGTAATTTGGATTGTTGTTGACCTTGGCACAGGCCAAGGATATTTTTTCCACCAGAGTAAGTGAAATTGATGAATGTATGTATACACGCTTAAATGTCAATATGTTAACCCAAGGTGCTGTGGAAGTCCAAAAAGAATATCCAACTTGTAGTCTACTATATATATATATATATGTAAGCCAATAGAGGTGAAGCTTATACTTTAGTGATAAATATTTTGATTAAATCGGCATAATGGATTATAGAAATTGCGTGTTTGCTGTACTTGGAAATAAGGCTAACATTGATCATCCATGCAAGGAAAGAGATACACTGTTTGAAAGAGTATTGGAATGTACAGTAGGCAAATGGAGCTGTTTTCAGACAAGAACAGATCAAGCCTCCAGGAGGCACCATGCTGGGAAAAACAACAAGTCTGCACTTCTTCATCTTAAGATTGTTATCCTCAATGGTTGAGGTGTAATGACAACCAGATGCCTCATTGAGGCCAAGGTGCCAGACTGTCTGCAAAGCCCCTGACCTTTGCATTCCTCAGTCTGACTCCTGAGGCAGCTGGAGATTTCCTTTGTTCCCAAACTTGTTCCCAAACATTCCCAAACTTGCAATAAAAGGAAATGCATTCAACCACTCGAGAGAATACTCTTTGGGAAACATTTATGATTCTCTGTGGTTGTGTATGCCGGCATAGTATTGTTAAACTTTGTTGTAATCCTTGGTGTGTTCGAGCGAATCTTCTCCTGAGAAAAAAATATTCAAATTGCTCTTGGTGTGTGGACATTCAAATCAATACACCCCCAACAGTACGATTGAATGCTCTTTCCATCCTGTGCTCAGAAATATGACATCAGAATCGACAGAAATGCTGGCCTAGTGGAGATACTGATGGATCGGCTACTTCCTGAAGATGAAGGGTCCTATTCGGTACAGCTCAAAGACGGTGTTGCGGAAAGTGAAAGCACTCTGGTTTTTATTGGTGAAGGTATTGGAAGCTTTTTGAGATTATTGGAAGTGATTTTTGTGCAACTTTGTGTCTTTTGCTTCTTTATGTTAAAATGTATATAGACATTTTACCGAACCTAACAGTATTGACAGCCCGTTAACATGATTTAATAATAATAATAATACATTTATTTTATATAGCGCTTTTCAAGAAGCCCAAAGGCGCTTTGACAGAGTACAAAAAAACAAGTGCAAAAAGACAAAAATCAATAGGTAAATAATCAAAGCAAAAGGAAGGAGAAGGAGAAGAGATAGTCAGGGGTTAAATGCTGTGGGTTAAATGTTGAATGCAGTGTTGAACAGGTGGGTCTTGAGTGATGTTTTGAATGTGGTGAGTGAGGAGGAGTCTCTGATGGTGTGAGGTAGTGAGTTCCAGAGGGTGGGAGCAGCGATGGAGAAGGCCCTGTCCCCCCAGGATCTGAATTTGGTCCGCATGGGGGGGGGGTCAGGAGGTTGGTACCAGCAGAGCGGAGGTTGCGGGTGGGAGTGTGTCTGGAGAGGAGGTCAGTAAGGTAGGATGGGGCAAGGTTATGGAGGGCTTTGTAGGTCAAGAGGAGGATTTTGTACTGGATTCTCTGGGGGATGGGGAGCCAGTGAAGCGTGTAAAGGACGGGGGTAATGTGGTCACGGGTCCGGGAATGGGTGAGTAGACGGGCAGCGGAGTTCTGAATGTATTGGAGTTTATTGGTGATTATTGAGGGCGAACCAAAGAGGAGGCTGTTGCAGTAGTCAAGACGGGAGGTGATGAAGGCGTGGATGAGGGTTTCTGCAGCCGTGGAGGAGAGGGATGGACGGAGACGGGCGATGTTTTTCAGGTGAAAGAAGGCTGTCTTTGTGATCTGTTTAGTGTATTTGTCGAAGGAGAGGGTTTGGTCAAAGATGATGCCAAGATTCCGGATGTGAGGGGAGGTGGATACTGGGAAACCGTCGATGTTGAGGGCAAAGTTATGGGTGGATTTGGTGAGGGTTTTTCGGCCAATGATGATTATTTCAGATTTATCACAGTTAAGTTTGAGGAAGTTGATTTGAAGCCAGGATTTTATTTCAGTGATGCAGTTTGTCAGGATAGAGTGGGTGGCGGTGGAGATGGACTTGGTGGAGATGAAAAGCTGGATGTCACCGGCGAAGCAGTGGAATTGGAGACCATGACGGCGGATTAAGTGACCAAGGGGGGACAGGTACAGGATGAAGAGGAGGGGGCCAAGAACTGAACCTTGGGGGAGGGGAGCAGTGGGGGATTTGCAGTTATTGATGGAGATGAACTGGCGTCTGTCAGAGAGGTATGATTTGATCCAAGAGAGGGCAGTGCCGGTAATGTTAAAGGTGGTTTCAAGTCGGGTGAGGAGGATGGTGTGATTGATGGTGTCAAAGGCGGCGCTGAGGTCGAGGAGGATGAGAATGTTGAGGTTGCCAGCGTCAGAGGAGAGGAGAAGGTCGTTGGTGATTTTGAGGAGAGCAGTTTCAGTACTATGGTTGGAGCGGAATCCGGATTGGAATGTTTCATACAGGTTATTGGCAGAGAGGTGATGTTTGAGTTGAGTGGCTTTAGCGCGTTCCAAAACTTTTGACAGAAAGGGTAGGTTGGAGATGGGTCTGAAGTTGTTTTGGGTGTCAGGGTTGAGTCCAGGTTTTTTCAGAATGGGGGTAACAGCAGCAATTTGGAGGGATGGTGGGACGATGCCTGTAGACAGGGAGGAGTTTATTGTTGCAGTGATAAGTGGAGAGAGAGCAGGAAGGGAGGCCTTGACAAAGCTGGAGGGGATGGGGTCAAGAGTGCAGGTGGCAGTTTTCATTCCTATGAGGAGTTCAGAGAGGTCAGATGGGGAGACTGGGGAGAACTGAGACAGGAGTTGGTAGGATAAGGGGGGGCAGGTGGTTTGAGGGGGAGCAGGTGCGGTGGTGGTTAAGCTGCTGTAGATGTTGTCAATTTTGCTTTGGAAGAATGAAAGGAAGGAGATGCAGTTGTCTACTGTGAATGACTGGGTGGTGGTGTCCAGGGGGCTGAGGAGTTTGTTTATTGTAGAGAAGAGTGCTTTTGGGTTTCCAGAGCCAGAGTGGATAATTTGAGAGTAGTAGGCGGAGCGGGCGCGGGAGAGGGCATCTTTGTAGTGTTGTAGGTGGTCCTTGTAGGCCTGGGAGTGAATTGTGAGACCTGTTCTATTGCGGAGTCTTTCAAGTTGGCGAGCACGAGTTTTCATCAGGCGGAGTTCAGGGGTAAACCAGGGAGCAGAATGGGTGAAAGAAACTGTTTTGGTTTTTATCGGCGCAAGCTGGTCAAGGCAGGAGGAGAGAGTGTGGTTGTAGTAGTCAGTGAGGTCAGAAGGGGTGTGGAGGTCAACGAAGGGAGAAGTGGACATTTTTTCAGAGAGGGTGGATGAGAATGAGGTAGGTGAAAGAGCGTTTAGCTTACGGAAGTTGATAGTGCGATAATGCCTTGGTGCTGGGGTGGGGATGTTGATGGTCATAGTGATGGCTAAGTGGTCAGAGAGGGTGAGGTCGGAGCCAGAGAGATGGTGCAAAATTAATCCAGTAGAGCAGACAAGGTCCAGAATGTGACCACGGTTATGGGTAGGAAAGTTGACATGTTGAGTGAGGTTAAAGCAGGTGAGTAAATCAGTGAAGTCAGTGGTTATTGTGGAGTCAGTGGAGTCCATGTGGATATTGAAATCACCAAGGAGGAGGATTGAGGGGGAGAGGGAACATAGCTGGGTCAGAAAGTATGAGAAGTCAGACAGGAATGATGGGTGTGGTTTGGGAGGGCGGTAGACGACAGCCATGACTGACTGTGTGTGACCAGAGAGTTTAAAAGCCAGGTGTTCAAATGATGGAGCAGATGAGATGGAGATGAGGTTGGTCTTGATGTCCTGTCGGTGAATTACGGCAATTCCACCACCTCGGCCCTCCGAGCATGGTTTATTGATGTAAGAATATCCATTGGGTGTAGTGAGGTTGAGTGAGAAGTAGTCCAGTGGTTGTTGCCAGATTTGCAGTGCATTTCCTCTATTTTTCATAAATAGTCCCCATTTTGAATTTTGAATATTTGCAAACCCAAGTTGGATAGCTCACAGGCGAGTGTGCATACCTCATTGTCATCCTGCCAGTCCCTAATTTTGCAATGGGTAATTAGGAATTTCACACTTCATCCTTTTATGTTTCTCAATGAAAGGTCAAGAAATAAAAGATGTAACAACCCATGTTTACGTCACTTAAAACCATATTTAGTATTATAAGATGAAGTGAATGCCCTTTTTTTTCCTAAGATTTCAGGAAGCTGTTGAAGGAAAGTGAAAATATGTTGATGGAATGGCAGAGACAGCAAGGTAATTAAGAGACACCAATGAAAAGCAAACTTCACCCATGTCCCCTTAAACTGTTAAAGTTACTTGATGAAAACTGCATTCATTAGAAAATGATCCCACATGTGTGCAACATAAGTTGCATCATGTACACTGGTCAGCTGATGAAGAATATTGCTGTTTTCTTCCAAAGGACCTCATTTCACCGACCCCTTGACCTGGGAGGTGACGCAAGAGTGCAATGTCAAACTCTTCGCAAAGGTATGTGATCACGAGTCCATTCATACAATTGGGTATTTTTGGCACTGCAATGTATAGGTTGTATTTGTTGGGGAATAAATTATAAGTCAAAAGATTTACACTGCACCAATATTGTTAGTGAGGCCTCATCGAGAATATTGTGTGTAAAGGTTTGGTCATCACATCTGAGAAAGACACATAGCTGCCACAGAGAGGATTCAGCATAGAGCAACTACAATGATCTAGGGCCTAGCTAGACTAAGCTATGAGGAGCGGCTGACGGAGACGGGACATTATACATTCGATAAGAGATGATTACGAGGGGACCTGATAGAGATATTTGAGATAATGAATGGTTTAGAAGGTGGAAGATTCAATGGATGGATTTAAACTAGAATTGTACAGGTACCTTGAAGCAATATGGTTAGAGGGACATAGTGCCCTCCATAAGTATTGGAACAGTGAAGTCAAATTTGTTATTATTGCTATTTACTCAAGATATTTGGATTTGAGATCAAAAGATGAATACCAGGTAAGAGTACAGAAGGTCAGCTTTTATGTCTTGGTATTTCTTTGCATACGGTATATGTTTTGCCATTGCAAACAATAGCACTTTTTATGTTCAGTCCCCCATTTTAGGTAAGTACAAGTTTTGGAACAAATGACTGACAGGTGTTGTGTTTGTTATTGCAGTGATTGTTCACACCGAAAAGAGCTGTGAACGTCTAGTCTTGGTTTTAGCTTTGACTTTTGTCTTAGGAATCTGCCCCTGGAGTCAGTGGGTATAACGAACATGAAGGCCAGAGAATTGTCTATGAAAGAAAAGCAAGCAATTTGGAAGCTGAAAGAACAGAATTCAATTAAAACCATAGCACAAAAATTGTGGATAGCAGATACAACCAGAACGGCACTCAGTAGAGAGCATACCCTCCACCTGGTTGGACATATCACTCAATGGTGAAGAATCACTTCCAAAATTATACTAGCCAGATCCGTCCACAACTTTTTGAGATATCTTGTTCACAAACGGACAAACAAATGGACAAACAGACAGACAGACAGGGGTGAAAACATAACCTCCATCCACCTTTGGTGGTGGAGGTAACAATTTAGAATATCTTGTAAAAGAAAGAAACCATGAGTTTACTTAGCTAGAGACAACGGCCAGGTCGGCCAAGGAAAACAACTGCAGTTGATGACAGAAAAATCATCAGAGCTGTGAAAATAAACCGGAAAACAACTGTCAGTAACATCACCATCAACCTCCAGAGTGCAGGGGTGGTGAAAGTATCACAATCTACCATTCACAGAAGACTTCAACAGCAGAATTACAAAGGCTACACCACAAGATGTAAACCTCTCATCAGCAGCATAAATAGAAAAGCCAGATTAGAAATTGCTAAGAATTACAGAGGTGAGCCAGTAGAGTTATGTGACAAAGTTTTATGGATAGAAGAGACCAAGATAAATCTTTACCAAAGCGATGGAAAGGCGAAAGTGTGGAGAAAGGAAAGAACTGTGTATGATTCAAAGCACACTACCTCATCTGTGAAGCATGGTGGAGGTAGTGTCATGGCTTGGGCTTACACGGCTGCCTCTGGAACTGGCTCACAGATCTTTATTGATGATGTAATTAATGATGGCAGCAGCAGAAGGAATTCGGAAATGTACAGAAACATTTTGTCTGCATAGGTACAAGAAAATGCCTCCAAACTCATTGGGCGATGCTTCACCATGCAGCAAGATAATGGCCCAAAATATACTGCCAACACAAGCACAGAGTGCATCAAGGGAAAAAGTGGAAGGTTTTACACTGGCCTAGTCAATCTCCTGATTCAAATACAATGGAACCCGCATTTCACTTGCTGAAGAGGAGACTAAAGTCAGAATCTCCCGAAACAAACAACAACTGAAAATGGCTGCAGTAAAGACTTGGCAAAACATCTCAAATGAAGATACCAAGAGTTTGGTGATGCCAATGGGTCACAGGCTCAATGCAGTTATTGCATGAAATTGATATGCAACCAAATGCTATTTTACTATTTTAACTTACTTTAAGTTTAAATCCTGCTCTGCCGCTCTATCTCACCCTCTCTCTGTTCTTTTCACCCTATCTTTTGCTCAAGGTCATCTGCCAGCATCCTGGAAATCAGCTAACATTACCGCTTTACACAAAAAAGGTGCAAAAACAGATCCTTGCAACTACAGACCAATCAGCCTGCTCCCAATTATCAGCAAAGTCATGGAATCCATCATTGCTTCGGATATGAAATCTTTCCTCTTCTCCAATGGCTTGATCTCTGATCATCAATTTGGTTTCAGACCAGGTCACTCTACTCTGGACATGCTGCTTCTGCTGTCTCAACAATGGATGGAGGTCCTGAATGCCAAACAGGAAATCAGAGCTGTCTCCCTTGACATATCAAGGGCCTTTGATACGGTCTGGCACCCAGCTCTGCTCACCAAACTCTCCTCCTATGGTATCCATGGAAATCTCCATGCATGGCTTGCGGACTTCCTCTCTGGTCGTAGTCAACGTGTGGCCCTGAATGGATTTCTCTCATCTCCCCTTCCTGTTCAGGCTGGAGTTCCCCAAGGAAGTGTGCTGGGCCCTGTGCTTTTTCTGGTCTTTATCAATGATCTCTCTGACTCTCTGGAAAATCCTCTCTATCTCTTTGCTGATGACTCCACTCTCTGCCGCTCCATTCCTCTTCCCTCAGATAGGCAGTCTGCAGCCTCCTCACTCTCTGAAGACCTGGACAAAATCACAGACTGGTCAAACAAGTGGAACATGTCTTTCAATCCTGCCAAATCTCACTCTCTTACTATGTCTCTCCGAAAAGATCGACTGGACAACCCTCCCATCTACTTTCTCAACAATCCTCTCCAAGAAGTTCTGTCACTCAAGCTTTTGGGTCTCACTATCTGCCATGATCTTTCTTGGGAAAACCACATTTCCAAGCTGGCCTCCAAAGCCAGTCGCCGACTGGGCATCCTCCGTCGTGCGAAGTCCTTCCTCGGCACACCTGAGCTCCTCACCACATACAAGGCTTTCATCCGCAGCTCAATGGAATACTGTTCTCCCCTATGGGCTGGTGCTCCTGCCTCACACCTGGCTCGGCTTCACGCTGTTGAATCCAAAGCTTTCAAAATCATTGGAATCTCCCGCGATGAAGCTATCTCTGAGGGCCTTTCACTCACTCACCGCAGGCAGGTAGGTGGTCTTTCTGTCTTCTACCGACTCCTCTCCGGCCTTGCTCCCCCAGCTCTCTCCGTGCTCTGTCCCCCAAATATTCCTACAGGTCGCACAAGATCTGCCAGCAACCCTCTGATGGTTAAACTGCCGAAATCTCGGCTCTCTGCTCACCTTCACTCTTTCATTCCTCTTTTCTCCCGCCTGTGGAACAAACTCCCACACTCCCTTCAATCCCTCTCCTCCCTCCAGGTCTTTAAAACAGCTGTTCACCACCATCTCTTATCTTCCCCCATCCATAACCTTGATCTTTTCTACCCCCACTAATTCACCCCAGATCCACCTTATTTGAAATTCCAACTTATTTCCTGGAAATCCTGGCAGTGTCCATATGTTTATACCTCTCCCACCCCCCCCCCTTCACATGCCTCCCCCCCTTCACATGCCTCCCCCCTTCACATGCCTCCCCCCCAAAGCCCTCTCCCTCCCACAGATCTCTCGATGTCTCCATGTCTCTCGGTCCCTGCTCTCAAATGTTGTGTTTGTGTCCTTCCCCCTCTCTCCCCATCTTGTCTACCGCTCCCGATGTTATTTGTTTTATGTGGCTGTTTGTCTTTCTGTGTGATTAATTTTCGCTCTTTCACGAGCCTCGATCTTGTATACAAAAAAACAAAAAAAAAAAAAAAAAAAAAAAAAAGTTAATCTGTTCCACGTTCTAAAACAGAGAGACTGAACATAAAAAGTACTATTGTTTCACAATGGTAAAATATATATGCAAAGAATCATCAATAAATAATAGCTGCCCTTCTGTACTCTAATATTCATCTTTTGATCTCTAATCCAAATTTATTGAGTATATAGCAATAATACTAAAATATGCCATTTAGTGTCTTCGTCCGTCTGTCTGATGATTTTTTGAAACCAATACATTCCGTCGTTACTTATCCAATCTCAACCAAACTTGACATGATGACTAAGGGTTCCATAATGAAGGTTGTAGCGCATTAATTTGCCCCCTTCCCCAAGGGGGTTTTCTCCCCCGAGCGGGTTTTCCCCACCATTGCCGTCAATGGGGTTGCATGTTGAGGTGTATATCCATATTAAGTTAGCTTTATCGTGGCATTTTCCCAAAGAAGAATATTTATCATGGCGTTTTTTTTCCAAAGATGCTTTTAATAACAAAAGTAATGATAATCGCATATTATTAATGTTATTACAACAATATTAATACTAATAATGTCCCACTTGCCCAAAGCGTTTTTCCTGCAGTGATAACGTGTATAAATAGCTTATAGTTATAATGGTGTTTCCGTGGGAGCAATGGCTGCTGCAGGAATTAAAAATATTATAAACCACAAGCACGTATGATTAGCTTTTTTAACAGTCGCTAATGCTCTTTATAACACTAAATGAAGAAATTTGGAGGAATCCTGACATCCGTGAAGTAAGGTTTACTTTCAGAACTGAGCGAAGATCTCTTCAAAGAAGTCAATTCCCATTGACTGGCATTCAACGCTTTATGACTTTGTTCAAGTACTCCAAATACATAACGGCCAGATTAGGGTTCTCAAAATGTCAGGTGATTCCATAACTATATATCATTATTTTCCTCATGTAACATGTACTGGATAAGTCCCAATGTTTGTGATTGAGGCCATAGTTCATGGTAAAACAGATTATGATATTTTGACCATGTTTTTGGATCCAGGTGGGGAATGTCAAGAGTACGACCGATGTGCTATGGTTCAAAGATGACAAGCAGGTCATGGTTGATGAAGATCATGACTTCACCTATGGCTCCTGCAGCTTGCTCATATCTCAGGTATTTTCTCAACTTCCATAATGTTCAACTCTTGTGTGCGTGTGTTTGTATGTGTGTGTTTGTGTGTGCATGTGTGTGTTTGTGTGTGTGTGTGTGTGTGTGTGTGTGTGTTTGTGTATGTATGTGTGTGTGTTTGTGTGTGCATGCGTCGATGCGTTGAGGACGGGGCCTTTTGACTCGCTTTTTTGACTAGGGGAGATAACATATTGATTGTACCCACACTCCTTTTCTCGAATATGACATAAAATGAATTGCTCTGTATACTCCACACAGACCCAGCTGCAGGACGTTGCCCAAATACATCAACTAAATATGTTTAAATCAATATTAACTTTTCCCAAATAAGTTGTCTCTTAAATCAATACTGCTCTGGTGGGCAGTATTCAATAAGAGACCGGTACTGTATCGACTTGTGCACATGCGCTGAAAATGTATCACTTGTGCCTGAGTACTGATATGGATAGGCATTTCCACTGCAGTGCTGTGTTGCTTCAAGTTCTATTCTAAAGGAGCGTCTTTGCTCATGCATAGCGGAATTTTCAGGTAACAACAGTTTTTTTTAGTCATTGTTGCATTGGAGATGAATGTGTAATTAGAGTGCCAAGGGGTCCTCAATAGGCGGACCGCGGGTCTGGGTCCACATCCGTAATGCAGGCATCATCAGTCCAGACTAATCCTAATCCCCCAATCAAAATACCTATGATGTTTATCCATTCAGACTAACATGATAAATGATAAACACCAGAAGGGATTAATGCAGGAGGTGATTAAGGTTTAGACCCTACAATTAGGCATTTTGAGGGGAGAGGGAGGGGGTTTGGTTTGCATGTTTGTAGATCTTGAAGAATTAGGAGGAAGAGTATAAGTTACAATAAAAGTATGAATGCATGCTACAGTTTACAGTTAAGGTGGTTGGCTTAAGATCCTAGTGGCTTGAGTTCAAGCCCTGTTCTACCATTGAATTAACACCAAATGGGTCGACTCAGCCTGTCATCTTTCTGAGGTCAGCAAAATGAGTACCAGCTAGCTGTTAAAGGGGGCATTTCATCAGTGGTATGGCCGTGCTTCATGGAAAATGATGCAGTGAAGCAGGCACAGGCTGCATAGGAATAAATAATAATATGATCAGATGAACCAATTGAAGCAGTGCAAGAACAGAACACATTCGCAGGAAAATTGGTCATTAACAAGTCAAGAATGGCGGGATTGCCCTGGCTCCCAGATTGTGTCAGGCCCATGGAATCACAGAAGTTGGATACAGGAGGAGACCGTTCGACCCATCCCAATTTTTTTTTAATACATGGTCTCGGCTCGTGCAAGAGCGAGGACACAGAACAGATCAGGACACAACATAACAAAAGGAACAGCAGGAGAAAGAGGAAATGCAAATCGCAGGGTAGAGGGAGAAAGTCGATGGAGTTGGACAAACAAGGAATGCAGGTAAGGATGAGGAGTAGGGGAGAACGCAAGGGTTCGACAAGCTGGATACATAAGCAAAATTTTGGGAAGGGTGGGGGTGGTTTAACGGATGTTGAAAAGATCATGACTTTGGATTGGGGATGACATGAGATTGTGGTGAACAGTTGTCTTGAAGACCTGGAGGGAAGAATGAGATGGAAGAGAGTGTGGAAGGTGGTTCCACAAGTGGGAAAAGAGGAATAAATGAGTGCAGGTGAGCAGTGGTTCCAGATTTAGGTAGTTTCACCAAAAGGGGTCTCTGAAGGACCGCATGCATCCAGCAGATACTTGGGGTGAGGGGGTGACAGAGCATGGAGAAGGCAGAGGGTGCCAGACCAGAAAAGAGGCAGAAGAAGACAAATAGACAACCAACCTGTCGGCGATGGTGAAGTGATGGACCCATAGACTCAGCTTCATTGTGACAGAGTCCAATGATCTTGAAAGTCTTGGTTTCCATGGCATCAAGTTGAGCAATATGTGAGGCAGGGGAGCCAGTCCAGAGAGGAGAGCAGTACTCCATCAAGCTGTGGGTGAAAGGTTGAAGGTGGATATATGCTCAGGTGTGCCAAGGAAGTACTTTGCATGATGGAGGATGCCCACTGCCCAGTCGGCATGTGTCTTTGGAGGCCAACTTTGAAAATGTGGCTTTGCCCAAGAGAGATCATGGCAAAGAGTGCATGAGACCCAGGAGTTTGAGTAACTGAACCTCTTCGAGAGGGTTGTTGAGAAAGTCGATGGGAGGATTTTCTGTATGATCCTTTTGGAGAGAAGAGAGAGAGAGAGGGGGCGAGAGAGAGAGAGAGAGATAGAGATAGAGAGAGAGAGAGAGAGAGAGAGAGAGAGAGAGAGAGAGAGAGAGAGAGAGAGAGAGAGAGACAGACACACATAGAGAGAGAGACACACATAGAGAGAGAGAGAAAGAGAGATGTCTCAGGATTGAAAAAAACATTCCAAGTGTTTGACCAGTTTGTAATTTTATCAAGGTCTGAGGAGAGGGAAGAGACTGCTGCCTATCTGTCAGAAGGTGGGGGATGAGATGGCAGAGGGTGGAGTCATTAGCAAAGAGATAAAGATGATTTTCTAGAGAGTCAGTAAAATCATTGACGAAGATTAGGAATATGATGAGGCCTAGAACACTGCCTTGGTACTCCGTTTTTGGCAGGGAGAGGAGAAGAAGGGGTTCCGTTGGTTGAGAGTCACACTTTGGCTACGAGAGTGGAGGAAGTCAATAATCTAAGTGTGGAGGTGGCCTTGGATTCCATAGGCAGTCAGTTTGCAGAGCAAGGCAGGATGCCAGACTGTAGCCCCCACCTCAGGTGCCCCCACCTCGAGTGGCCTTGTAGGCTTTGTGACGGGCAAAATCCCATTTAAAAATATAAATGTCTCGAAAGCTCGAGATATGGCCAGAGAGATGGCCCTGATCTCATGTCTGATATTGAGGACCTTCATCCATTGTTGGGAAGCAGCATGTCTATGGTAGAGTATCCCTTAATATACAAGCCAAGCATTTGTCCTTATTGTTTATACTCTTGTTGAGTATGATGGAGGTGCTGGCTCGGAACGTAAAGGAGGGTTTACCGTGGGAGTTGTTGTATGCAGATGATCTGGTGTTGATTGCAGAAAGTATGGATGGCCTGAAGGAGATGAACAAGTGGAAGGAATGTATGGAGACGAAAGGTTTGAAGGTGAATATCGGAAAAACAAAGGTGATGGCAAGTGGTAAAGCATGTGGTGAGGTGGAAAGAACTGGGAAGTGGCCATGTGCTATGTGCAGGAAGGGTGTCGGAGTGAACTCAATTCAATGTACAATGTGCGCTGAGTGGGTTCATCAAAAATGTAGTGGTTTGAGAGGGTCATTAACCAGTGTGGCAGCTACATTCAAGTGTAAGGTGTGCACAGAGGGAGCTGCAGATGGAGGAAATGTTGAGTTGGATCTTGGAGACGGCGTGAAGCTGGAAGGTGTGAAAACATTTTGTTAAGGTGGGTTTTCACGGGACACGCGAACGGTTCGCGAAGGATGCGAATGTCGAAAAAATGGCAAAGTCCAACATTCGTATTTTAGGCTCCAAAAGTTCGCCAAACATGCGCGGGGGTTCGGAAGCGTCGTCAATTGTTCGCAGGAGTCGTTTTTTGTTCGGCGGGTATTTCAAAAATGTTTGAAATAGAGAGAGAGAGACACACACATAGAGAGAGAGAGAGAGAGCGTCGTCAGAGAGACATAGAGAGAGAGACACATAAGCGTCGTCAATTGTTCGCAGGAGTCGTTTTTTGTTTGGCGGGTATTTCAAACATTTTTGAAATACCCGCCGAACAAAAAACGACTCCTGCGAACAACTGACGACGCTTCAGAACCCCCGCGCATGTTTGGTGAACTTTTGGAGCCTAAAATACGAATGTTGGACTTTGCCATTTTTTCGACATTCGCATCCTTCGCGAACCGTTCGCGTGTCCCGTGAAAACCCACCTTTACCTAGGAGACATGCTGAATGGAGAAGGTGGATCAGACTCGGCAACAGTTGCTAGAGTGAGATGTGCATGGAAGAAGTTTCGGGAACTGAGTGGCATGCTGACGAGGAGGGGAGTGTCTTTGAAGCTGAAGGGAAAGGTGTATGCTGCATGTGTGAGAAGTGTTATGATTTATGGGAGCGAGACATGGGTAATGAACGTAGAGCAGCAACGAAGGCTGGAAAGGGTGGAAATGCGAATGGTTCGGTGGATGTGTGGAGTATCGTTGAGAGAGAGGAAGACAAATGATGAATTGCGAAAAATGATGGGAATAGAGCCTGTGATGGATGCTTTGAAGAGAAACAGTTTGAGATGGTTTGGTCATGTGTTGAGGAAGGATGAAAGTGACTGGTTGAGAAGAGTGATGGAAATGAATGTAGAAGGAAGTGGAGGACGGGGAAGACCGAGAAAGACTTGGCTAAAGATGGTCGAAGAAGAAATGCGGGCAAGGGGGTTAACAAGGGGAGATGCAGAAAATAGGGCAAAATGGAGAACATTGTCATGGGGACCGCAAGGCTAACCCCCGCTCTTGCAGGGAAAATGGCCTTTTAAAATGCCTGTTGTTGCTGTTGTTGTTTATACTCTTGTTATTGATGCTCAGGGTTTTATGTACAAAAGAGTGCAGATAGGACTGTCGGCTTAAGATGGCCTTGAAAAGGGTGCGGTATCTGCAATGCTGTGGGCCTTGCTGACACAACAGTTTATAACTGCAGTCGTAAATCTAACCAGAAATGGAGACGGGAATCCTTTCACTGAGCAATCCCACAACTTGGTGTTTTAGGAATACTGTATTTTTTTTGTCTTAAATCATGATACATTCATTACCCCACAGGCATGAAGTGAAAAGTGGGGTTAAGCAATTGTTTAATTTTGTTTGTCTGACTGTCTATAAACGTCAGGGTATGATCGAGAAACAACTTAATTTCAATTGAATGTGATATTTTGAAAACGAATAGGACCATGAATCGGAAAACGAACCTGTAGTTTAGAAGTATTCTAGCCCGGGTTGGCGCAGAGAGGAGGGAGATTTGTTTTAGTCTGTCTGGGAATCAAACAAAATTGAAAACGAGAAAGCATCTGAAAATGCAAAGCCAGTCCGTGTCCGTTTGTATTCAGATGTCTTCTTCGTCTTCTTCTTCTGCTTCTTCTTCTTCTTCTTCTTCTGTTTTCTCAAAATAAGGAAAACAGTATTTTTTTTTATTACAAAATGAAATACGATGATTTTATGCAGCCTTGACCTTTGAGCTTTGGATCTAAAAAAAGTAATCAGCCTCTAGCTTTTGATTGGTGAACCAATTCAGTGACCCAGGATGCAACTTCTTAAAATTTCAGGTCAATAGGATGAAAATTGACGAGTTTATGTGATGCTGACCTTTGACCTTTTGACCTTTTAGCCAAATTATTAATTTGCCTTCTCTATATTCTCATAATAAAGCTTTGTTGAAAATTTGATGACAAAACTCAAATGGTAAATTGAAATTTCAGGTCAATTGGATGAAAATTGATGATTATATGTGACGCTGACCTTTTGACAAAATTATTAATTTGCCCTCTCCGTATTATTATAATAAATATTTGGTGAAAATTTGATGACAATAGCTCAAATGGTAAAAAGGTTGTGGCCCAGACAGACACACACACACACACACACACACACACAGACAGACACACACACACACACACACACACACACACACACACACACACAGACAGACAGACAGACACACAGAAGTGATTACAAAACCCCGTCTGCTGCTGTGCAGGGGACGGGCTAATCATTCCAAACAGGAAACTTACTATTTTTAAAGACGTCGTAAATGACACAAACAACAGACACAAATAGCAAATGTAACACGTTAGACAAGGTGGTGTATAAGACGCTGCATCAACGGCGGTAAACTTCCGAATTCTATTTTTCTATGGCCTTTAAAATCTTTATTTAATTTCAATTTAATTATATATTTAAACACTGTAGAACACAAATCACCTTCTTTGCACTGTCAAAATCCTTCCATTTAGCAATACTCGGACAAAATATTACACCGTTTTACATCATCACGGCCAATCAAATTTACTGCTCACAGACCCCGCCCATGTCCTTTCTTCTCAAGACTGCACAGGGTAAAGTGTTCTCTGAATTATCTAGTTGCTTAAGTAATCACTCTATAATATAACATGTTGATCTCCTGATCTAGCAAATGTATATTTGACCTGGAATTTAATTATAAACCAGGATTGATGGTTGTATTAGTGCTGAGGTGCAGCTATGCTGTTGGTGAAATATTCTTGTACATTGGAGCAGAAATCTAGATTTGATAGCAGCAGCACACACAATGGCATATATTTAAAAAAGCACATCCGCAAGCTAGCAGGTGAGACGGCAAGCTTAAAGTCCTATCCAAATGTGAATGGCAATGATGTAAGCTGCTTTGATTTAACTTGTTGTAACTTACAGATCACACAAAGAGATGAAGGCATATTCAGCTTGGAACTTAAAGATGAGAGGGGAAGAGCAAACTCCCTTTTGGATCTTACCCTGACAGGTATGAGGAAGCCCTTACCTCTCTTTTAGGAATATCCCTCTTTTTGGGGAAATTTGAAGGAACTACAATAAGCATGGAGAGTTTAGAGAGTTAGCATCTCAAATTTGCTTTGAGGATTTCCAACGTCATTCGTCTGCAGTATGTCGCTGTGGGGCAGAGCTGGAATTTGGCCAGGTCCCGATAGTTCACCTATTCATTGTAAAGGACACCGTGGGATCTTCGTAAGTGACATCATATTATATATCATTTTTTGGCCCTTTCACTGAATGGTTTGAAGAATCACTTGAAAATTAAAAAATTATCGTATCCGGATCCGTTTATGGATCTTCACCGAAATCGAATTGATTCGTCGTCGTCACACATCCAACCTCTCCACCAAATTTCGTCCGAAACTGTCCACAACTTTTTGAAATATCTTGTTCACAAACAACCAGACAGAAAAACAAACAGGCAGGAAGGCATCAGGTATGACACCTGACAGATATGACAAAAATTGTCAGTCACCTTGACCTTTGACCTATATAGTCAAATCACATTGACAGCCTCGCTTTTATCCTTCAGAATCGTCTGGTAGAGTTTGACGTAGATAGCTGAAAGTGTTCGTGAGTTATTGCACTCACAGGCAAACAAACAAGAAGACATCATGCAGAGCACGATATTTGCAAAATCCACCCCCTCCCCCCAAAGATGTTGCCATTGATCCAGCAAATTATCCGTTTTATAAAGATTAAAATTGACGATCTTGATCAAAGCTCGGGTCAATGGGATGAAAAGTGATGATTTTTCAGATGAAAATTGGTGATTTTAGAAGTTTGACCTAGAGTTGACCTTTGACCTTAAAATGGTTGGTTTACCAATTCAGTGAGGCATTATGCAAATGCTGTTAAATTTTCAAATCAATCAGATGAAAATTGATGATTTTTCAGATGAAATTGTTGATTTCGGAAGTTTGACCTTGAGTTGAACTTCGACTTTTTGACCTCAAAATAGTTGGTTCCCCTATTTAGTGACTCGATGTGCAAATAAATTGACAGTTTTTCAGATGACAATTGATGATTTTGGAAATTTTACCTTCAGTTGACCTTTGACCTTTTGACTTCAAAATTAGTTTGTTTCCCAATTCAGTGAGGCATTATGCAAATGCTGTTAAATTTTCAAGTCAATCGGATGAAAATTGATGGTTTTTCAGATGAAAATTGATGATTTTTGAAGTTTGGCCTTGAGTTGACCTTTTGACCTCAAACATAGTTGGTTTCCCAATTTAGTGACTCGATATGCAAATGCTGTTTTATTTTCAAGTCAATCAGATGAAAAATGGCGATTTAAATAAATAAAAAAAACCCAGGTGACCTTTGACCTTTGCCCTCAAAATCAACAGGCTTCTCAATTGTGACGACCTCTACAACTTGGTGAAGTTTCATGATGATCGGTTGAGAATTGTGACCTGTAGGCGAGTGACCAACAAACAGGCAAACAAACACACAGCATAACAAACGCAACCGACCAATATACTTGAAAAAGCTTCGATTTTGCAAGTAACAAATGAGACAGTGATGAATATTGAACAAACAGACATCGTTGAAAACATAACCTCATCTACCTTTGTTAGCAGAGGTGATGAATAGATGGCCGCTTGAGTGTAATCTAATCTAATCGCTATACCTTCCGCTATTGCAGCTTTTAACGACTTTATACCAACCGTTTTCGTGTCTCTTTGTTGTACACCGCTCCTTTCCTAGGCCATCTCCAGGTGCTGCATGACGTCATTGCCGGGCACTGAAGGGGGCCCGGCAATGACGTGCGCTTAAAGGGAGTACTCAGTTTTCACTCCAGTTTCTTTCTTTCTTTCTTTCTTTCCTGTTTGTCCGAGCGATATCTCAGCCATCCTTTAAGCTAGGAAGCTGACATTTCGGTATGATAGTGAGCAAGTGCTTTGGGCAAAAACGATATTTTTGGGGTTTTTGGATTAATCAATTAATTGATGAATTACTTAATTATTATCGATTAATTAAGTACTTATTTATTTCCTTTCTCGTCTGAGCAATATCTCAGGCATATTTTGAGCTAGGAAGCTGATATTTGGACACGACAGTGACCAAGTGATGTTGCTGTAAAGGATATTTTTGAATTATTGATTAATCAATTAATCGATTAATTATATTTATTGTTTAATCAATTTAAAAAAAAAATTCGATTAATGGCTTATTTCATTAATTTTCCAAAAGTTACATCTTCGAATGAAGCACTTGTGGTTTGGTTATGCTATTAGCCAATTGATTAAGAAAATATTTTATGATAATCTTTTTTTAATTTTAATTATGCAATTAATCAATCAATATTATTGTACACCTCTCCCTCCAAATGCAGCCTCTATGAGCTGCATGTCGGTATTGCCGGGAGCCGAAGGTGACCCGGCAATGCCGCGCTGGAGGATATTTATTTATTTGGCATGGGGGCGGTGTACTTTGAATGTATCTGTACTTGTTATTTATTGAGTTTTTCCATTCATTTTCTGATTCGCAATATTTTGTCTCTCAGCTTTTGACGAAGTTATCATGGAAGTGTGCAAAATGAGCGGTACGTTTCGAAAACAAACATCTGTTCACTTTCTCCTTTTTATAATTTGAATGTGTTCAAATGAGTTGCTCCTCATCGACAGTGCAGTCTCATGGTCCAACGTCGTCTTGCACCCACAGCAAGGCAAGCTTCAGAGTTGAAGGTGCAAAGTTCAGCTGACTGTGTTGTCCTGTACGGCCTTGTACCGTATTACCTGCACCCTCTGCAGACGACCTGGATGCGTGGGTGAGCCACTTGAGGTTAATTATGGTGGTGATTGAAATGGAAAGGTAGACCATGACCACATGACCACACGGCATGCAACAGCGCTGGTATTCCTAAGTGTTATAATGGGCTGAATATCCAATTCCTGCAGTTGTTTTAGTCAGACATCTCATAAAAGGCATTTGATGTTATTGTACTCCGCCCTCCTCCCTCCCCAAAATTCCAATCTCCAGGTGCTGCAGCTGTCATCGCCGAAGGGGGCCCGGCGATGACGCTCCCCGAAAGGGCATACTCATTTTTCATTCCGTTTGTTTTCCTTCCTGTTTGTTTTGTTGGTCTGGGCGATATGTCAGCCATTCTTTGAGATAGGAAGCTGAGATTTGGGAACAATAGTGAACAAGTGCTTCGGCAAAAACGGTATTTTTATTTTTTTATTTTTTGATTAATCAATTAATTATTATCGATTTATTAATTACTTGTTTGTATTCTTTCTCATCTTAGAGATGGGCAATATCTGGGCAATATCTCGGGCACCCTTTGAGCTGGGTAGCTGATATTTGGATACAAAAGTGACAATGTGATTTGGCTTATAACGTGTATTTTTGATTTCTTGATTCATCAACGAATCGATTAATTACTTAGTTTTTCGATTAATTACTTAATTATTTTTCAAAAAGTTACACATTCAGAAGAAACAGTGGTGGTTTCAGAATGCTATTTTCTGGGTTATAGTCCATGAGCCAGGTCCAAAAATTTTGAAGTTGAGTATCAGGTTTGGGGACTAATTCCCACTATGATTTTTAGTTACACCAATGTCTGACGTCCATGAAAATGAGTGATGGACATTTCAAATGAGTATCTTAATGCCATTTCCGACGCCATCTTTAAAAATGGCTGCCATTTTCAAGGAATATTCATGTAATTCAACACTATTGCTGCATGGTAAATTCTGATAGTCAAATCTTAATTTGTACTAATCAAATGTTGTTCACTTTATAAGTTGGAGCATGTCAATACTTATTTTAACCATTTTTATATATGTTTGCCAAGAATTTTGCTTTAAAATGCTTGGAAAATGCCTAAATTTGTTTTTTTTTAAACTAGTCACTCCCAGAAGTTGTCTAAATAAGTTGGTTAAACCAAATTGGGGCAGATAGATCGAGATTTTCAGTAAAGGTAATGATTACCGACATGAGAATATTAGTCATAATTACCGTAGCCTCCGCGTTTTTGGTGAAAAATCCATTTATTTTGTTTGTATGCGGCCAAATTCTAAAACAAAATTATGGGTTAGGGGAAATAAAAATAGGCATAACGTTTGAACCACACAAGATAGGCCAACATATTACCACTCATAATGTGTGTCTTGAAGCCCTCTATGCATTGCATTAATTAATATGTAAATTGGATCAGTAATTAGGTCACCAGGGGTCACAAGGTCACGAAATTCAAGCACTACTGAAAATGAGTACATCGTCCAGCAAAAATTTACTTTCAAAATCGGTTACACACATTTTCACAATTCTGATGCCTAGATAAGACCCTTACACCTATTGGTATGTGTTAAACCCATGTTAACAAGTTTACATACAATGAATTATTAATTGATGTGTGGGGCATGCGAAACTGGAAGTATGCCCTCCAGTACGTTGTGCTTTGCTCTCTACCCAAAACAGCTTGTGCAATGTCTATGAAATTGTAGGGAAATAGAAAAAGTTCTATGTTCTACTCAATGGCTATGTTTAGTCCTCTTCAAACCTAACCTCCATGGCATGCTGAATGAAATCTGAAAATGGTTTAGCCTATCGGTATCAATGTGACATACGAAGAGCTTGGTTTCAAAATGAAATAAATGCCAAATTTAACATTTTGGATTTTTTGTTGTCAAAAGATTGTCAAAGTGATCAAACTTTCCCTGGGCTTTTTCGTCCCAAAGTGCCGTAAATCCTGGGTTTCTTGGCAATAATAACATGTATATTATACATTTCCCTTTGAATTTTGACCTTTTCTGCCATTTTTCTTAAAACCTCGAAAATGGATTTATCTCGTTTTGGAGCCAAACTCTTCATATATACACTGATAAAAATTCGTTTACAAGTTTTTGACGTTAATCCTCTTCGTTATCACAATCACTGTCGCAATCATCTGAGTCCTGTTCAATATCAGCACCATCATCGTAATCATCGTCTTCTTGTGCCATGTTGGTGCAACTCTGCAGTTTACATGCAGCAGTGCACTTTAGACCATTAATCATGCAAGAACAGTCCAACTGGCGGCAACTCCGTGCACACTTGCATGAGATGAGACTAAGAACGACATCTGGAGCCAGCAAGCCAGTCCTCCACTGAATTATTAGTTCTCCTTCACTGTTTAATTCCCAGCCATGGCCTTCTGATGGCTTGGGGATGTCTGGAAAGCATTCTAGGCTTCGCCTCCAGATAGCAGCTTGGTAATTTGCACGAAGTGTGTGCTGCAGCAGTGTGTCTGCGCATGGTGGAAGCTGTCCAGATTCGACGTCGCCCTTTCTTGCACAGAACATATTATAGCGCAGATCGTTTACACCACATATCTTTGTGTTTTTAGAGTAAAGAAGACATGTGAACTCTTGGATTTGGTTGAAAACGTCTTGTGTCAGGTTCCACGATGCTCCAAGAGAGACAAAAGCATTTCGGAATATCTGATTCGTCCGCACAATTTGCAGACCTTTCATTTTTCCTTGGCTAGCAAGAGCGCTGATAGTGTCACAACCAGTCCAAGCATGAAGTCCTGGCAGTGCAGAGCACACTTCATGCCCCAATGCTGCAGCGATTTTTGTGATGTCAATCATTCTAACGCGAGCTTTTGTTCCACGACGGATGAAAACTTTACTCTTGATGGCACTGCTTAGACCGAGACAGATGATGAAAACATCAGTGTCATCTGCCACCAAAACAATAGCCTGGTAATTCTCTGCAGCGGCATGCTGTGCATGTAGAAATAAACGAGTGTCAGCCTCCTCGTGGATGGATCTGAGGACCTGGAACTCCTCGCATTTCTCTCTGGTGAGCTTAAAGCATTTTTCCTCACATGTGACGAACATTGTTTGGTCACCTAGCTTCTCCCTCTTGGTTTCTTCTTGCCACGATTCTGCCAGAAACTTGGTGAGCTTTTTTTTAGTTTCACTGCAGGCCAGCAAGCGTCACCAATTTTTTATCTTGTGACCAGGTCTTATTCTATTGAATGTCACGCCTTCCTGTGATCCTCGGCTGACACGTTCAGCAGATTTGATGGAGACGTCGAAGATCACATCAACGCGATCACTTCCCTGAGCAGCATGCAAGGATGATTCAAAGATATGATTAGACAGCTCTTCAAAAGTATGATTTTCTCCATGCAGTTTCTGTATGAGAGCCATAGCATCAATCAGTGTTGCACGTGGTTCGGGAACATCTTCTGCAGGGTCCACCATCTTTTCTAGATTTTCAGCAAGCGCAGCTTTGTTGGTTTTCTTAAGAGTGCCGTCAACATTTGCCAGCGACCATGGTAATGGCCCAAGAGGGTGACAAAACACGTCGTGCATGTCAAGCTTTCGGTTCTGTGCAATGAGTATCATGGTGACAAACAACCTCCTGTCAGCCTTCAGAACTATTTCCTTGTTTGTGCCCTTCACAGACTTCTTCTTGACTTCACCAAATGCTTTAAAGTTCAGCTTTTTGATTTTGTCATAGAAACCTTCACCTTTTTCCAGGCGCTGCTCCTGAAATGTCTGGTAAGCCTCCTTCCCTTTTTGCAGTGCATTTAATAGGTCACTAGAAACCTCAGGGGTGGCAGCTACTCCAGTCGAGATACTGACAAGATCAGAAGGGTCATGGCCAAACGGATTTATCCAGTCGTTCTCTAGTAAGCCAACAATTGCTCTAACATCTGATTCGTCTTTCTGGATGCGAGGATTCCCGAGGTCAGAATGATGGAATTGAGTCTGGTTCTGGCCGATTGCCTCACGAAGTCGCCTCACAGCAGCAGCACGATGTTCTGCTGTGAGATAGTAGCGTGATATAGCCCCTGGCTGGAGACTAAAGCCTCGTGTTCCTCCTGCAGTTTGTGTGTCCTTGTTGACTGTTTCCTCAGTTGTTTGATCGACTGCTATTCGGCCAAATGGATTGCCTTGTCTGAGCTGCACAGAGAAGTAGCCTCGCTTGAAATGCTGGGCAGGTTTTTTCAAGCTGTGTCATCTGTGCATAGTACACTGGGAGGTATCTGGCATAGTTCACTTTGCTCAGAGCAAAGCACCAAGGGATCACCTGTTTAATACAAGCTAGGTGGAGAGTCCAGTCACCCTCTCTGTCGGCTCTCAATAGCCCGAGCAAGATCTCGACCATATCGATGTACATCATCCAAAACTGTGCTAGCTGACCATGACTGTGACGCAGGACATCCAGATAGGCCACAAACAAGTCCATGATATATGTGCAAGAGTCGTCGGCCATTGCTGCAGCAAGAGTTTCATGACAGGTGTTCATATTAATGTTGTATAGTGTGTGGTTGGTGTTGTCCAGCTTGTGAGTATCTTCAGGGTGATGTGATTCCAACCAATTCTGGAATCCATTCCACGCAAGCCGCATCAATGCTTCGTATGTCAACTTGTGGAAACGAACAGAGCGGTTGTACTGTTTGCTTTCCAATACCTTGTTGATGGATCCCTCGGCTATTACGCCGGATTCGACAGACAGGTCACGAAGTCCTGCGTCTTTAAACATTTTCCCGATGCTGGACATAAAGTTACAGATGGTATGGAAATTTCCCATCATGAGCACAATTTTTCCATACTGGGTGGGATGCTTCCAAGCTATTTCAGTTGTCTTAGCAAACAGAGCTTGATCGAGTACCATTGCAATGTTCTCAAGATGGAGTGAAGACATGATCTTTAAAGCATTGGAGAGAATCTCCTGCGCTGTTGCCATTTCTGTTGCGGGTGCATTTATAGAGGGCAGATAGCCTACAACATCTTCCATCACCTCCACATGACCCCTTGTCATGATGTTAAAACCTGTTCATGAGCTGACTTTCTGATGAAGTGGGTCGAGCAAACGCGTCAACACCCACAAGTGGTTTCTCCTCTGTGCTTTAGAAGCTGCATCTTCAAGAGTTCCAGTCAAATCAGCTGTTTGTATTGCTGGCGGACCTTTTCTTTTCCCGACACTATACACTGGTAGCAGTTTATCCGATGATTGAATGGATCGTTTCTTCTCTTGTTTATCAACAACAGATGTTTTCTGTGCGGGCATACACGAAAATGATTTTGGTTGGACAATGATTCCATTGACTCTATGTGATGTTCCACCTCCACTCAGGGATTCTTCTAACCTGTCAATGTTGTCAAACACTAATGCTGTCGGGACAGAGTGGTGCACATCTGAAGGAAGAGAAACATCATCGCTGTTAACACTTGCTATTTTGTCAATACAGAGTGCTGTGTCAATCTCTTCCAGAGCTGTGTATGAACACCCATGTCCGAGTCTATTCAAGATTTTGATCAACTCAACATTACCAGTTAGTGTTTTGATAGCCCATGGAAGCAAGACATGTTTTGATGTTTTCACTGTGCCAACACTTACTGCAGTGATGACATCCTGTGCCATCGACCATGTTAGTCTATTTATGCGAGCAGAGCCGTTCTCACTTCCACCAAGTAAGATTCTCAAAAATCTCTGTAGAGTCGGTGGAACTTTCACATAATCTGGAGTGAGGTCTGCTGGCTGAGGAGGCCAATTGTCATTGAAGGGAGCGGCTTTAATTTCATCTCGCAGTGACATGGCTGCTTGGACAATTATGTTGTCATTACTGGCTTTTTCAAATGTTTCCAGCTTTGATTTCACGTGAATCAACTCAGCAGCTAACATCGTTTTGGTTAGGTTATCAGGCATTAGGTAAACGTGACGGTTCTTTGTAAAGAAAGTCAGTGAATCGCAGAACTGCATCTCTATACTGCGCCGGATATTTTTCTTGGTGGAATTGGTGATCTCACTTATGCCTGCAGACGCCATTGATGACACAAGCTTGGCTGTGATATCGAGCAGTGGAATAATCCTTGGATTTGAAAATAAATTGTTCCGGATGTATTCAAACACAGTTTTTAGTGATGCTTTCTCAACCTTTTGATATTGAATGTAGTCTTCTTCACTCGGTTCTGGAGTCTGCAGTTGCTCTCTTCTCTCTGGACGCGTGTAATCTCGGTAGCACGATTTATGGTAATGAGCCTCGGCTGCAACTATATCTCTTGCAGTCACGGCCAACACTCTGTCGTCATTACGGTTGATTGCAGCCTCCCTCACGGTTTTGTCTGACCGCAGCTCAACAGCTGGATTAAGAGCCTCTCTCGACCGTGTTCCCTTGATATACTTTGACACCCGCAGACAAAAGATGCATTTCTTTTCATACACTCTCTCGTTAGATGACGGCTCATCTCTGGAAGATCGTCTGGGCGCAGTATCGGGCACATTTGCCAAAGAACTGTTGGATTGCTCTTGAAACTTAGCTAATGACTTTTTGTGTGTAAAGTCTGACCTGCAAGCCCTGTGATAGTATATTGGAACATGCGGAAGTTCAGCTGGGCTCTCTTCAGCAAGCTGAAGAATGGGTTTAAAATTTCGTATGGTCGCTGCATTGCAAAGTGTCTGCCATGAGTCGTTGTCATTTGGCTTGCTCAACTCATGCAGGGCTGATTTCTTGCTGCAAATGATACATTTTCCTGTCCCATGCTCCAGCATTCTCCGTTTAACCATTACTTCCGATTGAGACATTTCAAAATTGTTTATAAACCATGTATATATAGGTGGAATGGCACTTTTGGGCAGAAGATCTAATCGTCATCCATGCAATCTGAAATGAGAAAATGATGGGGGAAAATTACCATACTTGTATATGCAGTTGAAATGTGAATCTAGCTAAACAAATCTGAAAATCAATATCTTTTTCCTTCAGCTGAAAATAATACCAATATAAATATAAAATATTGTGTCCTCAATACATTTCTAGCAAAACATGTAGCCCTCGAAATCAACCAGGATTGATAAAGACAAAGGCATAAACACGTTGAATAGACGATTTTAATACTACAAGAACAAAGAAAGAGTACATACAGTAATTTCAATAGAAACTACGACATAATAAAAGCATAATAAAACCAATGCAAAACTACACACAGATTGCCCACAAAGAAGAGTAGTTTCTCATCCAACAGGTGTAAGGGTCTCATATTTGAAGAATAGAAGCACAAAACTGTGAAAATGTGTGTAACCGATTTTTAAATTAAATTTTTGCTGGACGATGTACTCATTTTCAGTAGTGCCTGAATTTCGTGACCTTGTGACCCCTGGTGACCTAATTACTGATCCAATTTACATATTAATTAATGCAATGCGTAGAGGGCTTCAAGACACACATTATGAATGGTAATATGTTGGCCTATCTTGTGTGGTTCAAACGTTATGCCTATTTTTATTTCCCCTACACCATAATTTTGTTTTAGAATTTGGGCACACAAACAAAAAACTAGGTTTTTCACCAAAAACGCGGAGGCTACGGTAGTTATGAGTTATGACTAATATTCTCATGTCGGTAATCATTACCTTTACTGAAAATCTCAATCTATCTGTCCCAATTTGGTTTAACCAACTTTTATAGACAACTTCTGCGAGTGACTAGTTTAAAAATAACAAATTTAGGCATTTTTCCAAGCATTTTTAAGCAAAATTCTTGGCAAACATGTATAAAAATGGTTAAAATAAGTATTGACATGCTCCAAATTATAAAGTGAACAACATTTGATAAGTACAAATTAAGATTGGACCATCAGAATTTACCATGCAGCCATAGTTTTGAATTACATGAATATTCTTTGAAAATGGCAGCCATTTTTAAAGATGGCGTCAGAAATGGCATTAAGCTACTCATTTGAAATGTCCATCACTCATTTTCATGGACGTCATACATGTGTGTAACTAAAAATCATAGTGGGAATTAGTCCGCCAATTTGATACTCAAATTTTGTCTGGCTCATGGACTTAGAATGAATGGATTATCTAGTCCGCTAAACTGGATAATGGAAATTATGTAGGTTGATTTCCAGCTTCCAAGAAATTGCGTAGATTGCATCATTCCAGAAATCCCCAGCTCATGACCTTTACACTTATAATACAAATGCCAATTGATTAAAAAATTAATTATTTTAAGATTATTTTATTTATTTTAATGATACAATTAATCAATTAATCAATCAATTACTGTACACTGCTCCCTCCCAATTCCATCTGTATGTGCTGCATGGCAGCATCGCCGGGCAGCGAAGTCACATCGGCAGTGTCGCTCACTGGAGGATATGTTATTCATTTATTTGGCATGGGGGTGGTGTGCTCTGAATGTAGCTCTACTTGTTTTGGAACTTTTTTGACAGGAATTCCAAGATGGCTGTTTCGGAACGAATCCAGGCCGGAGTGACTGAAAACAAGATTTGGATACAGATAAAGGAACCCACAGAGAAAGAGAAAGGCCATTATACTCTGGAACTTCAAGCTGGGGATGAAATGCATAGCAAAGTGATAGATTTCTCTGGCCGTGGTATGTATGTTGCAAGCAGAGTCCATGTACTTTTGTGTATGCCTTATTTCAAAAACCGTTGAACATTTACCTTTCATATTGCAGATACTGTATCTATTCCTCATGACATTATCTCAACCTGGTTAGATCACGGCTGTGACTGGCTGAATTCTGTTGCCATGGCACCATCTCGGTAACTTGGCTTGTGTATGCGATATTTCAAAAAAAAGTTCAAGATTTAGCTTTCATATTACACAGATCTTTTCCTCATACCACCCGAAAAGGCAGGGACTTAGAGTATCAACTCCTTGTTTGACAAGCGTTACGCCTAGGTCCCCCGTCGGTGAAGTGATGTGAGTTGACAAAGTGGAAGACGCAAGGCGGCCATCTTGGATTTTGACGTGGCGACCCAATTTTCGATAGCGTTCTCCCTTATGCGTAGATACACCCACACACCAGATTAGAAGTTAGTAGTTCGTTTATTTTTCAAGATATTTCGCTCACAAGGTTCAGACATATATATGGTGGCGGCCATCTTGGATTTTGACGTGGTGACCCAATTTTCAATAGCGTTCTTCCTTATGCCTAGATACACCCACACACCAGAAGGTACTTCGCTTATTTTTCAAGATATTCCGCTCACAAGGTTCAGACATACATGGCGGCGGCCATCTTGTATTTTGACGTGGCGACCCAATTTTCAATAGCGTTCTTCCTTATGCGGAGATACACCCACACACCAGATTAGAAGTTAGTAGTTCGTTTATTTTTCAAGATATTTCGCTCACAAGGTTCAGACATATATATGGTGGCGCCATCTTGGATTTTGACGTGGCGACCCAATTTTCAATAGCGTTCTTCCTTATGCCTAGATACATCCACACACCAGATTAGAAGTTGGTACTTCGCTTATTTTTCAAGATATTCCGCTCACAAGGTTCAGACATACATGGCGGCGGCCATCTTGGATTTTGACGTGGCGACCCAATTTTCAATAGCGTTCTTCCTTATGCGTAGATACACCGACACACCAGATTAGATGTTAGTAGTTCATTTATTTTTCAAGATATTCCGCTCACAAGGTTCAGACATACATGGCGGTGGCCATCTTGGATTTTGACGTGGCGACCTAATTTTCAAAAGGGTTCTTCCATATGCCTAGTTGCACCCACACACCAAATTCGAATTCGGTCCTTCGCTTACGCACGCACGCACGTCCGGACATATATATGGTGGTGGCCATCTTGGATTTTGACGTGGCGACCCAATTTTCAATAGCGTTCTTCCTTATGCCTAGATACACCCACACACCAGATTAGAAGTTAGTAGTTCATTTATTTTTCAAGATATTCCGCTCACAAGGTTCAGACATACATGGCGGTGGCCATCTTGGATTTTGACGTGGCGACCTAATTTTCAATAGGGTTCTTCCATATGCCGAGTTGCACCCACACACCAAATTAGAATTCGGTCCTTCGCTTACGCACGCACACACGCACGTCCACACGCACGCATGGACGGACGGATGCACACACGGACGGAGGGGAAAACCATAGTCCCCCTTTTGCTCCGCGGTGCAACGGGGGGACAGTAAAGCACCCATCACTTGCACCGCTCCCTCCCACCCACCTTCACGGTGCGTATGTAATAAGTACATGTCCATATATATGTTGCAGCATGGCAAATGCGTAGTTTAACTCGAGATTTCATAGAGGACCTTACCCCACCCTGTCTTAAGAAACATGGACATTGGCGGGGTCTACAAGTGACAAATTTGATGGGGCAAGTTGATGTAAAATGCCGTAATATTTTGTCCAAGTATTGGTAAATGGAAGAGTTTTTAAAGGGCCAAAAAGACGATTTCTGTTCTCGTGTTCATGTATATAATTCATTTGAAATAAAATAAAGATTCTAATGTTTGTAGAAAAAAAATCCGGAAGTGTACCCCCATTGGTGCACCGTCTTTTACACCACCTTATATAACACGTCAATTACATCATGCCTGTTGTTTGTGTCCTTTATAACATCCTGAAAAACAGCAAGTTTCCTGTTTGGAATGGTTTTCAAATCTCATTCCTCTCTGCGCATGCATAATCGGGACAAACTCAGAACCAAAGTTCATTAAACTACAGGTTTGTTTTCCGATTCAAGTTCGGATTCGTGCTCAAAATACGACATTCACTTGAAATAAACTTGTTCCTCGTTCATAAACTGACGTTTGAAGGCAGACAGAAGTGAACCAATTGCTTAATCCCGCTTTCCGCTTCGCGTGCACGGGCTAAAATTTATCATCAAATAATATTGCAATATTTTCATGGAACCTTCAGTGTAATTATAACCACTGAAGTTGCCTATTGAGAGCCATCCCTTGGAAACTGTGCTGAGTTGAATATAATTTGACTGATTAGAATATAGGGGCAAAGCACTAAACCAATTGATGGTAATGGTATTAGGAATATGCTGGAGTTAAGGTCCCCAGATTATGTTCATGATCCCATTACCATGCTATAAATTTACAGATTGTTAGATTTTTGAGTATGAAACATATTCAGATGTGATCAGGCTTTTTGTTAATCGTTAATCAAATAATTAATCAAATAATCACTTTTGTGTGGGTGTGTGTGTGTGTGTGTGTGTGTGTGTGTGTGTGTGTGTGTGTGTGTGTGTGTGTGTTTTTGTGTGTCTGTCGTTAATTGCCGTAATATTTTATCATAATATCGTTAATTGCCATCATATTTTACCGTGTCTGTCGTTAAAACGTAATAGTTGTGTTTTTGTGTGTCTGTCCGGGCCATAACGTTTTTTTTACCATTTCAGTTTTGTCATCAAATTTTCAAAAAAGCTTTATTATGAGAATATGGAGAAGGCAAATTAATAATTTGGTCAAAAGGTAAACGGTCAGCGTCAAATAAAGTCATCAATTTTCATCCGATTGAGCTGAAATTTAAAGAATTTGCATATTGGGTCACTGAATTGGGTCACCAATCAAAAGCTACAAGCAGATTGTTATTTTAGATCACAAAGGTGATCAAGGTCAAGGTTATGTAAAATCACCAATTTTCACCTGATTCACCTGAAATTAAAAGAATTTGCATATTGGGTCACTGAATTGGTTTACTAATCAAACGGTAGGCGTTGATTGGGGTTTTTTTTAGATCAAACGGTCAAAGGTCAAGGTTGCATGAAATCTTCAATTTTCATTTTGTATTTTTTATGCTTTCACTGAAGAAACTGCCGGAGGTATTATATTTTCAGGCTCTCTGTCAGGCTGTCCGTCCACACTCCGTCCAGCTGTCCGTCCATCCGTCCGTGATAGGTTTTCATTATCGCGATAACTTGTGAATGGCTAAAGGGATCTTAGTCAAACTTGGTTCAGCTATGTACAGTCATGTGAAAAAGTAAGTGCACCCCATGTAAAGTTTTGACTTTTTCAACATATTTCCACATACAGCTATTTGATCTTCATTTCAACAATATTGATAGATAAAGGTGATATAATATAACAAATATCATGAAACATTTACATTTTGTAGTCCATTGTATAATTTAAATAAACATAAATGCAAATTTCACATGTGGAAAAGTAAGTACACCCTTGGCTCTAATAGGTGGTATTGCCCTCTTTGGCAGAAAAAACCTCAAGTAGGCGTTTCTTATAACTGTCTACCAGTCTCTGACATCGACTGGGAGAAATTTTTGCCCACTCCTCCATACAGAATTCTTTCAGTTGTGCGATGTTTGAGGGGTTTCTTGCATGCACAGCTCGTTTCAAATCCCCCCACAACATCTCAATGGGATTTAGATCCGGGCTTTGACTTGGCCATTCCAGAACCCTCCATTTATTTCTTTTCAGCCATTCCTTGTTGGATTTACTGGTATGTTTAGGGTCATTGTCATGTTGCAAGGTCCACCTTCGGTTGAGCTTCAACTTTCCGACAGATGGCCTCACATTATCCTCAAGCACCCTCTGGTACAATGAAGAATTCATAGTGGATTCTATGATGGTGAGCAGCCCAGGCCCTGATGCAGCAAAGCTGCCCCAAACCATAATATTTCCACCGCCATGCTTTACAGTTGGTATAAGGTTCTTGTGGTCAAATGCTGTCTTTGGTTTTCGCCAAACATGTCTTCTGGTACTGTGGCCAAATAGCTCCACCTTTGACTCATCTGTCCAGAGCACATTGTTCCAGAAGTGCTGGTCTTTGCCTAGTTGTTCATTGGCAAACTTTAGTCTTGCCCTGATGTTCTTTCTGGACAGCAAAGGCTTCCTCCTGGCACACCTCCCATGTAGATCAAATTTGTGCAGCCTCTTTCTAATGGTAGACTCATCCACTTTGACATCAACAATGGCAAGAGCTACCTGTAGGTCCCGTGATGACATTCTGGGGTTCTTAGAGACGTCTTTCAGCATCTTGCGGTCTGCTCTTGGGCTGAACTTGCTGGGGCGGCCTGGCCTGAACAAGTTGGCAGTTGTTTGGAATCTTCTCCACTTGTAGATGATCTTCCGGACAGTCGAATGATTGATTTGAAATTGTTTAGAGATCTTTTTAAATCCCTTCCCAGACTCGTAGGCATCTATAACCTTCTTTCTGAAGGCCTCAGAGAGCTCTTTTGATCTAGGCATGGTGACGCCGCACACTTCAACAACAAAGAGCAAACCAAACTAAATGTCTGAGGTTTAAATAAGACAGGTTCCTCCAAGATCCTCTCTAATGATGTTCTGATCATTTGCACCTGAGCTGGTGCACCTGATTCTAATTTTAGGTATTTGAAGTAGTGATAAATGTCGAGGTGTACTTACTTTTTCCACATGCGAAATTTGCATTTATGTTTATTTAAATTATACAATGGACTACAAAATGTAAATGTTTCATGATATTTGTTATATTATATCACCTTTATCTATCAATATTGTTGAAATGAAGATCAAATAGCTGCATGTTGAAATATGTTGAAAAAGTCAAAACTTTACATGGGGTGTACTTACTTTTTCACATGACTGTATAATGAGGTAAAGATGAACTGATTAGATTTTGGGGCCACAAGGTCAAAAGCCAAAGGTCAGAGGTCATGTTAGGTAAAAGTCCTGTTATCGCGATAACTTGTGAACCAGTGATGGAATTCTAACCAAAACTGGTTCACTTATGTAGAATGATGTAGAGATGAAATGTTTATATTTTGGGTAAAATGTGATAACTTGTGAACAGCTGAAGGGATTTAAATTAAAACTTGGTACAGGTGTGTATAATGATGCAAACATGAAATGAAATGATTAAATTTGGGGGTCAAGAGGTCAAAGATCAGAGATCATGTCAGGTAAAAATGTGATAACTTGAAAACAGCTGAATGGATTTAAGGCAAACTTGGTACAAGTATTATAATGATGTAATAAAGTGGGCGGAGGCATATCAGTCGACGTCGTGACCTCGAAGAGGGTCGTTATAGTTTTAAACTGTTTTTATTATTTTGATCATACGGAAGATGATGAAGTGATGGAAATGAATGTAGAAGGAAGTAGAGGACGGGGAAGACCGAGAAAGACTTGGCTAAAGATGGTCGAAGAAGAAATGTGGGCAAGGGGGTTAACATTGGGAGATGCAGAAAATAGGGCAAAATGGAGAAGATTGTCATGGGGACCGCAAGGCTAACCCCTGCTCTTGCAGGGAAAATGGCCTTAAAATGCCTGTTGTTGTTGTTTGATCATACGGAAGAAGAAGAAGAAGAAGAAGAAGAAGAAGACGTCTGAATACAAATGAATGCGGACAGGCTTTGCATTTTCAGATGCTTTCTAGTTTTGTTGTTTTGAATAATTTTGCAGTCATGTCGATTGATTTTGTAATGTCTCACTTCAACCCTTGTTCCTTTTGAAACCTCAGTTTTTGATGAAGCTTTGGAAGAACATCACAGACTCAAGTAAGTCTTGCAATTATCTGGTCTTGTTAATTACTCATCACATGATTAGGTCATGAAACAAAGGTTAAGGGTATTAATTGATTAGTAGGAGAGTGGATCACACAGGAGAGTGGATCACACACAGGGGAGTGGGTCACACACAGGGGAGTGGGTCACACACAGGGGAGTGGGTCACACACAGGGGAGTGGGTCACACACGGGAGTGGGTCACACACAATGGAGTGAGTCACGCACAGGGGAGTGGGTCACACACAGGGGAGTGGATCACACACAGAGGAGTGGGTCACCCACAGGGGAGTGGGTCACACATAGGGGAGTGGGTCACACACAGGGGAGTGGGTCACACATAGGGGAGTGGGTCACACACAAAGGAGTGTGTCACACACAGGGGAGTGGGTCACACACACGGGAGTGGTTCACACACAGGGGAGTGGGTCATATACAGGGGAGTGGGTCACACACAGGGGAGTGAGTCACACACACAGGAGTGGGTCACACACACGGGAGTGGTTCACACACAGGAGAGTGGGTCACACACAGGGGAGTGGGTCACACACAGGGGAGTGGGTCACACACAGGGGAGTGGGTCACACACAGGGGAGTGGGTCACACACAGGGGAGTAGGTCACACACAAGGGAGTGTGTCACACATAGGGGAGTGGGTCACACACAGGGGAATGGGTCACACACACGGGAGTGGTTCACACACAGGGGACTGGGTCATATACAGGAGAGTGGGTCACACACAGGGGAGTGAGTCATACACAGGGGAGTGGGTCACACACAGGGGAGTGGTTCACACACAGGGGAGTGGTTCACACACAGGAGAGTGGGTCACACACAGGAGAGTGGGTCACACACAGGGGAGTGGGTCACACACAGGGGAGTGGGTCACACATAGGGGAGTAGGTCACACACAAGGGAGGGTGTCACACATAGGGGAGTGGGTCACACACAGGGGAGTGGGTCACACACACGGGACTGGTTCACACACAGGGGAGTGGGTCATATACAGGAGAGTGGGTCACACACAGGGGAGTGAGTCATACACACGGGAGTGGATCACACACAGGAGAGTGGGTCACACACAGGGGAGTGGGTCACACACAGGGGAGTGGGTCACACACAAGGGAGTGTGTCACACATAGGGGAGTGGGTCACACACAGGGGAGTGGGTCACACACACAGGAGTGGTTCACACACAGGGGAGTGGGTCATATACAGGAGAGTAGTTCACACACAGGGGAGTGAGTCATACACAGGGGAGTGTGTCACACACAGGGGAGTGTGTCACACACAGGGGAGTGTGTCACACACAGGGGAGTGGGTCACACACAGGGGAGTGTATCACACACAGGGGAGTGGGTCACACAGGGGAGTGGGTCGCACACAGGGGATTGGATCACACACAGGGGGGTAGATCATACACCAGGGAGTAGATCACACACAGGGGAGTGGATCACCCACAGGGGAGTGGGTCACACATAGGGGAGTGGGTCACACACAGGGGAGTGGGTCACACCCACGGGAGTGGTTCACACACAGCGGAGTGGTTCACACACAGCGGAGTGGTTCACACACAGTGGAGTGGGTCATATACAGGAGAGTGTGTCACACACAGGGGAGTGGGTCACACACAGGGGAGTGGATCACACACAGGGGAGTGGGTCACACAGGGGAGTGGGTCGCACACAGGGGATTGGATCACACACAGGGGGGTAGATCATACACCAGGGAGTAGCTCACACACAGGGGAGTGGATCACCCACAGGGGAGTGGGTCACACATAGGGGAGTGGGTCACACACAAGGGAGTGTTTCACACACAGGGGAGTGGGTCACACCCACGGGAGTGGTTCACACACAGCGGAGTGGTTCACACACAGCGGAGTGGTTCACACACAGTGGAGTGGGTCATATACAGGAGAGTGGGTCACACACAGGGGAGTGAGTCACACACATGGGAGTGGGTCACACACACGGGAGTGGGTCTTATGTTTTCAGGTTGTCTGTCTGGCTGTCGGTCCATCTTCTGTGAAAGGTTTTCGTTACTACAATAACTTGAGAACGGCTAAAGGGATCTGAATCAAACTTGGTGCAGGTGTGTATAATGAGGAAAAGATGAATTGATTAGATTTTGGGGTCACAGGGTTAGGGTTAGGGTTGTTAGGGTTAGGGTTGTTAGGGTTAGGGTTAGGGTTGTTAGGGTTCTGGTTAGGGTTAGGGTTAGGGTTGTTAGGGTTAGGGTTAGGGTTGTTAGGGTTAGGGTTAGGGTTAGGGTTGTTAGGGTTAGGGTTGTTAGGGTTAGGGTTAGGGTTAGTCTGTCTGTAAAGTCTGTAATATATCTATAACTTGAGAACGGCTGAAGTGATCTAATTCAAACTTCTGTTACGTGCTCCTCCCCAAACCCCGGTCACGGTGTACCTCCGAGCCCCAGAAGGAGTCACGGCAGAAAGATGTGCTATTATGTGTGCCAATGACCAATGGTGAAACCACACCAATCAGTTGTTACAAAAAACCAAGTATTGTATTAATATCACACAATAATAACAACTTGCACAAATACAATAAAACCTCAATTGCACAACAAACACCATATAATTCCTATGATGGTACCACCAGTTTCTTAACTCAATCACTCACGGTACTCCACGTGAGCGAAATGTAACACTCCCAAAGTCACTGTCATGACAGCAGGCCAAAGTCGATCCACGCTCCGGTGATCACAAGAAAAAGGTCGTATTGAGACCTGAACCCAGGACGGCCGATAGTCGACGCTTCCGAATAGCCGCTTGGTGAGGTGTCGGGCCGACGTCGGTCAGGCAAAAGTTCACCCAAAAGGCGGCTGGGAATTCACACCTTCGGTTCACCAGACAATGACACTGACATGAACGAACAGCGGCTCCCAAACGGAGATCCGCGAATTCCCAAGCGAAATCCACGACACACACGAGAACCAGGCGAATCGCTGGTGCAAGGTGAAATGGCGGACTGGCCCGTAATGGAGGCGTACCAGCTCTCCTGCGATGATTCACTTTCGGAACCAACCACAAAATACGTCACGCAGGTTTATCTGCCACAGCGATAACGACACTGTCAAAGGCACCCCTTTCCCGGGGAAACCAATATTCGCTCGTGACCAACGTCCACCAGCGTCCGCTCGACACCTCGAAGCAGATTGGCCTTTCGTTCCCGGTCTCACTTGATCCGCCTCTTCTTCCTCCTCTTCCGGTTTCTCCCGATCCATTTCGTTTTTCTTTTGAAACACTAAATTTTACCTTTGAAAACAGTTATCTCCATTTCACACTCAAACTGTAACAATAATAGTATATGAAACTAAAAATGCTTCCAGTGGATGACAACCACAAAGACGGAAGTGACGAATCCGTAACACTTGGTACAGGTATGTATAATGATGTAAAGATGAACTGATTAGATTTTCGAAGCAAAGGTCAAAGGTCAAATTGGAATGGTAGACGGTGGCTTGCAAACCGAGCCTCAAGGGTAGTGCACAGAACGTTTTTTAAATTAACAATAAATACAAAGTGCAAGGAGCTGCAATTTGCTGCAGGTGATGTGCAACATGCACAGAGTAAAATAAATGTTAATTTATGTCCATAGGATATCTAATAAATAAAGAAGATATAAGCCCACCTGTTATTAGGCTGAGGCTTCAGACTTTGGCACGCTCACGAGGCTGCATCGTCGAATAATGTGTTCCAACCCGTCATTTTTGATGGACATTTTACTTTTTACTATATAATTTTGCGAGCTCCTTCCGTGTCCGTCACACTTTATTTCAAAGGGTTCCTGCTGTCATACTGTCGGAACTGCTACAATAAATGTCCAAGTCCCACTTCTTCCTCTTCCCTTCCGGAAAGACGGGCTTTGAAAACCGGCATCTTTACGATTAAACAGACACAAATTGTTGTTCCAAGTAAATCAATTGTTAGCTTTTCTGTGGTACCATTTATATTATTCTACAACAGCAAGAACCCTTCAGAATAACGCGTGACTGCCACACGGACAGACTGACACACTTTTTTTTTTTTTTTTTTTTGTATACAAGATCGAGGCTCGTGAAAGAGCGAACATTAATCACACAGAAAGACAAACCGACACATAAAACATATAACAGAGGGAGCGGTAGACAAGATGGGGAGAGAGGGGGAAGGACACAAACACAACATTTGAGAGCAGGGACCGAGAGACATGGAGACATCGAGAGATCTGAGAGAGGGCGAGGGCTTTGGGGGGGGGGGCGTGGGAAGGGGGCGGTGGGAGAGGTATAAAACATATGGACACTGCCAGGACTTCCAGGAAAGAAGTTGGAATTTCAAACAAGGTGGATCTGGGGTGAATTAGCGGGGGTAGAAAAGATCAAGGTTTTGGATGGGGGAAGATAAGAGATGGTGGTGAACAGCTGTTTTAAAGACCTGGAGGGAGGAGTGGGATTGAAGGGAGTGAGGGAGTTTGTTCCAGAGGCGGGAGAAAAGAGGAATGAAAGAGTGAAGGTGAGCAGAGAGCCGAGATTTCGGCAGTTTAACCATCAGAGGGTTGCTGGCAGATCTTGTGCGACCTGTAGGAATATTTGGGGGACAGAGCACAGAGAGAGCTGGGGGTGCAAGGCCGGAGAGGAGTCGGTAGAAGACAGAAAGACCACCTACCTGCCTGCGGTGAGTGAGTGAAAGGCCCTCAGAGATGGCTCTCAGATGGCTCAGAGATGGCCTCAGAGAGATGGCATCACACTGCTCCTTTTAGCAATAGATGACCATTTTTAACTCAACTGGACTATGTCCAGCTGAGTTTTTGTCGACACCCAGTGTCCGTCGTCCGTCGTCTGTCTGTCGTCTGTCTGTCTGTCTGTCTGTCGTCTGTAAACAATTCGACGTCTACGCTCTAAAAGTCACAAATATTGATTGAATTTGATGAAACTTGTTATGCAGCATCTTTAAGACATAATCTAGTTTTGGATTGCATTTGGGCGTTGCATGCCCAAAAATGGGCGCGGCAGGGTGGCCATATTGAAAAATCAATTTTTGTTGATATCGACCAGTTGAGTTCAGGTTCCCTGGAACCTCTAGTTTAATTCCGAGCCTAGTGTTGGCTTAGCGGTTAGGGTGCCAGCTTGGGATCCTAGGATCCTGGGTTTGAATCCCGATCGATCACTGAATTAACACCAGGGGGGTTCATTCAGCCTGTCATCCTTCCAAGGTCGGTGAATTGAGTACCAGTTCACTGGTAATTCCCTGTGTGTTGCAAGAGGCGACTAACAGGGTTGGCGGCAGGAAGGGCATCCGGTCATAAAACATTGCTTCAAAAAGGGGACCGTGGTGCCCAATAAAAGGCCAACCCCTGCTCTGTGGGGAAAAATGGCCTCTAAAGGTGGTTCTTTGTTCTGTTCTTTGACCATTTTAATTCCACTTTGTGTGGCCTCTTATCTTCGTTTACTCGAGAGATATTTCACATGGTAACTCCAGTAATGATATTTATGTAATTCACCTTCAAATTCCACCACTTTGTAAATATACTGATTTTGCCAGATTGAGTAGGACCAATCAAAGTAATTTTTTAACATTTCTCTCTCTCCAGGGAAGCTGCTATTGCAGAGAAGAGTAAGTTGCAGTGACAAGTATTACACCAACGCATAACAGTTGTCCTTAAGAGCACGAAAGAACTAATACTATTGAAAATCAATGTATGTGAATCATTCAAATTGTAACAACAATGTTCGCCTTCAACTGCAGATCGTGCAAAAGTGCTGGGCGGTTTGGCGGATGTCGTGACCATCATGGAAGGAAAGGTAACAAATGTCAGTTTTTAATATATGGAACCTAGCTACAGATTCCAAACTTTTTAATGGACTTGTTGCTGGAAGGAGAGTTTTAAACAATCACAACATCGCACACAAGTTTCCACGTGACGTCACAGGGTGTATCACAATGTTTTCTTAACCCTTGGATGCAGTGATTGGGCCTCAGAGGCCCACAAGGTTTTTTTTTGTTGCAAAAACTATGCTGTACAATTATTTTTTTTGGAATGAGCCTCATGTTCACCGACTTTCATGTTGTTACACAAAATTCAGTGACATTAAAAAAAATTCATTCAGGCTCGTGGGAAAATCTTCATTCTTCATTTATAACCCGAAAATCCGACACTAATGCAGGCCTGGGGCCTTCGAGGCCCCGCATAAATGTTGTTGTACTACTATGTTATATCATTATTTTCTTGATATGAGCCTCATTATATGCTCCTCTAACTTGGTTACAAATAATTCAGTGACAAAAATATGAAAATTAAAAAACTTTACACTAATACATTTGTGGGGCCTCCGAGGCCCAATGGCTGCAAAGGTGTCGGATTTTTGACAGTTGTGGACATATACATTCTAAATAAAAGGATTAGTGAATCATATTTTTTGAGGAAATACTCCTCCATGAGCCTCAACGTTTTAGAGAAAAAAAATTGAAAAACCAAGAACAAAATTGTTTTTTTGAAAAAAAAAAAAAATGATTCATTACTTGTATGGGATTCTTCCAACTAATAGGATCAATGATTCACATTTTTTGAGCAAATACACATAAATGAGCATCGACTTGGATTGAAAAAGGATATGAAAGAAAAAAAATCTATATTAAAAAAAAACATTACACGAATACATTCGTTGGGCCTCCGAGGCCCAATGGCTGTGTTTATGTAGGATTTTTGACCCCTGCATCTAAGGGTTAAGTTCCTTCCGTCGGCGGCCATGCAGCGGAATACATTACTGTGTTGTCTGCTGTTGCTCCAGGGACGTGTGTCCCAAGCCATGTGATGAATAACATGTTAGAACTTTTCTGATTTACCAGAGCGACGTGTACTGCAATGACAAATTCGTCTGGAAAGTTTAACCACCGTCTCTTGTCTGCACACAGAGCCTGAATCTCACATGCCTCATCAGTGGGGACCCAGTTCCAGAGGTGTGCTGGCTCAAAGGAAAGCAGAATATTTCATCGGACGAACGTCACCACATGAGCTTTGACAAAGATGGCTACTCGGCATCTCTAATAATCGGCGATGTGCTCCATGAAGATACAGGGGAGTACAACGTCTTTGTTCGCAACAAACATGGGTCGGACTCGGTCTCGTTCACCGTCAGCGTATATCTGCCAGGACAGGAGCTTCCATCGTCGCATGTCTGACACCATATTTCAACTGACAACTCATGCCAACAGAGTTTCTTTTCGGCCTGCACTCGCTGGGATGTAGTGGATGGGATGTGGACCATAACAAGAGCCTTATTCCAGTTGTCGTCACATTTTCATTGTGGTGCCATATGGCATGTATTATTTACTCAGCTCGTATGGAACCTTGCAGGTACATGACATGTATGACCGTGCAATGCAGTCTTTACAGGTGCAGCTGATGGAGGTGATGGAACATATGCACCGTTTAAACAGCATAGGTCTGACTCTGTGCCCTTAGGAGCCATGTACCTATCAGGTGTGCAAAAGGGACTGGATTTACAATCCGCTCCCTCCACCTTATACATGTTACATACATCCTCTCCACCCCTCTTGCTCCCTTACTCCTACCTTCTTCCTTTCCCTTTTCCATAATTAAAATTTACTCCACAATTCCTCAACCACACCTTTACTTTGGCCTTTCTGGCCTTTTATGAGTCATTTCCTCCTTTTACCATTTTATTTTTTATTTTTGCATCATACAAATCTTCATCCCCATCATCATACAAATCTTCATCCCATCATCATACAAATCTCCATCCCATCATCATACAAATCTCCATCCCATCATCATACAAATCTCCATCCCATCATCCAAATCTTCATCCCATCATCATACAAATATCCATCCCATCATCATACAAATCTTCATCCCATCATCATACAAATATCCATCCCATCATCATACAAATCTTCATCCCATCATCATACAAATCTCCATCCCATCATCATACAAATCTTCATCCCATCATCATACAAATCTCCATCCCATCATCATACAAATCTTCATCCCATCATCATACAAATCTCCATCCCATCATCATATAAATCTCCATCCCATCATCATATAAATCTCCATCCCATCATCATACAAATATCCATCCCCATCATCATACAAATCTCCATCCCATCATCATATAAATCTCCATCCCATCATACAAATCTCCATCCCATCATCATACAAATCTCCATCCCCATCATCATACAAATCTCCATCCCATCATCATATAAATCTCCATCCCATCATCATATAAATCTCCATCCCCATCATCATACAAATCTCCATCCCATCATACAAATCTCCATCCCATCATCATACAAATCTTCATCCCATCATCATATAAATCTCCATCCCATCATCATATAAATCTCCATCCCATCATCATATAAATCTCCATCCCCATCATCATACAAATCTCCATCCCATCATCATATAAATCTCCATCCCATCATCATACAAATCTCCATCCCCATCATCATACAAATCTCCATCCCATCATCATACAAATCTCCATCCCATCATCATATAAATCTCCATCCCATCATCATACAAATCTCCATCCCCATCATCATACAAATCTCCATCCCATCATCATACAAATCTCCATCCCCATCATCATACAAATCTCCATCCCATCATCATATAAATCTCCATCCCATCATCATACAAATCTCCATCCCCATCATCATACAAATCTCCATCCCATCATCATACAAATCTCCATCCCATCATCATATAAATCTCCATCCCATCATCATACAAATCTCCATCCCCATCATCATACAAATCTCCATCCCATCATCATACAAATCTCCATCCCCATCATCATACAAATCTCCATCCCATCATCATATAAATCTCCATCCCATCATCATATAAATCTCCATCCCCATCATCATACAAATCTCCATCCCATCATCATACAAATCTTCATCCCATCATCATACAAATCTCCATCCCATCATCATATAAATCTCCATCCCATCATCATATAAATCTCCATCCCATCATCATACAAATCTCCATCCCATCATCATACAAATCTCCATCCCATCATCATATAAATCTCCATCCCATCATCATATAAATCTCCATCCCATCATCATACAAATCTCCATCGCATCATCATACAAATCTCCATCGCATCATCATACAAATCTCCATCCCCATCATCATATAAATCTCCATCCCCATCATCATACAAATCTCCATCGCACCATCATATAAATCTCCATCGCATCATCATACAAATCTCCATCCCCATCATCATACAAATCTCCATCCCATCATCATATAAATCTCCATCCCCATCATCATATAAATCTCCATCCCATCATCATACAAATCTCCATCCCATCATCATACAAATCTCCATCCCATCATCATACAAATCTCCATCGCACCATCATATAAATCTCCATCCCATCATCATATAAATCTCCATCCCCATCATCATATAAATCTTCATCCCATCATCATATAAATCTCCATCCCATCATCATACAAATCTCCATCCCATCATCATACAAATCTCCATCGCATCATCATATAAATCTCCATCCCCATCATCATATAAATCTCCATCCCATCATCATACAAATCTCCATCCCATCATCATACAAATCTCCATCCCATCATCATACAAATCTCCATCGCATCATCATATAAATCTCCATCCCCATCATCATACAAATCTCCATCCCATCATCATATAAATCTCCATCCCCATCATCATATAAATCTCCATCCCATCATCATACAAATCTCCATCCCATCATCATACAAATCTCCATCCCATCATCATACAAATCTCCATCGCACCATCATATAAATCTCCATCCCATCATCATATAAATCTCCATCCCCATCATCATATAAATCTCCATCCCATCATCATACAAATCTCCATCCCATCATCATACAAATCTCCATCCCATCATCATACAAATCTCCATCGCATCATCATATAAATCTCCATCCCATCATCATACAAATCTTCATCCCATCATCATACAAATCTCCATCGCATCATCATATAAATCTCCATCCCATCATCATACAAATCTCCATCCCATCATCATACAAATCTCCATCGCATCATCATATAAATCTCCATCCCATCATCATACAAATCTCCATCGCATTATCATACAAATCTCCATCGCATCATCATACAAATCTCCATCTCATCATCATACAAATCTCCATCGCATCATCATACAAATCTCCATCCCATCATCATATAAATCTCCATCCCATCATACAAATCCCCATCCCTATTCCCAATCCTCCTATGTTCTCCCAATCTTCTGTCCCTTCTCCCCCAACTCCTTTGTATTCATTTCTCTTTCTCCGATAATTCACCTTTTCTTCATTTCCTTAATAACCAACCCCACTGCCCATATCCTCACCCTGTGCATTGATTTATTAATCGACGGCCACTTATAATCATATAATTTTAGCCACTCACAGTATATTTGCCCTGATGTGAACATGTGTTTTAATCTTGTCAATATGTGATGATGTTCAGATTCTATTGTTGACATGAACCAACCCAGGGGTGAAGTCTCATGAGAGACCTGCTCATTCTAATGTTGGAGTAATAAAGGAACACACCTAACTCACTATTGTGGCTTTTTATGGCATTGGGCAGAAAATTGGATGGCCTAGGTTTACAAACCTAAAACTATCAACTTGATGGACAAATGAAAGGAAGTAGAAGGTGGAATATAAATGCACGTTGTCTCGTCGGCATGGTGAATCATCAATGTGTGTGTCGTCCCTCCAATGGGCGTCAATCTGGGAATCCATTTGCCGGTGTCACGAAACAGGTCCGCCCCCGAAACAGGTCCGCCCCCGAAACAGGTCCGCCCCCGAAACAGATCCGCCCCCGAAACAGATCCGCCCCCGAAACAGGTCCGCCCCCGAAACAGATCCGCCCCCGAAACAGGTCCGCCCCCGAAACAGATCCGCCCCCAAAACAGGTCCGCCCCCGAAACAGGTCCGCCCCCGAAACAGATCCGCCCCCGAAACAGATCCGCCCCCGGCGATTCTGTACCGGTACAGATTCTGTACCGATACCCCCCTCGAAATAGATTCGCCCCCCTGCCACGAAATAGACTCTCCCCCGTGACAAAATCGCCCCCTCATAATATATATGTACATGTTTCAGCAGATATTCAAACTTGGAAAAAAGTGTAACAATATTGTATGGCTCTTGGTGATTGTGGAAGAGTTCTTTTAAAATTAATCTACAACTAGAGCAACTGAATATTGGTGTAAACCAATAAAATAAAACCATAATAACCATAAAAATAAATAAAAAATAACCATAAAATAACCATAGAAACCATAAATAAAAAATAACCAAAAATAACCAAAAATAACCATAAAAATAACCATAAAAATAACCATAAATAACCTTAAAAATAACCTTTAAAATAACCATAAAATAACCAAAAATAATATAAAATAACCATTAAATAACCATTAAAAAACATTAAAATAACCATAAAATAACCATAAAATCATAAAAATAACCATTAAAATAACCATAAAAATAAACATAAAAATAACCATAAAAATAACCATAAAATAACCATAAATAAACATAAAATAACCATAAAAATAACCATACCAACCATAAAATAACCATTAAAATAACCATCAAAATAACCATTAAATAACCATTAAAATAACCATAAAAATAACCATAAAAATAACCATAAAATCATAAAAATAACCATAAAACCATAAAAACCATACAACCAAAATAAAAATAAACCAATAAAAATCTATCAATAATTACTATATCAAGTGTTCAAGTATGTCTTTAAAAGATTGAGAAAATGTGTAAGTCCTCACTCAATCAATTCCCCAAACAATATTAGTAGTACTTTTATCACTTGTAAACTTGTCCCCTCTTGTAAACCAATATTTCCATATGTATATTTATATATCCGCAAACGAGAATGGGGGGGCGATTCTATTCTGATGGGGGCGAGAAACGTATCCGCCGGGGGGCGAGTTTATACCGGTACAGAATCGCCGGGGGGAGAGTTTATACGGGGGCGGATTTATTTCGCGACACCAGCACTAGTTTGTGGACGGAAAGATCCCACGATGGCCTTCGCTAAGGTAGGCAAGCTATCGCCAGCCCCATGAACAAATTACAAATTCCTGACCTAATCTACAAAGGACACTGCATCAGCGGTACAGCTGCTCCCCCAGCCAATGATGCTACTCGTAGTCTGGTGATGAATATGAAAGAAGTTTTTTTTTTTTTTTTGTATACCAAGTCGAGGCTCGTGTAAGAGCTAACAAATATAACATATCATAAAGGGAGCGAGAGAGAGGGAAACACAACAACAGTGGAGAAAAGGGGCATCGGGAGATATGTGGAAGGGGGAGGGTTGGGTGGGGTACACGGGATAAACAAATGGACACTACAGGGACTTTCAGGAAAGAAAACGGGATTTGATGGATGTGGATTTGGGGTGAATTAACGGGGGTAGAAAAGATCAAGGTTTTGGATGGGTGAAGATAAGAGATGGTGGTGAACAGCTGTTTTAAAGACCTGGAGGGAGGAGTGGGATTGAAGAGAGTGGGGGAGTTTGTTATAGAGGGGGGAGAAAAGGGGAATGAAGGAGTGAAGGTGAGCAGAGAGTCTTGATTTTGGCAATTTAACCATAAGAAGGTTGCTGGCAGATCTTGTGCGACCTGTAGGAATATTTGGGGGACAGAGACCAGAGAGAGCTGGGGGAGCAAGGCCGGAGAGAAGTCGGTAGAAGACAGAAAGACCACCAATCTGCCTGCGGTGAGAGAGAGAGAAAGACCATCAGAATCAGCTTCATCTCGTGAGATTCCAATGATTCTGAAAACTTTGGTTTCAACAGCGTGAAGCCGAGCTCGGTGTGAGGCAGGAGCACCGGCCCATAGGGGAGAGCAGTATTCCATTGAGCTGCCGATGAAAGCCTTGTATGTGGTGAGGAGCTCAGGTGTGCCATGGAAGGACTTCACACGACGGAGGATGCCCAGTCGGCGACTGGCTTCGGAGGCCAGCTTGGAAATGTGGTTTTCCCAAGAAAGATAATGGCAGATAGTGAGATCCAAAAGGTTGAGTAACAGAACTTCTTCAAGAGGATTGTTCAGAAAGTAGATGGGAGGGTTGTCCAGACGGTGTTTTCTGAGGGATAGTGAGAGTGTGAGATTTATCAGGATTGAAAGACATGTTTCACTTGTTTGTCCAGTTTGTGACATTGTCCAGGTCTGCAGAGAGTGAGGAGGCTGCAGCCTGCCAATCTGAGGGTTGAGATATGGAGCAGCAGAGAGTGGAATCATCAGCAAAGAAATAGAGAGGATTTTCCAGAGTAGCAGAGAGATCATTGATGAAAACCAGAAACAGCACAGGGCCCAGAATACTGCTTTGAGGAAGGCCGGCCTGGACAGGTAGAGGCGATGAGAGAATTCCATTGAGACCCACACGTTGACTACGACAGAGAAGAAGTCCATGAGCCATGTGTGGAGATTTACTCCATTTTAAATTAGTTTTCTCTGTAAGCGTTGGTCCGATTGACACGAAATTTTCACCACAAGAGTGCCTCCTCCTGTAGAATATTTTAATGATAATTATGACGTCATAGGTCAAGTGATACGGGCGCCATCATGGAAAAACCGAAAACTTTGCACCTCTATATCTCCAAAACCACTCTATGGAAAAAAATGGAAGGTGGCTCATTGTAAAGTACTCCCCATGGGGAATAACGTATACCAGTGATATCAAAGGTGCCTTCATTATGACGTCAAAATCGACAAGTACATCACTTGATCCGATCAGTATGAAATTTATTGTGATCTAGGGTTAAATTGATGGAGAAAGAAAATTGATGACGTCATCGGTCACGTGGTTCGGCAGCCATATTAGCCCATGGTTCAATGTAGCCCATGGGGCAATGCCGTCTGGAACAGCATTTGTCTGTCTGTCCGGTGTATGTATGTATGTCCCTAACAAACGTCCAATCAGAGCTGAGGATCTGGTCACATGACAGGGGGACAGCAGATCCTCCACTCAGCAGATCAAGGCCTGACTACGCCCTTCGTAGACTGTCGGTCTTGTTTTTAATGCCATGAACAATCATTAGTCCATAATGAAGGTTATGATAAATTTTCATCAACAATGTGTGTGTAGTTTTGAAGAAGAAAGCCAATACATATTTTGGAGGGTCAAATCTGGACTCCCTGTTGACTCCCTGTAGATCCCTTTAGACCCAGAGTTTTTAACTCAACTGGACTACCGTCCAGTTAAGTTCATCATATACTGAACCCTCCGGCGTCCGTCGTCTGTCGTCTGTCGTCCGTTAACTTTTCGACGTTAACACTCCAGCGTCCACAAATATCAACCGATTCTGATCAAACTTGACATGCAGCATCCTTACCCCAAGGACCAGGTTGGTATTACATTTCAGCCCGATCCGTTCAAAAATGGCGGATTTAGGCGACCATTTTGTTTTTGGTCATGAAAACGACGTTAACACTCTAGCGTCCACAAATATTAACAGGTTTTGATCAAACTTAGAATGTTTAACCCGCACCACACAAGGTAGGTTTCTATTGCATTCCAACCCGATCCGTCACAAAATGGCCGCCATAGGCCGCCATATTGTTTTCAGCTCCGAAACGACGTTAAGACTTTAACGTCCACAAATATTTATGGATTTTGATCAAACTTGGTGTGTGAGACTCTTACCACACAAGGTAGGTTTCTATCGCACCACAAATATTTATGGATTTTGATCAAACCTTATTGGCCTTTCATTTAAGTCAAATCTAGTACAGACAACTGACCTACTTTAAAGTTGTCCAGTCAGTTCAGTTGAGTTCTGCTTCCCTGGAAGCTCTAGTCTTTTAATGCCGTGAACGAACATCGGTGCATCACTGGTAAGGTTGTGGTGAAGCTTCATCAACATCGTGTGTAGTTTCGGAGAAGATCCGAGTGTTTACTGAGTGACTGACGGATGCCACGTGATGCTAATATCTCACCTGAACTATGTTCCAGGTGACCTAAAATGGGTTTTAGCAGATATTTGAGCAAAAACAAAATGTGAGAAAACACTAGCAAGCACGTGTCAAGCAACTATTTTAAAGATACTCATTTCACCTCTTATGGAATGGGAATTGGTTAGACAGAGCGAATTGACTTTCCAAGATGTCTGCTCATGGCATTCAGGGCCCATCTTTGAATGGTTATCAGCATTACGTATCAAGATCGCCCTCTGGAGGCTGCTGTTCCACAAGGCAGCATTTTAGCATCGACCTTATTCCTGAACTGAGTAGGTCGCACATCTCCACCAGTCTGAACCGTTTACGTTTTGTATCCCACAGATAGGCCGGATCTGTATCCAGACCTGAGCCAAAATCGAATCGGCCTTTTCTTGTCACCTCCGCAACTCATCCACAAGGTTTTGTCATAAGTCATCCACAACTTTTTTAGATATTGTGCTATATATCGTTTTTGGTCCTACCACTCAATGTTGAAGAATCACTTCAAAAAATTAAAGAATTCTCTGATCCGGATCTGAATTCGGATCTTCACCAAAATCGAATCGATTGGTCCTTGTCACTCTTCCAACATGTCCGCCAAGTTTCGTCCAAATCCGTCCACACCTTTTTAGATATTGTGCTATATATTGTTTTTGGTCGTACCACTCAATGGTGAAGAATCACTTGAAAAAAATTAAATAATTCTCTGATCCGGATCTGAATTCGGATCTTCACCAAAATCGAATCGATTGGTCCTTGTCTCTCTTCCAACATGTCCGCCAAGTTTCGTCCAAATCCGTCCACACCTTTTTAGATATTGTGCTATATATTGTTTTTGGTCGTACCACTCAATGGTGAAGAATCACTTGAAAAAAATTAAATAATTCTCTGATCCGGATCTGAATTCGGATCTTCACCAAAATTGAATCGATTGGTCCTTGTCACTCTTCCAACATGTCCGCCAAGTTTCGTCCAAATCCGTCCACACCTTTTTAGATATTGTGCTATATATCGTTTTTGGTCCTACCACTCAATGGTGAAGAATCACTTGAAAAAAATTAAATAATTCTCTGATCCGGATCTGAATTCGGATCTTCACCAAAATTGAATCGATTGGTCCTTGTCTCTCTTCCAACATGTCCGCCAAGTTTCGTCCAAATCCGTCCACACCTTTTTAGATATTGTGCTATATATTGTTTTTGGTCGTACCACTCAATGGTGAAGAATCACTTGAAAAAAATTAAATAATTCTCTGATCCGGATCTGAATTCGGATCTTCACCAAAATTGAATCGATTGGTCCTTGTCTCTCTTCCAACATGTCCGCCAAGTTTCGTCCAAATCCGTCCACACCTTTTTTAGATATTGTGCTATATATCGTTTTTGGTCCTACCACTCAATGGTGAAGAATCACTTGAAAAAAATTAAATAATTCTCTGATCCGGATCTGAATTCGGATCTTCACCAAAATCGAATCGATTGGTCCTTGTCTCTCTTCCAACATGTCCGCCAAGTTTCGTCCAAATCCGTCCACACCTTTTTAGATATTGTGCTATATATTGTTTTTGGTCGTACCACTCAATGGTGAAGAATCACTTGAAAAAAATTAAATAATTCTCTGATCCGGATCTGAATTCGGATCTTCACCAAAATTGAATCGATTGGTCCTTGTCTCTCTTCCAACATGTCCGCCAAGTTTCGTCCAAATCCGTCCACACCTTTTTTAGATATTGTGCTATATATCGTTTTTGGTCCTACCACTCAATGGTGAAGAATCACTTGAAAAAAATTAAATAATTCTCTGATCCGGATCTGAATTCGGATCTTCACCAAAATTGAATCGATTGGTCCTTGTCTCTCTTCCAACATGTCCGCCAAGTTTCGTCCAAATCCGTCCACACCTTTTTAGATATTGTGCTATATATCGTTTTTGGTCCTACCACTCAATGGTGAAGAATCACTTCAAAAAAATTAAATAATTCTCTTATCCGGATCTGAATTCGGATCTTCACCAAAATTTAATCGTTTGGTCCTTGTCACTCTTCCAACATGTCCGCCAAGTTTCGTCCAAATCCGTCCACACCTTTTTTTGCACGATACCTGCAAAATCAAAATAATCAATATTCTTCCAGGTTTTAATTGGTGAACCAATTCAATAACACCCAATATGCAAATGATGTTTAACCTAGCAGAGTACACAACCGATCAAGGGGTCGAAGTGGTCCAAAGGGTATATGTGGCTCTATAAGAGTCTGTAAGTGTCTTAAGTTAAAGGATCTAAAGCTAGGTCAATGAGGTCTAAATATCTAAAGGGTAGTTCCAATAGGTTTAGGACTTTAGGGAGTCTTAATTGTTTAATTTAAGAGGTTCCAAAAAGTATTGAGTTCCAAAAGGTCAGGGGGTCGAATTGGTCTATTAAACGGTGCAATGGTCTTCAGGACTCTTATTATTAGCCCCGTTGGATTGGGTCTCATCCGTCCGTGTGTGCATCCGCAACCATATCTCTGAGATGTATGGAACGATTATGTGCATACTTGGCACGAACACAATACGTGACGGTATACATACGCTAATCATTTTGTTTCGTGATGCGATCAAAGATGGCCGACTGGCGGCCATTTTAGTTGCAAAAAAAAACTTATGGTGAACATGTCCTCACCGATTTTGTGGACGTGCATTTACCGATGCTGTTCAAACTTAGCACACACATAATGAATGAATGCTTACATTGTCATTTTTTTCGCGATAAGCTCCAAGATTAATTATTAAGCTCACTATTTAGCTTGTACACACAGCAAAACGACAAATATTACACAAGAAACCGTATTTGAGCAAAAACAGTCTCGTTTGCTTAATGAAAGCGCGTTTCACACAAAAGCTTGTTGTTTCTGCACGTTTTTTGTTGCAAGTCACTATTCGTGGGCGGCACGTGTGTGTTTCACTGTGTTTCATCATCTTCATCATCATTCGACATAGGCATAAGCCCGTGGTCACCTCCTCAAATGATATATAACATTGGAACCGCTACAGCCGCTTTTGACATAGCCTGTCGGAAAGCCATCCACGACAGATGCTGCCAATCCACCGTGCCGAATCACATGGTCCAGCCATGTTGTTGAACTCCATCACATTGCTACTGCTGAAACACCATCGGTCACTGATCATCTCCATTAGACTCTGGTTTGCAACGTATTGTCGTACCTCCTGATGTTAAGCAGGTTTCACCAGAAGGTTCGGCCGAAGCCGTCTAACCGCCTGATGTCGTTTGCCTTTAATGACAAGATGGTGGCGCCGTACAGTACTCTTGACATGATTAGCGCCCGTGGAAGCTGTGACTTTGTTTCTAAGCCGACACGGGTAGAACGCAGGTAATTACACTGCTGAAGGATGGATTTACCCATACCTATTTGCATTCACACCCCCTTGCTGTCATCTAGAGTGTAGTTGATCAACACGCCCAGGTACTTGAAAGATGTGACGCAGGGTATTGGTATCAGGTGGTTTGTGATAGTGTTGTCATACATTGTTGGCTGGATAACCATCTATTCCGTCTTGCCAGGATGGATAACTAACCCATACCCATCCGATATGTCACCTGAGATAGCAAGAATCTCTTCTGCATCAGCTCTGCATAGCGCCATCATCACCAGGTCATCGATGTATCACATCTCACCTCGATCACTGAAATAAAATCCTGGCTTCAAATCAACTTCCTCAAACTTAACTACGATAAACCTGAAATAATCATCATTGGCCCAAAAACGCTCACCAAATCCACCCATAACTTTGCCCTCAACATCGACGGTTTCCCAGTATCCACCTCCCCTCACATCCGGAATCTTGGCATCATCTTTGACCAAACCCTCTCCTTCGACAAATACACTAAACACATCACAAAGACAGCCTTCTTTCACCTGAAAAACATCGCCCGTCTCCGTCCATCCCTCTCCTCTACGGCTGCAGAAACCCTCATCCACGCCTTCATCACCTCCCGTCTGGACTACTGCAACAGCCTCCTCTATGGTTCACCCTCAATAATCACCAATAAACTCCAATACATTCAGAACTCCGCTGCCCGTCTACTCACCCATTCCCGGACCCGTGACCACATCACACCCGTCCTTTACAAGCTTCACTGGCTCCCCATCCCCCAGAGAATCCAGTACAAAATCCTCCTCTTGACCTACAAAGCCCTCCATAACCTGGCCCCATCCTACCTGGCTGACCTCCTCTCCAGACACACTCCCACCCGCAACCTCCGCTCTGCTGGTACCAACCTCCTGACCCCCCCCCCCCCCCCATCCGGACCAAATTCAGATCCTGGGGGGACAGGGCCTTCTCCATCGCTGCTCCCACCCTCTGGAACTCACTACCTCACACCATCAGAGACTCCTCCTCACTCACCACATTCAAAACATCACTCAAGACTCACCTGTTCAACACTGCATTCAACATTTAACCCACAGCATTTAACCCCTGACTATCACTTCTCCTTCTCCTTCCTTTTGCTTTGATTATTTACCTATTTAATTTTGTCTTTTTGCACTTGTTTTTTGTACTCTGTCAAAGTGCCTTTGGGCTTCTTGAAAAGCGCTATATAAAATAAATGTATTATTATTATTATTATTATTATCTCCTTCAAGGAGATAACACTTACATCTGGTGCCCTTTGGTGTGCTGTGCACTCATACCACTCTCGCATGAGACACTCAGTGTGGAGGCTGAAGTGTGTAGGGGAGCCTTGTCTTACTCCAACTGGTGTTTCAAACTCATTCGTCATCCGGCGTTTCCAAGGGAGCGGACCATTTGGGTTGATGTAGAGATCCTCAATCAGTCTCATCACATCCTCTTCTATACCAAGATCCCGCAGTTTTGCAAACAGTAGTGCGTGGTTCAGAGTCAAATGTCGCCTTATAGTCAACAAAGACCAGGTGGTGAGGGCATTTGCCTGCATAGTAAGCTTCAGCCACACCCTTCAGATCCCATCAGTTGAGCCCTTGCCTCGTGCAAAGCCACATTGGGTATCCCTCACTTCGATGCTGGGTTAAATACTTCGATTAAATACTTCTGGGTACTGTGCCGCAGCTTCAAGAGCTTCCGATGTGACATCATCAACTCCAGTAGCCTTATAGTCTTTCAATGCCTGAATATCTTTCTTAGTTTCTTCCGGTGTAGGTGGATTTCGTTCAACCTAAGTTGTGTGCTGGGGTGGACGAGACCGGTTGGACTCGTATAGCTCCTCAGCATATTGATGCCAAAGCTGTATTTCTTCCTCGACTGTCTCCAGTACCTAGTTGTTTGCATCTTTGATGTTCACAACAGGGGCACAGGATTTCTGAAGAAGAACGTCAGCAGTTTTGGACAGAGTTCTGGAATCGTGATCCCGGTATGCTTAGTCCATTGTGTTGATATTTGCCACCAATCATTCGTCAAGATCCTTCTGACAAGCGTGTTTGACCTCGCTGTTCAGACCTGGGAATTCTGGAGTGCCTGCAGCCTGCCTCTTCCGCTCAATTAGTACGAAGTGTTGTTACAGCCAAGTAGGGCTGTTTCCTCTGAGACATTTGCATGCCACAGGTCGCAAGAGTTGCATCGTGTATGGTGCGTGCAATACCTTCAAGAGAGTCACCTTGTGCAACACGGGATCTAACCGGCCAACGAAAGTCTTCAGACGTTCGTTCCAATTTTAGGGCTTCAACATGTGGACGTCAACATGTGCACAGCATGACGACGGAACTTCCACTTCAGGTTGCAAATAACTAGCCGATGGTCAGTGTCAAAGCAAGTGCTGTAGGAATGACAATCAGTCAGGTGATTCATTGCTTCTGTGCAAAATGCAACCAATCTATCTCCTCTTGGATTTCTGGCACCATAACCATAGGTCCCATGACGAGAGGTTTCCAAGTTTTGCATTGAAGTCACCAGCCACAAGTATGTCAGTTCTCTTTATTGGAATTGATCACATCTTGCAGCTGCGAGTAGAAATCGTCAATAACGTCATCCATTGTGGTAGGTGTAGGTGCATAGACAGAGACAAACAGAAGGGTACCTCAACTCAACCGAAAACGAGCAGCAATAATTCAACCTGAGATGTAGTTGATGGGAAAGCAGCTGTTTTTTGCCCGTGTGGACATCACTATTCCAACACCTGCATGGTGTGTTTCCCCACATCACATCACTTTGTGACCATTGCAAGATTCTTTCTGGCCGATGTTGTGAGTTTCACTAAGAGCAATGACATCATAGCGGTAGTTTTTCAGCATGGCCATCAGGTGTTCAGGTGCGAGATCATAATTAAGTGTGGTCACGTTCCAGCTTCTGAAGCAAAAGGTTCCCATGTTCCCAAAAGGACTACCTTCATCTCCAGTAGCTTCAAACCCAATTGGCGAACTCGGGGGAGGGAGGGGCATGTTCAAAAGGCTTCTTCTTTTTTTTGTGTGTAGAAGATCGAGGCTCGTGAAAGAGCTAACATTAATCACAGAAAAGGTCAAACCGACACAAACCAACACATGAAACACAAAATAAGGAGAGCGGTAGACAAGATGGGGAGAGAGGGCGAAGGACACAAACACAACATTTGAGAGCAGGGACATCGACAGAACTGTGGGAGGAAGAGGGCTTGGGGGGAGGTGGGAGAGGTATAAAACATATGGACACTGCAAGGACTTCCAGGAAAGAAGTTGGAATTTCGAAAAAGTGCATCTGGGGTGAATTAGCGGGGGTAGAAAAGATCAAGGTTTTGGATGGGGAAGATAAGAGATGGTGGTGAACAGCTGTTTTAAAGACCTGGAGGGAGGAGTGGGATTGAAGGGAGTGGGGGAGTTTGTTCCAGAGGCGGGAAAAAAGGGGAATAAAAGAATGAAGGTGAGCAGAGAGCCTAGATTTTGGCAGTTTAACCATAAGAGGGTTGCTGGCAGATCTTGTGCGACCTGTAGGAATATTTGGGGGACAGAGCACAGAGAGAGCTGGGGGAGCAAGGTCGGAGAAGAGTCGGTAGAAGACAGAATGCCTGCGGTGAGTGAGTGAAAGGCCCTCGGAGTTAGCTTCATTGCAGGAGATTCCAATGATTCTGAAAGCTTTGGTTTCAACAGCGTGAAGTCGAGCTAGGTGTGAGGCAGGAGCACCAGCTCAGAGGGGGGAACAGTATTCCATTGAGCTGCGGATGAAAGCCTTGTATGTGGTGAGGAGCTCAGGTGTGCCAAGGAAGGACTTCGCACGATAGAGGATGCCCAGTCGGCGACTGGCTTTGGACGCCAGCTTGGTAATGTGGTTTTCCCAAGAAAGATCATGGCAGATAGTGAGACCCAAAAGCTTGAGCGACAGAACTTCTTGGAGAGGATTGTTGAGAAAGTAGATGGGAGGGTTTTCCAGTCGGTCCTTTCGGAGAGACATAGTAAGAGTGTGAGATTTGTCAGGATTGAAAGACGTGTTCCACTTGTTTGACCAGTCTGTGATTTTGTCCAGGTCTGCAGAGAGTGAGGAGGCTGCAGACTGCCGATCTGAGGGATGAGGAATGGAGCGGCAGAGAGTGGAGTCATCAGCAAAGATATAGAGAGGATTTTCCAGAGAGTCGGAGAGATCATTGATGAAGACCAGAAAAAGCACAGGGCCCAGAACACTGCCTTGGGGAACTCCAGCCTGAACAGGAAAGGGTGATGAGAGAAATCCATTCAGGGCCACACGTTGACTACGACCAGAGAGGAAGTCCACAAGCCAAGCATGGAGATTTCCATGGATACCAAAAGCGGAGAGTTTCGTGAGCAGAGTGGGGTGCCAGACCGTATCGAAGGCACGTGATATGTCAAGGGAGACTGCTCTAATTTCCTGTTTGGCATTGAGGACCTCCATCCATTGTTGAGAAAGCAGAAGCAGCATGTCCAGAGTAGAGTGTCCAGGTCTGAAACCAAATTGATGATCAGAGATCAAGCCATTGGAGAAGAGGAAAGATTTCACATCTGAAGCAATGATGGATTCCATGACTTTGCTGATAATTGGGAGAAGGCTGATTGGTCTGTAGTTACTGGGATCTGTTTTTGCACCTTTTTTGTGCAAAGCGGTGATGTTGGCAGATTTCCAAGCAGATGGAAGATGACCTTGAGCAAAAGAGAGGGTGAAGAGAACAGAGAGAGGGAGTGAAAGAGCGGAAGAACAGGATTTTAGGACCCGTGGGCTGATGCCGTCAGGTCCAGTTGCAGAATCCGAGTCGAGGTTTGACAAAAACTTCTCCACCTTGTCAGGAGAAAAGGACACAGAGTCCAGGAGCAGTTGGGTTCGACTGGGTAAGGTGGGAACAGAGAGAGATGGGATTGGGACACAAGATTTTGAGGCAAACACAGAGTTGAGGCATTCACCTTTGTCACATGCGGTGTCAACTATGTAGCCATTTGAGGTGAGGGAAGGGATGGAAGGGGAACAAACCCCAGAAACGGATTTGACCAGACACCACCAGGATTTGGAGGAAGGAGACAGGTTTGAGAGTTCATTCTTGAGTGTAAAGTTAGTGCTTCCTGGCACTCCTGAGGGTAGACACACACTTGTTCCGAGCTTGGTGGAAGGAACTGAGATTGCCTTCAGTTGGATTTGCCTTCCAAGAGGCAAATGCAAGTTGTTTCAGGGCAAATGCCTCACCACAAGCTTCAGTGTACCATGGACGGGAGGAAGGGTATGACAACTGAAGACGAGATGGGATAAATCTGTGCATGAGAAAGAGCAGTTTGCCTTGGAAGAATTCCCAGGAAGAATTTATGTCAGAGGCAGTAGAGATGGGAGACCAGTCCAGATGATTGATGGCTGCTTGAAGACCGTGCCAGTTGGCCTGAGTGAAATGCCAGACTCGTCGGCGCTGAGGAGGCTCTTTGAGAATGGCCAGAGAGATGTACACTTTAACAAACACATGATCAGAAGAACCGATTGGAGCAGAAGAAGAGCAGCAGACATTTGCAGGGAAGTTTGTCATAACCAAGTCCAGAAGAGAAGATACTCCATTGACTGCGATCCGGGTCGGGAAATTGACAGATTGTGTCAGTCCCAATGAGTCACAGAAGTCCTTTGTTGAGGTGCCATGGCTGGTGATAGAGGAACCCACACCCAGCCAGCTGGCATGATGACAGTTGAAGTCACCACATGTGAGGAAGAGAGAGTTGGGATGAGTTGATAGATGTTGGTCCATGTTGTCAGACAGCGACATGTAAATGGAGTCATCACTGTTTGGAGGATGGTACAGAACACATATGAACAAAAGGTGGGAGCGGAGAGGAAGCCGTAGCCAGTGGTACTCCTGGGGGTGGGGTGGAGAGAGGACAGTGCAAGGAGAGTGAGGAAGAGTTTGTGATAAAGATAGCAACCCCACCACCACAGCGAGGCTCAGGTCTATCATACCGGAGGAGGGAGTAACCAGGAAGAGATATTAAGGAATCAGAGACATCTTGAAGGAGGAAAGTTTCTGTTAAGCAGATCAAGTCTGGATTGTCAGAAGCAACCTGAATGGAGAGATCAATCAGGTTTGAGCGAAGGCCCCGGATGTTTGAGATCCATATCGTTAATGAGGAGAGAGGGGGAGCATTAGGTGCAGGAGAGGGGAGGGGAGGGGTGGGGTCAGATGAAGGATGAGAGGGGGAGGTAGGAAGAGCAGTTGATAGTGTGTCAGAGAATACAGAAGTGTTACAGGAAAGGGAATGATGAGGAGGACGAAGGGTTTGATGGTGATGGGATGAGGCACAGTGAGGGGTTCTTTGAAGGGGGGGGGGGGGGCAGAGGAAAGTAGAAGGTTGGGGGAGGTGGAGGTATGAGATGGAAGGGAGATGAAGTGGGGAGGAGGCAGCTTTGAGAAGGAGGTGGGAGGGGGGAGAACTGGAGAGGGATGGTGGGGGGGGGAGTTTTGAAGGGGAGGAGTTAGGGGGGAGTTTTGGAGGGCAGGGGCAAGGAGGGAGTTTTGGAGGGGAGGGGCAAGGGGGAAGATTTGGAGTGAGGGGCAAGGGCGGAGTTTAGAAAGTGGATGATTAATGAAAGACGAACATCGATAACAAATTGGGTTTATTGTGATTTTCAAGTTAGAGATCCGTTTAAGAACGATGGAGGAGGGGTGGAATGAATTTGAATTTAGAGCATGTAGTGATTTAGAATTATAAGAGATTGAATATTTTTTTGAAATGGAATGAGTTGGAGAGGAAATTGAAAAAAGCCTTTTAAATAGGAAGAAAAACAGCGTGTTGTAATATACCACTGAATAAAACACTGCAGGGGAAAGTTTAAACATATTTAAACAGAACCGTGAAGAACAATCTAATATTCACAAAAATGCCAATGGGGAGCGGGCCTAGAGGGACAACTACGAGTCACGTGAACAGGGCAAAAGGTGTCAGCATAAGGAACAGAGCAAAACAGATCTGGGGAATGGCGTGAAAATGGGGGTGAAATGGGGGTGAAACACGTGGTCGCAGAATGAATGAACGAACGAAAAGAAGGAAAAAAAAAATTCTTTTTAAGTTAATAATTTACACAAGGAAGTATGGGGTGAAAATACTGGGAAAAGACTGAGAGAACGAGAGTAGAAGGATGATAGGGATATTTTTTAGACAGTAGTATGTAATAGATGAATCAAGAAATTCAATGTCCATAACCTTTGTCAAAAGATGAATCACAAATTTTAATTCCTGAGGAGGACAGCACTTTCTGTCTACAAAGAAATACACAGCAAGAAATAATAACCTTTATCAAACCACAGAAGAGCATAGTACAATTCACAAATTACATTGCAAGATTCACAGAAGGTCCCAAGTGAAATCCTGGTACAGTAGAGATGTATATCAAAGGAAACATCATAGAGATACAGTAGCATGCACAGTATACAGTCAACATACCGTGTAACCTTACAGAATCGACCAGCCATGTAAAACATCCTAAGTACAACATTTACAGCATTACAAACCTAGTGAAAATCCTAAAGTACAACAAACCAACATCTTACAAATCCAGTGATAATCCTAATATTTTGAGTCAGTCCTTATTTTTATACAATTTGAAGTGGGAGGAGCAAGTGGAGGGGGGAGGAGCGAAGGGAGGGGAGGAGAGCAGTAGGATTAGTTGGGCAAAGTTTTGGTGGGAGGGAGCAAGGATCGGGGGATACAATGTGATTGGTTGAGTGAAATATTGAGATGAGAGTGCTCCCCGCCGAGAGCAGGTTTGCATTTCAAATTATTTAATGCGGTTTTCTGTTTTCCCATTGTCTCCTGCCAGACATTTCGGAGCCAGCTTCCCTCCAATCCTGTATGAAGACTTCAAGAACATTTGAAGGTCATTCTCAGCGAAGTGGATATATCTTTTACTCATTTTCGACACGACAAGAACAAAGACCACTCACTTTATTTCAAAGCACATCTTTAACAATATTATCCTTAGTCATAATTAAATAATTACAGTGCCTTTATTATTAAAACTATACCAAATGATTTACCATTCTGTGGTTTTATCTGGAATCCATTTATTGTTTGATGCAAGGGTTATCACACAATATTGCAAATTAACACACTAGTAACATGAGTTTTAATAAGTCATGGTAAAACTTCAAAACAGGCATGCAATTAAAAGTCCTTATTTAATCAATAGGTCACTCAGTAGCTATGACAACCACATCCTTTTTCAATCTGCAAACTCATCTTTTCCCTCATAAGTCAAAATCATATATAAGAGGTATGAACCTATATACTGCAATCCCACAAAAAAGATCTTTACTGAGAAGATATTTCATCAGAGAGCCAGAGAGAGCTAGCTTACATGGATTTTTTTATAGGATTTAGCTTATCCTCCATCGGCCAGCGCAGAGCGACTTATCCACTCCCATTGTTCAACTCTGCAAAATAATTACCATGTATTTTGCATAGCTTCGACCTCGTACTGAGTCGATTATTTACTAGTTTACCAAACACAATAGGATTTTGAAAGCAGTTCAGTGGATGCTAATTACTTCAGACAGCTGGTCAGACATTGTGGAACTAGCTGTATTATTTAATTATTTACCAAGAAAACAATATCTTTTGCTTCAATTTGCTTATGGAACTTCAGTAAGACATACTTGATCTAACATTACATTATTTCCAAAAAACACCCTATCTGTAATCATATTACCCTCAGTCATAAAATGATTTTGCCATGACAATATGTGGTCCATCCACTAAGAATTTACTTTTCTCGAGCAAACGAACTTGGTCAGAGTGTCGGAGATAATTCGCCGACTGAAGGAAATCCCAACTTCTGCATGGAAACCACAAAAACACTTGCACACTGCGAGAGCAGGTTGTAGCTCATAGAAATTACTTGATTTGATAAAAAATTTACACTTCCACAAGGACCACAATCGACCACTGGGAGAAAACAAGCCTCAAGGTAGGAATCTTCAAGAACTTGGCCGCAAAATTCCGCGGCACAAAATACTCAACTATTATATACAGGTATGAAAGACTAACACCGATAATAATCTTCCAAGGGACGCACTTTAGGTACACACACGTAAGATAAATACAGTTTCGACAAAAATACAATTGTGAACAATTACTTAACTTCGAGCGTGTGTGAAGATCGGGACAGCTTTGAAAAATCGTGACCTCCCCCGCAAGATCTCGTGAGATCTCTAGGGCTATCGATGTGATTCTCTGTGATGGAATTCATTTTGGAGGTTTTGGTGACCGGTTTCCACTGGCGCATCATCAATCCTCCACCAGTGTAGTGAGTTGCTCGTTAACAAACCTAGGTTGCCTTCTGCCCTTTGTGGATGTGGTTTTTAATTCCACAAGGGTCACTCACAGACCCACCCGTCTAGGAAACCCCGATGGGGCCACTCAGTTATCCCACTGAGTACCCAACTCACCGTGCCACGACAGGGTAAAAATCGATCGGAGCTCACCGTGCCACGAACGAAGTCAAAATCGATCAGAGGTCGTGCTGTGCAATCTAAGTGCTGTGCCACAATCTCATATCGCTCGTTCTCAGTGTAAAGATAAGTTTCGACCACATACGAGTTTGCATGTCCTGCGACATGCCATGTGCCAGTTATCACTCGTTCTCAGTGCAAAAACGAGTTCTGGCCACATTCGAGTTTGCCAGTATTGGGAGACGCCATGTGCCAGTTAAGTGAAACGTGAAAGTGAAAGTGAAAAACGAGTTTCGGCCACAAACGAGTTTGCCCGTCCTGGGAGAGGCCATGGCCCAATTATCACGTGTTCTAAGTGCAAAAACACAATTCGAGCGCATATAAGTTGGCCCGTCCAGGAACACACCATTTGCAAGTTATCACCCATTCTCAGTGGAAAAACGAGTGCTTTCGCCAAACCATCGCATGCTTTCGCCAAACCAAGGCACGCTTTCACCAAACCAACGCATGCTTTCGCCAAACCAATGCATGCTTTCGCCAAACCAATGCATGCTTTCGCCAAACCAACGCATGCTTTTGCCAAACCAACGCATGCTTTTGCCAAACCAACGCAGCTTTTGCCAAACCAACGCATGCTTTCACCAAACCAACGCATGCTTTCGCCAAACCAACGCATGCTTTCACCAAACCAACGTATGCTTTCACCAAACCAACGCATGCTTTCGCCAAACCAAAGCATGCTTTCGCCAAACCAACGCATGCTTTCGCCAAACCAACGCATGCTTTCGCCAAACCAACACATGCTTTCGCCAAACCAACGCATGCATGCACCAAACCAACGCATGCATGCGCCAAACCAACACATGGATGACCCATCACGCATCAAAGGATGACCTATCACGATGTCGCCCGTTCTTTCCACCGCATAATTAGCAGCGGCGACAGCCTGAAGGCAGATCGGCAAGCCTTGTTCGACTGAGTCTAGCTTTTTGCTAAAGTAGGCTACCGGGCGCTCCCTTTCCCCATGAGTTTGTGTCAATATGGATTGTGCAGATTGTATCAATACGGTTTGTACGAGTTGGAGTTTGTCCCGACACACTTTGTGTCCCTTGTCCGCCAGCGCTTTGAGCAAAGTCACTGAGTCCTTCTCGCATGCTTCCTTCGTCGGGGAACACACTAGTAAATCGTCGATGTATTGTATCAGCACCGAACCCCCCTCCAATTTCACATCTTCGAGGTCTCGATGTAACGCTCGTGAAAATAGGGTGGGGCTATCTGCAAACCCATGAGGCAACACTGTCCACGTGTACTGATGTCCCCTGTAGGTGAATGCGAACAGGTGTTGCAATTCACGTGCAATCGGTACAGAGAAAAAGGCAGAACACAAATCAATGACAGTGAAATAGGTGGCTTTGGGAGGGATGGAGGTCATTAGTGATTCAGCATTGGGAACCACTGGATGAATTCCTTGGATTACTTTATTCACCTCCCACAAATCCTGCACAATTTGCCATTTGTGCTTTTTGGGTTTCTTGACTGGCAAAATAGGGGTGTTTCATTTGCTGTCATTCTCAACAATTATTTTCTGCTTGACCAAAGATTGTATTACTGGTGCAATACCGGTGTTGTTGCTGAGTGAACTTCTTCTTAAAACGAAGATGAAGAAGACGTCACTACAGTTTCCAATGTTTTATTTATTCAATCATTCATCGTGGGAGATACTCGAATTCTACACACTACACAGAAAACGACGCGTCGTCTAGTCACACTCGAGATTCTCTCTTAGTCTTGCAGTGTTCCGTTTAAATAGAAATCATACCCTCTTATATTTTTCCGTTGGAATCTAGGGTCTAGACTTTCTGGCACCAACTCCATCTATTTGTAATTATAGGGCGACTTAAGAGTTTGCCCAAGCTGACAATTCATTCCTTTTTAAGGTCACTCCTTGGCCTGTTCCAGGTCCCTAATGGAGTACTGAACCCCACCCCTTGGCTAAGTCAACATTCCAGCCTCGTACTATCTGACAAGGTGACAGAAATAAACTCCAGATGTTGGCTCCACACGTTCCTTTGCAGCTTTGAGAACAAGATTCACATTGAAGTACAATTTAACTGCTTTGGCCATAAATTGTCTTATAAATATTAATTATATAATTATATATAATTCCACACCGGCATCGGCCTCCGGTCGCAATTTGTATTGTCTTACGTTCGGAATGGGCACTCCAGGTTTTACTGGTATCACCAGGAGTTTAGCGTTCCAAATTCGACCGACATCGTTGTCGTGTTTAGTCCATACATCAGCTGGTACGTCCTTCAATATTTCGTCAGATTCCCCTGGGGTCTTGGGCACCTTCCTTACAACGTGGGACCCCTTAGGGGGTAAATCTACTTCTTCGAATACCCCGTTTGTTACTTGGGGTGGCGTCCTAATGATGAACCCTTCCTCGTTGTCGAGTGTTCCCACCTCCCAATGTCCCACCAATTCGGTGGAGATCACAGGGGTCTGTTTCAGTCGTCCCATCATCCACCCGACGCTCTCTGGTGGCCAACCTTTAGCCGTTGTAACCATGACATGCGCGGTGACCCCTCTAGGGTGTTGGGTTTTAGCCCGTTGGTCTTCTGTCAGACCCACGTCAATGCCTATTCCCTCGCAGCCCACCCATACCTGCAAAAGATGCAGGTTGGAGTTCTGTCCAAGCGCGGGTTTGACGTCTGCTCGGTAATCCTCGTCGTCCCCTCCCGCATCGTAGTACGCAGTACAGTGGGGTGGGTCGTATCTAACATCCGTCGTAATCCGATTCACCTGCAACCAATTTCGCAGTCTCTTTCCCTCGGAACATACCATATCTACTGTTTGTATCAAATTTGTCAGAATCCCTTCGACCCAGCCTCCACCAATATACAGTAGGGCCGGTGCTGGACAGTGCTGCCATCAATAGGTCGCGTTTAGACTCGGCAACATCTGCAAAAACTCCTCGTTCTGTGCATGATATTCGGCAGCCCAATCGACAAAGCAAATCCCATCCCAACAAATTAATTGGGGCAGTGGTGGTCATCAGGAAGGCATGCTTGGCCTCTAGCAGGCCGCACACCACTCTTACTTCTTCCGAAATTGGGAGCGCTTGGGGTAAGCCCGAGACACCCATTATTTGAACATTTCTATGTGTGGGGCGCAGTGATGGTAATTGCCCCTCATTAATGGTACTACAGATCGCCCCCGTGTCCACTAGGAATTATATCTGCCGACCGTCCACGTCCAGAGTTAAGGTCGGCTCCTCTGTAGGTGACATGGTCACAAGGGGGCATTCTCTGTGTGACCCGCTCTCGTCCCGTCAATAGGACGCCTGCTTTTCCCGTTGGGGCTGTTTCTGGGCCTTCGGGCATTCGCGTCGCCAGTGGCCCACCTTGCCGCAATGGAAACACGCCCCTAGGGGCGCCTGAGGTGCCGAGGGTGTCAATCCCTGTTTCCCCTGGTGGTGGCGCTGCTGCCTGTCCGGTTGCTGGCGCTGGTGTGGGGCCGGTTGGTCCCGTCATCCTTGTCTCTGTGTTCCTACTTGTCCGTCATAGTCTGAGTCAGAGTCGTCGTCCCCTTTGTCCCTTTCGCCCCCTGGCGAGTTGTCCCTACGGGTTCGGGGTCCGTGATTGTATTGCCCCTGGGGGGCTTGATTTCGCTCCCGGATCAACATTTGTAGCATTTCGTCTTTCATGTCTTTCTTTTTCTTAACCCCCTGGCCGCAACTACACGCTGCATCGCAGAGTGCCATGGGTGATTTCGTCTTCCAGTCCAGGCAAACCGTCTTTAGTTGTTCCTTTATTGAAGGCAGAAATCACTCCATCAATAGACTAGTCAATAAAGATCCTGGCAACTCCGCTAGTACTGTGTATCCCCCATTATGTAGCATAACCTGGGTCAGTCGGTCCAATAAGTCATGGGTGTTTTCATCGGGTCTTTGACATGTTCGAACCACCTTATCCCAGTCTAGCCCCCCTGGGGTGAGCTCCCGTCTGATCGTCTCGAGTAATCCCACTACCCGTTGCTTAAAGTTATCCCCTGCCAACCCTGGTGGTGGCACATCTGCCCATTGTGCCAACGTTTTTACTCGGTTCCACACTGTTTGGGGAAGGACATATTGGCACAGGCAGGACACGTCATCATAGGTGGCTTCATGTTGTACTAGCCAGGTGTGCAGCAGCTCCTGTACCCTGCGGGGGTCCTCCTTTAAGTAGGGTCTTATTTTCTCTTCCATCGCGGCCAACTCCGGGACCGATCATGGGACATGAATCACCCGGTTGACTGCCCGCCTGTGTGCCGTCCATCCTGTGGCTACCTCTCGCATCGGGAACATCCCATAATTGGTGGCGTCGAGGTCACCCCATCTTGTTAAATGGGAGTCGCTCAGGGAGTGGTCCCTCCTTAAATAAGGGACCTGTGGCTCCAGAGGTTCTGCATACCCCCTGAAATGGGGTATTCCATCGGGAGTGCCCTCGTACCCCTCCCATTTGCCTGACCCCCATAGTGGCCTGGTGGTGGGTACAGGGGCCGAGTTGCCTGTCCCAAGTCCACAATACGTGACCATCCTAGGTTTGGGTCCGGGGCCTGAGGCCCCCTTGGGGTACTAGTGGGGCCGGTTGGTGACAGAGGGTCAAAGACAGACCATTCAGCCCCTGGGTGGTGCTGCACCCTGGGAGTGGGGACAGGGGTGAGCATGGAAGCCGAGTGGACAAGGGAGGCCTGTGGGGACTGTGGAGGCGGTTGTTGACAGGGGGGCTGTAGGGGCTGTTGGGACTGTAGGGGCTGTTGTAGGGGTGGGGGCTGTTGGGGCTGCAGAAGGGGTTGGGGCTGTTGGAGGTGTTGGGGTGGTTGGGGCTGTGGAGGGGGTTGGGGCTGTCGAAGGGGTTGGGGCTGTTGGAGGGGTTTGGGCTGTGGAGGGGGTTGGGGCTATAGGAGGGGTTGGGGCTGTAGGGGGGGTTGGGGCTGTGGAGGGGGTTGGGGCTGTAGGAGGGGTTGGGGCTGTAGGAGGGGTTGGGGCTGTAGGAGGGGTTGGGGCTGTGGGAGGTGTGGGGGCTGTAGTGGCTGTTGGGGTTGTTGGGGTTGTAGAAGGGGTTGGGGCTGTAGAAGGGGTTGGGGCTGTGGGAGAGGTGGGGGCTGTAGGGGCTGCTGGGGTTGTGGGAGAGGTGGGGGCTGTAGTGGCTGTTGGGGTTGTAGAAGGGGTTGGGGCTGCAGAAGGGGTTGCGGCTGTGGGAGAGGTGGGGGCTGTAGGGTCTGCTGGGGTTGTGGGAGAGGTGGGGGCTGTAGGGGCTGTTGGGGTTGTTGGGGTTGTAGAAGGGGTTGGGGCTGTGGTAGGGGTGATGCACCAAGAGAGGGTGAGAGGGGTGAGGAGGAGGTGGCAGGGTATGGGTGAGTTGGGAGGGCAGCGGCTGGTATTCGGGAAGATAGTCCAGGAGGTCCAGGTGTGGGGGGGGGGGGGTATGGGAAGGTGGGAGCAGTGGGAGCAGAGGGAGAGGTGGGGGGGAAGAGCCACAAGACGCAACCTTACCTGTGGGGCCATCCCAATGCACCCCTAAATTTCCGCGGGCCCTGTCCAGGTGTTACAGGTGAGTGACATGGCTCGGTGGATTTCGCCCACATTCATGCAACACAAACCCCTTAACCACTCATGCACCTTCCTCAACTCATTACAACACAAAATCAATAGAGCACATATTTTTCCCCCCCTGCAGAACCCCCCCTGCAGGACCATGGCACCATATTTCACCCCCCCTGCAGGACCATGGCATAGATGTCATATCACATGTGTGCATTTCTCAACTTGGCAGCGGGGAGGTACCGCACAAGTAAGATGGTGGGGGCGCTTCAGGCTGTGGTGCCCGCAGTCCCAAAAACAAGTCACTTGACTTACAACTTATTTGCCCCCCCCCCCCCCCACCTTACCTCCTGGCCCCGTGACAGCCCAACAGCCCTTTCCGCCGTTACTCCGCCAGTGAGGGTCTCCACTCACCAGGCCCTGTGGCCTCCTGCTTCAGCGCAGCTACACGGGTCGCCGGGAGTCTCCCTTACCCCAAGGCGCCCAACCAGACCCTCCACCGACGAGCTCCAAGTTCCAGATACCACTGGCTGCCAGGGATAATTGCCACAGAGGAGGGGGGGTCACAGGCATCGCTCCTCAGAGCTTGATCTGTACCTGCGGACACACCCACACCGAGGGAAGAGTCTGGTTAATACGAGCGAGACTCCGGCCCGCTAACTAGTTCCACGACCCTGGTGTGGCCGGCGGAATAACTTGTTAGAGGGACGAGCGGCTGCATTAAGTTATTAAATAATAATTACTTAATTACTTAATTAATTAAAATATATTATTTAGTTATTATTTTTATTATTATATTTTTATCATTATTATTATTATATTATTATTATTATTATTATTATATTATTTCACAAAAAGAATTGGATGATTCGAAAGTTGGATATTATTTTGAGGTTGATTTAAAGTATCCTGAAGAATTTCATAATAAACATAAAGCTACCATATTCCCCTACTAAAGAATGTCCTAAAAAAGAATGGTTAAGTGATTATCAACTATCATTTAATAAAAAAGGTAAACCAACAGAAAAATTACTTACTACATTATATGATAAAGAAAATTATGTTTTACACCAAATGAACTTAAAGCAATATTTATCAGAAGGACTGATACTAAAGAAGATTCATAGATTCATAGAGTTATACAGTTTAACCAAAGTCATTGGTTGAAGGAGTATATTGATTTTAACACGCAAAGGAGAACCGAAGCAAAAACTGAATTTGAGAAAGACTTTTATAAATTGATGAAAAATTCTAAATATTTGCATTGTTGTTATGGTACTTAAATTCCAGTTTTAACCGAGGTGAGACCAGGGATTGGAAATGCAGGATCACATCACATCACATTACATTGCTCGGGTGGCTTGCCCTTAATTTTTGCTTTTCTCGACAAGTAGATGGCCAGTTGTCTGGAACCCACCAAGCACAAATATCGTCAGCATATGCAGAGACTTTCACAGGTCTTTACGCAAATTTCTGCATCCGGTTAAGATGCTGCGGACTTTGATTAAAAGAGGTTCAATGGTTAAAGAGTTAGGGTTAACCCTAACCCAGACCAGTAGGTAAAGAAGCAAGAAAAGTAAGGAGCCAAGCTGATCCCTTTGAGCAGCACTTAGCATGGGTAAGTCAGATGTGAAATAACTTATTGAGCCATTGTCAACTTGACGATGCCATAAACAAGCTTGCCATAAACAAGCCTGAAAAGAAGTTATAAACCTCCCTCTTTATATTATCTTGTGACGTCACAGTGTTACCAATTGAGAGCTTCAAGGTTTCAATTTGCCTTTGATTGGTGGTCTTGTTATCAAAATGGAAGAAAAATTTGGTCGGTGCATCTAAATCTGCGTTGCGCAACCTTTTTAGCCCAGGACCCAATAAAAAAACCCAGGCATCGAGTCGCGACGCATCGAACCCCCCCTCCACCCTCCCCCACAAACCGTCAGGGAAATATCGATTGCTTATGACATTAATATTGTTGCCGTTTTGTGAATAAAGGCAACCCCACTATAGTTAGTTACACCACAACATGTAGCCTCCTATAGTTAGTTATTTCTTATTAAATGTAAAGCATAGTCCTTTCCAGTGTTCGTATGCATTGAGGCAGGCAGGATGATAGTAGGCCTCATTGAAGCCTAAAGTGCCTCGTAATGGGACTAGGCAAGGCCCTGCAGTCCCGAAGTAGGAGCTAAAGGGAGTGGCCAATGAGGGGCTGCAACCAATGAGAGCTAAAGGGAGTGGCCGAGGGTGGCCAATGAGGGGCTGTCACGACACGTGACCCCAGGTGGCCAAATGAGGCCCATGGAACATTCGGGTGGGGTTTCGGGGGTTTATAAAAACCCGGCCCAGAACCTGCTATACCCTCTCTCTGACGCGCGCGCTGGTCTCCTGCTATACTCTCCCTCGCTCGCTGGCTCTCTCGCTCTCTTGCTGGGCTCCTGATATACTCTCTTGCTGGGTTCCTGCTATGTGCACGTCATTGATTGTCGTCCCTGCCGCGATCATCTCCGGCTGTGGTGTCCTAGGTTGGAGCGATGCTTGGGGCTTCTGTCCAACAAGCCCATCCGGGCGAGCTGCACAAAGCGGCTGCACTTCTTGCGCATTCCCCTCTTCCCCCCCCCCCCCCCCCCCTCTTCCCGGAACGAATGAGGGCCCTTGTCTGGGAAACATAGGTAAGGCGGAAGGCCGTTAAGATTCTTCACTTTGTCCATGTTCTGTAAATACTGTGAATAAATAAAGTGTTTGGTTTCCAACCTGGCCATCATTGTCCTTTCCCATCTATTGACCTAGCATCGCCCGAATTAAAACTGCTCGATCGGGTTCGATATGCTAAACGGCGCGAGTCACACGACGCACAACCGCTCGGGCGTCAAGGATCAGCGTGACTCGTGTGGGGTTCAGTCCCCGTTCTCACAGCTGCGTGTGTCCAAAGGTATTCGGGTGCTGAGCGTTAACCCTTCCACGCGTAGCGGTGGGCTCGGCGGCTGGAGTTGCCTAGCAACCTGTCGACCACGAGTTTAGTAGTTGTGGTTGGTGTCCTCGTGTACCCGGAGTTTGAGGGGGAGCAGGGCTTAAACCCCCCTTAGTACATCGACGAACCCAGGATCCGCAACAAAATTGGTGTCAGGAGTGGGATTCGGACCTGGAGTGCGCTTCACGTACTCAAAATTACGAGAGTGTAAAATTTAGTTTCAAACAAATTATTTTTGAATTCGGGCGATGGCAGACCAAGATGACCAGGTACCGGTGGGTGTAGAAAAAGTGGATGAATTAATGACCCAGGACCAGCAGGAACAATTGGATGGGGGAGTTGATGAGGGTGTAGCAGGAGGGGGAGAAAATGGCGGTGCTTCGCACGCGGAGGCCGGGCCCGCTGTGCAAACCGGGTTTAACATTGAGTTATTCTCGACTCAAATGAAAGCATCCATTGAGGTGCAGAGGGAAGAATTAAGGTGTGAAATGAAAAAGATGGGGGACGAATCAAGGTGCAACATGAAAAAGATGGGGGACGAATCAAGGTGTGACATGAAAAAGATGGCTGATCGGATGGATACCACGAGGGCAGAAGCAAGGCGTGACAGGAAAGAGATGCTTGATTGGATGGACACCATGATAAACGAATCAAGGTGTGACATGAAAAAGATGGGGGAGGACATTGGGCGTAAGCCGAGCGAAGAGGTGGCAGTGGTACGTGATGAGGTGAAGCGGTGCGAGGAATGCGTAGAAGGGGAGATTTCGGAGGCGCACCGGGAAATAAAGGAGGTAGAAGCAGGAATGATTGAAATTTAAAAGACACAAGGAGAGACAGGGAATGAATTACGAGAGGAAGTGATGGAATATGTGCAAGGTTTGTGGTCGCACCGGGATGAAATGCTTGCTGACCAAATGAAAAGTTTACAGGTGCTGGAAGAGAAGCGGGGGAAGGAGAGCCCCGAGGTGAGTGGCGATGATTTCGGAAACGTGTTTGGTGCGATGGGAGGCTCGACAAGCTTGGGGGTCGGGATAGACCCAGGCGTTCGTGAAGGGCCCATTGAGAGGTGTGCGACTGGTACGGAGTGCGTGGAGAGAGAGTGCGCATCGGTGTATGCGAGTACGGAGTGTATGAAAGGCATGTGCGCACCGGTGTGTGCAAGTACGAGTACGGAGTGTGTGGAGAGAGTGTGCGCACCAGTGTGTGCGATGACGGAGTGTGTGAAAGGCGTGTGTGCACCGGTGTTTGCGATGACGGAGTGTGTGAAAGGCGTGTTTGCGCCGGGGTGTACGAATATGGAGTGGGTAGCGAGATGTGATGACGCGGCTCAGGCATCGACACCGACCGGGGTAGTGCTTAGTCTTAGTGGGACGAGTAGCGCACGCGAGCCCCCGGTGAGTGGTGCGCCATGGGGACCGGAGGGAATCGGTGCTGCGTCGGTCTCACAAGGATCGGCGTGCACGATTCGTGACTCCGACACCCGCACGGTATTGTTGGCACCGTACCGCGGCAAGGGCGATCGGCGGGGTTCGAAGGGAAATGTGGAGTTTCGGACAAACGCACCTTACCAGGTGAGATGCTCTGACCGTGGCCGGGTTGGGTCAACGTGCGTGGGATGGCAAGGCCCCACGCAGGGATGGACCCCGGCACCTGGGACCATCAATTCCACCACCCTCGGATCGTCAATGCCGGCCGGATAACAGCCCATACAGGCGACCAACCACCCGCATGGATCGCTCGGCCCTTAGAGCCCGAGCCGCGACCAAGTACCTCCATGAATGGGGGCTCATAGTGTAGAAGACTGGGGGGAGTATTCTACCCCCACGTGGGGGAATGGTAGTGTGACCATTCCCCACGATGGGGGGGCCCATGAACACTAGTTTAGGGGGATGGCAGTGTTAGGCCCATGGAGGGGCCAGCAATGGTTGCCTCTATGGGGCACCGAAACTAGCCGAGGGAGGGCGAGGATAATTGTTAGGGATCTAGAGAGACCTTAGGGACCAAGATTTAAGTCGTGACATGAACTGTAGAGGGGACGTAGAGAGTTTAGGTGGTTGTTAAAAAAGAAATGGTGTGCATAGTGTAAAGGGACGACGAGGGAAGCACAAGTTATAGAAGAAATCAGTTACATAGATGATGCTGTGTGGGTAAGTGGAATTGAATTGTATAAATGGTGTGGAAATAGTTGGTGTGAGAATAAATTGTGTGAAAATAGTTGGTGTGAGAATAAATGGTGTGGAAATAAATGGTGTGGAATGAATGGTGTGGAATGCATGGTGCGAAGGATTGAATGGGGGGAGTGGAACCCATTCACAGAGGCCCGGCAGGGTAGTAAAGTTAGGTAGAGGGTGCAGGTAAATTGCATGGATATTGACAGCTGTGGTGCTGATGGTAGAATGTAGTGTTTTGTGAGGTGCATGAGGCGGTGGAATTGCTGGGCATGTGGTTTAATTGGTAGTAATAGTTATTGGGGCATTCCATCACTGGTAGCTTGTCGGCCAGGTAAGGCCGCAGGTAGGCTCAGGGAGCCAGTTAGGTTAGCATGTGAGTGGGGCCCGAGGATCCAGGGAAAGGACCTGGGTTGCCCAATGCCAAGGCGGGCATCGAGGGGGTAAGCGCCAGGGAGGGCCTTCCCCAGGTAGATTAGTGTAAGGAGCAGGCAGGCTCGGGAGGTGGCTCCAGAGAAAGGAGGGGCGCAGGTAGATAGACCTGCTGGTAGAGCCACAGGACCCAGCCCCAAAATTGTGCGAGGGCACAGGTAGAAAATTTATGGGGTGAGACCCAAATTCAGGAGGGCACTACAGTGTGGGCAATGGGAATTCGGGTTCTTAGAACCACATAGTTTAAAGAGGCCTACTGGCAGGGTACAACCCCGGGGAGTTTAAATGAGTAATGTTCTTAGTGTAGTTAGGATGTGAGACCCCTTCGCATCATCCACAACCATCCACCACGGAGGACAAACTTTACACCGAGAGGCTCTGTAAGCTGTTGGGAAAGTGAGATGCATCACGACGTGAGTGGAACATTGTTTTATTCCGCCCCTTCCTTCCTGGGAGATACTGGGGGATTTGGCGACGAATTTGGCGTTAGAGGGGGACATGGGAGACAAGACGTAGAGACGAATTGTAAATACAAGGAGGGCTAGGGTAGTGTAGTCAACGGTGGGGGTACGTATGGTTAGGGACGAGCTTACTTCGCTCACTCTGCCGCGTTCCTCTCACTGCACCAGGTATGGTGGTACCTCGTTACCTTGTTATTGCATGTGCCATTGTTGCTTTTCCTTGTGCTTGTTGCGCCTTGTCTTCCTCCTCGCCCAGGACCATTTGTAGACCCACCTGCCGCAGCATCTTGCTGCCGAACATCCATCCATCCATCACCTTATGGACCACGAGCCTTGTGGCCACGCACCTCTGCTGTGGTAGCTCTTGGCTGCCCCATAATTTTGCACCTTCGGACCACCTGTTGGGTGGCATTCGGGCCAACCTTCGGACCACCTGTTGGGTGGCATTGAAGCCCACCTTTGGACCACGTGTCAGTGGCCCTGTTCACCAGAGAAACGGCTCAATCTTGAGGAGGTGAAAATGTAGATGCCATTTGCTTAAAATGGCCTGTATGCCAGTCTAGGGCAGCCGGTTTTTGTTAGAGAACCTCTCAAGACAAGAAGCCGCAAGATAACGCAAGCAGCAAGTGCCTCCATTTACTTTCTCCATTTCTTCCCTCGAGTCCAGGTCCTGGGTTATAGTGTTTGTGAATAAATGTTAAAGTTGTAAATGTAAATGTAAGAATGTTGCCCACCGGTTATGTGTTTAGTTTTAAAATTCCGGAAATACGCTAACAGTTGTGGGTGTGAGTCTGTCAGTTAGCTGCTCAACGCATTAGGAGGAACATATCAAGTGTAAATGAGGTCGCACACATGGGGTTAGAGTTAAATGTTAGGGGGATTACATCTATGTGTCACACTAATGGTAAAGGTAAAAATTGAACGTCGACTCTACCGGTCGCTCCGCCTAAGGTCGACTCGGGACGAGTCTGGTCGGAGAGGGGGGTCGTGTTGCGGTTTTGTGAATAAAGGCATCCCCCCTATAGTTAGTTACACCACAACATGTAGCCTCCTACAGTTAGTTATTTCTTATTAAATGTAAAGCGATGTCCTTTACAGTGTTAGTATGCGTTGAGGCAGGCAGGATGATAGTAGGCCTCGTTGAAGCCGAAAGTACCTCGTCATGGGACTAGGCCAAGCCCTGTAGGCCCGAAGTGGGAGCTTCCAAGTGGCCAAGGCCAAGGAATGGTGTGGCCAATTATGTGGCCATAAAGTGAGTGGCCAAGGGAGTGGCCAATGAGGGGCTGCAACCAATGAGAGCTAAAGGGAGTGGCCGAGGGTGGCCAATGAGGGGCTCTCACTACATGTGACCCCAGGCGTCCAATTGAGACCCATGGAACATTCGGGTGGGATTTTGGGGGGGTTATAAAAACCCGGCACAGAACCTGCCATACCCTCTCTCTGACGCGCGCGCTGGTCTCCTGCTATACTCTCCCTCGCTCGCTGGCTCTCTCTCTCTTGCTGGGCTCCTGATATACTCTCTTGCTGGGCTCCTGATATACTCTCTTGCTGGGCTCCTGATATACTCTCTTGCTGAGTTCCTGCATACTGCACGCTCCTCTGGTTCCTGCTGCATGCACGTCATTGATCGTCATCCCTGCTGCGATCATCTCCGGCTGTGGTGTCCTAGGTTGGAGCGATTCTTGGGGCTTCCGTCCAACGAGCCCATTCGCACGAACTGCACAACCGAGCCCATCTGGGCGAGCCGCACGAAGCGGCCGCGCTTCTTGTGCATACCCTCTTCCCCCCTTCCCTGAACCAATGAGGGCCCTTGTCTGGGAACATAGGTAAGGCCGTTAAGATTCTTCGCTTTGTCCATGTTCTGTACATACTGTGAATAAATACTGTTTGGTTTCCAACCTGGCCGTCATTGTCCTTTCCCATCTATTGACCTAGCATCGCCCCGAATTAAAACCGTTCGATCGGGTTCGATATCCTAAACGGCGCGAGTCACGCGACGCACAACTGCTCGGGCGTCAAGGATCAGCGTGACTCGTGCGGGGTTCAGTCCCCGTTCTCACAGCTGCGTGTGTCCGAAGGTATTCGGGTGGTGACCGTTAACCCTTCCACGCGTAGCTGCAGGCTCGGCGGCTGGAGTTGCCTAGCAACCCGTCGACCACGAGTTTAGTATTTGTGGTTGGCGGCCTCGTGGACCCTCGTGGACCCGGTTCGATGGGGAGCAGGGCTTAAACCCCCCTTAGTACGTCGACCAACCCGGGATCAGCAACAATATCTTGGTAATGGTTCGGTTCATCATCGTTGTACACTAGTACAATTCGTAATTGAACAATAAAGCAAAGTGACGACAGTCATACCAATATTTTGTTGTTATTTTGTATGGATCTCCACGACCATGAAGAGAGAGAGAGCGAGAGACCACGCCCCTCTTGAGAATGAGCAGCGACTTCGATCACAGACACCGCCCACTTGATATTATTGTCAGCCAATCAGGCGTAAACTCCCTGCCTTGTTAGCAGCTTTGGAAGAGATGAATCCGGATGAAGATTTAATGAAGATTTAATGAAGAAGATGATGATGAAGATGAAGAAGATGATGAAGATGAAGATGAAGATGAATCTCACAACATTCATTGGTGGTGTATCTTTTGTGAAATAGAATAAAACTTTAATTATTGTCATGCAACCACCGAAATTAATATCTGGCGGTCGCGGATGCCGATCACGAAGGCTTTAACTCCGAGGCGGAAGCTCAATGGCGGACTCCAAAATCTAAAACACCGAAGAGCGCAGAATGGAGGGAAGCGGTGCAAGTCCCCGCAGCCTTAACTGTGAAATCAACCACCCGGTAAACTGCGTTCAGGTATTATGTACAAAAAGTAATATAAGGGGTTTATTGGGAAAAGCAAAGACAGGAAAAGCACGCGCCGATAATAAAATAAGGTAGCTAAATTGGGATCCCACACACAACAGATATCAAATACAAGACGAGGGAATATGAATTAACAAAAAGAACACGTCACGTCGTGTACGGTGTACGTGGAGCTCGGGCTTATCTGTCTCGTCGTCTTGTCCGTCCAACGCTGCTCCAAACTCCGGCGTGGAGGAATCCTCTGTCCGCCTCGCACGCCCCGCTAGGCCCGAGCCAACGCCCTCTCCGCTGCACGCAAGGTCCATGCACCAAGCTCCAAAGCACCAGCACCGCTCCACTCAGGCTACACCTCAGCCCAACTCAGGTAGGGATCTCTGAACGACTCGACCGGGCTGCTGAAGACAACTCCTCGTATCGACTCGACTGCCCAATGGCGTTCGGCAACTGGCGTTCAGCAACTCCCTATGGCTCAACTGCCAACTCTGCGAACTGCGAACTGCCAACGCAACTCGGGCTCTCTCTCTGCACTGCCAGGAATCCAACTGCTCTGGATCAACTGCGCGGAACTGCAAACTGCCAGGAATCCAACTGCTCTGGATCAGATCTTCTCAGCTGCGCAATGGCCACTGTGCACACGAACTCTTGACTCAGATCTACAAATCCAACTGCTCTGCACTGCCTCGAAACGGCGCTCGGCTCTCGGTATAGCCTCGGCCGGTGACGTCAGCATTAGCGCACTGTCCTGCCAATCAGAGCCTCCCCCGGCTCGCCGGCTCGTCCAGGGGCACGCCCACTGCGCCACTCTCACTCCCGTCCCCTACTCCTTGGTCACAGCACGTGCTATGCGAGGCGGCTAGGCCTCTCGGAGGTGCAAATGGTGGCAGCCAATTGTGGCGGTGTTCTAGCCCGATTTCTTCCTAAGTCACGTCAAGGGGGAAGGGCATCATTAATGTTGTACTAATGGTCCTAACTAATGTTTAAATGATGTGCAGCGCCAAAATGGACAAAGGTTTGGCTACCAGGTGAGACATACAAGGGCTCTATACTCATTATTCCCTACACTACTTAACCCACGAATCTCCTGGTAGATTCACAATCATAGATCTTAGCCGACAAAACGCCTACACATGACTTATTACAGGTAGATTCCCTCCCTAGCCGACAAAACGCCTACACATGACTTATTACAGGTAGATTCCCGATCGCAACAGTCGAAGCATGTTACCTACTCAGATCTACTCTGCTCTACATATTGCTCTACCAAATTCATAACATTATTAAAGTGACACGCTAAAGCGCGTTGTTACGCGCGCTGCTTGTGAGCAAGGAGGAAGCGGACAAGCGGTAACATATAAACGTCTTTATTGTAAGACTGCACTGTAACACTGTACTGTTCCGGGCTGGGCGCCCGGTGTATATCATGAGGCCACGCCTACCCCTGGTGCGTGGCCACCGCCCACTTGGTGCGTGGAATGATGTCACCACGCCAGTGGGCTTTTGTGTCCGCCACACGCGCCCCCCCAGAATTCCCGCGCACCTGGAGGGCCAGTTTGCGGGGCAGACGAATGACCCGGCCGAAGCGCCCCCTGGCGATCGGCGGCGTCCGGGGTGCAGGGATACCAGGTGGGATGCCCCTGGCTGCCCCTGGGATGGGTGCAGGACCGGGGGGCGCCGTGGCGGCGGGGCTGGGCAGTGCCGGGGGTCCGCCCGCAGGAGGGCGGCCCCGACGTGGGGGTCGGGCCACTGGCGGTGGATGGTCCACATCGAGGTGGGCCGGCTTGAGGCGGTCTACCGAAACGCGGTCAGGAGTACCGCCGATGTCCAGGGTGAAGTGCTTCGCCCCGGTCTCCAGCACGCAGAAAGGCCCGTCGTACGGGGGCCGCAGTGGTGTCCGATGGGCATCGTGGCGGACGAAGACGTACTCCGCCGTGCGAAGCTCCGGGGCGACGTGCGTCGGTGGGTGCCCGTGGCATGCCGTTGGCACCGGGGCGAACCTCTGGGCGGTCTCTTGCAGAGCGGAGCGCTGCTGTGCCGCGGACCATGGTGCCGTGGAGTCGGGGAGGAACTCGCCCGGCACCCGCAGCGGTTGCCCGAAGACCAACTCCGCCGCGGATGCGCGCAGGTCCTCCTTGGGCGCCGTCCGGAGGCCCAGCAGGACCCAGGGGAGCCTGTCGACCCAGCCGCCGTCGCGGAGGGTGGCCCGGAGCGCGGCCTTCAATGAGCGGTGAAATCGCTCACACAGGCCGTTAGCCTGGGGGTGGTAGGCCATGGTTCGGTACAGCCGGACCCCGAGCCCCTGCGCAACCGCCCCCCAGAGCTCCGAGGTGAACTGGGGGCCGCGGTCGGATGAGATGTCTGAGGGGGCGCCGAACCGGGCGACCCAGGTGGCGATGAAAGCCTGCGCGACATCGGCCGCCGTTGTCGACGCCAAGGGCACGGCCTCCGGCCACCGGGTGGTGCGGTCCACCATGGTGAGGACGTAGGTGAAACCCCGCGAGGGGGGCATAGGTCCCACCAGGTCCACGTGGACGTGGTCAAACCGGCGTTCCGGCACCGTGAACGGGGCCAACGGGGCCTGGGTGTGCCGGTGCACCTTGGCGCGCTGGCACGCGAGGCACGTCCTGGCCCAGCCGCGGACGGCCTTCCGGAGGCCATGCCAGACGAACTTGTCGGCGATCAGCCTTTGGGAGGCCCTCGCACCCGGGTGGGACAGGCCGTGGATGGCGTCAAACACCTGGCGCTGCCAGCCCGCGGGCACAATGGGGCGAGGATGCCCGAGGGAGACGTGGCACAAGAGGGCCGCCCCCGCGCCGTCGAACGGCACCTCGGTGACGCGGAGGCCCGTGACGGCGGTCCGCAAGGCCTGGACGTCGGGGTCAGCGGCCTGGTCCGCTGCCATCCGGGCATAGTCGATGCCGAGGTGGACTGCGTGGGCGACAGCCCGGGAAAGGCAATCCGCCACCGGGTTGTCCTTCCCCGCGACGTGCTGGATGTCCGTCGTGTACTCGGACACGGCCGAGAGGTGACGCTGCTGCCGGGCCGACCACGGCTCGGTGACCTTGCCCATCGCGAAGATCAGCGGCTTGTGGTCGACGAAGGCAGTGAACGCCCGGCCCTCGAGCAGATGGCGGAAGTGCCTGACCGCCAAGTGAAGTCCGAGCAACTCGCGGTCGAAGGTACTGTAACGGCGTTCGGGCGGGCGAAGCTGCCGGCTAAAGAACGCCAGCGGTTGCCAAGCTCCACGCACCCATTGCTCGTGCACCGCGCCCACCGCGTAGTCCGAGGCATCGGTGGTGAGGGCGATCGGTGCATCGGGCGCCGGGTGCGCGAGCATGGTGGCGTTAGCCAAGGCGAGCTTCGCGCCCGTGAACGCCGTGTCCATCTGCTCGGTCCAGGTAACGTCGCCTTTGCCCGGCTTACCTCGGAGAGCTTCGTGCAGGGGGCGCAGGAGCTGGGCGATACGGGGCAGGAACCGATGGTAAAAGTTCACCATGCCCAGGAACTCCTGCAGCCCTCTGATCGTGCGGGGGCGCGGAAACCCCTTCACCGCCTCCACCTTGGCCGGCAGGGGGACGGCGCCGTGCCTGGTGACACGGTGCCCCAGGAAATCGATTGTGGCGGCGCCGAACCGGCACTTTGCGGGGTTCACAATCAGGCCATGCTGGCCCAGGCGTTCAAAGAGCGTGCGGAGGTGGCGTAGGTGCTCTTCGCGGGACGCGCTGGCGACGAGGATATCGTCCAGGTAGACGTAGACAAAATCCAAGTCGCGCAGGACGCTGTCCATCAGTCGCTGGAACGCCTGAGCCGCATTCTTCAGACCGAAGGGCATGCGCAGGAACTCGAAGAGTCCGAATGGCGTGATGACCGCCGTCTTCGGGACGTCCTCCGGCCTGACGGGGACCTGATGGTAGCCGCGTATGAGGTCCACCTTCGAGAAGAAGGACCTGCCCGCCAAACGGGCGGAAAAGTCCTGAATGTGGGGGACGGGGTAGCGGTCGGGAGTCGTGGCGTCATTGAGACGGCGATAGCCCCCGCACGGTCGCCATCCCCCGCCGGGCTTCGGCACGATGTGCAGCGGCGACGCCCAAGCGCTCTCTGAGCGCCGAACGATGCCGAGTCGCTCCAGGGTAGCGAACCCCGCTTTTGCCACCGCCAGCTTCGTCGGCTCGAGGCGGCGTGCCCGGGCGTAGACCGGTGGCCCGACGGTGGGGATGTGATGGGCCACCCCGTGCTTGACGGCCCCCGCCGAGAAGGTGGGCCGCGTGAGGGCCGGGAAGCCGGCGAGGAGGCGGGTGAATGCGTCCGCTGCCGGAAGCGTACAGACCAACGTGGCCGGAACCGAATCGTTCGGCAAGCCGCTTGGCAAGCCGCTCGTTGAGCTGGGCAACGCACATGCGAGCGAGCTGAACGTCTCGGCCTGGACAAGCCGTCTGCGCTTGACGTCGACCAGGAGCCCATTAGCGCACAGGAAGTCCACGCCAAGCAGTGCCATGGGCACGTCGGCGGTGACGAACGTCCATCGGAAAACCTGCCCTCCAAACCGCAGAGAGAGGCAGCGTTTTCCGTACGTACGGATGGGCGTCCCGTTCGCGGCAAGCAGCGCGGGGCCCCCACCCGCGGCGTGCTTGTCTGACGTGCCGGCGGGAATGACACTCACCTGTGCTCCCGTGTCGCACAGGTAACGGCGCCCGGAGAAGGTGTCCGTTATGAACAGCAGGCTGCTCGAACGGCCGGCGCTCATCGCCACAATTGAGCGCCGGCCCGGGCATTTCCCGACCCGTTGAAGGAGCACGGCGGATGACACCGCCGAGCTTCGTGGCCGAACTTGGCGTGGAACCGGCACCAGGTGGTGGAGCTGGAGGAGCGCGGCTGGCTCCGCCAGGCCGGTGGAGTCGACGGGTTTCCCCGCGGTGGCGGTTTTCGCCGCGGCGGTGGGCGGGGCGTGGCGGCGTTCACGAGGTGCGTATCAGCATGCTGCTGAACCACAGCGTGCTGTAGAAGATGATGCTGTGGAACATCAGCGTGCTGTAGAAGATGATGCTGTGGAACATCAGCGTGCTGTAGAAGATGATGCTGTGGAACATCAGCGTGCTGTAGAAGATGATGCTGTGGAACATCAGCGTCGAAGGCCGTGACGGCCACGCCAACGCTCGCCCGCGTGTCCGAAGCGGCGAAGTACTTGTCCGCCTCGGCCGCCAATGCTCGGGGTTCCGTTAGCCCGGTCCCGGCCAACGCGAGGCGAACCTGCGCTGGAAGTTGGCGACGGAAAAGCGCCCGGAATAGCGAACCGGGGGCCTCGTCGCCCAACAGGGACAGCATATGGTCCATTCGGACCGACGGGCGCGTCTCACCGAGCTCGGGGAGATCCAGGAGGCGGTCGGCACGTGCGTCGTCCGTGAGGCCGAACGTGGCTAGGAGTAGCCGCTTGAGTGTCTCGTACTTGTGGCCGTCCGGTGGGTGGCGAAGGACGGACACAACTCGAGCGGCCGTGCCGGGCCCGAGGGAGGCGACGACATGGCAGTAGCGCAGGTCGTCGTTGGTGAGGCGCCGAAGCTGAAACTGGGCTTCGGCTTGAACGAACCAGACCTCGGCCTGGGCCTCCCAAAATTCGGGAAGTTTAATCGCCATTGCCATGGCGTCGTGTTCGGAAGGATCGCTACGGCAGATCCAACGTCGAGGGTCACCAGTAAAGCGCGGCGTTACGCGCGCTGCTTGTGAGCAAGGAGGAAGCGGACAAGCGGTAACATATAAACGTCTTTATTGTAAGACTGCACTGTAACACTGTACTGTTCCGGGCTGGGCTGGGCGCCCGGTGTATATCATGAGGCCACGCCTACCCCTGGTGCGTGGCCACCGCCCACTTGGTGCGTGGAATGATGTCACCACGCCAGTGGGCTTTTGTGTCCGCCACAACGCCAAGATAAGGTGTTTGAACTTTATTTTAATCTTCATCGTGGATAGATGAAGAACTTAAAATGTAACGTGAACTGATAAACAAAACAAGAATAACTTTTACTGAAAAAACCCGATATGCATCTGAACTTCTATCCAGGTTCAATGTTCCGTTATCATGAACAACATTAAATAAACAACTTTCACTGATTAAACCCGAAAGTGAAACTTACAAGCCTAATTCAAATGTTCCGTTAGGAACATTGTAGATGTGGATTATCCACATCAGTGCATTGGTTGACTTTGCATATTGGCTACGAGATCATCGATTCGGCTTTGAAGCGGCGACAATGCGATTCTCAGGTCGGCGCACAGGGCCACTGTCTCCAGTTTGTTTCGATACTTGGACTTCAGATATGGCACCTTTGAGAAACCTGCCTCACACATCCACGTCGTCGTGAATGGCATCAGGAACTTTACCGCGAGATGTGCAATCTCTGGGTACTCATGAGACACTGTCAGCTAAAACTTTACTAAAGTGTCCTTCCTGAACAGTGTCTCAAGTGTACCGTCGGACACGATGTCGATCAAGTCCTCTTACAATCTGTTGGACAAGTTGCAGCACTGCTGAACGTCGACTGAATAAGGGTCTCGGATCCACTTCTTCTCCACACGTCGATCAACAGGAAAGTATTCGTCAAATCGTTTGCGCAGGTTCACCAGATGTTCGACGATGACATCCTTAATGACCACACGTTCCTCAACACTCTTGCTGAGCAGATCATCCAGGTTTTCGAACATGTCAAATTCATCATTGGTCTGTACTCTTCTCTTCCATAGATCCAGCTTTGACTTGAACGCCGCTATCTTGTCATACATTATGAACACCGATTTCGCCTGCTTGTTCGTTTTGCCCTGGAACGATATGTTCAGATCGTTCAACAAGTTGAAGATGTCGGCCATGTATGCCAATGTTGCGATGAATTTGTTGTTTTTGTAGTAGACGGCCAGGTCTGACCTAGCCACCTCCAATAATGCGAGGACCTGGTCGCGAAGTTCATACAATCTTGCCAAAGCATCTCCTCTGGAGAGCCAGCGAACAGCTGCAAAATACAGCACCGTGGTGTGTTCTGCATCTTGCTCCTTACACAGCTCTGCAAACAACCTCGAATTTCGGGCGCTCTTCCTGAGATGGTTGATTGTTTTCACTGCAATGTCCATTACTTCGGCAAGTCCAGGTGACATCTCTTTCGCCGCTAATGCCTCGCGGTGGAGGAAGCAGTGGGTCCAGCTTGCCTCTGGTGCCACATCTTGGATGAGCTTAATGACACCGCTGCGCCGACCTGTCCCAATTGGGATTGTCGCAATTGTCCCAATTGGAGTGGTCCCAATTGTATGACCATGCATTGTGGCCCCTCGGGGGCATGATGCATGTGTTTGAATGACCATGTGCTTCAGCTTTGGGGTTGAGGCGCATGTGTAATGTTATTGGGACAGCCTTGTTGACGTTGTGCCTTGGCCGTGGGGTCAAGGTGCACGTCCAAGGCTGTTCAAATGTTTGACTTTTTACCTTTTTTCACCGTAAAAAGGCAGGCCCTAGCGCAGGCCCTAAAAGCACCTGTCATCGATGCCGCACCATCGGTACAAACACCAACACAGTCTTCCCACCTGAGGCTATGCAATGCGATGTGTTTGTTTGACGACTGCGAATATTTCTGCGGCCGTGGTCTTGGTCTGTAGCTCTTCACATGCCAGAAGATCCTCCATAAAATCATCTCCATGCCGATAACGAACAAAGATGAGGATCAACGCCTTCTGTGCGATGTCCATCGACTCCTCCAACTGGATGACAAACTTGTTGGCCTCTAGGTTTGCGTACAGCCGGTGCTCGATGTCTTCGCCCATGTCTATTATCCGTCGGCGAATCGTGTCGGCAGAAAGCGGGTTGGTGCTTTAATTGGAAGCCGCCGTCTCTCCAAGCACTTCTCTGCACATCGCCTTGTAGTGGGGTGGCTTAGCCCAAATATTCAAAAGAATTGTGCATTTTGTGATACAAGCACCAAATTTGGCACAAATGTACATTAATATGTTGCGAACATTTTCAGATATTGGGCCACTTGAAATTCCGTAATTTTTTTTTTCAAATTTTTTCAAATTTTTCGGGTGACACCGTCACAATTTCGGTCTTCGAGGCCGGCCGATAGGCAAAGTGTGACCGGAAGGGACGAGGTTCTCCTGACCACGTGGCCCTCGATCTGGGAAGCGAGAGGCGTTCCATTAGTGGACGCGCCCCTCACGCCCGATTTTTGGGCGGCCCCGGCAGGCCGTTTGTTTTGACGTTCCGTGACAGGCCCCGCACCCCCACCTCCGGGCCGACCGGAAGCTTGTGCTGAGTACATCATACCTGAACAACTCAGTGAGGCAGAACACAGCAGTGCACACCAGGGTGACCCCTTCAGTGCATAAACCAATTAACCTGTCCACTGCAGGGCATATAGAAATGAAGTTATTTTCTGCATATAATAATAATATAAGTTCAGTTCTATATAACAATTTCTGTTATCACCACTACCACTACAACTACCACTACTACAAGCTTTGTCTGGAATTTTGTGGACTAACAGACAAACAGACATACAGACAAGCTGGGATCAAAACATTACCTCCTTCCACCATTGAGTGTAGAGGTAAACATCATGGAAATTATATCATGCCCTAGATTTAATTCATGCTTACCCGTGTATTTGCTTCACTGGTTCACAAGGTCTTTTGCATACATGTAATTCAGACTCTCGTCTTCATTGCTGACCACACAATGTTCGCAACATATTAATGTACATTTGTGCCAAATTTGGTGCTTGTATCACAAAATGCACAACAGGTTTGCTATGCTGCTACACTATTGGCGCATGGCAGGATGAGTTGCTCTGCAATACAAGATAAATAAAATAACACATGAACATTTCTTTCACTTTAAGATTAATCTTGATTTTGTTCCAAGGCAGCGGTTCTTAACCTGGGGGTCGTGACCATAACAAAGTTTCCGGAGTCGAGGGACCTTGTTGTACGATGAAAGCAACGTGCTCTCCATCGGACACAAACACGATAACTCGTTTGTTCATACGCGACGCGGCACGTCCCTTATCAAACCCGATCATGTTTCCGATCGCGAGAACAATCGCTTCTACTGAAACACCCTGCAGTGGAGAACACGCAATACCATGCTCGCGTGATAATTGCTTCAACGCTGCATATCGCTTTCCCAGCTTAGGGAAAGGGAGCGTTAAAAAAAAAAAACTAAGGAATTATAAGCGAGAAAAAAAAAGGTTTAGAGTGAAGAAAATAAGTTGGGGAAAAAGAACAGGGAACGGCCCAAAAACGACGATTACCCTTAACCCAGATGATAAGTGTGCGCTATCCCAGTAGGCACACAGACATTGGATCCACGTTGAATGAACGTCAAGATTCGACGTGGACCCGAGGTTGAAAACGAGTTGGATTTGCAAATTGGATCAACGTCATTTTTCCAATGTTGAATAAACGTCGTTTTTCCAACATTGATACATTTTCCAACGTCGAATAAACGTTGATACAATGTCACACTTTCAACGTCGATGTAGAGTCGAACAACCAACATTGAAACAATGTCATTTATTCGATTAAAAAATCAAGCCAAGTTGCCAACGGTGAAACAACGTTGAATGACTGTCGGGTTTTGATGTAGGTATTGGTCTCGGGTTGGGTTTTTGGTCTCAGGTTGGGTTTTTGGTCTTGGGTTGGGTTTTTGGTCTCAGGTTGGGTTTTTGGTCTCAGGTTGGGTTTTTGGTCTTGGGTTGGGTTTTTGGTCTCAGGTTGGGTTTTTGGTCTCAGGTTGGGTTTTTGGTCTCAGGTTGGGTTTTTGGTCTCGGGTTGGGTTTTTGGTCTCAGGTTGGGGTTTTGGTTGTCCGACGTCGCGACCTCATTCCAAACGTTATTCGACGTTGAAACAACGTCGTGTGCCCGCTGGGATGGCTCTCTCTCGTCTCAACATAGAAAGGAAATCCACAGGGAAGCTTTACAAACATAAACAAAGACAGAACGACAGAAAGACAGTAAGACAGAAAGACAGAGACTTTGACTTTTGTATCTTTTTATTATAAAAATAGAAAAGAAAACCCCCAAATAGGGGTCACATTCTCAAGGAGAAAAACAGACAAAAAAAAATTAATACAGTAAAAATTACGTAATACATCCTCTTAACTTAACAAGCCAAACCAACGCCTTGTGACCTTCAAAGGTCAAAGGTGGAAGATTCTGAAATTTGTTGTAAAACTTGTATTTCATGATGTATGTGATAATATAAGATCATGTACGACATTTCACCCGATCAGGAAGCGAGCAATGTAACAAAACCATCAAAAATCGACTTTTCTAAATTTCGTGACCTTGTGACCTTGACCTTGGGGCGAAAATGAAAAATCGAGCTCCGTGGGGCTAGACACATGACATTGGCCTAACCAAATACTGAAACCCCTGTCAGATTCCACCAAACCCCTCGGAGAAGATGTAGCTTGAACTCGATTACCCCCTAAAAATACATATTTTTCGGGCGTGGCTCCGCCCACAATGGGCGTAATACGCCCACTCCAGGCAGGACACAACTAGATCATGATATCCACCTCCCACCCAAGTTGCAACAAGATCGGATGATATCATCGGGTAGTTATGCTGCGGACAGACAGACACACAGACACACACCCATGACGAATATAGTGGTCACTCTGTTTGATAACTCGTGAACCAATGATGTCGAGGAGAGCAGCCAATGACTTGCTGCGAAGGGTAGATCAGAAAGTCCGTATCCAAACGTCGAATGACGTCATAATGGAAGTAAGCCTGTTTGTTCAGTTTTAAAGGTTAAAGTCGTTTTCAAATGACTACAATATTTAGAAAATTCAGTTTTGTTCATGTTACTCATTCGGATGTTCATCATAGTTTATAAAACAATTGTTGTCCCGTCTGATGTCGAAATGACAAGGAGACAGCTTGGATCGCAAAATAATTAAAATAAATGATTCACGTTTGACACAATAAAAACCCCGCAGTGACGCTTTAACAATCGTGATGTGTGTGTGTGTGTGTGTGTGTGTGTGTGTGTGTGTGTGTGTGTGTGTGTGTGTGTTTGTGTGTATGTCACACCTGTATATCGCACGGCTCAGCGCCCGGTATTTCTACTGTGGTATATATAGACAGTTCACAGGTGGGCAGATCTCACTCGCGGTGAGACACCAGGTTCGGTGTTGCTGCTTCTCGCTGGGATCCATGTCGTGATGGCACAAACAGATCGACATCAGCACGTGAACGGCATCCCAGTACGTACACACTCTGCACGCGCCATGCACACTCAGTGTACCTTGGTACAGGTAACTTCAGATATGGAATCTTATGTGAGAAGGTTGAACTTTCCTCGTCGATGTTACAGCAGGTGGAGTGATCTGTACACAGGAGGTGGTTAACGAATGAAATGATTACTTTAGACGCGATTTAACAAGCCGAATAATGAATATGCTGCACCACCTCTGGGACTTGAACTTGTGACACACACCTGGGATCGAGTACCACTCCATTGATGAGTGATGAGAAAAACACCATTGGAAGTTGAAATTCTGTATATACAACAATAATTGTATCTACTGTGTATGATCAGTGGCGAGCAGCCCCACTGCTCCCACAATTGCTCAATGTGGTGTCGATGGGTTTGAAAGTATCCTGAGGTGTGCCTCCCGTTTCGTGCGCAGGAGCACAAGGTTGCTGATGCCGGTGGTGCTGCTGCTTGTTGCTGCTCGAGACGAATGGCTTTGATCACGCGCTTTTGCATCTCCACTCTGCTACTGGTTGTGGTACTCACTGTGGCACTCGTTCTCACTCTTGGAGGTGAGATTCCGTCCCACTTATCACACATATGCTTCCTACCCTCCCCTTGCTCTTGCCTCCCCCATCCCCTCTCGCCAGCACCTCCTCCCCTTCTTCTTCCCATCCTGTCTACCCCCCTCATCTCCCCTCCCCTATTTACTCTCTCCCCCCCCCCCTTTCTCCCTACCCTCCTCTCTCTCCTCCTCCCCTCCCTTCCCCCACTCTTAGTATTCCTTTCAGTAAAGTGACGGATGGTATTTGCTCGTTATATATATATATATACACTGCTCACAATAAGTTAGGGATATTGTGGGAGTGAGTTGATTTTTTTATAGGGGAATGTGTTTCACTTCACTGATTTTTGGGATAGGCAGACCATTGTATGTGGGTTGTTAGGGTTAGAAATACACAAAATCAGCCACAACGAAGAACCTGCCAATATCCCTAACTTATTGTGAGTAGTGTATATATATATATACAGTGCATTGAGAAAGTATTCAGACCCCTTCACTTTTTTCACATTTTGTTACGTTGCAGCCTTATGCTGAAATCGTTTAAATTCATTTTTCCCCCCATCAATCTGCACTCAATACCCCATAATGCCATAATAGTACAGCGGATAAGCTCTCATATTTTAACAAATTGTGCATTTTTTGAGAAAAGCATGAAATTTCTAGGATAGTTAGTATATACCATAAGGCTTATTTTCAGATGTGGAGGGAAGTCAGATTTGACCTCTGAGGACCGTGAGAGGTCAAATCCAAAATGGCCGCCAGTCCAACGGGTCTAATGTTCAAACGCGCTTTTGGTGTCATTTCCAACTAAATTGGGGATGCCCATTCATTTGGTGATACTTTTGAGATCGCCAGAACTCAAGGACATGCATTTAGGTCACGGTCAAGGTCAAATTACGTTAAATATCTATTTTTATGACACTGCAGTTGGAACTGCTATTGGAAAAAGTTCATTTGAACTTTTAAAACGTTATTTTTTCAGGTACAGGGATAGGTACAGAACACCCAAAGACCAGAAATGATGAAAAAAACGTGTTTACACTGCAAGGAATGATGCAATAACCTCTGAAAAAATAACTGTAGTTAACCAAGTATGTCCACCAAAGTTTACATTAAATCAAGTGCAATGATGAAAATTGGTAATGATCTAAATCTAACGGTCTCCAGAACAGAAGCACAGTGCAGTGCACTTGAATGCAGCTTTGGCACACTTGCAGCGTCCAGTGCACCCTTTCTTGCAGCCACAGTCGATCAATTCACGGCACGATTTTGATGCTTCAGGAAGAGTGGTCCAAAGAGGCTGCCACCCAGTTGTCTCCTTTGTCCAGCCCCAGTCAGGTGGGTCTGGCATCTCTGGATCCATGACCAATGCCTGGTTACAACAGTTGGCCTGGTAGCAAGTGTGCTTGATGTGCTGCTTGAGTGTTGCCTGGGTTGGAGGAATGTTCTCTAGAGTTCTACACTTCTGTGTGAAGAGCTGTTTCCTGGCATCATTCACTTCCGTGCTCTCACTGGTTCTATCGTACGTCAGCACCACAAATCGCTCTAGCAGTAACATTGAGCCTTCACTGACCTCACTTGGCATGCCTAGGAATTCATTGAAAGCATCATTCACCTCTGGGCATCCCCAATCTAGTTGGAAATGACACCTAGAATGTTTTTCTACACTATTTGGTTCCAAAATTAAGCGCGTTTGAACATTAGACTCGGTGGACTGGCGGCCATTTTGGATTTGACCTCTCACGGTTCTCAGAGGTCAAATCTGACTTCCCTCCACATCTGAAAATAAACCTTATGGTATGCACTAACTATGTTAAAAATTTCATGCTTTTCTCATAAAATGCACAATTTTTGTGTTTATCCGCTGCACTATAAAGAGAAAACAGGATTTTAGAAATTTTGCAAATTTATTAAAAAGAAAAAACTGAAATATCACATTTACATAAGTATTCAGACCCTTTGCTATGACACTTGAAATTTAGCTCAGGTGTCTCCCATTTCTCTTGATCATCTTTGAGATGTTTCTACACCTTGATTGGAGTCCACCTGTGGTAAATTCAATTGATTGGACATGATTTGGAAAGGCACACACCTGTCTATATAAGGTCTCACAGCTGACAATGCATATCAGAGCAAAAACCAAGCCATGAGGTCGAAGGAACTGCCCGCAGAGCTCAGAGACAGGATCGAGGCACAGATCTGGGGAAGCCTACAAAAAAATCTCTGCTGCATTGAAGGTTCCCAAGAGCACAGTGGCCTCCATAATTCTTAAATGGAAGAAGTTTGGAACAACCAGGACTCTTCCTAGAGCTGGCCGCCCGGCCAAACTGAGCAATCGGGGGAGAAGGGCCTTGGTAAGAGAGGTAACCAATAACCCGATGGTCAATCTGGCTGAGCTCCAGAGATCCTGTGTGGAGATGGGAGAAACTTCCAGAAGGACAACCATCAATGCAACACCCCACCGATCTGGGCTTTATGTCAGAGTGGCCAGACGGAAGCCTCTCCTCAGTGAAGGACACATGAATAAGTGTTGTTAACGATGACGTCATTGGTGCCATAATTATGACGTCATAATTCAACAAGGACAACGCTTATTCTGATCAGTTTTGAAATCTATTGATGTATGCAACAATTTTATTAGAGGATATAAATTTATGATGTCATCGCTCACGTGGTCTGGCAGCCATATTGGATCAAAGAAAAAAAATGTTCAAAAACAGAAGAGTTGACTCGCAGCAAGTTGACTGCGCAGGGTAAGTATTCCATGAATACCATCTAGTTAGAGGATGTATTGACCCCTCTGATAGGATTCCAATCGGAGTTGTCTGATAGTTCACCATATTGATATTGATAATTGTTTTGGTTGAAAAGGACCACATGCACCGACTAATCCATTCGTTCCTTTTTCCCCAGGCCCGTGCAAAGCCCTGGAATGTTCAGGTGAGTGTGTGGTGGTGGTCGAGGGAGGGGAGGATGCGGGAGGTGCCAGGTAACCAAAACCAAGACCCTTTTCGACCACAAGGATTTAAATACAGATCTAGGTGGGCCTGTTTCGTGTCCCATCTGAACCAGCATGGCTCACGGTTCTTGGAATCCTGGTTGAAATCCCAAGTAGTACTGTTGGTGTTTATCCATTAAGAATGCCGATGTGTCCTAATGTCTTTGTCCTGCACGTGATTTATGTACAAGCTGTTGTATTAATTGCCCGAGATGGAGTCATGAATGACCCCTTTACACCATGTTGGCAGATCACGGATTCCTGCACAAAGATGGCGCACCACGAATCACCAACGGGGTCCAAAGCACGCACAAGTGGCCATGGCAGGCGAGCTTACAAGTAAACAACAATCACATCTGCGGTGCTGTGGTCATCGGTAACAGATGGTTACTCACGGCACGACATTGCATAAATGTACGGTGTGTATCAACCATCTCCTCCACACATGAAGTCCACAGTGACGAGGAACCTCCTCAAATACATCCACCCTACTCTACAAATTCCATCACATGCACCCACCCTCTTGTTGCAGATGAAGCCCTCCAAGCAGAAATAATGTTGTTCAGGCCTAGTGTGAACGTAAGCTTGTGAAATCCACGTGCTCCTTGTACACTGTCCATTTTGAGTAGTGGTCCATGGTAATGTCCTGTGGAGATCTCTCATTCATGTTGCACACTATTCTCATCTCCCTCCCTGTTAGTTGGATGCAGAAGCTCAGTGTCCTCCTGGACACGCTGAATCTCGACAACCAAGATGCATGGCGGGTTGGAGTGAGCAAAGTGATCCAACATCCTGGAGAAAACGAAAACAACGATTTGGCATTGCTGGAGCTCCAGGACCCTTTGGACATTACTTCCTGCTCATCTCGAAATGTGCGGCCCATTGCTCTGCCTCTGCAATGGCAGCGATGGAACTACTCCCGCTGCTACATCACCGGTTGGGGTTCATTGCACTTTCTAGGTGGGAGTTTCGTGCCTCCGAGGACAACCCTCTTGTTTTTATGCCTCCACCAACAAAGTCGCCCGAGTCATTATGTTTTCGGGTTGTCCGTCTGTCCGTCCTGCTGTCTGGACTAAACCTCGTTTTTCTCAGTAACCATATGTCCGATTGAGACGAAACTCTCAGGGTAGGAGTGACACCCATGCAGAATGTTTTTGTGATAATTGTGACGTCATAGGTCACGTGGTATGGCAGCCATCTTGGATTAAAAGCAAATAATTAAAAAATTATTTATTGGGAACCGCTGAACGGAAAAATTTGAAACTTCGCACATTGTCAAGTACTCCCAACGCGGAACAAAAGCCTGATAATGATGACATCATAGGTGAAGTGGTATACCAGCCAAAAATGTTTTAATCGAATTCCTTATCCTAAAAATCTGAAAATGCATGCACATGATCTATGACCCATTTGTATTGAAATATTAAATTTATGACATCATAGGTCACATGGTTTGGCAACCATTTTGGATTGAAGGAAAATATTAAATAATTATATCTCTGAAACCGCTCACCCTATCGATGCGAAATTTTACAAGTATCATCTAACAGCACTGTTGCATATAGTTTGTAAATGATGATGTCATAGGTCACGTGGTTTGGCAGCCATCTTGGATAGAAAAACGAACCTTATCCGATCAACACAAAACTACACAAACGTGATCCCCTGCCCATACATATGCAGAGCGATGGCATCTACCCATTGTGGGACTATGCGGAGGCATATTGGCGACACAGTCGCATTGTTCTAGTTTATGTTAATGTTGCGTCGATACGAGCATGTCTTGCTGAGATGGGATGCTTACCTCAACTCCGTCATGGTCAATGTGATGTCCAGCATAAAATGCACGGGTTGGGTTGGTAATGCGTCATATATTGAACTAAACTATAAGTGGTATCCACAGGTCCCTCCCAGAAATCTCTGAATGAAGGAATGGTGAACATCGTGAAAGCCAGTGAATGTGAAATGCTTGGGAACGACGAGAATGAATTGGGCAAGCTGTGTGCTGGGAAGCCATCGGAAGGTGTCGACTCGTGCCAGGTAACACCTTGCAAATGTCACCTGCAGTCCGTTACACGGGTTCCTAATAATCTTCATATAAGGATGTAAGATACTTTCCGTAAGAACATATTATAAAGTCGTTTTCATTCCGAACAAAGCCGATCGAGGTTCCTCTAAACGCAGTTAACGCGCAGCGCATACCAACGAGGTTGGACTCGAACTATGCTGACGTCACAGGAGGTCACAGCGATCGCTGAATGCTTTGTGAGCGCGCAATGCATTATGGGACATGATCTGACCTGCTTTTCAGGGTGACTCCGGTGGACCGCTGGTGTGTGAGGAGAGAGAAGACCACTGGGTGCTCATAGGTCTAACGAGCTATGGACGAGGCTGTGGAGGGTCTTCCCACGCGGTGTACACGCGAGTGACGTCATACATAGAGTGGATCCGAGTGCAAGTGCAAGAGGATGATTTTTGCGACAAGGGACACAGTTCTCAATGAGATATTTTAACAAGGGTCGTGAAGCAAAGGTCTCTGGAGTGAGTATCCACAATAGACCTTACATGACCCCGACTGGCGTTTTAGTGAAAAACTTGAAAATAGAAAAATACAGCATTTCAAATTCAAGGACAAAATTAAGGGACATAGAATCTCAAGAAATGTCGCATGAACCCGGTATCCACCATCATGGAGCCAAAAAGTTGGTTCATCTGTCCCTGAAAATGTGAAAACGTGAAAAAGTCCAATGACGCACCCAGATGAATGAATTCCTAACGAGAACGGCATTCAGTAGAGAGCACACCTCCACCTGGTTGCCCATATCACTCCATGGTGAAGAATCGCTTAAAAAATGATACCAGCTGGATCCGGATCCGGATCTTCACCAAAATCGAATCGATTCTTCCTCGTCACACACACAACCTGTCTAACAAGTTTCGTCCAAATTCATCAATAACTTTTTGAGATTTACTGCTATGTATCGTTTTTGGCCCTATCTCCCAATGGTGAAGAATCACTTAAAAAATTGATAGTAGCCGGATGCGAATCAATTCACCAATTTGAATCAATTCAATTCAAATTCAATTCACCAAAATCTAATCATTTCCTCCTTATCGCATTCGCTACATCTCTGCCAAATTTCGTCCGAATCCGTCCACAACTTTTTGAGATATTTTGTTCACAAACGGACAAACAGACACAGGTGAAAACATAAGCTCCATCCACCTTTGGTGGCGGAGGTAATGACATATCAGTCCAATGCGCATTAGCTGGAAGAGCGTTCCACCTTTTCTACGGAATTTGACAACTTGAGCAGTTGCTCAGTCTACTCAAATAAACACGAACCGAACTGGACCGTGATCACTTGTACCCTAAATGTACCTGTGGACCTTCAACAATTTCATTTGCACCTTACATTCAACAGGAGGAACAGCTTTGGTTACCGGAACAGACTGATCATCCCTAAATGGACAAATTACAACTGTATCAGAACTTTGCAATTCATTCTATATTTGCAATTTGCATCTGAAAAAAAAATATATATATACATATATATATATACAGTATAGCAAATAAATCAATAAAACTTATATCTTAACTGATTTTTCAATACATCCACTTATTGGTCATCTTATTCCGTTCATACTACATGTGATAAAATATGAAGAAGAAGAAGATTCGATGAAATGGCCCTGAGAAGAGGATATAACAGGATGTAGGGTAAAGGAGGAGCTTCGTTTCTGTATTCTGTGAGCGTATGCTTGAGTAAGGTATGAAAGGGAATGATTATTTGTTTGCTTATGGGTTAAAGAAATGCTAGTTTAATCTTTAATGTAGTTATAATATTATTATTTATCCTGTGCGGTATGTGGAGATAGATTTCAATAAAGCCTCATATCTGGAAAAGAGGTCTCGACTTGATTTCATTATCTGGAAAAAGAGGTCTCAACTTGATTTCATAACACATACACTTAATCGTTTTGAAGAACAACAAGGTGTGCAAAGATAGCACACTTACCTTTGAGTTGTTTAATCTGGGTTCGATTCCTGACCCCGACCATCATCATGATACTAAAATACGCAATTTGGTGCCTCGATTTTTGACTGCAATCCATTTTATCATTACTTATCCAATCTCAACCAAACCTGACAGGAGGAATAAGGGTCACACGATGAAGGTTGTAGCGATGTAACCCCCCCACCTATCCCAAGGGGGTTTTCCCCGACAAGGGGGTTGCGAGGTTGCGTGTTGAGGTGTATATCCGTGTTAACATATCGTTATTGTGCCATTTTTCCAATGCCGCTTCTTATAACAAAAGTAATAACATGATGATTAAAGCATAATAATATTATTAATAATACGCCCCCCCCCCCTCCCGAAGGGGTTCCCCCTAGAACAAACGCTGTGTTATCATATATAAATAGCTTATGGGAGCATCCCTACCAGAAGTAAAAGTATTATAAACCACAAACACGTACGATTACATTTTGAAACAGGTCCCTCATCGTGTGTAACACTCGACCTAAACAAAGCCAATGGAAATCTGACGCAACAAACCCCAGCAGTGTATAAATCAGCAGAGGCCTAAAGGCCTGATGTCTTAGGCCTACCAGAAAACCAAGATGGCAGTCATATTATTTCATCTGGGTGCCATGGTGGGTGGAGTCCGAGTCAAGCGACAAATATGGGTGGGCTGTCCGACCAATGGGTGCACATTTCAAACATCGACCCCCAACAAAAACTACAACTATGTAGAGCTCTTGGAGACCTGCGATGAAAACATAAACCACAAGCACAAATGGCTACCTTTTCAAACAGGCGCTCCTGCTGTTTAACACAAAACTGAAAGGGGGAAAACCTGACGTTCGGGAAGCTCCAGCCTAGATCTACTGTAATCTATATACCCCAGAGAAAAAAATAACATGACCGAATGCATCCATGTAATGTCATTCTTTGGATATCATATATTATAGGGGATGGATGATGTTTGGTTGGATAGATGTTATCAGAAATGGATGAGAATTGGTTTGCTATTATATCAGAGATGGGTGATGTTTTGTTAGATATAATGAGGCATGTGGGAGCTTAGCTATTGATCCGTTATGGAGGGAGGTGGGGCTTTGGGGCAGTCATTATAATAAAGGCATAGACCCCTATTTGTGTACACATTGATTATAAGACTTTGGTATCATGTATTAACAACCCATGAATAAGGAAGGATAAGTTATCCCATTTGTTTATGTATTGGTAGTACATGGCGTTACCTTTAGTGGTCAGCAAGGTTAAGGCATCTTGTCCTTTTGTTCCCCCTCTTGAAACGGGTGAGGCCAGGTAAGAAGTCCCTGTCAACACGGTGGTTCCCCAGCAATCCAGAAGGTAGCTTTTACCTCTCCTCGTGGGTTTATCCATGTGCCTCCCTCCCTCCCATAGAGGAAGGGAACAGCTCCACCCATTTTGAAGGAGAGCAGTGGATTGGTGTAGGGTGAAAGAGAGGAAAAAGAAAAGGAGGGGCAAGGGCAGTGTATTTGGGTCAGCTCTAGACTTTGGTCGTCTTTGCACCAACTAACCGTGATTCTGGACTTTGCTCCAATGTTGTCTGTTCATGTCCTTCTCTCGTCCCTTGTTACATGCTCAACTTATCTGACCCTTGCACGGGATGTATAACAGCCTGTGGGTTCTCTACCCCATGTTCCCCTGAATTCTGTGTGAATGCTTATCTCTGCCACCGAAGGTGGACTTTTATTATTATACACATGGCCAAAAGTATGTGGACACCCGAACATCACACCTGTATGTACTCGTCAAACATCTCATTCCAAAATCATGGGCATTAATATGGAGTTGGTCCTCCCTTTGCTGCTATAACAGCCTCCACTCTTCTGGGAAGGCTTTCCTCTAGATGTTGGGACATTGCTGCAGGGATTTGCTTCCATTCAGCCACAAGAGCGTTTGTGAGGTCGGGCACTGATGTTGGGCGATTAGGCCTGGCTATCAGTCAGGAGGTGGCTTCAGTATGGCCCATTCTACTGCCAATTATTAAAAATTCATCCCAAAGGTGTTCGATGAGGTTGAGGTCAGGGCTCTGTGCAGGCCAGTCAAGTTCTACCACAATGATTTCGACAAACAATTTCTGTATGGACTTCGCTTTGTGCACGGGGGCATTGTCATGCTGAAACAGGAAAGGGCCTTCCCAAAACTGTTGCCACAAAGTTTGAAGCACACAATCGTCTAGATTCTAGAATGTCATTGTATGCAACCATTATTCCTTCTCCACCAAACTTTACAGTTGGCACTATGCATTCGGGCAGGTAGCGTTCTCCTGGCATCCGCCAAACCCAGATTCGTCTGTCGGACTGCCAGATGGTGAAGCACGATTCATCACTCCAGAGAACGCGTTTCCACTGCTCCAGTCCAATGGCGAGCTTTACACCACTCCAGCCGACGCTTGGCATTGCGCATGCTGATCTTAGGCTTGTGTGCAGCTGCTCGGCCATGGAAACCCATTTCATGAAGCTCCCGACGAACAGTTTTTGTGCTGACGTTGCTTCCAGAAGCAGTTTGGAACTCAGTAATGAGTGTTGCAACTTAGAACAGACAATTTTTACGCGCTACGAGCTTCAGCACTCAGCGGTCCCATTCTGTGAGCTTGTGTGGCCTACCACTTCGCAGCTGAGCTGTTGCTCCTAAACGTTTCCACTTCACAATAACAGCACTTACAGTTGACCGGGTCAGCTCTAGCAGGGCAGAAATTTGACAAACTGACTTGTTGGAAAGGTGGCATCCTATGATGGGGCCACCTTGAAAGTCAATGAGCTCTTCAGTACGGCCCATTCTACTGCCAATGTTTGTCTATGAAGATTGCATGGCTGTGTGCTTGATTATATATACACCTGTCAGCAATGGGTGTGGCTGAAACAGCCGAATCCACGAATTAGAAGGTGTCCGCATACTTTTGGCCATGTAGTGTAGAGTCAAGCATACGCTCGTGTCTGCCTTCCATCATTTTTGCGTGAACGATAGTTTTGTTGAGGACTCCTGGAGGGGAAATTAATTTAAAAGGGAGATTACGAGCATGTTTGGACATGCTCGTTAAATCACCCGTCATCCACCACTTCATCCTTTTAAGCCGGCCATCTTTAAAGTGACCGACTTCGGTGTGTGCATTTCCAGCCCAGCGTCGCTCGCGGCCCTGTAATGCAACATTATTGTAAACAGAGTAATTTGTGCTTCTTTCCTCAACACATCCCCTGTCAGTTATTTTACATTACATTTTTACAGTAAAACGTTTCTTTAGCAATTCAGCAATAAGGCAATGAAAACAATTGATTAAAAACAAACTTTTCATAAACTTCACTCTTACTTGCATAATGCTTTATTATAAATATTGAATTGTACATCACAATATTAATTTCGCATGTTGTGTTCAAATGAAAACGAAATTTGGAAAAATATGAATGGAAATGGGGAATTCTTCCCATAAGTAGTTGGTTTGGAAATCTCATAATTTACCACAAGTGGAAGAGAAACATTGAAATCAAAAACATTCTCAAGAATGCAAATATCTCCCCTAATATAACGAATGAGTCACAGGGTCCAAAATCTGTGGTCGAGCTAACTACAATAGTCATTCCTATGTTGTGAAAGATTTTCACCTTTGTTCTCTGTAAAATGGAAAATGCTTCTTGAAAAACGGATAAATCAGAACTGAACAAAAATGCATGAAAACAAATGTTGGCAAATGCAAACACTATTTGAGTGGCCATATTAAACAGGTGGCCACATGATCAGGGTCACTGGACACTGCACTGTATTGCTCTCTCCAAACCGGAATGCAGGTTATTTTATCCACACAAGGCACCTTGCCGTATAATCAAGGTTTTGCAATTAACAACAAGAAAAAGAGCAATCAGTGATTGCAAACCCTCGTCAGGATGTATTTTCGGTGGTTTTTAAGGCTTTTGTGTTAAAACAAATATGGCGGCCGAACCACGTGACCGATGGCGTCATCATTTTTTTTTCTCCACTAATTTACTCCGAGATTACGCTCAAGAAATTTTATCTTGATCGGATGACGTTTTGTACTTGTCAAATTATGACGTCATAATGGAGGCACCTATGAAATCATCATTAAAATATTTTATTCCACATGGAGAGTTCTTTACAATGAGCCATGTCTCAACTTTTTCTATTCAGCACTTTCAGAGATATAGAGGTGCAAAGGTTTTTGGTTTTTCCAAGATGGCGGCCGAACCACGTGACCTACGACGTCATAATTATTAAAAATTCTACAGGTGGAGTTGCACCTACGATGAAAATTTCCTGTCAATCAGACTAACGGTTGCAGAGAAAATCATATTTATTCTGTGCAGACAAACACACAAACAGACTCAAATGCAATACCCTCTCCTCTGGTGAGGGTAATAATGGGTCAAATGTCAAATGAGGCCATAAATAGGTCACCCACTTTACAAAGGTTTCTAGGACACCCTAAAGTGTCTGTATCGTCACCGATAAGTGCACACATAAACCTTTGCATATAGACCAATGTCTATCCGATTTAGTCAGTAAGCGATGTTGCAAGGTATTATTTTGGACCAAGTCTTATCTGGATTGGTTGAAATGAAATGCTTGGTTGGCCAAAAATCTTCATTTCACAACCATTGACCTTTGATCTGTGTATAACCTGGAAAACGACTGTAATCTAAAATGTTTCTCAGCAACGCTGTCCGGGCTTTATGAAAGTCCTTTGTGCCAAATCCAATTTTTATCGACGAATAAGGTAATGGCAAAATGTCTTTTTTTATTGGGGTTTCACCTTTGAACCCATGAAATCAGAATTGGGGCCTAGATCAAAAACTGAAATATGCCTTGATGTCGCACTTGCCAAGGATCGACCCAAATTAAGGAATGGTATGCGATTGTAATTTGTTATAAAGGAAAGAACTGAAGGAAGGAAGGAAAGAAGAAACAGCAAAACAAGACATTTGCCCTCCCTGTATGAGGAGATGTAAATATCAACAGATGAGTTCACCTATACAAGCTATTACAAACTATACCACTTCTTAATCTTCTTCTTCAAAAATATAACATCTCATACTGTGAGGTTGTCTCCACCAATACCGTCACACCGAGGTATTTCTGATACAAGAAGACACGGACAACCCCCTGACATTTTGGCATCACAGCACAAATGGACCATCTTCATGCTGCCCTCATAAACCGTGCATTGCAACGGGAGTTCATCCACCAATGGGTGATATCGCGTTCCGTGAGCATGTCTGATTAGACCATGGTGGGCATCTATATGGGCGACAGGGTACGTCGCTGCTGGGCTGTCAGACTGGGGTGCCAAACGTCCACGATGAAGATTAGTCTGTAGGTTTGCGCGTCCTGCCATACCTCGTGCTCAAACGAGTCGTCGAAGATGATGACCTTCCCTTCTTCCCAGTGCCTGCAAGAGAAAAAGAGAACTGTACAGACTGTGTAAGACCCATGGCACTGGAAAAGGACATAAAGACAGAAAGAGCAGACCTCTATTTTTTTTATATGAGACATGCCCCAAAAGGTAAGTTCTAACCAGACTTAGTGGTGTAATAGTTACAGCATCTGCTCCGAGTCTGGGAGGTTGGTGTTTCAAACCACCGCTGAGTCACACTGAGTTTAAGAAGTCTAGGAGGTCGGCGATTCAAATCTGCTGCTTCCTTGCTCGACATTCAGCATTTAAAAAGACTGCAGACATTCCCCATGGGTTGGCATCCATTGGAGGAGGAAATTCCCTCTTAGAAAATGCCCTGAAAGAGTTGAATGGGGAGCATCAGTGAACAACTATCTTTAAGTCTTTCCACAGATTCTCAATGGGATTCAGGTCTGGACTTTGGCCGGGCCACTCAAGGACTTTCACGTTCTTGTTCTGAAACCATTCCAGTATTGCTTTGGCTTTATGGCTTGGGATCATTGCCCTGTTGGGATGTAAATCTTCACTGCAGTCGAAGGTCTTTTGCACTCTGAAGCAGCTTCTCCTCAAGGATTTGCCTGTATTTGGCTTAAATTGTTCCCTCTATCCTTACAAGAGTCTCCTAATCCCTGCCGCTGAAAGGCATCCCCATAGCATGATGATGCCACCACCATGCTTCACGGTAGGAATGGTGTCAGATTGGTGATGAGCAGTGCTCAGTTTCAGCCAGACATAGCACCTTTCATTTAGGCCAAAGAGTTCAATTTTCGTCTCATCAGACCACAGAGTATTTCGCCTCATGCTCTGAGTCTTTGGTCCAGGTGCGCTGTCATGTGCATTTTTCTTACGAATGGCTTCCGTCTGGCCACTCGCCCATAAAGCCTAGATTTGTGAAGGATTGCAGAGACTGTTGTCCTTCCGGCAGATTCTCCAATCTCAGTCATGGAACTCTGTAGTTTTGTCAGTGTGGTCATTTGGTTCTTCTTCACCTCCCTGACCAAGCTCCTTCATGGAGTCATCCCTTCCCTTGGGTGAACGTTTAGCTGGATGTCCTGTCTACTATCATTAGGTGGTGGATGACAAGATTCTCAAGCTGGCAGCATGGCCTAGAGGTATGCACACTGACCTCCAAGCCATCTAGTCTGGGTTCAAATCCCGATCCAGTTATACACTGTCATCCCGATGTTTCACAGGCAGTGCAATTCATCAATATGTGCGCAGTTCCTCAAATGGACGTTAAACTGGATACCTATCTGCCGGCATTAGTTGGTGGATGTTAAAGATCCCACGTTGTCCTTTGTGAAGAGTCGGCAAGATATCGCCGGCACCATGGTCAAATTCAAAATTCCTGCTGGGAGGGGAATGGTAAACCGCCCGGCATGACCGCAGGTCAAGAAACTGCTCCAGCGGAACCAACACCCATAACAGAGTATGGTGCATCGGATCAGATAAGGATCTCACAATGTCTTTCCCAAAGAGGAGAATAGTTATTGCTAAACAGCTTGAGCAAATTACAAATCCCTGCTCCTATAACATCGAGAAGGCAAAGGCAACCCCCCTGGTGTAACACCTGCCATGGAGATGTTTTGGCAGCATTGCAGAGATCATCAAAGTGATACTTCTGTCACTTTTCATCATCTTGTTCCTGTGTTTGCTATTGTTGGTAATGCTTCAGATTTCAAACCAACCACTCAGTGACGAGATGTGTTAACAGAAGCCAGGCGATCCAATTAAGCATTTACCTGGTTTCACGTCCACAGCGAATGCTGCATCCGTCGGGAGGGACGACCAGGCCAAGGTGCAAACGGAGCCGGCAGTTTGTGGGTCCAGTGTGTGGCCACACGTGCGTACCAGGCTGCATGATGGAAAACTTTACCTGCCAACCGGAGAAGGACAACGTGAAATGTCATTTTAATTTGGAAGGTCGAGTTTGAAATCACGAGTAGTGTTAAAACTCCGTTGGAATCGTGTATTCCTTCCCACACTCGTCTCATATTTAAATCCCAATATGACATTTTAACATTATTTTGGTTCAGAGCTTTTCCTCTTCTTTTTGTGGCCTCACCTGGCCCCTGGTACAACCCACAGACTCCGGAAATCTTTCCATGATGGCACAGGTGCGCGGCGTCTGCAAGCAGCTCTTTTCATTCCTTCGACCTACAGGGGTACAATAGTTTGAGGCCTTAGTACAATGGTGGATCTGTTACTCAACCCTCGGTGGGACGGAATGGAGTGTGCAGGGAGTCATTGAATATCTCGGCAGAAATAAATCTTATTACAAAATAAAAGCTTATCATGTGTGGCTGTCATGCTAGGTGTCAGCCATTGTGGGCAGTATGAAGAGTTAGCCAGGTGAGTGGTTTGTGAATGTGGACACGAGACATGGTCTGCGTGGTGTGCGGCGTACAGAACCGATGGGACTCAATGAGGCTCAGACGGTATTGTGCCAACATGCCTTGTTGCCAAAGAGTGAACTGTTTCCAGTTGCCGGACTTCCGTAGATTTTCATCCTCAGACAGGAAAAGGCTTTGCTGCTTGTCCATCACGGCGAGGGCCTCATCCCTTATTGTGTGCCAGCTCTTTTCTAGCGCCTGCGAGCCGATGCAGACATTTAATGGGTACGTTTATGAAACGTTAATAAAAACAAGTACAGATACATTCAAAGTACACCGCCCCCATGCCAAATAATTAAATGTCCTCCGGGGCGCATCTGGCGCCCGGCAATACCGCAGTGCAGCTCAGACTGTATTTGGAGGGAGAGGTGTACAATAATTGATTGATTAATTGCATAATTAAAATCAAGAGAAAAGATCATCATAAAATATTTTCTTAATCAATTGGCTAATAGCATAACTAAACCACTAGTGCTTCATCCGAAGATGTATCTTTTAGAAATTTAATTAAATAAAGCATTAATTAAAATAATAATAATAATTAATTGATTAATCAAAAACAAATGAATCGATTAAGTGATTAATCAATAAATCAAAAATATCCTTTGTAGCCACATCACTTGATCACTGTCATGTCCAAATATTAGCTTCCCAACTCAAAAGGTGCCTGTGATATTGCCCAGATGAGAAAGAAAATAAATAAATAAATAATAATGAAAATAAATAAATAAATAAATAATAATGAAAATAAATAAATAATAATCATAAAAAAATGAAATAATTAATCAATTCGCTAATATAACATAAACCACCGCCATTTCATCAGAATCTGTAACTTAAAAAAAAAAATTTTAGTCATTAATCGAATAATTAAATAATTAATCGATTAATTGATTAATCAATAAATAAAAAATAGCCTTTGCAGCCAAATCACTTCGTCATTGACATGTCCAAACATCAGCTTCCTAACTCAAAAGGTGCCTGAGATAATGGCCAGAAGAGAAAGGAAATGTAGAAGTACTTAATTAATCACTAATAATGAAATAACTCCTCAATTAATTGATTAATCAAAAAACAAAAAATACCGTTTTTGACAACGTACTTGCTCACTATTGTGCAGAAATTTCAGCTTCCTAGCTCAAAGGATGGCTGAGATATCGCCCGGACAAACAAACAAACAAGAAAGAAAGCAAGAAAACAAAACCAGAGTGAAGACTGAGTACTCCCTTTCAGCGTGCGTCACTGCCGAGCCCCCTTCGGTGCCCGGCAATGACGTTATGCAGCGCCTGATTGTTATTTTTTTGTATTAGTGACTGCCCCTATTCACCCGTAAAACGGGGTGAATAGGGACAGCCATAAAAATCCTATTTATTCCTATTTAACCCATATATGCGGTTAATAGGGACTATAAGTTGCTTTTTTTTTTTAAACTAGAGAACACTTTCAACCCAAATATCAACAAATCAGTATGGTTATCAATTTTCAGCGAAAAAAGTTTCCGAACTTTTTTTCAGTTTGTGTCCCTATTCACCTTGCTGTCCCTATTCACCCCATTTTACGGTACATTCAAAGTACACCACCCCCATGCCAAGTAATTAAATATCCTACAGTGCGGCATTGCCGGGGCGCCTCCTCTGGTGAACATTTGATGACAACAGCTGAAATGGTCAAAAGGTTATGACCCGGATGGACACGCACACACGCACACACGCACGTCTCCTGCTGTGCAGGGGACGGGTTAACAACATGTCAATGTCTGCAAGGGATGGTGTTAGCTCAAGGACAAAGGTCATGTCTGTTTAGAAAAAAATGTGGCGATGAAAATCCATTTTAACGCCGCACGTGTGAAGCGAAAAGTCGGGTTAAGCAATTGGTTCACTTTGTCTGTCTGCCGACAAACATAAGTTTATGATAGAGGAACAATAATTTCGATTGAATGTTTCATTTTGAACATGAATTGGAAAACGAACCTGTAGTTTAACAGGACTTTGGCTCTGAATGTGCCCTGATTGTGCATGAGCAGAGAGGAGCGAGATCATTTTATTTTACTCTCTGCCTGTCTGGCAGTGAAACAAAATTGAAAATAATTCCAAACAAGTACACATACATTCAAAGTACACCGCCCCATGCCAAATAATTAAATATGCTGCAGCGCGGCATTGCCGGGGCGCCTCCGGCGCCCGGCAATACCGCAGTGCAGCTCATTGAGGCTGCATTGGGAGGGAGAGGTGTACACTAATTGATTGATTAATTGTATAATTAAAATCAATAAAAGATTATCACAAAATATTTTCATAATCAATTGGCTAATCGCATAACTAAACCAGTAGTGCTTCATCCGAAGATGTATCTTTTAGAAATTTAATTAAATAAGTCATTTATAAAAAATTAAATAATTAATTGATTACTCAATAAATAATTAATCGATTAATCAATAAATACTTAATAGATGAAATGATTAATCAATAAATCAAAAATATCCTTGATAGCCACATCACTTGGTCACTCATGTCCAAATATTAGCTTCCCAGCTCAAAAGGTGCCTGAGATATTGGCCAAATGAGAAAGAAAATAAATAAATGATTAATAATGAAAATAAATAAATAATAATCATAAAAAAATTAAATTATTAATCAATTTGGTCAGAGAACACATAAACTACCACTATTTCATCAGAATCTGTAACTTAAAAAAAAAAAATTTTTTTGTCATTAATCGAATAATTAAATAATTAATCGATTAATTGATTAATTAATAAATCAAAAATATCCTTTGCAGCCAAATCACCTGGTCATTGGCATGTCCAAATATCAGCTTCCTAACTCAAAAGGTGCCTGAGTTAATAATGGTCAGAAGATAAATGAAATTTAATTAATTAAATAAGTACTTAATTAAACGCTAATAATTAAATAACTCCTCAATTAATTGATTATTCAAAAAACAAAAAATACCGTATTTGACAAAGGACTTGCTCACTACTGTGCCGAAATTTCAGCTTCCTAGCTCAAAGGATGGCTGAGATATCGTCCGGACAACCAAGAAAGAAAACAAACAAACAAGAAAACAAGTACAGATACATTCAAAGTACACCGCCCCATGCCAAATAATTAAATATGCTGCAGCGCGGCATTGCCGGGACGCCTCCGGCGCCCGGCAATACCGCAGTGCAGCTCATTGAGGCTGCATTGGGAGGGAGAGGTGTACACTAATTGATTGATTAATTGTATAATTAAAATCAATAAAAGATTATCACAAAATATTTTCATAATCAATTGGCTAATCGCATAACTAAACCACTAGTGCTTCATCCGAAGATGTATCTTTTAGAAATTTAATTAAATAAGTCATTTATAAAAAATTAAATAATTAATTCATTACTCAATAAATAATTAATCGATTAATCAATAAATAATTAATAGATGAAATGATTAATCAATAAATCAAAAATATCCTTGATAGCCACATCACTTGGTCACTCATGTCCAAATATTAGCTTCCCAGCTCAAAAGGTGCCTGAGATATTGGCCAAATGAGAAAGAAAATAAATAAATGATTAATAATGAAAATAAATCTATAATAATCATAAAAAAATTAAATTATTAATCAATTTGGTCAGAGAACACATAAACTACCACTATTTCATCAGAATCTGTAACTTAAAAAAAAAAATTTTTTTTGTCATTAATCAAATAATTAAATAATTAATCGATTAATTGATTAATTAATAAATCAAAAATATCCTTTGCAGCCAAATCACCTGGTCATTGGCATGTACAAATATCAGCTTCCTAACTCAAAAGGTGCCTGAGTTAATGGTCAGAAGAGAAAGGAAATTTGATTAATTAAATAAGTACTTAATTAAACGCTAATAATTAAATAACTCCTCAATTTATTGATTAATCAAAAATAATAAAATACCGTTTTTGACAAAGGACTTGCTCACTATTGTGCCGAAATTTCAGCTTCCTAGCTCAAAGGATGGCTGAGATATCGTCCGGACAACCAAGAAAGAAAACAAACAAACAAGAAAACAAGAAACCAGAGTGAAAACTGAGTACTCTCTTTCAGCGTGCGTCACTGCCAAGCCCCCTTCGGTGCCCGGCAATGACGATTTGCAATGCCTGGAGGTGGCATAGGAAAGGAGCGGTGTACAACAGGAAACTTGCTGTTTTTAGGGGTGTCATAAAGGACACAAACAACAGGCACTAATAACTAATATAATATGTTAAATAAGGTGGTGTAATAGACGCTGCATCAACAGCGGTAAAAGTTAGATTTTACCTTTTCTGAAACCTTTAAAATCTTTGTTTTATTTCAATTGAATTACATACTTGAACACAAATTGCCTCTGACACTTTCAAAAACCTTTCGTTAGCAGTACTAGGACAAAATAATATGGCATTTTACATGATCTCGACCAATCATATTTGCTGCTCGCAGACCATGCCCATGTCCTTGTTTCTCAAGACCGCGTGGGGTAATGTGTTGGATTAAATCTCTAGTTATAATAGTCAAGTGTCCTCTACATTTTCAACTACTCCCTTGGCTTCAAACAATCCCACAATCACGTGGTCATTCTAGCGTCCGTCCGGCTTGTCGGGTACATTCAGTACAACTCACCCGAACAAGACTCGTGTACCCAGTCTCGACTGCCGTCCACCAGGGCTGTGCCTGAAGGCTGTTGACGTTGTAAAGTGAACGCTGGAACACCGACAAGAAGTGACCCCTTTTGTGACCCCGCTCGTACCACGTGTATGCCTGGAAACAAAGCAGCGGATGCATGGATCACGTAACGCTTGACTAGGCCTTCACAACCTTTCAGATGGGGAGCAAAACTATGACATTCCTTGTTGTCACTTTCGTGTTGTCATTAAACATTGTTGGGATTTATTCACGGCAAAAGTGTCAAATGTCAAAACAAACCAAATTATATCACCAAATGTCAACAAATTCCACAACAACGGTTCTGCTTCAGCCAAAGTAGAACCATATCCCACGCATTTTTACAATATGTAAATATAAAAACAACAGATTTGGCATTTCAAGCACATCCTCATGCACAGATGTCAAATTCAGACTCTTGGGCCTGTTATCAGGAAGCAAGGCCTTGCCCTTGTCCATCAGGTAGCATAGGAGTGACACACCCACCTCCTCCTGTCGGCCGGCCCGCTGGAGCGCATCTCCAAGGTGGAAGTAGAAACGTCCATCATCAGTACCAGATGCTCCAGATTCAATCCCTTTCTGCAGTTGTGCAAAGCACTTGTTAACGATCTTCCAAATGGAATGACGCAGATCAGAGCAATGATGATGAACATAAAAAAATGTGTTTTAAAGACATTTTTTTCCCCTCCATTGCTGTTGGAGATGGGATAATGGCTCAATGATGGAATACCAACAGAACAAGCACAAAGATCTTCACAGACTACCTTTTTACCACAACCCTTCCCCAACCAAACAAAAACAAGAGGTACTTGAACAGGTACCTGTGTTATACAATGCTGTAGAAGTTGTCATTTAGTAGGACTAATGACAATTTATACAGTGTTGTACTATTTCGAATACAATTGTTTATAAACGGGCGACAAATGATCTTCGATTGGGATGGAAACCCAGATTGGGATGGCAGCCGAATGAATGGCGACAACATTATCCGAGGTGTCGTACCAGCACGTCACCAAAATAACGAAATAGTTATGCACATTAGTTGTTTATAATGACGAAACATCCGTAATGTTACTTATGGACCTCTGGTAGCTTGTAACTGTTGCTGCGTTTTTGCCTGAGGAAGAAATGCTGAAATCTATCTATCCGGGTTCTTCCCAACATCTTTGTTCCTTTCACATTTCTTTCTACTTTTTCATATTTCTCTTTATTCATTCTAATTCTTGCGTCATATTTATTTCTCTCTTTCTTTGTCTATCTGTGTTCGGATAAGTTAATTTTTGCAGAAAATTTTCTGGAAGGTTCACTTGGCTGTGCCTGGATGGGTTTGAGGGTTGAGGAGTAGCAGCTGAAACCCGAATCCTATCCAGGTTCCTCCTGATGACTCCAATGCAGTATTTTGTTTACCGTTTCATTACCATGTGTGCAATTGGGGGTGGATTACATAACTTGGTAAGGAAGCAAAGAAAGGAAGTAAATAGGAGATACAGTATGTGTGTTGTGGGAAAACTGTATTTTAAGGGCGTGTAGAAGGGAAACAGTGGGGGTGCGAAATTCCACTCCGAGTAAAGGAGGATGTTAGAGAATGGGATGGGGAGGGGAATTCCATTCCAAGGAAAGGAGGTTGTTAGAGAGTAGGGTGGGGTGCGAAATTACACTGCGGGCAAAGGAGAATGTTAGAGAGAGTAGGGTGGGCAGGGGAATTCCACTGCAAGGAAAGGAGGATGTTAGAGAGTAGGGTGGGGTGGGAAATTACACTGCGGGCAAAGGAGGATGTTAGAGAGTAGGGTGGGGTGGGAAATTACACTGTGGCAAAGAAGGATGCAAGAGAGAGGAGGGGTGATGGTGGGGAATTCCACTGCAAGTAAAGGAAGATGTTAGAGAGTAGGGTGGGGTGGGGAATTCCATTGCGAGTCTAGGAGGATGTTAGAGAGAGTAGGGTGGGGTGGGAAATTACATTGCGGTAAAGAAGGAAGTTAGAGACAGGAGGGGTGATAGTGGGGAATTCCACTGAAAGTAAAGGAGGATGTTAGAGAGTAGGGTGGAATGGGAAATTCCATTGTGAGCAGGGGCGCCGCCAGGGATTTTGGGCCCCATGAAAAGATATCACAATGGGCCCCTATGAAGCACGTGCGCACATTTTTACCTAATGTTCTCATAATTTTTAGGGCCCTTGTCAGTGCAGGGCCCTTGGAATCATCCTAACTTCCCCCCCCCCCCCCCCCCTTACGGCACCCCTGATTGTGAGTAAAGGAGGATGTCAGAGGTTTGAGGGGTTAGAACAGTAAAACAACACAATTCATTGTTCTGGGTAAGGTGGTAAAATCAAATACTGTACCTGCAAATACGGAATGCTAACATTGATTTGATTTTCTGCTTTGAGGATAAATCCATAATGCACCTGCGCAAAGCCGTCATTTGGGGTCCGAGCCAAGATCTGAGATGAGAAAAGAGCAAAACAGGTGAACCTTTAAATCAAACCGAATCGGAGAAAGGAGAACACATTACAAAAGGAGGTGATTTACAAATGCATGCCATAAACGGATGTCAAATACTTCCTCTTTCTATGATGAACAACTAGTGTCTACCAGGACCGAATAACTTCTACTAGGTGAACAAACAAGGGAAGACGAACATGTTGTCAAAGAGAATGTCCACGTCATACGAGCCAGGTGTGATCTACCTGTTCATAGACTGCCTTTGCCGCTTTGTTGTCTCCAAGCAGGAGATAAGCGACCCCAAGATCATTTAGCAGACCCACATCATCAGGAAACCTGGATGTCAGAGTTTGCAGGGACTTGATTGCCAGTCTCATCCGGCCTAAAGAAAAACAGACATCAATGATGCTCATTGGGGTGGGAGGGAAATAGGGGACAGGTGTTTAAACAAAACCTAACCCAAACTCCCATACCCATAAACTGATATCTGTCAGCTTGGCGGCGCAGAGCGAGGCGCAGGAGATCGGAGGGCACATCAGGGAGGAGAGTTACTTCACCATACATGGCTATGGCACGCAGCAGAACCTCATTGCTGCGAAGTTTCTCTGCCAGATCATCCTGAGCCTGTGGAGGAAAATACAGACAATCCATATGGATTATGATTACCTAGACGAGATAGCCAGAGGAAACAGCAGCACCTGCCTCGTGATTCAACAACTCCAGGAGTTAAAGTCAATACAGTGAAGTGTACATGAAGAGTGGTAATTTGCCTTGTTTATTCACATTCTTGTACATACTGCCATGCATGTGTATGGACATGTGTGGACGATGTGTTAATGAAGGGGTTAATTTAGCGTGGTTGCCATGTTTCCCATGAATCAAGTTTCCTCCCTCGCCCCAACTTCCTTGTTTATTACTTAAGATTCCTCCACGGACCCACATCGGGCTGAGGAGCTTGGTTAATCCCTCAGGGTGGGCGCGGAACGCTATAACCATGAGGGGCTGTGGGCGGATGCGGAGTGCTACAGCGGTGTTGCGCTGTGGGCATGCTTTGGCAGAGCACCAGAGGGCATGGCTCAGTCAGAGTGGGAGGTATGGAGGGAGAAAATCGAGTTCAGCGTAACTGGAAATGGTGTGTATGAACAAGTGTTTACTTCGAGTCTTTGACTCATTCATTCTCTTGGAGTCGATGACCATGTTCAAACACCACCATTATTCTACGACCACCTGTCCAGTCCTTCCTCTATTTAACATTGGTCAAAGAAATGTGGCCCCCAACCAAGGTCATGTCTGAAGCCCTAGAAAGATAAATGAGGTCGCTGTGATCTTCCCTTCTGAGTCTGGTCTCTTTTTGTCCCCTGCCCCTCCAACAAGGATGGAGACGAGGGGCATTTAAATGAGCTCCGTCCGACCGACCGATCATCCTTCCAAGTACTTTTGTGTACGCGATATTTCAGAAAACGTTGAACATTTTGCTTTCATATTGCAGATATCTATTTCTCAGAACATTTTCTCAACCAGATTAGATCACGGCTGTGATTGGCTGAATGATGTTGCCATGGCAACCATCGCAGAAGCTTGGCTTGTATAATGCGATATTTCAAAAAACGTTCAAGATTTAGCGTTCATGTTAGACAGATCTACTCCACATACCACCCAAAAGGCGGGGGACCTATAATTTCAGCTCCTTGTTCTATATTCTCTGATACTTGTTCTGCGCTGTACTTTTACTCACAACTCCCTGAACATCCTCTGTTTGGATATGTTTGTGGCCATAGCGGCGGTAGTTTTCTTCATAACGTTTCAGTGTGTATTACTTGTGCTTCCGTGCTGAGACTCCGTCGGTTCCGTGCTTCCTGTATGGTCTTTGTACAGGGTGCTTCAAAAGTAATAGTGCACTGAACAAAATGATTATGTTTCATAAGTTTGCTAATCTTAAAATTAAAAGGTATGCGAGGGAGTAATGCATTCAATCGTGTCCGTGTGTGTGTGTGCGTGTGCGTGTGTGTGTGCGTGTGTGTTCGTGTGTTTTCGTGTGTTTGTGAACAAGATATCTGGAAAACTTCTGAACGGATTTGGATGAAAGTTGGTGGGATGATTGCCCTTGGGATAAGGGAGAATTGATTTGTTTTTGGTGAAGCTCAGGATATTATTCCGGATCCAAGAATTTTTTGAAGGATTGTTTACCATTGGAAGATAGGGCTCTTTTTTTTAACATTATCTTCTATATATTCTATATTTAACATTGTGATATGAAAATAGTTTTCATATTTGTTGTAAATGTAGTTTAAACTCGTGGTTATGCGTTAGAGCGGTGTATTTTATTAGCAGCATCTTCTTCAAGGTTCTTTTTTTTATTTATAATAAAGACATATTCTGTCATTTTAAAACCACCAAAATGTGTATTCGGTTTCCCCGTTTCATAAAATGTATCGTTTGATACGTATAATGCTTTAAAACGTTTTTTTTTTTTTTTTAACCTCAGAAGAGATATCAACATTTACCTCAGTAAATGTCAATCGCGGTGTCAGTATTTGATGAACTTATAAAGACTTAGGTGAGTTATAAGTGTGACCAGCATGTGCACGGGATTCTTCCCCGAAGAATGAGTGGTCGCATTAGCTTGTACGACTTAAAATGAGCGAGTTTTGTTTTGACGTTTGGGCCAGTTTTACATGTTGTATCCCTAAGGAATGAAACGAACGTTTTCCTGGCTTACAATTTTATTTGAAGTCACACATGCCTCAAAATACACTCACTTATATAGAATTGAACGCTGAATCCGAAAATGTAAGTGAAATTGCCTTGTTTTTTTTTTTAACATTATCTTCTACATATTCTAAATATATATCTGTGCAGTGTCTGTCTTATCTTGTGTTGTCTTGTCTCGTGTTGTCACTGAACTACTCCCTCAAACTTTTGCGAAATCGTACTATTCCAACTTGACCCACGGCGGGAGTATGCGCTCTACTGAGTGGCGTTCTCGTTTACTTGCAAGTATCATTCACTCACTCAAGTGAGATACCCACCATGTCTTTGTTGTATTTGACAATAAATAACTTTCTCAGAAAGGCTCGTCTTGTTGCACAAGAGGTGTTAAGTTTCTACCGCACTGTTTATTTTGAAACACCCGGTAGTATACCGTATACAAATTCAACAATATTGTGTTTACCCACCACAAAGGAGTCAAAATTGGTTTCATTGGTACCTGTGCTTTGCCATATCTCGCACGGGGGCTGTTAGGATATCTCTTCACCAAATCATCAAAGGCCTTCACAGATTCTTCGATTTTGCCCTGCACGAGAAGGAATAAACAGAATGCATTGATCACGATCATTCATTCATTCATTCAAAGCACCCAATCGAGACACAGCAGCTCATGATGCAGTCCATGGAAACACCCGATGGCAAAAGCAAACACGTATTTAAACAGTCTCTTAAGGACCCATCTCGTGCCAGATTTCCATGCTCGTCACAGAATGAGGTGGTATGCTACCTTTTTGCGTAGTCCTTCCGCTGCCTCCAGCTCTGCTCTGATGCCCTTATCGAGTTTGTTGAAGAGCATCGGCTTTTTTGCCTTCCCAGCTGTACGGATAATAGGAAGAACGAACATGTAAGGTCTTATTCACATGCTTCTTCGCTAATCAATGACTTCACCCTTACACTCCAATATCATCACAAAGCATGTCACAAGACCCTGTTAACCCAATGGCCAAAATGCTTAACGAGCAACATCGACAAATCAGAGGAAAACAATTATATTTGTGAGTCAGTCATGCACTGGAAAGGGCATCACCTCACATCCATCCACTATAATATTGTTGCGGATCGCGGACAGATGTTATATTGACCGAGCGGTGGTGTATTACCGCGTCCGAACAGTTACTCCCCGATTAGAACCCGATCCCGCCCAAACGTTGGCCGGATCGCACCGCAGCTGCTCAATGAGGGAAAAGACGAAAATGACGCAATGCAAAGAGGAAAAGGAATAAAACGGGTAGACGTACAGACGAGTAATGGGATTTATTATTTACACAAGCAAAAAGGAGCAATCAAGGTTTATTTACAACACATAAGACGCAGGTGACACAGTGCAAATACTAGCTTATAGTTATACAGACTTAACTTATTCCCAGGACAGAACAAACAAAGACACTGACTCACGCGGGGAATTGCAGAGTGGATTGCTGGAAGGAGGTGTGTGGCTGGAGGGGGGGGGGGGGGGGGGGACGGCACGGAGCTGGCTGGAGCTTGATCCCGCACGGGACGTCGGGCTGGACCTCGACGGCCGCTGATGCCACCGGGCCTGTCGTGTGCGCGGGATCACGGGTCGGAGCTGCTTGGTGGAGCCGATGCGCTGGTGGGGGGGTCTGGCGTGACGGGTTCTCTCCTCCTTAAGCGCTCTTGCTCTGATGACCCAGCTCTTTTTCGTCCCTCCTTGTCTCAACTCAAAGTGCATCTAACGCAACCAACTGACCACCGACTCCACTGACTGACTCCTCACGACTCTCTCTTGACGACCAACTCACGACTCACTTGCGTGCGCGCCTTTTATAGCGCCTCCGGCGATTAAGCCGCCGGCCTTTTGGACACGCCCATCGGGGTGCTCACCTCGGCCCTGGTTGGTCGCGCGACCCTCTGGCTCCGCCCTTGATGACGACGGGCGGGCACGCCTTTCTTCTCCGATTCGAGCACATGTTCAATGGCGGTTATTGGAGGGGAGGTAATTCGGCAATCGAGGCCCGGCAATGACGGAAGGGGATGTAAAAGGAAAGGAGATTTTGGGGATGGGAATGAAAGGGGATCTATTCTCTTTCACTGGTGCAATGGAGTACTTCAATTAATGGGAGACACAGCCTTACTCTAAAACACAGAATAAGAGATAACTATCAACAGGGGTATTCTATTATTTGGCTGATGTGTATGCTTGTGGACTAATTATGGGATGCCCTTTCACCTTTACACAGCTCCGGAGGTAGGGGGGCGCAGAATAAACAATAATCATCACCAATTTACCACAATACAACACAATCAAAAAAATACAGGCCTCATCTCCGCAACAATATTATCCACCAGACTGCAGCTATGTCCGTCCAGGACAGGGCTTGGCTTACTGGTCGGACTCGACCCACAATTGTAACCTGAAAAAATAAAATCATACATCTGCCATTTTGGTCCCTACTTATAGGGCTCAGGCTTTAAGCTTGGGTCCTTAGGCCTCTGGTGTACGGTACATTTGATGACTGAACAACATGATTATTAGGAAAGAAAGGTATGCTTTTAAAAAATCTTCAGTCGTGGGGATTTTGTGGTGGGAGACACAAAAAATCTCAATACAAATGTGTATTGTGGAGTATCGCTCCCAGTGGTAGAGTATTACAACCCCATCTCATTCTAAAATATGTCAATCCTCTGTGAAATGAAAACTTATAGTCATCATAGATGTGGGGGTGGGGAGGGGGGGGGGGGTGTAGATGGGAACATACTCGGGGTGTAGATGGGAACATTCTGCTAAGCTGGGATAGCCACCTCCAATTGTTTTTATTATTTTATTTTTTTACATGAAAGTAGGGAATTATCATAAGAAAACCAAAGACATAGATGTGGATCAATTAGCGTATGTATTATTGCACTCCTGTACAGAAAGACTTGAAATTTGGATGTTATCATGAAAAATAACAAATCAAACTCCTTGAAGCTGCACAAATCATTCTAAAATACGCCAATTCTCTGTACTATATTATGGTATTGTAGCGGTTACCGCTGGATGTACATAATCGCCTTGCACCGGCCAGAACACGGCCAGACGTGCCTCTCCCGGGCATGCCCGGACTCACTGTTCCCGGGCACGCCCGAACCTCCCGGGCACGCCCGGTCTCGTCTTTCCCGGGCATGCCCGCTCTCGCCTTTCCAGGGCTCGCCCAGAGCGTCCGGGCATGCCCGCTATCGCCTTTCCAGGGCTCGCCCAGAGCGTCCGGGCATGCCCGCTATCGCCTTTCCAGGGCTCGCCCAGAGCGTCCGGGCATGCCCGCTATCGCCTTTCCAGGGCTCGCCCAGAGCGTCTGGGCATGCCCGCTATCGCCTTTCCAGTGCTCGCCCAGAGCGCCCGGGCATGCCCAGCCTCGACATGCCAGGCCGCAGCTAAACACGCCCGGGCAGGTCCAGACTCGCCTTTCCAAGGCTCGCCCTTGATACCCGGGCATGCCCGGTATAGCTTTTGCCGGGCAAACTTCCCGACATAAATGTGTATATATATTGTTGCCTGAAAAACGGGCTTGTCAGAATACCTGAGCTGTTTTGTTTCAATAAAGCAACTCGGACGAATTCCGTCTTTGGTCGCGTCAATTCTTTCGACTCGCGTTGGAGCGCAGTTCCTTCATTGGTGACCTACCGACATGGATACGGCAGTGACGCTTAAACTGCCTACCTTCTGGGAGGCTCACGCGGCTGTTTGGTTCGCCCAGGCGGACTCCCAGTTCGCCCTGCAAGGCATCACCGCGGACGACACCCGCTTCCACCATGTTGTGGCGGCGCTCGGTTCCGCCACCGCGGCCCGCGCCTTGAGCCTCCTCCAGCACCCGCCGGCTGCTGACAAATACGACGCGCTGAAGACGCTCCTCCTCGGTGCTTTCGCCCTCTCACCGGCAGCACGCGCACGGCGCCTGCTTGACCTGCCCGAGCTCGGCGACACGCGCCCGTCCGAGCGCATGGACTATATGCTCTCGTTGCTCGGCGAGCACTCTCCGGCATTCCTGTTCCGGGAGCTGTTCCTCCGTCAGCTGCCTAACCCGGTACGCCTCGCCCTGGCTGGCACGTTGATCACGGATTCCCGCGCCCTCGCCAGGGAAGCCGATAAGATCTCCTCGGCGGGCCAGCACATTGGCGCGGTTACCTGGAGCCCGCCGCCGTCCGAGACAACGCCCACGACGCCCGAGCACCCTGCGCGGTTGGAGGCCGAACTGCCGGTGCAACTGGCGGCCGTTACGCCGCACCGCCCGCTTCCGACACGACGGCCGGGGCCTCCACCTGACCGGGCGTGGTGTTATTACCACGCCAGGTTCGGACACAAGGCTCGGACGTGCTGGCCCCCGTGCACTTTCGGCAGGTCGGGAAACGGCCGGGCCGGCGTTCATTCCCAGCCATGAGCACCGGCCACTCGGGCAACTTGCTGTTTATTCGGGACAAAGCGTCTGGACGGCGTTTCCTGTGCGACACCGGCGCCCAACTGAGCGTCATACCTGCCTCCGAGCAGGACAGGCTGGACGCAATTTGCGGCCCCTCTTTGGTCGCTGCTAATGGCTCGGCCATACGCACTTTCGGCCCACGCGTCGTCACCCTCTGCTTCGGCAGCCAGCGCTTTCAATGGACTTTTGTTACCGCCAGCGTCCCCGTGGCTTTGCTGGGCGCCGACTTCCTCTGCGCGCACGGGCTGCTGGTCGACGTCAAACGACGTCGCCTTGTCCACGCCGAGACCTTCAGCTCCCTGGCGTGCACAATGAGCAGCTCCGCGCTGACCGAACTGGCGTGCGCCCTCCCGGCAACGAACGAGTTCGCTCGCCTGCTCGTGGAATTCCCGGCCCTCACGCGGCCGACGTTTTCGGCCGTCGCGGTGCGGCACGGGATCGAGCACCACATACCCACTACGGGCCCGCCGGTCTACGCCAGGGCCCGCCGCCTCGACCCAGCCAAGCTCGCCGTGGCAAAGGCCGAATTCGACGCGTTGGAGCACCTCGGCATCGTGCGGCGCTCCGATAGCGCGTGGGCCTCGCCACTGCACATCGTGCCAAAGCCGGGGGGTGGATGGCGCCCGTGTGGCGACTACCGCCGTCTCAATGATGCTACCACCCCCGACAGGTACCCGATCCCGCATATTCAGGACTTTTCCGCCCGTTTGGCGGGACGGGTCATCTTTTCGAAAATTGACCTGATACGGGGCTACCACCAGGTACCTGTCCGGGCGGCCGACGTCCCGAAGACGGCCGTCATCACGCCGTTCGGCCTGTTCGAATTTTTGCGGATGCCGTTTGGCCTCAAGAACGCGGCCCAGGCGTTCCAGCGCTTGATGGACGGCGTGCTGCGCGATCTGCCGTTTCTTTTCGTCTATCTGGACGACATCCTCGTCGCCAGCACGTCCCGAGCCGAGCACCTCCTCCACCTCCGAACACTGTTCGGTCGCCTCAGCAAGCACGACTTAATTGTCAACCCGGTCAAATGCCACTTCGGCACGACGACCGTTGACTTTTTGGGCCACCGCATCACCAAGACCGGGGCCGTGCCGCTGCCGACCAAGGTCGAGGCCATCACCACGTTCCCGCATCCCCGTTCCATCAAGGCCCTCCAAGAGTTCCTCGGCATGGTGAATTTTTATCACCGATTCGTGCCCCGTGCTGCTCAGCTCATGCGGCCCCTTTACGAGGCCCTCCGGGGCAAGCCGGCCAAGCATGACATTGTTTGGTCCGCGGCCATGGACGCGGCCTTCGCCAGTGCCAAACGGGCCCTCGCTGACGCAACGCTGCTGGCTCACCCGGTGCTCAACGCGCCCATCGCCCTCACTACGGACGCCTCCAACTACGCGGTGGGCGCCGTCCATGAGCAATGGGTGGACGGGGTTTGGCAGCCACTCGCTTTTTTCAGCCGGCAACTCCGGCCGAACGAGTTAAACTACAGCACGTTCGACCGCGAGCTGCTCGGGCTATTCCTGGCCGTTCGCCATTTCCGACACCTCCTGGAGGGCCGCCCGTTCACGGCTTTCGTCGACCACAAGCCGTTGGTCTACGCAATGGCTAAGGTCACGGAGCCGTGGTCGGCCCGCCAGCAGCGCCACCTCTCCGCCGTGTCGGAGTTCACCACGGACATCCAGCACGTCGCCGGCAAAGACAACGCTGTGGCCGACTGCCTTTCGCGGGCCAGCGCGAACGCGGTCCACCTCGGCGTGGACTTCACGCTCATGGCGGCCGACCAGACCACCGACGCCTCGGTGCAGGCACTCCGCGTGGCGGACACGGGCCTCCGCCTGGCCGACATCCCCTTCGCGGGCACCGTCCTGCTCTGCGACGTCTCCCAGGGCCAGCCTCGCCCCATCGTGCCCGTTTCCTGGCAGCGCCGCATCTTCGCCTCCATCCACGGCCTTTCTCACCCGGGCCGGAAAGCTTCTCAGAAGCTGGTGTCGGCGCGTTTCGTCTGGCACGGCCTTCGACGAAACATCCGCGACTGGGCCAACGCCTGCACGGCCTGCCAGCGAGCCAAGGTCCACCGCCACACCCAGGCCCCGCTGGCACCTTTCGCCGTGCCTGAACGGCGTTTTGACCACGTCCACGTGGACCTGGTGGGTCCCCTGCCCCCCTCGCGGGGGTTCACCCACCTGCTCACCATGGTGAACAGGACCACCAGGTGGCCGGAGGCCGTGCCCCTCACCTCCACCACCACCGACGACGTGGCGCAGGCGTTCATCGCCACCTGGGTCGCACGCTTCGGCGCACCAGCGGACATCTCGTCCGACCGCGGCCCACAGTTCACGTCTGAGCTTTGGGGCGCGGTCGCCCGTTCGTTGGGGGTCACGCTGCACCGCACCACGGCCTACCACCCCCAAGCCAATGGGTTGTGCGAGCGGTTTCACCGCTCCATGAAGGCCGCACTCATGGCCGGCCTTCAGGACGACGGTTGGGCCGACCGGCTGCCGTGGGTCCTTTTGGGCCTTCGCACGGCCCCCAAGGAAGACCTCCAGGCGTCCGCCGCCGAGCTCGTCTACGGCCAGCCACTCCGCGTCCCGGGCGAATTCGTGCCTGACGCTACCAGTCCCTGGTCCGCCGCTCGCCAGCGCTCGGACCTCCAGGAGGCCGCCCGACGATTTGCCCCCGTGCCGACGTCCCGCCACGGTGGCCCCCAGTCCTACGTCCCCCGGCGCTTCGCACAGCGGAGTACGTCTTTGTGCGTCATGACGCGCACCGGGGGCCACTCCGGCCGCCGTATGACGGGCCCTTCCGGGTCCTGCGACGGGGCGACAAGTCTTTCATCGTCGACTTCGGCGGCCGGCCGGACCGGATTTCTGTGGACCGCCTCAAACCGGCGCACATGGACGTCGACCGACCACCACGGTTGGCCCTTCCTCCGCGGCGAGGCCGCCCCCCGTCCACAGTTCCCCCCGCTCGACCACCCACCACCACGTCAGACCCCTCCCCACGACCCTCCAGGGGTCGCTTCGGCCGGGTCATCCGGACCCCCCTTAAATTGTCCCTGCCGGTGCAGGTCGATTCTGGAGGGGCGTGTGTAGCGGTTACCGCTGGATGTACATAATCGCCTTGCACCGGCCAGAACACGGCCAGACGCGCCTCTCCCGGGCATGCCCGGACTCACTGTTCCCGGGCACGCCCGAACCTCCCGGGCACGCCCGGTCTCGTCTTTCCAGGGCTCGCCCAGAGCGTCCGGGCATGCCCGCTATCGCCTTTCCAGGGCTCGCCCAGAGCGTCCGGGCATGCCCGCTATCGCCTTTCCAGGGCTCGCCCAGAGCGTCCGGGCATGCCCGCTATCGCCTTTCCAGTGCTCGCCCAGAGCGCCCGGGCATGCCCAGCCTCGACTTGCCAGGCCGCAGCCAAACACGCCCGGGCAGGTCCAGACTCGCCTTTCCAAGGCTCGCCCTTGATACCCGGGCATGCCCGGTATAGCTTTTGCCGGGCAAACTTCCCGACATAAATGTGTATATATATTGTTGCCTGAAAAACGGGCTCGTCAGAATACCTGAGCTGTTTTGTTTCAATAAAGCAACTCGGACGAATTCCGTCTTTGGTCGCGTCAATTCTTTCGACTCGCGTTGGAGCGCAGTTCCTTCAGTATAATGAAAACCATAATCATCACAGCAGAGCTTGTGGATTACAAGTTATACGTTGCCCAAGACAGACTCAGCTCTTTCCTGATCGTATCAGAATTGGCACGGTACTTATATTTTGGCAAGTATAATTTGGTTTTATTTATTTATTTATTTTTTGTATACAACATCGAGGCTCCTGTAAGAGCTAACATCAATTACAAAAAAAACTAGAATGCCACTCAGTAGAGCGCATACTCCCGCCGTGGGTCAAGTTGGAATAGTACGATTTAACAAAAGTTTGAGGGAGTAGTTCAGTGACAACACAAGACGAGACAACACAAGACAGACACTGCACAGATATATATTAAGAAGATATAGAGGATAATGTTTAAAAAAAACAAGGCAATTTCACTTACATTTTCGGATTCAGCGTTCAATTCTATATAAGTGAGTGTATTTTGAGGCATGTGTGACTTCAAATAAAATTGTAAGCCAGGAAAACGTTCGTTTCATTCCTTAGGGATACAACATGTAAAACTGGCCCAAACGTCAAAACAAAACTCGCTCATTTGAAGTCGTACAAGCTAATGCGACCACTCATTCTTTTGGGAAGAATCCCGTGCACATGCTTGTCACACTTATAACTCACCTAAGTCTTTATAAGTTCATCAAATACTGACACCGCGATTGACATTTGCTGAGGTAAATGTTGATATCTCTTCTGAGGTAAAACAAACAAAAAAAAAAAAACTGTTTTAAAGCATTATACGTATCAAACGATACATTTTATGAAACGGGGAAACCTAATACACACATTGGTGGTTTTAAAATGACAGAATATGTCTTTATTATTTTTTAAAAAAGGAACATTGAAGACGACGCTGCTAAAAAAAATACACCGCTCTGACGCATAACCACGAGTTTAAACTACATTTACAACAAATATGAAAACTATTTTCATATCACAATGTTAATTAAAAACACCTCACAGCCACGTGATTTAAAAACACCTCACCACCACATCATTTTACACCTCACCACCACATAATTCAAAATACCTCACCACCACGTGATTCAAAACCACCACCACGTTATTAAAAACACTTCACAACCACGGAAACAAGTTTCAGGGAGTAGTTCAGTGACAACAGACACTGTCCAGATATGTAGATATATAGATAAATAAACCTGAAAATCGCAGAGCCAGAATTATTTTTTGGTCTGGGAAGCCCATGCGAGGTTTCTTCTTCTTCAGCCTCTCACAACCCTGGGTGAATATGCGATCTTTTTTTTAAAGTTCGAATTTTGCCAAATATGTTTATTCGTTTGTTAATATACCTCAGCCATTGACAAATCTGGAATTATAATTTTAATTGAGGTTCAAATTAACCCGGGACATTGTGTCTAACGATGCCTGCAAGTCTGTGCATGTGATAAATAATTAATCGTCCACAGTCGAAGACTTCTTCTTCACGCAATAACAACTTCCAGCTTCCAGACCGTACATCCAATCATCTTCAAATTTTGCACACTTGTTACTCTTCATAACTTCTACTCCAGTATGAAGTTTCACGTCGATCAATGAAGTGGTTCAAGAGATAAATGTTTTTATTATTTGCGTTTAATTAACGATATCTGCCAAACCACGTGACCTATCGCAAATACCAAAAGGGCATTTTAGTAGACTGATGTGTTGAACAGATTTGTGAAGTTTCCCCTCGATTGGATCACAAATGAGGGAGGAGCTAGGTTTTAAATGTTAGTGCTTAAAAACGTCATAACTCTGAAACCATGTGATGCATGACGTCATGCTCGCTGACTTTTTTGTTCGTCATGGGTATGCGATTCTGCCTGCAAAGTTTGGCCTCGATCTGTTCAGGCGTTTTGGAGAAAATGGGATTTTAGTGTTTTTCACTCAAAACAATATGGCGGCCGAACCACGTGACCTGTGACGTCATAATTACCATTAAAATATCTGCAGACCGAGTCCCTCCGATGGTAAAAATTTGCTCTCAATCGGTCCAATTGTTGCAGAGAAAATGGCTTTTAAAGGAAAACAGAAAAAAAATTCCCAAAAAAATTCCCCAAAAAAAGCTTCCTGGATCCGGAATAATTTGCTGAGCTTCACCAAAAACTAATCAATTCTTCCTTATCCCAAGTGCAATCATCCCACCAACTTTCAACCAAATCCGTTCAGAACTTTTCCAGATATCTTGTTCACGAACACACGAACACACACACGCACGGACACGATCGAATGCATTACTCACTGACAGGAGTAACAAACGGACACACAAACCATACAATAAAGGGAGTGGGAGACAAGATGGGGAGAGAGAGGGAAGCACACAAGTACAACAGCAGAGAACAGGGACATCGGGACATCGGGAGATCTATGGGAGGGAGAGGGCTTGGGGGGAGGAGGCATGGGAAGGCGAGGGGGGAGGGTTAGGGGGGGTTTGAGGTGTAAATCACATGGACACTGCTAGAACTTCCAAGATTTGAATTAATGGGGTTAGAAGAGATCAAGGTTTTGGATGGGGGAAGATAAGAGATGGTGGTGAACAGCTGTTTTAATCTAATTTTGAATCTTAATTTTTTTAAATTTAATTGTTTTTTTAATTAAGAGATTTTTTTTAGTTATTATTTAAAAAAATTTGTATACAGGATCGAGGCCCGTGAAAGAGCGAACATTTATCACACACAAAAAAAAAAATCAGACAGACACACAAAGTATATAATAAGGCGAGCGGTAGATGGGGAGAGAAAGGGAAGCACAAACACAACATTTGAGAGCAGGGACATCGGGAGATCTGTGGGAGGGAGAGGGCTTGGGGGGAGGAGGCGTAGGAAGGGGAGGGGGGAGGTGGCAGAAGTATAAAACACAAGGACACTGCAAGGACTTCCAGGAAAGAAGTTGGTATTTCAAAAAAGTGGATCTGGGGTGAAATTAGCAGGGGTAGAAAAGATCAAGGTTTTGGATGGGGCAAGATAAGAGATGGTGGTGAACAGCTGTTTTAAAGACCTCGAGGGAGGAATGGGATTGAAGAGAGTGAGGCAGTTTGTTCCAGAGGCGAAAGAAAAGAGGAACAAGCGTTACGCATAGGTCCCCCGTCGGTGAAGTGATGCGAGTTGACAAAGTGGAAGACGCAAGGCGGCCATCTTGGATATTGACGTGGCGACCTCATTTTCAATAGCGTTCTCCCTTATGCGTAGATACACCCACACACCAGATTAGAAGTTAGTAGTTCGTTTATTTTTCAAGATATTTCGCTCACGTTCAGACATATATATGGTGGCGGCCATCTTGGATTTTGACGTGGCGACCCAATTTTGAATAGTGTTCTTCCTTATGCCTAGATACACCGACACACCACATTAGAAGTTGGTAATTCGCTTATTTTTCAAGATATTCAGCTCACAAGGTTCAGACATACATGGTGTCAGACATACATGGCGGCGGCCATCTTGGATTTTGACGTGGGTTGCACCCACACACGAAATTTGAATGCCGTCCTTCACTTACGCATGCACGCACGTACGCACGCAAGCTCACATGCACGCACGCCCGCACGCACAGACGGACACACGGACACACGGACGGAGGGGAAAACCATAGTCCCCCTTTCGCTCTGCGGTGCGACGGGGAACAATTAGGAGAGAAGGTGAGCAGAGAGTCTTGATTTTGGCAGTTTAACCATAAGAGGGTTGCTGGCAGCCCTTGTGCGACCTGTAGGAATATTTGGGAGACAGAGCCCAGAGAGAGCTGGGGGAGCAAGGCCAGAGAGGAGTCGGTAAAAGACAGAAAGACCACCAACCTGTCTGCGGTGAGTAAGTGAAAGACCCTCGGAGTTAGGTTCATCGTGGGAGATTCCAACGATTCTGAAAGCTTTGGTTTCAACAGCATGAAGCCGAGCTAGGTGAGGCAGGATCACTGGCCCAGAGGGGAGAACAGTATTCCATTGAGCTGCGATGAAAGCCTTGTATGTGGTGAGGAGCTCAGGTGTACCAAGGAAGGACTTCGCACGACGGAGGATGCCCAGTCGGCGACTGGCTTTGGAGGCCAGATTTGAAATGTGGTTTTCCCAGGAAAGATCATGGCAGATAGTGAGACCCAAAAGCTTGAGTGACAGAACTTCTTGGAGAGGATTATTGAGAAAGTGGATGGGAGGGTTGTCCAGTCGGTCTTTTCGGAGAGACATAGTAAGTGTGAGATTTGTCAGGATTGAAAGACATGTTCCACATGTTTGACCAGTCTGTGATTTTGTCCAGGTCTGCAGAGAGTGAGGAGGCTGCTGCCTGCCGATCTGAGGGATGAGGTATGAATCGGCAGAGAGTGGAGTCATCAGCAAAGAGATAGAGAGGATTTTCAAGAGAGTCAGAGAGATCATTGATGAAGACCAGAAAAAGCACAGGGCCCAGAACACTGCCTTGGGGAACTCCAGCCTGAACAGGAAGGGGAGATGAGAGAAACCCATTCAGGGCCACACGTTGACTGCGACTAGAGGGGAAGTCCACAAGCCATGCGTGGAGATTTCCATGGATACCATAGGAGGAGAGTTTGGTGAGCAGAGCGGGTTGCCAGACCGTATCGAAGGCACATGATATGTCAAGGGAGACAGCTCTAATTTCCTGTTTGGGATTGAGGACCACCATCCATTGTTGAGACAGCAGAAGCAGCATGTCCAGAGTAGAGTGACCTGGTCTGAAACCAAATTGATGATCAGAGATCAAGCCATTGGAGAAGAGGAAAGATTTGATATCTGAAGCAATGATGGATTCCATGGCTTTGCTGATAATTGGGAGAAGGCTGATTGGTCTGTAGTTGCAAGGATCTGTTTTTGCACCTTTTTTGTGTAAAGCGGTGACGTTGGCTGATTTCAAAGCTGATGGCAGATGACCTTGAGCAAAAGAGAGGGTGAAGAGAACAGAGAGAGGCAGTGAAAGAGCGGCAGAGCAGGATTTTAGGACCCGTGGGCTGATGCCGTCAGGTCCAGTTGCAGAATCAGAGTCGAGGGTTGACAAACTTTTCCACCTTGTCAGGAGGAAAGGACACGGAGTCCAGGAGCAGCTGGGTACGACTGGGTACGGTGGGTACAGAGAGGGATGGGTTTGGGACACAAGATTTAGAGGCAAACACAGAGTTGAGGCATTCAGCTTTTTCACGTGCGGAGTCAACTGTGTCGCCATTTGAGGTAAGGGAGGGGATGGAGGGGGAACAAACACCAGAAACAGATTTGACCAGACGCCACCAGGATTTGGAAGAGGGAGACAGGTTTGAGAGTTCGGTCTTGAGAGTAGAGAGATATTGTGTCCAGTCACTCCTGAGGGTAGACACACGCTTGTTTCGGGCTTTGTGAAAGGAAATGAGATTTCCTTCTGTTGGATTTGCTTTCCAGGAGGTGAAGGCAAGTTGTTTTTGGGCAACTGCCTCACCACAAGATTCCGTGAACCTTGGACGGGAGGAAGGGTTTGACAACTGAAGACGAGATGGGATCAATCTGTGCATGAGAGAGAGCAATTTACTTTGGAATAATTCCCAGGATGCGTTGATGTCAGAGGCGGTAGAGATGGGAGACCAGTCCAGATAATTGATGGCTGCTTGAAGATCGTGCCAGTTGGCCTGAGTGAAGTGCCAGACTCGTGGACGCTGAGGAGGCTCTCTGAGAATGGTCAGAGAGATGTCCACTTTAACAAGCACATGATCAGATGAGCCGATTGGAGCAGAAGAGCAGCAGCAGACATTTGGACTTTTGGTGCTTGGATGTGCTTCTTTATGTCAAAATTGTTAATCCCATCCATATCCACATGATGCCAATTACATTTTTGTATACATATATATACATATATATATATATGCATATATATATATATATATATATATATATATTGTTGCGAATATGGAATTTGGCCTCCATATCCGCTTGTAAATATTCCCCTATTTTCCCCAATACTCCCCAACTATCCCCAATCCCCCATTCCCTAGTCCCATTGTCTGTAAACAACAATCAGTAGAGCCGACCTTCCCCTTTTTCCCCCATTAAATGTCGTGCCCAGGTCCACCGCACCACACGTAGACCACTTTCGGACATCTTGCTAGTTATTCTTAGTCTATGTCAGTTAAGGCCTCGTTTCCATTAATTATGACTCTTCGTTGCACCAGAATGTGATTATATGGCACCAGTAGTGAGTTTAGGACCTTTCCCATACCTCCTCCCATCTTCTTCCCCGTCTTCAACAACAGAGGGGCACGGCGCTGCGCGGGGGGGAGTGTGCGTCCTCCCACCGGCTCGGTTAGCCGCCATCGACAATGCGCTCCAGACAACGCGCTCCAGACCATGCGCTCCACGGGGTTACCACAAAGGGGCTCCTTGTCAGCTCCTCGTCAAGGGCGGAGCCGGTAACCCCCCCCGCACGCACCCAATGAGAAGCAACGTGCCGATTCCACGAGGCGGAGCTAACGAGCCGAGGGCGTGTCACTCCCCGCCGGATATACGCGGCCCCGCGCCGGATGTGACGTGAGATGCGCCCCCAGCTTGAGACGAAAAGACGCCACCTCGAGCGCTGTGCAACCTTCCGCATCTCTGGACCGGACCGGGTCGATCCTGCCCTGAGCCCAGGTGCACCTGGAGCCATCGACAACCGCTTTCCTGCCATCAACCCCCGTGTGAGTCAGCCTTGTCCCGTTTACCTGTCGTCTGTTGGGGTTAATGTAAGGTTGTGTCTAAGTGCCTATCTTCCTTTGCTGTCCCTCTCGTCCCTGTAATCTGACCTTCCGTAACGAATATAATCTCCTCCGGAGGTCTTGAGAACCGTATCCCTGGTGTCGTCATTTTAATCCCAGCCGTGTGTCTGTTCCTTCATTGACCTAGCATCGCGCGACTAGTCAACGTTCGGGTATAATATCGAGTATAATCTTGTGCAGACGTGGTCATCCCAAAACCGCTCGGTGAATAACATCCAAGCCACGTCTGTAACAATTGGTTGTCAGGAGTTGGATTCGAACCTGGGACTAAATTTATTTAGCCCAAATTTTGGACACCAATTGTGTTAGTACTGTAACAATTGGTGTCGAGGAGTGGAATTCGAACCCGGGACTAAATTTATTAGGCCCAAATTTGTAACAAGTAGAATCGATTCGGAGCGCGTTTCCCGCGCGTTATTAGGCCCAAATTTGTAACAAGTAGAATCGATTCGGAGCGCGTTTCCCGCGCGAAATTATAACGGCGAAATTTGAATTTGTTTTACGAAAATAAAAAAAAAACCGAATTTTGAAAGTCGCGCTATGGCGGATCAAGACAGCTGGGGTCCGGTAAAGGAGAGTGAGGTAGGGTCGATCCAGGACCAAATTGAGGGACAAGAGGAGAGCGAAGCAGTGAGGGCGGCAGGTTCGCAAAATAGCGCCGTCACGCACGAAGTAGCGGGCGCGCAAAATGGCGCCTCGCAAGAGCGCGTGGTAGCCGAGGCCGCTGTATCAACGGGCTTTAACATGCAGCCGATTGACATGCAGGCCCTCATTGCGCAGTTACAGGCAGCTGTACAGATGAGTATGGAGAGCCAAATTGAGCGATTGGGTGAGCGGTTGGGGAACCGGATGGATGCTCAGGGTGAGCGATTGGAGGACCAAATGGGGGTAATGGGGAACCGGATGGATGCTCAGGGTGAGCGATTGGAGGGCAAAATAGGGGTAATGAGGGATGAAGCGAGGGGTACCAGTGAGGGATTAGACAATAATTTTAAGGGATTAGACAATAATTTTAAGGGATTAGACAATAATTTTAAGGGATTAGACAATAATTTTAAGGGATTAGACATGAAATTTGGGAAATTAGACGATAGATTAGGGGAAATACAGGAGGGGTTAACGGGGGTAGAAAACAGAATGGCCGCTCAAGAGAATCAAATGGAAGGGATGCAAAAAGGGTTAGAGGGGTTAGAAAACACCATGGAAGGCAAATTGAGGGACATGAGGGACCAAGCGGAAAGGGAAGTTAACCAAATGGGGCAGCAGATAGAGGGGGTCAGAATGGGGGTAGAAACCAAACTGGATGCTCACAGGGAGGAAATGGAGCAGATGAGGGTGGCATCTGGGCAGGAGATGCAAGTGATGGGAGAGGAGATCAGAAGAGGAGTGAGTGAGGAGGTCGGAGGAGTGCGCGAGGAGGTGAGGAGCAGTAAGGAGCACATGGAGAAGGAGGTGAGAAAGGGGACTGTAAAGTTACAAGGGGGCATAGAGGACCTGACGCAGGAGGTGGAGCAGCTGACGGTGGGACAAAGGGAGTTAGTGGAGCAGGTTCAAAGGAACACTGCGGTATTAGGAGGTTTAAAAACGACACAAAACGACATAAAAAACGACTTGATAGCGACAAAGAGGGAATGTCAGATGGTACGTGAGGGACTGACAACGAGGTTGGACGAGGTGATAGAGGTAATGGAGACGAAGGACCGGCAGGTGAGGACGCACCTGGAAACGGTCAAGGTAGCCTTAGAGGATGAGCTTGAGGAGACGTACCGGGGAATGAAAGAGGTGAAGCAGAAACTAGAAGAAGTGGAAGAAGGGATGAGCGAAATTAAGAAGCGACGGAGAGGGGATAAGAAAGAAATAAAAGAGGAGATAAAAGAATTGGTCCAAAGTCTGTGTTCAAATCGTGATGATGTGCCCATTAACCGGATGAGGGATTCGCAGGTGATGGAGGAGAAGCGAAGAGGAAGAGGACCCGGTGTAAGTGGTGACCAATATGGTCGTGCGTATGATGCGCCAGGGGATTTAAGAAGCTTGGGGGTCGAGATGGACCCGGGTGTTCGTGAGAGGCCACTGGTGAAGTGGGCGACAGGTCTGGTGTGCGAAAAAGGAGGTGTGCGAGGAAGTCCGACTCTGGGGTGTGTGAGGAAAAAGTGCGTGCCAAGGAGTAGTGAGGGTGCTGGCGAGAGTGAGTCGGTCGTAGCGCGTGTGCGAGGGGGCACATGGAAGCGCGGTGTGGTAAGTGTTACGGAGGGTGTGACGGGAGAGTGTGCGCGAGAAAGGTGTGTAACGGACGGGTGCATGAGGAAAGAGTGCGCTGTCAAGAGTAAGGGTGAGTGCGCTGTCAAGAATGGAGGTGAGAGTATTGAGAGTGACAAGGAGAGTGAGTTGGTTGTGACAGGTGAGCGAGGATGTACACCTGGGATGGAAGGATGCGCACCTGGAATGGTAGAGCGTGAGTGGGAATGCACGCTGGAGTTGGTGGTGAGGCACGTGGTTGGGTGTGCGAATGAGAGCACACCTGTGATTGTCACAGAGGAGGTGACAGAGGAGGGGGCGCGAAGAGGTGTATTGGTGAGGTGTGCGAGCAACGAATGTGTGCCAAGGTGTTCGGTGGTCAGGTGTGTGACCAAGGCTGTGAGTGGAATGGGTGTACCTGGGTGTGTAAGGAAAGGTACGAGGAGCATGGGCACGGCTGGATGTGTGAGCAAGGAACGGGCTGCGGGGTGTAAGCGTCCAGGTGAAGCATCGACGGTAACCAGGTTAGAGGTTAGGTCGACTTTTAGCCGAAGCGGGCCCTTGGTGCGTGCCGGGCCTCGCTTTGAACGGCCGCGTCCGTGCTCCACTAGGTGGAGCGGGCAGCTGGATAGGAAGGGTCGTCATGGCGACCACTTTTTGGTGAGACGTGCCGGCAGGTCGAGATCGGGGCATTGGATGGCTCCGTGCCGAGATGGTGCGTGGGATCTCGGCCCGGGTAAACCTCCTTCCCTGCACCGAATGCGGGACGCATCCAGCCGCTGGCACAAAACAACCAGCATCCATTGCTTGGCTTTACGAAGCCGGGCTTTGGACAGGGATTGGCGCACCGAGAGGCATTATTGAGTAGACTGGGTGATGAGGTTAGTGTTTCGGACCCAAAATTAGAGAAAAACAAAATTTGATGATTGGCAAGGGATTGGCAGTAGTGATTGGCAGATGATGGGTAGGGATTGGCAAATTTTTGATTTGTTGAAATTTGATGTGCAAAATTGGTAGTGAGAGACCCCCGATGTGGTGGGATGGCATCCCTGCCACCCTTCCCATGTGGGGGGGCAAAGGAGCACTAGATTATGGGGTGTATGGCAGTGAAAACTAGCCCGGGTGGGTTAGGATAGGGTGTGTAGGGATCTAGCGAGGATTGACATTAGGTGACGTTAAGTTTAGTTAGTGACTGATACCTGTAGTAGGGACGCAGGTAGATTAGTGTGGATGATAATGACGAGGGAGCGCAATAGTTTAAAGGGACGACTGGGAAGCGCAAGTTTCAGAAGGGAGTAGTTAGCTGAGATGATGCCGTGTTTGTGAGAATTGAACAGGTGTGATTGCACAGGTGTGCAACTGGACAGGTGTGTGGAGCAGTGAATGAGTAGCGAGTGTGTGGATCAGCGCGAATGCGCTTGGGGAGAGAAGGGTGCAGGTGGCACCAGGTGTGAGAGCACAGGTGTGCAGGTACAGGTGTGTGGAGAGAGTTGGAGTGAGTGGTACGGAGTGGTGTGCATGGTGCGAAGGTGTGGATGGGGGAAGAGTGGACCCCTTTCACGAGTACCCGGGGCGGGTAGTGTAAGTGTTAGGTAGAGGGTGCAGGTAAATTGTGGTTGGATATTGGCATTTGTGGTGCGGTTGCAGAATGGTACTGTGGATGGGTGCATTAGTGTTGTGGAAATGGCTGGGCGTGTAGCCTGTTAGTGTGTGTAGTTGGTTGGGCACTCCACCACTGTGAGGATGTCGGCCAGGTGAGGCCGCAGGTGGGCTCTGGGAGCCGGTAGTTGTGAGTGGGTGCCTGAGGATCCCGGGTGTGGATCGGGCAGCCCAGTGCCAGAGAGGGCACGGAGTGGGGAGAGCGCCAGAGGGCCTTCCCCAGGTAGATAGGTTAGGGTAAGGAACAGGTAAGCTCGGAGGCAACTACAGTGGTGGAGGTGTGCAGGTGGGTAGACCCGCTGGGAGAGGTACACGCCACAGCCCAGAAATTGTGCGAGGGCACCGGGAGATGAATCGGGGGAGTGAGACCCCAAATTGAAGAGCACCACAGTTTGGCCAATGGGAATTGGTTTTTAGAACCCATAGTGTAAGAGGGCCAATGGTTTGGCCGGAGAAAGACCCCGGGTAGTGTAAAGTTGTTAAAGTCATTTAGGAGATAGTTAGGATTGATGAACCTGTCGCACCATACGCAGCCACTTACCTGAGGTGATGATGATGACTCCACACCTGTGTTTTCTTGGTTTGTAGCAGGAAATGAGATTGCTGTGGATTTGTGAGACGCATCACGACGTGGATGAGACATTGGGGTGATTCCATCTCTCCCTTCCTAGGAGGGACTGATGATGAATTGGTAATGGCAAATTTTGATGTTGAGTTGAAAATGGCAAATTTTGATGAGAGTTGAAAATGGCAAATTTGATTGGTTAGGAGGGAGAGAAGACGAATTTGGTTTATGGGAGGAACGGGGAAGACAGTAGGGATGTTTGTTGATTTGTAAAGTAGATGTTTATGGGTAGTGTTGTGTTTTGTGGATGCAGTAAGGGGTAAGGGAGGGGCCATGTAGGTTACCTGGTGGGGGGGGGGGGCGTACGATAGGAACGTACCTGTCTCACCTGGTTCCCATGTGCCCCCAGTGTGCATCATCTTGTATTGCGTGCACTTTTGCGCCCTTACCACCTTACTCACTTGTCTTCTTCTTTTGTCTCCCACCTCCGAGGATCTGGCTTTGGGGTAGAGAGAGAGGAGAGAGAGGTGCTGGCTACGCAGTCGTGGGCCTGCACTTTCGCTGCTTGCTGCTTGGATCGATACACCATACGGACCGCAATGTTTGTGGCCACCCACAATGGACCGCAGTTCGTTTGCGGCCAAGCACCACCCGTGGAAGGACCTATGGGTCAACGTGGCATCTATGCCAAACAGGTGAACCACTAACAGTTGGCCCCCTGACGGCCGCAATATAGAAATGGACGCGGTTGGCGCCTTTCTTTATTTTTGAAAAGAAGTAAGAAGGCCAAGTGCACCACACGAAGGCAAGACCAGCAGCAGCCACACAATGATTCATAAACACTTTATTGGTGCACCGGATGGTGCTCACTGTGTGCTGGGGTGGTGCTTGATGCTTGGAAGGGGTGCTCTGCACGTTATTAAAGGCCGTCGGCCACAGAGCACTCGTGGGTTGGTGTATCGATGCTGGCAAGCGTGCTCTCTCTATGCATAACATCTGCATGTGTTCCTCCAAAAACAGGTCCTGGATCGTAGTGTAAATATCAGCGTAGTCTTGTGTAAATAATGCTCCCTACCGGCTGTATGTTTAGTTTGAGAATTCTTTCCGGATTCGGTTATCCTGTGGGTGTGTTTCTGAGAGGAGAAGGGTGCAACGTCGCAGGGGGACATATTTACTCATTTGTGAATATCTGTAAAACTGTCGCACTCAGGGTAGAGTTAATAGTAGAGGGAACTACATTGCGTGCCACACTAAAGTAGGTAAAAATTTATCGGGTCGGGACGCCCCGAGGGTAGAGAAGGGTGCAATGTTGCGAATATGGAATTTGGCCTCCATATCCGCTTGTAAATATTCCCCTATTTTCCCCAATACTCCCCAACTATCCCCAATCCCCCATTCCCTAGTCCCATTGTCTGTAAACAACAATCAGTAGAGCCGACCTTCCCCTTTTTCCCCCATTAAATGTTGTGCCCAGGTCCACCGCACCACACGTAGACCACTTTCGGACATCTTGCTAGTTATTCTTAGTCTATGTCAGTTAAGGCCTCGTTTCCATTAATTATGACTCTTCGTTGCACCAGAATGTGATTATATGGCACCAGTAGTGAGTTTAGGACCTTTCCCATACCTCCTCCCATCTTCTTCCCCGTCTACAACAACAGAGGGGCACAGCGCTGCGCAGGGGGGAGTGTGCGTCCTCCCACCGGCTCGGTTAGCCGCCATCGACAATGCGCTCCAGACAACGCGCTCCAGACCATGCGCTCCACGGGGTTACCACAAAGGGGCTCCTTGTCAGCTCCTCGTCAAGGGCGGAGCCGGTAACCCCCCCGCACGCACCCAATGAGAAGCAACGTGCCGATTCCACGAGGCGGAGCTAACGAGCCGAGGGCGTGTCACTCCCCGCCGGATATACGCGGCCCCGCGCCGGATGTGACGTGAGATGCGCCCCCAGCTTGAGACGAAAAGACGCCACCTCGAGCGCTGTGCAACCTTCCGCATCTCTGGACCGGACCGGGTCGATCCTGCCCTGAGCCCAGGTGCACCTGGAGCCATCGACAACCGCTTTCCTGCCATCAACCCCCGTGTGAGTCAGCCTTGTCCCGTTTACCTGTCGTCTGTTGGGGTTAATGTAAGGTTGTGTCTAAGTGCCTATCTTCCTTTGCTGTCCCTCTCGTCCCTGTAATCTGACCTTCCGTAACGAATATAATCTCCTCCGGAGGTCTTGAGAACCGTATCCCTGGTGTCGTCATTTTAATCCCAGCCGTGTGTCTGTTCCTTCATTGACCTAGCATCGCGCGACTAGTCAACGTTCGGTTATAATATCGAGTATAATCTTGTGCAGACGTGGTCATCCCAAAACCGCTCGGTGAATAACATCCAAGCCACGTCTGTAACAATATATATATACATATCATAATACAACACAAAATAAATAAAGTCCCTCCCATCCCCTTGCCACTCCTATCAGGAAGCGGGTGTTTCTAGTACCAATAACAAAAAAATTAAAAATAACCTTTCAAGGAAGGGGTGTAATTTCTGTTTGTCCACCTGGTGGCACTGAAATACAAGGGACTTTGCCCATTATGCCTACGCTTTATGATCTATTATACTAACTCGGTACTTACCATACACCTCATTTCACAGGGAGGGGGTAGGGGAAGAATAAGTGGGGAGAAGAATCACACGAGTCATGCAAATCTCAAAAGTGAATGTGATAGACATCAGGATCAAAGATAATATCCAATAAAGATAAACCAATAGAAATTGAAGAACAAAGATAAACGAGATTTTGTGATAGACATTAAGACCACCACACACATCCCTAAGCTGGGCCAAGCAGGCCCTGGATCGACAAAATGCCAAGTTTAAAGGTGTCCAAAGATTAAATACTGACCCAAAAAATTCCATTACTTTTCTTCCATTAAAGTGGTATACTTTGATGCTTAGTACAAGGTTCACGGTGAGGCCTTGTGCCCAGCACCACGTGGATAATTCTAATCGAGGAATCCTGTCTTTGAGCATTATTTATCCATGTTGAGATTGGCAATGGAGGCTTGGATGTACAAGTGTACATTCATATCCAGTAAGCTCATCTTGCAACAGGTAAGCTCCTCCGATCAAACACGTACGTACCTACAGGTAGTGGACAAAAATATAAAAAACCTGGGTAAATAAGGGACACCAAGTAACGGCTTTCACAAAGGTGTGGCCCATGTGTTAATTAAACAAATATTATCCCAGCATGCTTAGGATCATGTATAAAAATGCTGCAAGGCCTGGAGACCCCAATGGAAAAGGAGATCCCCCAATGTCCCATCCACAGAGCACTATGGTCACCCAATGTTTTGATAAGCATAACACTGATATTATCTCTATGTCATGATCTCAGTCACCAGATCTGAACACAATCAAGCATTTATGGGATATTCTATAACGACACCTGAGACAGCATTTTCCACCTCCATCAAACAGGTGTAGGTTGATTGACTTTCTCCTGGACGAATGCTGCCACATCCCTCCTGCAGAATTCCAGACGCTGGTGGGCACTATGCCACGGCGCATACAGGCCGTACTGGCCGCATGTGGTGGCCCAACACCCTATTCAATGACTTTACATTGGCGTTTCAATTTTTTTTCCACTACCTTTATATGTACATCAATACTGTATAGGTATACACTGAGATAACTTTGTATGCATTGAAGTGCCGAGAAGGACTTTAGGACCCCAAAATTGTGGTTTCAGCTTTTGACTTTACCACGATCTGAGACAGTAAATAATCAAAAAAGGAGTGGATATGAAGGAGCTCATATGTTGGCAAAAACTCAATTCAATGAAGGATGTAAAATACCTGAAACCTTTATTGCTACCAACAAGAGATGGGTGGGGGTCACTGGGGGAGCGCAGATGTAACGTGTTTTGTACAGGTAGTATAGGTAGTGTTAAAAGCGGGACAAACAATTCCTTTTTATATTTATAGCACGATATTCCAAAAAGTTGTGGACGTGTCATGCCAAAACTAGGTGGACGAGTTGGTTATGTGACATGAACAAGCCAATTAAATTTTGGTTCAGGTCCGAATCCAGATCTGGCCTATCGGTGGGATACAAAACGTAGACTGTTCAGCCTGGTGGAGGTATGCGCTCTACCGAGTTCTGTTCGAGTTCAATCTGAGTTATACCTGTGGAAATGTTCACATCAAATACAATAGGAACTGTTAATGAACAAAATTCAATGAGGTGGGATTTAATTAAACTCAAATAAATATTGTATCGCTCTAATGTTACATTTTTACCTCTGCCAACAAAGGTGGATGGAGGTTATGTTTTCACCCCTGTCTGTCTGTTTGTCCGTTTGTTTGTGAACAAAATATCACAAAAAGTTGTGGACGGATTCGGACTAAACTTGGTGGACCGGTTGGGTGTGTGACAAGGACGATTCGATTTTGGTGAAGATCTGAATATGGATTCGGATATGATAATTATTTAAAATTTTAAGTGATTCTTCACCATTGGAAGATAGGACCAAAACGATACATAGCAGGATATCTCAAAAAGTTATGGATGGATTTGAACGAAACTTGTTGGACAGGTTGTGTGTGTGATAAGGAAGAATCGATTTGATTTTGGTGAAGATCTCGATCCAGATCCAGCTAGTATAATTTTTTTAAAGTGAATCTTCACCATTGAGTGATATGCCCAACCAGGCGGAGGTATGCTCTCAACTGAGTGCAGTTCTAGTAAACTCTTCGATTAGAGTTTGCATTTTAATTAAAAAAAATAAACAAACCGTGTGAAGTGCCTGACGCAGAGACCTTCTGTTGTCTGTGCTGAGAAGAGGTCACCTCTTCGGTTAAGATGGCTTCCGGAGTTATTTCTTGTGACGAGGGCTCTGCATGTGCTGGAAAATCCAATCGTTTTTGCACTGTAACATATACATGACTCATTAGTGATTTTGTCAAACGTAACACTTACGGCTACCTATCCTCTATGTGATAGTGGGACTCCCCAAAGCCCGTCTGGACTGGTTTTCGGTGGGATTCGTGCATTGCCTAACAGTGCGTTAAAATTTCATTGTAAAAACATTGCAAAAAAAACCCCAAAAAACACAGCTTCTTTCACCTTGTTCATTTAGCCCTATATTTTACGCCATAACTATCCTGAAAATGTTACAAGTTACCACCACAGAAATAACCACGAACATCCCAATCAAACAGCGAGGGCCAATTGCCAGTGGAACTCACACAGTATGTTCCAGATGTCCGACGGTCTCAGCATGATGAGTAGACCGCCACTACACACCGATAGTAGGACTACGAGTAGAACCCACTTCAAGCAACCGGAAGACAGTCTTCCCACCACGGCTTGAGCAGGAACGTGTGACCGGCTACCATCTAAGGACATGGAAATGGTCATTGCAAACCAGGCAAATCATCATACATGTGGACCGCACATACCTTGCCAATTTGATACCAGTCCCCCCCAAAAAACGTTTAATGGATATGATTGTTGAAGAATTTTCTGTTCGTTTTGCTTTCCTAATTTTATTTCCCCCTCGAAGGATAGAAGTGTAATTACATCATATTCAGAGAGTGTTGAGGTAAGGGGGGGGGGGGTGCAGGGGGGCGGTATCCATAGAGTCTCCATATACTAGGAGTAGCGACACATTGCGTCCCAATAAGTTGTGCTCATGTGGGTCATGGGTGCCACAGATGGCTCATCATTCTTTTTTAAATGACGGATTTTGTGCCATTGGATACTCCAATCGAACAGAAGGTTGCAAAACGTAGAGATTCCCTGCAGATGAATGAAATAAATGAATGATCGTTTTAAGGCCATTTTTCCCCGCTGGAGTGGGGGTTAGACTTGCGGGCCCCATGACAATCATGGTTCCCTGTTTGAGGCAATGTTTTTATGGCCGGATGCCCTTCCTGACGCCAACCCTTCGTCGCCTCTTACGATGTGCAGGGATACGGTGTACCTATTCTAAATCGGGGTACACACCGTGATCATTCATCCCAGCAAGCTGGTACTCAATTTGCCGACCTCGGAAGGATGACAGGCTGAGTCAACCCCCCTGGTGTTAATTCAGCGATCAACCGGGATTCGAACTCAGGATCCTAGGATCCCAAGCCGGCACCCTAACCGCTAAGCCAACACCAACACACACACACCCCACGACACACGACACACACCCCACGACATACGACACACATCTGGTTTTTTCATTTCTGTTCCTCACAATTCTATCTCTCTCTTTTATTCACAGACACAGACACAGACACACTTAATTGTACAGTATCGGTTGTTCCTAAACTTAAATATAAATAATTTAAAGGATTGCTGTAAATGATGTTAATTTCACAACATCCCATATTCAACTTTATTTAAATTGTAAACCTCAAACATAGTTTCTCCACCTGAAGCAAGAACCTTAACCTGCAAGCAATTGACTCGTTTCCCGAATGCATGGATCATCAGCTGGACACCGTTCTTCCTCGAGGTTTCGATCCTTTCAGCCCAGGAGCTCTCCAAACGGCGGATCCACAACCTCGATCATGGATCCACATCAATTGTTGGTAAATCAGTAGATCCACAACCTCAGTTGCGTCCAGGCAGTCAGTCAACCCATCAATGCAACATCACTTATTCCTAACACACACGGCTGCTGGTGCATTCATGTGTCTACATCTACTCCTCTTCTCAATCTTCTACGAGTATACCTCTTCTACAGACAATGATGAGTGAGAGCGAGTGAGTGTGAACACATTCCCTAGCTTATGTCCAACTGTAGATCCGCTGTCATTAAATGTCCTTACATCCTCAATCACTTCGCTCCTCCATGAGCCTGGATCTTGTATACATAGGCAGGAAGTGCAGACAGACTACAGAGCGGCAACACACCGTTGCCACCAAACATTTCGACTTCTGAAGACCACGTCCGACGTCGCTGATGGAATGAAATTAATTGGGAAAATAAAGTTGGTCGTCTGAGATGAAAACTGCTAGGTAAGCTGTAGCCCCATGTGTGTAGATTTATGTGTGGTGCTGTACTCGTATTGTAGTTGGCAGTTGGGTATAACTCGTAAACAGACATAAATCATCATCGAAACATGTACAGATCATTTATGACATATCAAGAACTTCCTGGTACAGTTGCTTGTAAGTAAACAGGTCACGCAAGGTTGTTTCTTAATCTATTTATTAGTCCCCTACCTAGAGGGGACTGCAGGTGTGCTCTCTGTCTGTCCCACCTGTGGTTTTCTGCACTTTTTCCCATACCCTTTAACATATTCAAGTGAAACTTGGTACATGGCTTTATGGGTACATAAGTTACATATGGGTACATAAGTTACAGAACCAGCTTGAGTTTTGGAGCGTTTCGCCAATTTTTCCATGGAGTTTGCCCTTTTTGCTTGGAAAAAGAGCATTCATTGGGACCGGTAGGTAGGGGACATGTTTTGCAAAGTAGTTCTCACTCTTGTTTGAATTACTGTGAATGTTGTAAAATAAATTTTGGCTTGTCCCCCGCTCAGTGGGAGATGGGGTTTTGCAAGTGTGTGTGCGTGCGTGTATGTGTACGTGTACGTGTACGTGTACGTGTACGTGTACGTGTACGTGTACGTGTACGTGTGTGTGTGTGTGTGTGTGTGTGTGTGTGTGTGTGTATCCAGGCCGTAACTTTTTTTACCATTTGAGCTTTTGTCATGAATTTTCAAAGCTTTATTATGAGATTGTGGCGGGCACAAGGGGCAATAATTCCACGCACCAGTGGGTGGCGCGAGCGTCCAGGCAGGGAACGAAAGCACATGCCCCGCCCTTCGACCGATCGGCCACGCCCGGGGACTAGGCGTGGCCTCGGGACATATATGCGGGCTCTAAGCTCGAGCCCGCCCAGTGCTGAAGTACGGGCTTTGAATAAAGACTTTGTTATACCAACGCGTTGTGGCCTACCTCTCTGGCAATCGAGTCGTGTGTGCGCAGCACCACACTGGTGACCCCGATTGGTTCAGCCGTTGCTGACGACCGAATGCGCCATGGCCACCAACGCCGTCGCAGTCAAACTCCCGGAGTTTTGGGAAGCGCAAGCCGACATTTGGTTTTTGCAGGCCGAAGCTCAATTCCAACACCGAGGCATAACGGCGGACGAGACCCGGTACTACCATGTGGTCGCCGCCCTCGGGCCCGGCACTGCCGCCCGAGTCGTGTCCATCCTTCGGCGCCCGCCGGGCGACAACAAGTACAAGGCGCTCAAACGTCTCCTCACCGCCACGTTCGGGCTCACGGAGATCGAACGGGCCGACCGCCTCCTGGACCTTCCCGCCCTCGGCGACACACGACCATCCGTCCGGATGGATTCCATGCTGTCCCTGCTTGGAGACCAGCCCACGGATTTCTTATCCCGGGCGCTTTTCCTACGCCAGCTACCTGCACAGGTACGCCTCGCGCTGGCCGGTTCCAAAATAAAGGAACCCGGCGCCCTGGCCGTAGAGGCCGACAAGTATTTCGCGGCCTGCGACACACGGTCGGTGTACGGTGCTGCCGTAGTGGATCCCGGTGCGGAGGCTCCAGCCCCCGGTTTCCCTTGTGGTCGCTGCTACGCCCCGTCCACTACCGCCGCCGCGGCCGTTACCGCCGCAAACCTGGTGCTACTACCATGCCAGGTTCGGCCGCCAGGCTAAAACGTGTCGCCCGCTGTGCTCTTTTGACGGGTCGAGAAACGACCGGCGCTCACTTGTGGCCATGAGCGTCGGCCATTCCGGCAGCCTCCTGTTCATCACGGACACCTTGTCCGGGCGCCGTTTTCTTTGCGACACAGGAGCGCAGGTGAGCGTCCTCCCCGCCTCCACGTCCGACAAGCAAACCGCGGGCCGGGGCCCCGCTTTGCTTTCCGCCAACGGTACACCCATCCGCACATTCGGGAAGCGTTGCCTCTCCCTGCGGTTCGGAGAGCAGCACTTTCAATGGTCGTTCGTGACCGCCAGCGTGCCAATGGCACTGCTCGGTGCGGACTTCCTATGTGCGAATGGGCTGTTGGTCGACGTGAAGCGCAGACGGCTCGTCCAGGCCGAAACCTTCAGCTCGCTCGCTTGTTCGCTGAGCGGCTCGTTGAGCGACTCACTGAGCGGCTCACCGAGTGGCTTGCTGGAAGGTTCCGTCCCGGCGAGTTTAGTTTGCACGCTTCCGGCAGCGGACGACTTTACCCGCCTCCTCGCCAGTTTCCCGGCCCTCACGCGGCCCACCTTCTCAGCGGTGGCCGTTAAACACGGGGTGGAGCACCATATACCCACGGTCGGGCCGACGGTCTATGCCCGGGCACGCCGACTCGAACCCACGAAGCTCGCCGTGGCGAAAGCTGAGTTCACCACGCTGGAGCGGCTGGGGATCGTACGGCGCTCCAACAGCGCTTGGGCTTCTCCTCTGCACATTGTGCCGAAGCCCGGCGGACGATGGCGGCCGTACGGGGACTACCGCCGGCTCAATGATGCCACCACCCCCAACCGCTACCCGGTCCCGCATATCCAGGACTTTTCCACCCGGTTGGCAAACACGACCGTGTTTTCCAAGGTGGACCTCATCCGGGGCTACCACCAGGTCCCCGTCCAACCGGACGATGTCCCGAAGACGGCCGTCATCACCCCTTTCGGCCTCTTCGAGTTCCTGAGAATGCCTTTCGGGTTGAAGAATGCGGCCCAGGCGTTCCAACGGCTTATGGACAGCGTCTTGCGCGACTTACCTTTCCTCTTTGTCTACCTGGACGACATCCTAGTCGCGAGCGCGTCCCGGGAGGAGCACCTGCTCCACCTCTGCATGCTTTTTGAACGCCTGGGCCAGCATGGCCTAATCATCAACCCCGCCAAGTGCCGTTTCGGCGTCGCCACCATCGACTTCTTGGGGCACCGCATCACCAGGCACGGGGCCATCCCTTTACCGGCCAAGGTGGAAGCGGTCAGGGATTTCCCGCGGCCCCGCACGATCAAGGGGCTCCAGGAGTTCCTGGGCATGGTAAATTTTTACCACCGCTTCGTGCCCCACGTCGCCCAGCTCCTCCGCCCCTTGCACGAGGCCCTCCGGGGCAAGCCGGGCAAAGATGACATCGCCTGGTCGGAGCCGATGGCCGCGGCGTTTGCGGGCGCAAAGCTGGCCCTGGCAGACGCCACCATGCTGGCGCACCCGGCGCCCGATGCACCGATCGCCCTCACCACCGACGCGTCGGACTACGCGGTGGGCGCGGTGCACGAGCAGTGGGTGCGTGGTGCTTGGCAACCGCTGGCATTTTTTAGCCGGCAGCTTCGCCCGCACGAACGCCGCTATAGCACCTTCGACCGCGAGCTGCTCAGGCTCCACCTGGCGGTCCGACACTTCCGCCATCTGCTGGAGGGCCGCCCGTTCACGGCTTTCGTCGACCACAAGCCCCTTGTGTTCGCGATGGCCAAGGTCGCCGAGCCATGGTCGGCACGGCAGCAGCGTCACCTCTCTGCCGTGTCCGAGTTCACGACGGACATCCGTCATGTGGCGGGTAAAGACAACCCGGTGGCGGATTGCCTTTCCCGGTCCGTCGTGCACGCGGTCCACCTCAGGGTCGACTATACCCGGATGGCGGAGGACCAGACCGCCGACCCTGGCGTCCAGGCCTTGCGGACCGCTGTCACGGGCCTCCGTGTCACCAAGGTGCCGTTCGACGCCGCGGGCGCGGCCCTCCTATGCGACGTCTCCCTCGGCCGGCCTCGCCCCATCGTGCCCGCTGGCTGGCGGTGCCCAGTTTTCGACGTCATCCACGGCCTGTCCCACCCGGGCACGAAGGATCCCAGAAGCTCGTCGCGGCGAAGTTCGTCTGGCATGGCCTCCGGAAGGACGTCCACGACTGGGCCAGGACGTGCCTCGCGTGCCAGCGCGCAAAGGTCCACCGCCACACCCAGGCCCCGATGGCCCCGTTTGCGGTGCCCGAGCGTCGGTTCGACCACGTGCACATTGACTTGGTGGGACCTCTGCCCCCCTCGTGGGGGTTCACCCACCTCCTCACCATGGTGGACCGCACCACACGGTGGCCGGAAGCCGTCCCATTGGCGGCGACGTCTGCGGCTGATGTGGCGCAAGCCTTCATCGCCACTTGGGTTGCCCGGTTCGGTGACCCCTCGGACATCTCGTCCGACCGCGGCCCTCAGTTCACCTCGGAGCTCTGGGCCGCGGTGGCGCAAAGGCTCGGGGTGAAACTACACCGCACCACGGCCTACCACCCCCAGGCCAATGGCCTGTGCGAGCGCTTTCATCGCTCAATGAAGGCCGCGCTGCAGGCCAGCCTCCGCGACGGCGGCTGGGTCAACAGACTCCCCTGGGTCCTGCTGGGCCTCAGGACGGCGCCCAAGGACGACCTGCGCGCGTCCTCGGCGGAGCTGGTCTTCGGGCAACCACTGCGGGTACCGGGTGAATTTATCCACGGCTCCTTGGTCCGCGGCGAAACAGCGCTCCGCCCTTCAGGAGACCGCCCGGAGGTTTCGCCCCGGTGCCGACGGCACACCACGGTTGCCCGCCTTCCCACGTCGCCCCGGAGCTTCGCACGGCGAAGTACGTCTTCGTCCGGCACGACGCCCACCGGGCACCGCTACGGCCCCCGTATGACGGGCCCTTCCGCGTGCTGGAGAGCGGGGACAAATTTTTCACCATCGACATCGGCGGTGCCCCGGATCGCATCTCCGTGGACCGCCTCAAGCCGGCCCACCTCGATCCGGACCACCCCCCACAAGCAGCTCTGCCTCCGCGTCGAGGCCGCCCCCCGGCGGTCGGACCCCCGGCACCCCCCAGCCCCGCCACCCCCCAGCCCTGCACCCATCGCCAGGGGGCGTTTCGGCCGGGTCATCTGGCTTCCCCGCAAACTCACCCTTCAGGTGTGTGGGAATTCTGGGGGGGCGCGTGTGGCGGGCACAAGGGGCAATAATTCCGCGCACCAGTGGGTGGCGCGAGCGTCCAGGCGGGGAACGAAAGCACATGCCCCGCCCTTCAACCGATCGGCCACGCCCGGGGACTAGGCATGGCCTCGGGACATATATGCGGGCTCTAAGCTCGAGCCCGCCCAGTGCTGAAGTACGAGCTTTGAATAAAGACTTTGTTATACCAACGCATTGTGGCCTACCTCTCTGGCAATCGAGTCACGTGTGTGCAAGCACCACAAGATTATGGAAAAAACATTCATAATTGTGTTAAAAGGTCAAAGGTCACCTAAAATCATAAATTTTCATCTAATTCAGCTGAAATTCTAATTTACCATTTGAGCTTTTGTCATCAAATTTTCAAAGCTTTATTATGAGAATATGGAAAAAAAAAATTAATGTGTTAAAAGGTCAAAAGGTCAAAAGTCACCTAAAATCATAAATTTTCATCCAATTCAGCTGAAATTTTAATTTACCAATTGAGCTTTTGTCATCAAATTTTCAAAGCTTTATTATGATATGGGAAAAAAAAAAAATCAATAATTGTGTTAAAAGGTCAAAGGTCACCTAAAATCATAAATTTTCATCTAATTCAGCTGAAATTCTAATTTACCATTTGAGATTTGTCATCAAATTTTCAACATAGCTTTATGAGAATATGGAGAAGACAAATTAATAATTTGGTGAAAGGGTCAAAGGTCAGCATCACATAAAATCGTCAATTTTCATTCAATTGACCTGAAATTTTAAGAATTTGCATATTGGGTCGCTGAATTGGTTAACCAATCAAAAGGTAGAAGCCGATTGTTTGTTTTTAGATCAAAAGGACAAAGGTCAATGCTGCATAAAATAGTCAGTTTTCATTCGATTGACCTGGTTTTGGATTGGGGATGCTCTGAGATGGCAGTGAACAGCTGTCTTGAAGATCTGGAGGGAAGAATGAGATTGAACAGGATGTGGAGATGGTTCCACAGGCAGGAAAAAAAAGAGGAACAAAGGATTGGAGGTGAGTAGTGATCATGGATTGATGTAGTTTCACCAGAAGGGGGTTGATGGTGGATCGTGTGAGCCCTGCAGAAACCTGGGTGGACAAAACACAGACAGAGCAGGGGTGCAAGACCAGAAAGGAGGCAGTAGAAGACAGAGACCATCAACCTGTCTGTGATGGCAAAGTGACAGACCCATAGGGTGATTCCAATAATCTTAAAGGACTTGATTTCCACAGCTATAGGCTGAGCAAGATGTGACGCAGAAGAACCAGCCCAGAGGGGAGAGCGGTACTCCATCATGCTGTGGATCGAAACCTTGTAGGTGAGTCTCGGGGAAGTAGGGGGTACACCTTGAATTAGTCACTCATCAGGATTCAGTGTGAACCATTACTCATGCATTACACTTAATTTTGCCACTGTTTCTGCAATATGTTTTAAGGTTAGATCAATCCTGTCTGATTAGTCTCGCTCCAAAGGGGAAGCGAGACTATTGCAATTCCACTGTCTATGTATCTGTCTGTGTACATGTATTTTTGCTTTATAAACGTTTTTCTCCGCAACCACTTGTCCAATCGATGCGAAACATTAAGCATAGCAGGGACTCGCCATGGAGAATATTTTATTGCTAACTGATATCATAGGTCACATGTTATAGCAGCCATATTGGCATGTTATGGCAGCCATATTGGCACGTTATGGCAGCCATATTAGATTACAGGAAAAATATTGGACATCATTTTCTCCAAAAGCCTGGTGTTGGCTTAGCGGTTAGGGTGCCGGCTTGGGATCCTAGGATCCTGGGTTCGAATCCCGGTCGATCGCTGAACGCCATGGGGGTTTACTCAGCCTGTCATCCTTCCAAGGTTGGCAAATTGAGCACCAGTTCACTGGTAATATTCCGTGTGTGTCGCAAGAGGCGACCAACAGCGTTGGCGGCAGGAAGGGCATCCGGCCATAAAACATTGCTTCAAAAAGGGGACCACGGTACCCTAAAAAAGGCCAACCCCTGCTCTGTGGGGAAAAATGGCCTCTAAAGGTGATTCATTTTCTCCAAAACCGCTCAACGAAAAAAATTGAAACTTGGCAAATGTCATCAACTCCCCATGGGGTATACAGAGTGATAACAATGATGTCATTGGTGAAGTGATATTCCAGCCATAATTGGTTGAATTTAAATATTTATCCAAAAAAATTGAAACTTCATATAGCTTATCTATGACCCGATGTGAGGGAAGAATTAAATTTATGACATACATAACCCATGCAAATAAACTATGTGACATAATAGGAGGCCTGGATGATATGGGTATAGTATATGGGCCATAATAGTAGCGTGTTCAGTTAATAATGTTCAGTCATTTTTGTTCAGATTGAACACACGAGGCGAGACTATGCTCTCAACGAGTGCCGTTCTAGTTGTATATGCTTAATCCGACACGTTGGAAGAACGACAAAAAAATACCATCGAGTCATATAATCTTATTTTTTCACGCAGAGAGACACAGCTCGATTAGAAAACGGACACATTACACTTCACGCACAATGGCCACATGTTCGGTGCCCAACGCTCGAATGAAGCAAAATGGCATCACATTATAAGTTGTTGCTACTCCTAATATATAGGGACTCGAGGTAGCAGGAGAGTTTCGGAGGGGGAGAGAGGGGAGTAGCAAAAGGGTCTTGGGGGCGAGTACCAGGAGAGTCTCGGGGGGGGGGGGCGTGGGTGTCGCAGGAGAGTCTCGGGAGAGGGGGAGTCGCAGAAGAGTCTCGGGGGAGGGGGGTCAGTATGGCAGTAGAGTTTTGGGGGGGGGGGGAGGTGTCAGTAGCAGGAGAGTCTCAGGGGGAGGGGGAGGTGTTGTAGCAGGAGCGTCTCATCGAGGAGAGTAGCATGAGGGTGCCCAGGGTGAGTAGCAGGAGAGTCTGGGGGGTGGGGGGGGGGGGGTGAACAGCAGGGGAGTCTCCGGTTGTAGCAGGAGAGTACCAGAGAAAGTCTGGGCAAGTAGCAGGGGTGGCTTAGGGGTAGCAGGGAGGATCTCGGGGGCTAGCCAGCAAGAGAGTCTCAGGTTGGGGGCATTCAGGAGAGCCTCGGGGGGCAGGCAACAGAATAGCTTCGGGAAGGAGGTTAGTAAAAGTCTCGGGAGGGGGGCAGGGGGGGCAGCCAGCAGGAGAGTCTCGGGAGGGGGGCAGCCAGCAGGAGAGTCTCAGGAGGGGGGCAGGGGGAAGCCAGCAGGAGAGTCTCGGGAGGGGGGCCGGGGGAAGCCAGCAGGAGAGTCTCAGGAGGGGGGCAGGAGGGCAGCCAGCAGGAGAGTCTCGGGAGGTGGGCAGGGGGGCAGCCAGCAGGAGATTCTCGGGAGGGGGGCAGGGGGGCAGCCAGCAGGAGTCTCGGGAGGGGGGCAGGGGGCAGCCAGCAGGAGAGTCTCGGGAGGGGGGCAAGGGAGCAGCCAGCAGGAGAGTCTCGGGAGGAGGGCGGGGGGAGCGGCCACAGGAGAGTCTCGGGAGGGGGCGGGGGGAGCAGCCAGCAGGAGAGTCTCGGGAGGAGGGCGGGGGAGCGGCCACAGGAGAGTCTCGGGAGGGGGGTGGGGGGAGCGGCCAGCAGTGAGAGTCTCGGGAGGAGGGCAGGGGGCAGCCAGCAGGAGAGTCTCGGGAGGGGGGCAGGGGGACAGCCAGCAGGAGAGTCTCGGGAGGGGGGCAGGGGGGCGGCCAGCAGGAGAGTCTCGGGAGGAGGGCAGGGGGGCAGCCAGCAGGAGAATCTCGGGAGGGGGGCAGAGGGGCAGCCAGCAGGAGAGTCTCGGGAGGAGGGCGGCCACAGGAGAGTCTCGGGAGGGGGCGGGGGGAGCAGCCAGCAGGAGAGTCTCGGGAGGGGGGCGCGGCCACAGGAGAGTCTCGGGAGGGGGGCGGGGGGAGCGGCCAGCAGGAGTGTCTCGGGAGGGGGCGGGCGGTCACAGGAGAGTCTTGGGAGGGGGACAGGGGGCAGCAGAAGTCTCGGGAGGGGGGCAGCCAGCAGGAGAGTCTCGGGAGGGGGGCAGCCAGCAGGAGAGTCTCGGGAGGGGGGCAGGGGAGCAGCCAGCAGGAGAGTCTCGGGAGGGGGCAGGGGGGCAGCCAGCAGGAGAGTCTCGGGAGGGGGGCAGTCAGCAGGAGAGTCTCGGGAGGGGGCCAGGGGGGCAGTCAGCAGGAGAGTCTCGGGAGGGGGGCAGGGGCTGCAGCCAGCAGGAGAGTCTCGGGAGGGGGGCGGCCACAGGAGAGTCTCGGGAGGGGGCAGGGGAAGCAGCCAGCAGGAGAGTCTCGGGAGGGGGCAGGGGGCAGCCAGCAGGAGAGTCTCGGGAGGGGGGCAGAGGGGCAGCCAGCAGGAGAGTCTCGGGAGGGGGGCAAGGGGCGGCCAGCAGGAGAATCTCAGGAGGGGGGCAGAGGGGCAGCCAGCAGGAGAGTCTCGGGAGGGGGGCGGCCACAGGAGAGTCTCGGGAGGGGGCGGGGGCAGGGGGCAGCCAGCAGGAGAGTCTCGGGAGGAGGGCAGGGGGCGGCCAGCAGGAGTCTCGGGAGGGGGCGGGCGGCCACAGGAGAGTCTCGGGAGGGGGGCGGGGGGGGAGCAGGAGAGTCTCGGGAGGAGGGCAGGGGGCAGCCAGCAGGAGAGTCTCGGGAGGGGGCAGGGGGTCAGCCAGCAGGAGAGTCTCGGGAGGGGGCAGGGGGGCGGCCAGCAGGAGAGTCTCGGGAGGGCAGGAGGCAGCTAGCAGGAGAGTCTCGGGAGGGGGCAGGGGGGCAGCCAGCAGGAGAGTCTCGGGAGGGGGCGGCCACAGGAGAGCCTCGGAAGGGGGCGGGGGGAGCAGCCAGCAGGAGAGTCTCGGGAGGGGGGCGGGGGGAGCGGCCACAGGAGTGTCTGGGGAGGGGGCGGGCGGCCACAGGAGAGTCTCGGGAGGGGACGGGGGGAGCAGCCAGCTGGAGAGTCTCGGGAGGGGGGCGGGGGGAGCGGCCACAGGAGAGTTTCAGGAGGGGGCGGGGGGAGCGGCCAGCAGGAGCGTCTGGGGAGGGGCGGGCGGCCACAGGAGAGTCTCGGGAGGGGGCGGGGGGAGCAGCCAGCTGGAGAGTCTCGGGAGAGGGGCAGGGGGGCAGCAGGAGAGTCTCGAGAGGAGGGCAGGGGGGCGACCAGCAGGAGAGTCTCGGGGTTGGGGTGATGGTAGTAAACAAGTCTGATGGATGTGATACTCGGAAACGGGTAGTGGGTAGTGGAGCATCAAGCATGGCTATAGCAGGAAAGATTGGACAAAGCAAAGCTCACGCACCAACAGAAGGCACAGCATGCCCGCCCTTCCTGTTTCCTCGTCTCCTCTTCTCCGTATGCATTGCGGAATCGTAACTCCAAACAAGCAGCGTTAATGTACGGCTTAATGACCAATCCAAGGGGAACAACAGGCCGAGACGGCGGCGGGATTAGCGGCTTGTGAGGCGGAGCTTGGAGCATATGGGTTGAAGCTGGGAGTTGCAAGGCGGAGCTAGAAGTTTGTGAGGTGGAGCTGATATTTTAAGGCGGGGTTAGAATCCTGAAGGGCGGAGCTAGGAACGTGAAAGGCGGAGCTAGGACCGTGAAAGGCGGAGCTAGGAACGTGAAAGGCGGAGCTAGGAACGTGAAAGGCGGAGCTCGTAACGTGAAAGGCGGAGCTAGGAACGTGAAAGGCGGAGCTAGGAACGTGAAAGGCGGAGCCTGGCGTGTTTGGGACAAACAGCGTGGTGTTTGAAAAGGAATCCAACTCGCATGATCCTTCGGATGATCCAAATGAGTCGATTCTCCCTCCTCTGACAGACTGACACTCTGAACTCACCTCCTCAAAATGATTCCTCGTTACCTCGGCCACCAAAGGAGGATGTTTTCACCCATGTCTGTCTGTTTGTGAACAAAATATCTCAAAAAGTTATGGATGGATTCGGACAAAATTTGGCAGACATGTAGAGTATGTGACAAGGACGAAGTGATTAGATTTTGGTGAAGATCCGGATCCGGCTACTAGAATTTTCAAAGTGATTCTTCAACATTGGAAGATTGGGCCAAAAATGCTACATAGCAGGATATCTGAAAAAGTTGTGGATGGATTTGGACAAAACTTGGTGGACCGGTTGGGTGTCTGACAAGGACGATTCGATTCGATTTTGGTGAAGATCTGAATATGGATTCGGATGTGATAATTATTTAATTTGTGAAGTCATTCTTCACCATTGGGAGATGGGGCCAAAAACGATACATAGCGGGATATCTCAAAAGGTTATGGATAAATTTGGATGAAACTTGTTGGACACGTTGTGTGTGTGACAAGGAAGAATCGATTCAATTTTAGTGAGGATCCGGATCCGGCCAGTAGAAATTTTAAAGTGATTCTTCACCATTGAGTGATATGGCCAACCAGGTGGAGGTATGCTCTCTACTGAGTGCCGTTCTAGTCTTTAAAATGGTTTTATTTTACGGGGAAAGTGAACAGTACATTATATGATACACCTGATACACCTGTACATGACAATAAATTTTTGCATTGCTGGCTTATTCCCGCAAACAGGGGCGTTTAGAGGGGGAAGGGGGGCAGGGGGGCGCTGCCTCGGGGTCCGGTGTTCGTTGAGACCCCTGAGCTTCTCCTCGAATTTTTTTTTAAACAGTGCAATGAAACTCCTCATCGGCTCATCCTCATTTGTTCGTCGTTACATTTAAACCCAGAAGCTGATTTTGCTTTCTTGCCGGAAACAAAACAACATTTAGCGCTGTTAATTGTATAGTTTCAAATATTACAGACTAGAACGCCACTCAGTAGGGCGCATACTCCCGCCGTGGGTCAAGTTGGAATAGTACGATTTCACAAAAGTTTGAGGGAGTAGTTCAGTGACAACACCAGACAAGACAACACAAGACAAGACAACACAAGACAAGACAACACAAGACAGACACTGCACAGATATATATTTAGAATATATAGAAGATAATGTAAAAAAAAAAAAAAAAAAGCCAATTTCACTTACATTTTCGGATTCAGCGTTCAATTCTACATAAGTGCGTGTATTTTGAGGCATGTGTGGCTTCAAATAAAATGGTAAGCCAGGAAAACGGTCGTTTCATTCCTTAGGGATACAACATGTAAAACTGGCCCAAACGTCAAAACAAAACTCGCTCATTTGAAGTCGTACAAGCTAATGCGACCACTCATTCTTCTGGGAAGAATCCCGTGCACGTGCTGGTCACACTTATAACTCACCGAAGTCTTTATAAGTTCATCAAATACTGACACCGCCATTGACATTTACTGAGGTAAATGTTGATATCTCTTCTGAGGTTAAAAAAAACAAGTACAAAAAGTTTTAATTAAAACAAAAGCCGCGTCGATGTTACACAATGCCTAGATGCAGCTGTGCCTATAACGTCGATGTTATAGGCACAGGACATTCCTATTGATTCGATTACTTGATGTCATTTTTGTGCAAAGTGAAAATATATCTCGGCAATTTCTCGTGTGTAGCGACACGTGAACGAAGCTATGCTCCTCTCTCCACATTATTGTGACGACGTATAAATTAAATATTTAATCGTGACGATTGTCATCAAATGGACGAATTTTTAATATATCTCGGCATTTTCCCGTCTCTTATTTCGGGCGGTGTATGACTGACCATGCCGCGATTTAAAAAAAATATATCTCAATGGACTTGAAGTTACAGGCCTTTGAGAATTCATTTCGTTCTATAAAGGGCAACTTTCATCGGATTTTCTTCCCGTTTTTTTTCAACCGAGTCTAAAACTATGTTAGTGACTGTGAAAAATGGAATGATATATCGAATTTGCTTTGAAATAAAACTGTGTGAGAGAGGAACACACCACGGGCCTACAAAACAGGCCTCAAAGCTATGCGAGTTAATAAAATGGTGGATATTTGTTTATATGAAGCCTCTCCCAAAATGGGTGGAGCTATGGTTCCCAGAATGGGTGGAGCTTTGAGGTTTTGTCTTCTCTGCAAGAACAAGAACAAGAAGAAGAACAACAAGAAGAAGAACAACAACAACAGCAGAGGGCACTCTTTAGCAGCGTCTGCGACGCGGCTAAAAAAAAAAGGAGGTTTTAAAGCATTATACGTGTCAAACGATAGATTTTATGAAACAGGGAAAACTAATACACACTTTGGTGGTTTTAAAATGACAGAATATGTCTTGATTAGAAAAAAAAACAACATTGAAGACGACGCTGCTAAAAAATACACCGCTCTAACGCATAACCACGAGTTTAAACTACATTTACAACAAATAAGAAAACTATTTTCATATCACAATGTTAAATATAGAATATATAGAAGATAATGTTTTAAAAAATGCGCCCTATCTTCCAATGGTAAACAAATCCTTCAAAAAATTCCTGGATCGGGAATAATATCCTGAGGTTCACCAAAAACTAATCAATTCTTCCTTATCCAAAGGGCAATTATCCCACCAACTTTCATCCAAATCCGTTCAGAATTTTTCCAGATATCTTGTTCACAAACACACGAACACACACACACGGACGGACACGATCGAATGCATTACTCCCTGGCGGGAGTAAAAATGGTTATTTACCAGAAATGTGCGTTACAAAGAAATGGGGTTGTATCCTCTTTGTCCAAAATAATTATAAACCATCTTCTCACGTATTTTTTAAATCAATCTTATGGAGAAATAGTGTTCAACAGTTGAGGGTGCGAATTGACTCGATCGGTCCAAGCGTCCCGCTATCTCCCATATTTTCGATCATGCAGCCAAATAAAAGTGACCATTTGTTTTTCTCTGTAAATATTCAGGTAAATGACAAGGAGAAATAATAATTTTGGCCTTGTGTGCATTTTATTATATATTGTTTGAGGACGTTTGTCTGGAGCGTTCATGACGCTTTGGACAATTTGACCGCACTGTATGTTCCGTACTCTGCAACATGTACGAGGTTCACCAACTTCCACTTGAATAATCGATTTGTTAATACTTTTTAAATTTACTTTTCAACACTTGTACCTGTGAGCTAAAAATGCTGCTGTGGTTTTGCTTTATTTATGAGCTCGTTGCTACTCTAACTGAGGATCTTCATTAAAGAAAGTTCCTTTAAAAGTTATAAAAGAGACAAAGGGTGGGGGTGGGAGCCCCGAGGTTGTTTTCCCTGGGGCTCAAGCTGGCTCTCGATGCAGCTGCCCGCAAATGTGACCATTGACGCCATTTTGTGTTCCTTGTCTTCTCTTTGGTTAAAGCGTTTGGCAAACTCGCAGATAAACCGAGAAACCTGGAGAGTGCACCGTTCCCTGCATATAGACTCATCCTCATCATCTCCGAAGGTGAAGCATATAGGTAATAGACAGGTGGAATGGGATTCAAACAACATACTGGTACCTCAGGATATTTTGGGTATTTTGGAGTCCTCTGGGTCTTTGGGGTATTTTGGGTCCTCTAGGTATTTTGGGTCAAAAGGTCTTCTGAGTCTTTGGTTCCTCTATGTCTTTGGGATATTTTGGGTCGTCTAGGTATTTTGGGTGTTCGGAGTCTTTTGGGTTTCTCAAGTCTTTTGGGTCTTCGAGGTCTTTTGGGTGTTAGGGGTCTTTCAGGGTCTTTTTGGTCTTTAAGGGCTTTGTGGTTTTTAAGGTCTTTGTGATCTGCAGGGTCTTTTGGGTCTTCAGAGTCTTGTGGGTCTTCGTGGCCTTTATGGTATTTAAGGGTCTTTGTGGTTTGTTGGGGTCTTCAAGTTCTATTTTTTTTTTTTTTTTTTTTGTATACAAGATCGAGGCTCGTGAAAGAGCTAACATTAATCACACAAAAAGACAAACCGACACACAAAACACAAAAAACAAGGGGAGCGGCAGACAAGATGGGGAGAGAGGGGGAAGGACACAAAAGAGAGGGGGAAGAGGGGGAAGGACACAAACACAACATTTGAGAGCAGGGACATCGGGAGGACTTGGGGGGAGGTGGGAGAGGAATAAAACATATGAACACTGCAAGGACTCTGGGGTGAATTACCGGGGGTAGAAAAGATCAAGGTTTTCGATGGGGGAAGATAAGAGATGGTGGTGAACAGCTGTTTTAAAGACCTGGAGGGAGGAGTGGGATTGAAGGGAGTGGGGGAGTTTGTTCCAGAGGCGGGAGAAAAGGGGAATGAAAGAGTGAAGGTGAGCAGAGAGCCTAGACTTTGGCAGTTTAACCATAAGAGAGTTGCAGGCAGATCTTGTGCGACCTGAAGGAATATTGGGGGGACAGAGCACAGAGAGAGCTGGGGGAGCAAGGCCGGAGAGGAGTTGGTAGAAGACAGAAAGACCACCAACCTGCCTGCGGTGAGTGAGTGAAAGGCCCTCGGTTTTGACTACATCGCAGGAGATTCCAATGATTCTGAAAGCTTTGGCCTCAACAGCGTGAAGCCGAGCAAGGTGTGAGGCAGGAGCACCAGCCCAGAGGGGGGAACAGTATTCCATTGAGCTGCGGATGAAAGCCTTGTATGGGGTATTTAAGGGTTTTCGGGGTCTTTTGGCTCCTCTGGGTTTTTGGGTCTTCTGTGTATTTAAGGGTTTTCGTGGTATTGGGGGTCTTAAAAGGTTTAAGAGGCTTCAACTTCTAAAGGGTCGAAAGGTACATTCCAATAGTACGTAATTAATAGACAGGATACAATCGATGTTCAAACAGTACATAATTAATAGACATACAGTCACATGCTAAATGGACGGACGGCTTCAACAACCGTGTTTTTGGGTTTTACGTATTTCGATATATACTGTAGTTAGACATTGGCATATATATATATATTGTTGCGGATATGAGGACTGTATTTTTTTTGATTGTGTTGTATTGTGGTAAATTGGTGATCAATATTGCTTGAGTCTGCGCCTCCTGCCTCCGGAGCTGTGTAAAGGTCAAAAGGGCGTCCCATAATTAGTCCACAAGCATACACGTCAGCCAATCATAGAATACCCCTGTTCGATAGTTATATCTTATTCTGTGTTTTAGGGTAAGGCTGTGTCTCCCATTAATAGAAGTACTCCATTGCACCAAGTGAAAGAGATAGATTCCCTTCATTCCCATTCCCAAAACCTCCATTCCCCCTTTCATCGATTGGAAACTACCTCCGCTCCAATTGCCGCCATTGACCACGAGGCAGGGTTGGGGAAGAAAGGCGGGTCCCCACCTCGTCATAGAGGGGAGGAGTGAGTCAGCCCCACTCAACCAACCACGAACAAGGGGTTGGACTTGGAGAGGGTGTGGAAAGAAAGATCGAGGAGGTTCGCGAAGGTGGAGGGGTGGGGCCTATATAACCCACGGCAGGGCGTTTCCCAGCAGCAGACGAGAGATGAGCTTTGACGACAGAGAAACTGCGAAAGAACTCCAGGGTTGAACTGCAGCTCGAGCCACCGAAACTGCACTCACTGCAGCTCGAGCCACCGAAACTGCACTTGCTGCAGCTCGAGCCACTGAAACTGCATTTGCTGCAGTTGGAGCCACCGAAACTGCAGCCACAGCAGCGTGAGGCCTGGACGGCAGTTTGGAGCAGGGCCGCGAAGGAGCGGCGGCTGCCCACGAGTCGATCAGCTGCAGAACTAGTTGGACCTCCCTATCCCGCAAGCCATCCATCTCCCGCCAGTCCTATCATCATTCCCCGTGTAAGTCTGTCCGTGTTTGTTCTGTCCCTGGGTTAATTAAGACTGTAGGTAAGCTGGCGTTGCACTGTGTATCTAATCTCGTCTGTAAATAAACGTGACTACTTTCTTCTTGATTATATGTGTAAATAATAAATCCAATTACTCTTCTGTACGTCTTCTCGTCTTATTCCTTTTTCCTCTTTGTATTCGGTCGCTTTAGAGTTTTCCCGATTGAATAGCGGTGGCGCGATCCGGCCAAAGTTTGGGGCAAATCGGGTATTAGTCGGGGAATAACTGTTCGGTCGCGGTAATACCAACCGCTCGGTAAATAACATCTTTAACCGCGTCCGTAACAATTGGTGTCGAGGAGTGGGATACGAGGCCCGAAGCGCGCTTAACGCGCTCAAAATTACAAGCAGCTGGAAATTGTTGTGTTTTAAAAGCAAAACCCGAATTTTGAAATCGCGCCATGGCTGGTCAAGGCGATCGGATGCCGGTGGGTGAGCTAGAGGAGGGGTTAGGAGTAACCCAGGATCAGAGGAACGAAGTAGAGGAGAACATTGGCAATGTGGTTGAGGGGGTATCAGACGCACAAAATGGCGCTCTCGCGCACGTGGTTGAGGGGGCCACGGCCGCGGAACCAATGAGCGCGGCCCAAATGCAAGCCTTCATGACCCAATTGATGGCAAAAATGGATGCAATGAGGGACGAAAAGAGGGCTCGGAGAGAAAAATTGGGAAACCAAATTGAAGCAATAACCAACAGAATGGGTGACCGCATGCAAAAATGGGGGGAGACCATGGATCGCATGGTGGGCGAAAGGGTCCCAGGGGTGCACGAGGAGGTAACGCGGGTCGAGAAGCGCTGGTTGAGCGAAGCGGAGGAAAGCGCGGGTACAATGACGGGGGTAGAAATCGCGACACGGGGTTTGGAAAAGCCGGCGACCGATGAGGTAGAGGGTGTTTTATTAAAGCCAACGGTCGTCGAGGTGAGTAAAGAAAAAGTGGAAGTGGGCATTGAAATTGAAGAGACCGGGGACTTAGAAAACCACTCGCGGCGGGAGGAAAAGATGGAATATGTACAAAGTCCCTGCTCACATCACGATGCTGTGCTTAACCCGAATGGGAGTTTGCAGGTGCGCGTGGAGAAAAGAATCCCCCAGGTGAGTCGTGCTGTATATTGTGCGGGTAGATTTTGTAAAAGGATGTTTAGCGACAAAAGAATTGTCGCGCGATTGGGATCGATATGGCACCCGGGCGTTGGTGAAGGGTCCCGTGTGAGTGGAAATGGCACGCGTGTGAGGAAAAAGTGTGCGTCGGCGAATGGGTGTGTTATAAAGTGTGGGAGTGAAACCGAGTGCGAGCGAGAATGCACGTCGGGGTGTACGGAGTGTGACACAGGGAGTGAGAGCAATAAAAAGTGTGCGTCAAGGGGTGAGCGTGTTACGAAGCACGAGTGTGAAACCGAGTGCGAGCGAGAATGCACGTCGGGGTGTTCGGAGTGTGACACGGAGAGTGAGTTGGTGATGGCGCAGGTGCGAGAGGGCACATCGGAGCGCGAGTGTGAAACCGAGTGCGAGCGAGAATGCACGTCGGGGTGTACAGAGTGTGACACGGAGAGTAAGGTGGTGGTGGAACGTGTGCGAGGAAGCACACCTGAGTTGGTGGTAGCGCGAGTGTGGGAGAACCCATGTGAGCGCGTTAGTGGGTGGATGCCAGAGTGCACGCCCATGGTGAGTGTTACGGAGGACGTAACGGAGGAGAGGTGTGGACCGAGGTGTGCGCGAGAGGTGTGGTGTGTAACAGGGAGTGTGTTGGTGGAATGTACGGATGGCGTTGGAACGCCGGGTTTGGTGAGGGTGAAAGGGGTAGCGTATGCGTGCGAGCATGCAGGTGAAGCATCGACGGTAACCGGGTTAGCGGTTAGAGCGACGGATAGCCGATGCGAGCACTCGGGGCGCGGTGTGCTTTGTTGGATGCGAGGCCCGGCGCGGATCGAAGCTGCGTCGTTTCTCTTCGAAGCGTCGTTGCCGATTCGGGCTTGGCCCCGCCCCGCATGGTCGAGTCCGGGCTTTGCCGGGCGAGGCGACCGGTCCGGTTCAAGGGTGAGTGGGAGGAAGCGGAACGGTGCCCCCTCGCGGGGACGGGGTTCCGACCGGGGGAGATTGAGCCATCGGGCCCGGGACCGCAAGGTGCCACGCCGAGATGGTGCGTGGAATCTCGGCCCAACCAAACCACCTCCCTTGAACCGAAAGCCGGACGGATTCAACCTGCAGGCAACCAAACCACCCGAATACATTGCTCGGCTTTGCGAAGCCGAGTTTAATGATGTCATGACGCACCGAGGCTAGGATATAGCGGACTGTGATGATGGTGATAGTGATAGTGATAGTGATTTGATACGAAATTTAGAAAAGTGAATAGAATTGGCAGTAATTGGAAAATTTTTGATTGGTTGAAATTTGGTGAGCAAAATTGATAGTGGGACCTCCCCGATGTGGTGGGATGGCAACTCTGTCATCCCTCACAAAAAGCGGGGGGCAAGGGAGCGCAATAGTTTAAAGGGACGACTGGGAAGCGCAAGTTCAGAGGGGAGTAGTTAGATGAGATGATGCCGTGTGTTTGAGGATTGAACAGGTGAGATTGCACAGGTGTGCAACTGGACAGGTGTGTGTAGCAGTGTATGAGTGAGTGAAGGTGATTGTGTATTGTGATGACCAAATGGTCCAGGAAGAGGAGGAGGGTGCAGGTGGCACCAGGTGTGAGTGCACAGGTGTGCACCAACAGGTGTATGGAAAATGCTTGTGTGGAATAAATGGTAGTGTGGAATATCTGGAGTATTGGAATGGATGGTCATGGAGTGAGTATGGTGGAAACAATGGAGTGGAGTGGATGGTGCGAAGGTGTGAATGGGGGAAGAGTGGACCCCCATCACGAATACCCGGGGCGGGTAGTGTAAATGTTAGGTAGAGGGTATAGGTAAATTGTGGTGGGATATTGGCATCTGTGGTGCGAGGTGAAAGAATGGTATTTGGATGGGTGCATTAGTGTTGTGGAAATGGCTGGGCGTGTAGCCTGTTAGTGTGTGTAGTTGGTTTGGGCACTCCACCACTGTGAGGATGTCGGCCAGGTGAGGCCGCAGGTGGGCTCTGGGAGCCGGTAGTTGTGGATGGGGCCCGAGGATCCGGAGGACGGACCCGGGTAGCCCAGTGCCAGAGGGCACCAAGGGGTGACAGAGCCAGGAGGGGCCTTCCCCAGTTAGTTAGGTTAGGGTGAGGAGCTAGGTAAGCTCGGGTGGCAACTACAGTGGTGGAGGTGTGCAGGTGGGTAGACCTGCTGGGAGAGCTACACGTCACAGCCCAGAAATTGTGCAAGGGCACCGGGAGATGAATCGGGGGAGTGAGACCCCAAATTGAGAAGCACCACAGTTTGGTCAATGGGAATTGGTTTTTAGAACCCATAGTGTAAGTTGGCCAATGGATTGGCAGGGAAAGACCCCGGGTAGTGTAAAGTGTGTTAATGTCATTTAGAGGATAGTTAGGATTGGAGTCTCCTCGCACCATCTACATCCACTCACCTGAGGTGACAGGTACTCCACACCATGCCAGGTTGTTTTATTATTTTTGATGCAAATGTTTGGATTGTGAGACGCATCATGACGTGGGTGTGACATTGTGCTTTGTTGTTCCATCTCTTTCTCCTTATGAGGATTGATGACGAATTGGGTGATGGCAAATTTTGGATAGTGGGGGAGTGAAGACGAATTTGGTATAAGGGAAATAAGGGGAAGACGTGACGGTAGCGACGGATTGGTAATGTGTAGATTTTTGTACATATGGGGTAAGGGCAAGGGTAGTGTAGGTGACAGGGGGGTGACGTACGGTAGGGACGAGCTTTCTCACTTCACCCTCCGTACGCATTTCGCCTTGCATTGCCTTATTGATGTGTACCCTTGTGACCTTACCCCTCGCTCATTTGTCTCTTTTGTCTCCCACATGACCTGTGCGCCATTGGGCGCCGAGGGGAGCGTGCATGGGTCGGCCATTGTGCACCCGAAATTCCCAGAACCAGCTGTCTGCATCGATGCACCACATTATGGACCACATGCCTGTGGCCGAGCACCACTGATGGACCCCATGGGTTGGGGCATGGCCCCTCTGCTGGAACCGGCCATGAGGGCCCGAAATCTTGCTGGCGGACCTTGGCCACAGGGCACCGATGCCCCACAGGTGAACCACACGTAGTCGGCCCTATGGGCCATAAATAAAAGAAAATAAAAAGGACACATTGGGCACACTTTATTGCAAATAGGCCGCCAGTAAGAAAATGAAAGAATGACAACATCTGGAAGAACAAATAATAATAACCAGCAGAGGGAGCCGAAGAGCAAGAGATCACCTGCAGGGTTAGGGGTTGTTGGTTTTATTTTCTTGAACAATGGTGACTGCACCGATTGGTGCTTGGGTGTGTATTGGTGCGTTTTTGGGTGCTTTAATGGTGCATTGATGCAGAGCAGACTGTCTCCCCCCCAGAAAGAACAATTACAGGTCCTGGGTTAGTCTTGTAAATAAAAGCAGAGTCATTGTAAATAATGCTCCCCACCATCAATGTGTAGTTTGAAGACCATTCCGCAATTCGGTTAACTGTGGGCGTAAGTCTGTTAGGCAGGGTGCAATGGAGCAGCGGGACACATTTATTTATGTTTTAAAAACTGTCGCACTCAGGGTCAGGTTAAAAGTAGAGGGAACTACACCTACGTGTCAGACTAAATAAAAAGTTGTAGGCCCGGGGCGTGCCTAAGAGGAGGAGGGTGCAGTGTTGCGGATATGAGGACTGTATTTTTTTTGATTGTGTTGTATTGTGGTAAATTGGTGATCAATATTGCTTGAGTCTGCGCCTCCTGCCTCCGGAGCTGTGTAAAGGTCAAAAGGGCGTCCCATAATTAGTCCACAAGCATACACGTCAGCCAATCATAGAATACCCCTGTTCGATAGTTATATCTTATTCTGTGTTTTAGGGTAAGGCTGTGTCTCCCATTAATAGAAGTACTCCATTGCACCAAGTGAAAGAGATAGATTCCCTTCATTCCCATTCCCAAAACCTCCATTCCCCCTTTCATCGATTGGAAACTACCTCCGCTCCAATTGCCGCCATTGACCACGAGGCAGGGTTGGGGAAGAAAGGCGGGTCCCCACCTCATCATAGAGGGGAGGAGTGAGTCAGCCCCACTCAACCAACCACGAACAAGGGGTTGGACTTGGAGAGGGTGTGGAAAGAAAGATCGAGGAGGTTCGCGAAGGTTGAGGGGCGGGGCCTATATAACCCACGGCAGGGCGTTTCCCAGCAGCAGACGAGAGATGAGGTTTGACGACAGAGAAACTGCGAAAGAAGTCCAGGGTTGAACTGCAGCTCGAGCCACCGAAACTGCACTCACTGCAGTTCGAGCCACCGAAACTGCACTTGCTGCAGCTCGAGCCACTGAAACTGCATTTGCTGCAGTTGGAGCCACCGAAACTGCAGCCACAGCAGCGTGAGGCCTGGACGGCAGTTTGGAGCAGGGCCGCGAAGGAGCGGCGGCTGCCCACGAGTCGATCAGCTGCAGAACTAGTTGGACCTCCCTATCCCGCAAGCCATCCATCTCCCGCCAGTCCTATCATCATTCCCCGCGTAAGTCTGTCCGTGTTTGTTCTGTCCCTGGGTTAATTAAGACTGTAGGTAAGCTGGCGTTGCACTGTGTATCTAATCTCGTCTGTAAATAAACGTGACTACTTTCTTCTTGATTATATGTGTAAATAATAAATCCAATTACTCTTCTGTACGTCTTCTCGTCTTATTCCTTTTTCCTCTTTGTATTCGGTCGCTTTAGAGTTTTCCCGATTGAATAGCGGTGGCGCGATCCGGCCAAAGTTTGGGGCAAATCGGGTATTAGTCGGGGAATAACTGTTCGGTCGCGGTAATACCAACCGCTCGGTAAATAACATCTTTAACCGCGTCCGTAACAATATATATTTTAATATATATATATATATATATATATATATATATATATATATATATATATATATTGTTACGGACGCGGTTAAAGATGTTATTTTGACCAACCGCTCGGTAAATAACATCTTTAACCGCGTCCGTAACAATATATATTTTATATATATATATATATATATATATATATATATATATATATATATATATATATATATATATATATTGTTACGGACGCGGTTAAAGATGTTATTTTGACCGAGCGGTGGTATTACCGCGACCGAACAGTTATTCCCCGACTAATACCCGATTTGCCCCAAACTTTGGCCGGATCGCGCCACCGCTATTCAATCGGGAAAACTCTAAAGCGACCGAATACAAAGAGGAAGAAGACGTACAGAAGAGTAATTGGATTTATTATTTACACATATAAGCAGGAAGAAAGCAGTCACGTTTATTTACCGAAGTTATTAGATACACAGTGCAACGCTAGCTTACCTACAGTCTTAATTAACCCAGGGACAGAACAAACAAGGACAGACTCACGCGGGGAATGATGATAGGACTTGGCTGGAGATGGATGGCTGGCGGGATAGGGAGGTCCGACTGGTCCTGCAGCCGATCGACTCGTGGGCAGCCGCCGCTCCTTCACGGCCCTGCTCCAAACTGCCGTCCAGGCCTCATGCTGCTGTGGCTGCAGTTTCGGTGGCTCCAGCTGCAGCAAATGCAGTTGCGGTGGCTCGAGCTGCAGTAGGTGCAGTTTCGGTGGCTCGATCTGCAGCTCAACTCTGGACTTCTCTCGGACTCAACTCCTTGGACTCCCTCTCGTCTCTCTGTAAAAGCTCATCTCCTTTGGGAAACGCCCTGCCGTGGGTTATATAGGCCCCCGCCCCTCAACCTTTGCGAACCTCCCCGATCGCTCTTCCTCCGCCCTCTCTAGCCAAACCCCTGGCTCATGGTTGGTTGAGTGGGGCTGACTCACTCCTCCCCTCTATGACGAGGTGGAGACACGCCTTTCTTCTCCGACCCTGCCTCGTGGTCAATGGCGGCAATTGGAAGGGAGGTAATTTCCAGTCGATGAAAGGGGGAATGGAGGTTTTGGGAATGGGAATGAAGGGAATCTATCTCTTTCACTGGTGCAATGGAGTATTTCAATTAATGGGAGACACAGCCTTACCCTAAAACACATAATAAGATATAACTATTGAACAGGGGTATTCTATGATTGGCTGTGGTGTGGATGCTTTATGGACTAATTATGGGACGCCCTTTGACCTTTACACAGCTCCGGAGGCAGGAGGCGCAGAATAAACACTAATAATAATACACACAATCAAAAAAAAATACAGTCCTCATATCCGCAACAATATATATATATATAACTTCTTGTATATCTGCAAACCAACGACTCTGTGCATATACACCACGTGCGCCACGAAAATGAATATAAATCGAGATTGCATGAATAACAATAATAATAGCATAAGGACTCGACTTTGTTATCCCTTTTACGCCACACCCAGTGACCGATGCCCACGGCACTAATGGATTTACGATCTACGAACTACGCTCTTTGTTTATCACATACAGCCATACTCGAAAAATCTGAATTAGCCGACGTTGGGGCCCAAAAGCATCCGATTAACTGCCAATAGGACGCCATCTTATTGGCGTCTGCTGGGTGAAGGCGAAGCAAGCCGTCTGCTGATTGGACAGTCGAAGGCGACAGCAAGCCGTCCACTGAGTGGACAATCCAGAGCATGCATTTGTGCCGGTGTCGTCGATTGCGGTGTACGCTAATCTCATCAGGTGGGTTTACCATAATTTCTTCCAACCGCGCTCTTTGTTTATCACGTACAGCCATACTCGAAAAATCTGAATTAGTCGACTTTGGGGCCCAAAAGCATCCGATCAACTGCCGATACGACGCCATCGTATTGGCGTCTACTGGGTGAAGGCGAAGCAAGCCGTCCGCTGATTGGACAGGCGAAGGCGAAAGCAAGCCGTCCACTGAGTGGACAATCCTGAGCATGCATTTGTGCCGGTGTCGTCGATCACAGTGTACGCTAACCTCATCAGGTGGGTTTACCATAATTTCTTCCATATACTGTGATTAAAACGAAGTGAAACCGATCAGCAGCCCATCAGTATCATATAAAGCAATCGAACTCAGTTTCCTGTTCCCTGGCATATTCAATGACCATAAATAAAGCCCAGGGCCAAACATTCCGTAAACTGGGTATCTATTTGCCTGCTCCTGTCTTCTCCCACGGTCAGTTATATGTGGCATGTTCAAGAGCACGGTCGTTCAAAGATGTGTATATCAAGGTTGATAATACGAGTACGCAAGGAGTCGTCAGAGGCTTGACTATTACCCCAAACATTGTTTATCCAGAAGTTTTAAAAATAATTTCAACCTCTGATACTGCGTTCATTGTATTATATTCCTACTGTTCTGCCTTGACATTGACGCTTACCAATGCGCCAGTATGGGGCTAATTCCGGTCGATTTACTAATCCGTTCATTTTTTTAAAGTCTATGGTTCTACTGCTCTTCCTTTCCATTGACACATACCACTGCGCCAGTGTGGCCAGAGTGGTGCTATGCCCATTCCTATTACGAATCCATTCATTTTTCAAAAGTATATCGTAGCGTTGTCATTTAAGTCGATTGCAATAAATACGTTGTTCATATACGCACTCTTCATTCTCATCTTTCTTCCTAACTCTTACTCGGACAAGCAAATCCCCAATGCCATCCATAATGGTACACTCTATCCATACACCACATCCTCCCTTCCGTGGATGTTCCACGGGTTTCGGCTAGTAACAATAATATTAAAGTCATTGCTCGGCTGAGTTCCCTGGCAGAGTTCGTCAGTGGATGGTGAATCAGTTTCCCAGTCCTACGAGACTTTCCCGATATCATTGTTACTTCAGGTACCCTACCTGGGGTCTACCGAATCAAAATAGACCCGGCAGCCAATGGTGTTGTGCATGCTGCACACTGGCAACCAGGATCCTAGAGATCTGAACAAGGCCATTATACGTGAACTCTATCCCATGAAGACGGTTGAAGAGGTGGTCTCCAACATACCAGGATGAGGAGTTATCACAACTGATGACCTTCAATACACCGACAGGTCATTTTTGTTGGCTGAGGTTACCGTTTGAATTGGCATGTGCTCCAGACATATTTCAGCGTATCATGGATCAGATGTTGGATGGCATTGCTGGAGCCACAGCGATCATGGACAATATCTTGATTGCAGGACGAGATTGAGCTCCTCATCACTACAACATTTTACAGCAAGTCATGGAGAGGGCTACATCCTACAATCTCAAGTTGAGCAAGCAAAAATTGAAAGTTCATCAAAAGGAGGTTCATTATGTCAGGCAGCTACTTGCTGCAGAAGGACTCAAGGCTGACCCCTCAAGAATTGAAGCCCTCCCTGATATGCCAATTCTACGTAATAACGAGGACGTTTCCTTGGATTTTTTGCTTATCTTGCTAAATTTATTCTTAAACTGAGTGACGTCAATGCACCACTTTGAGCTTTACTCAGAGCTGATGGTGTTTTTGATTGGCAACCTGCACAGGATCAAACTTTCCATAAACTATTAGACTCTGCTGTCAGCAGCCATTACTGAGGTACCACGACGTGAATGCACTGGTAGAGATCCATGCGGATGCAAGTCAAAGCAGTCTCGGTGGTGTCTCGGAGGTTGAATAGAAGAATTGAATAGGTGGTGTGTGCAAGGAAAACCTGTTGCATACACTTCGCCATCCCTCTCGGAGGTGGAACAACGATATGGACCACAAGCCACTTCAAGAGATTTCTTTTAAACCACTCCTGTCTGTTTCCATTCGCTTGCAGAGGATGCTGTTACATCTGAAGTGGTACGATCTCGAAATCATGCATGAAAGAGGGAATGACATGCAACCCCCAGATAGACTGTCTCGAGCTTACCTGATCCACCAGTGGTCGGGACACAGCTCTCAAGAAATCAATCTGGAGCAGGTCAGTCTACATGTTAGACTTCTTCTCCATCACCAAGGAGAGGTATCTGATGCCCAGCTGCAGGATCAGACCCAACTAGAATTGCGACACTTGTTGGACATGATCCAAACTGGATGGCCCGGCTCTCTGAGTGAAGTGCTCAATCCATTGGATTTATACTCAATTCATACTCAAGTGCTGAATTCATACTGGAACTCAAAGAGTGAGTTAGGTGTCTCCGATGGAATTATCTATAAAGGTATGCGGATAGTCGTGCCACCTAGTCTCCGTCAGCACATGCTCTCCATCATACACAGCTCTCATCTTGGCATTGTAAAGTGCAAACAGTGGGCTCAGGAAGTGCTGTATTGGTGAGCAATACATCAGCAGATCGAAGATGTGGTAAAAACTGAACTACATGTGTGGACTACCACAATAAGCTTCCTCAGGAATCGCTCATACCGACACAGATTCCAGATTTACCCTTCAACCAAGGTGGCTGTGGACCTACTAGAATTTGTACCAAAACTGACCTGGACAAAATATACCTCCTCACTCTCTGCATACCTGGACAAAATCACAAACTGGTAAAACAAGTGGAACATGTGTTTCAGTTATGACAAATCACACACTAACTTTGTCTCTCCGAAAAGACCGTCTGGAAAACCCTCCCATCTACTTTCTGAACAATTCTCTCCAAGAAGTTCTGTCGCTCAAGATTTTGGGTCTCACTATCTGCCATGATCTTTCTTGGGAAAACCACATTTCAAATCTGGCCTCCAAAGCCAGTCACCGACTGGGCATCCTCCGTCGTGCGAAGTCCTTCCTTAGCACACCTGAGCTCCTCACCACATACATGGCTTTCATCCACAGCTCAATGGAATACTGCTCTCCCCTCTGGGCTGGTGCTCCTGCCTCACACCTAGCGAGGCTTCACTCTGTAGAAACCAAAGCTTTCAGAATCATTGGTATCTCCCACGATGACGCTGATTCTGAGGGCCTTTCACTCACTCACCGCAGGCAGGTTGGTGGTCTTTCTGTCTTCTACCGACTCCTCTCTGGCCTAGCTCCAGCAGCTCTCTCTCTGTGCTCGGTCCCCCAAATATTCCTTCAGGTCGCACAAGATCTGCCGGTAACCCTCTTCTGGTGAAATTGCCAAAATCAAGACACTCTGCTCACCTTCACTCCTCTTTTCTCCCGCCTCTGGAACAAACTCCCTCACTCTCTTCAATCCCTCTCCTCCCTCCAGGTCCTTAAAACAGCTGTTCACCACCATCTCTTATCTTCCCCCATCCAAAACCTTGATCTTTTCTACCCCCGTTAATTCACCCCAGATCCACTTTTCTGAAATACCGACTACTTTCCGGGAAATCCTAGCAGTGTCCATCTGTTTTATACCTCTCACGCCCCCCCCCCCCCACCTTACCCTCATTCCACTGCCCCCTCCCCCCCTCCCAAGGCCTCTCCCTCCCACAGATCTCCCAGTGTCCCTGTTATATACCGTTGTTGTGCTTTTGTGTTTCCCGTTGTGTATATGTTTTATGTGTCCGTTTATGTCTTTTGTGATTGTTAGCTCTTACACAAGCCTCGATCTTGTATATAAAAAATGTATATAAAAAATGTGAATTTTAGTTGTTTATTATTTTTCGAAATTTGTGGAGATATGCGAGCTCAATGATATCAGAAGCCGCACAACGATTGATGCTCTAAAATCCATCTTTAGTAGACATGGTATACCTGAGGTATAGGAGGACATGGTATAGGAGCGACAATGCGTCCTTGTTAGTGTCCAGAGAGTTGAAATTGTTCTGTTTTGATTACGGCATTAACCAAACCACTTCCAGCCATCAATTTGCTCGTGCTAACGGTGAAGCTGAAAGAGCAGTGCAGACTTGTAAGAAAATTGTGGAAGAAATCTGGCTTTGTTAGACTACCGCACCACTCCCCTAGAAGGACTAAGCCTGTTCCCTGCACAGTTGTTGATGAGTAGAAGACCACGTAACCAGCCACCTGCAAAGCGCAGCTTACTTATACCAAAATCCTATAGCTTTCATGATGTTAAACGCCATTTTCACATGGAGAAGACCAAGCAGAAGTTCTATCATGATCAGGTAGCACGAGAGCGGCCATCTTTCTTTCAGGGTCAACAGGTCTGCATGGAACCACTGCCAGGCACTAGCAAATGGGTTCCTGGTGAGATGGTACAAAAACACGAGTCGCCTTGGTCATACGTGCTCCGAGCAGGCAACCGTTTGTTCCGCAGGAATCGCCAACATCTCCGATCTTCAAGCAAGCTGGCCAATCACACTGGCGATGTATGCGAACCGATATTGGAAGATCGGACTCCGATGAGCACAACGATGCTTCCTGTCTTTGTCTTGCCACCAATGATGATCCCCATAACGTTTCACAATAATGTTTGGTTCTGTGTCTTGTGAAATACGAAATACCCTTGTGACTCCAACGGGATCGTGTGAGATCTCGAGAGAGTACGTCACAGTTATGGCCCGACAAATAAAGCAGTTATCTTACAGGTGCGTACCGTGTGTGCTGACGTGCTTGATTAAACCTTACCAAAAATTTTTATTCGACATTGATTACATTTTTCGGCGTCCCTCATCGTGAATAACTCTCAACCCAAACAAAGCCAGTGGAAATCTGATGCAACAAAGCCAGGCAGTATATAATCAGCAGAGGCCTACAGGCCTGATGTCTTAGGCCCACCAGAAAACCAAGATGGCGGCCAAATGATTTCGTCAGCGTGCCATGGCCATATTGGGTGGAGTCAAGTGACAAATGTGGGTGGGGTCCTACAGCTATCCGACCAATGGGTGCACATTTCAAAAATCGACCCCCAATGAGAACCACAACAAGCATGCAGAGCTCTTGTAGACCCCTTACAAAAATTCTAGTATCCAGATCTGGATCTTCATCAAAATCGAATCTTTCTGTCCTTGTCACACACCCAACCTGTCCACAAAATGACCTCCGAATCTGTCCACAACTTTTTGAGATATCCTTCTGACAGACAAATTAACAGACAAACAGACAAGGGTGAAAACATAACCAGTGTCCACCTTTGTTGGCGGAGGTCATGAATAACTCCTCTTGCTCGTAAAGACTGGTGTGCTCTTCTGCTCCAATGAAGGGTTAACGCCCAAAACGTGAGCTTGTCTTTGCTTCCCACGGCGGTTAGCACACCTTGATCAACCCGTTGTTGATTTCATCAATTATAAAAACTCAATGATTGACTGACAATGCTTTTCTATTTATTTATACATAGGACTTTTACCATAAATATATTTTAACTGAACAATGAAGCCAAGCACTTACTGATCATCCCCTGTATACTGACTCGTGAGGTTTTTCGTCTTATGAAAGGTAACAATTTGTAATATTTGTGACGTGTCAACAGTGCTGTTGTATCACAGGAAACAATTATTTGGACTAGCTACACATTACTCGTGCTTTGGGGTGGGGGAGGGGTGGAGGATGCAATAAGAAGGGAGGGGGGGGGGTGTATATAGAACATTGAAAAACATGGTACATGGAGAGACTCGAAGGAATCTACCACTTTGCCTACTTAATGTGCAAATGAAATTCTTTTTTGTTGGTAGTTAATGAAAAGTGTGACCTTTTTGTTGATTGAGGGGTTAATTTTAAATATCACCTTTTTTGTTTGGGGGGTTAATTAAAAAGTATGACCTTTTTGTTGATGGAGGGGTTAAATAAAATATAACCTTTTTGTTGGTTGCGTTAATTTAAAAGTATGACCTTTTTTGCAGGAGTTAATTAAAAGTATGACCTTTTTGTTGGTGGCGTTAATTTAAAAGTATGACTTTTTTGCAGGAGTTAATTAAAAGTATGACCTTTTTGTTGGTGGCGTTAATTAAAAAGTATGACCTTTTTGCAGGAGTTAATTAAAACGTATGACCTTTTTGTTAGTGGCGTTAATTAAAAAGTATGACATTTTTGTTGGTGACGTTAATTCAAAAGTATGACCTTTTTGTTGGGTGAATTAATTGAAAAGTGTGACATTTTTGTTAGTGGCGTAATTCAAAAGTATGACCTTTTTGCAGGAGTTAATTCAAAAGTATGACCTTTTTGTTGGTGGCATTAATTCAAAAGTATGACCTTTTTGTTGGTGGCGTACATTCAAAAGTATGACCTTTTTGTTGGTGGTGTTAATTAAAAAGTATGACCTTTTTGTTGGTGGCGTACATTCAAAAGTATGACCTTTTTGTTGGTGGTGTTAATTAAAAAGTATGACCTTTTTGCAGGAGTTAATTAAAAAGTATGTCCTGTTTGTTGGTGGTGCAAATTAAAAAGTATGACCTTTTTGTTGGTGACGTCAATTCAAAAGTATGACTTTTTTGCAGGAGTTAATTAAAAGTATGACCTTTTTGTTGGTGGCGTTAATTAAAAAGTATGACCTTTTTGCAGGAGTTAATTAAAACGTATGACCTTTTTGTTAGTGGCGTTAATTAAAAAGTATGACATTTTTGTTGGTGACGTTAATTCAAAAGTATGACCTTTTTGTTGGGTGGATTAATTGAAAAGTGTGACATTTTTGTTAGTGGCGTAATTCAAAAGTATGACCTTTTTGCAGGAGTTAATTCAAAAGTATGACCTTTTTGTTGGTGGCATTAATTCAAAAGTATGACCTTTTTGTTGGTGGCGTACATTCAAAAGTATGACCTTTTTGTTGGTGGTGTTAATTAAAAAGTATGACCTTTTTGTTGGTGGCGTACATTCAAAAGTATGACCGTTTTGTTGGTGGTGTTAATTAAAAAGTATGACCTTTTTGCAGGAGTTAATTAAAAAGTATGTCCTGTTTGTTGGTGGTGCAAATTAAAAAGTATGACCTTTTTGTTGGTGACGTCAATTCAAAAGTATGACTTTTTTGCAGGAGTTAATTAAAAGTATGACCTTTTTGTTGGTGGCGTTAATTAAAAAGTATGACCTTTTTGCAGGAGTTAATTAAAACGTATGACCTTTTTGTTAGTGGTGTTAATTAAAAAGTATGACATTTTTGTTGGTGACGTCAATTCAAAAGTATGACCTTTTTGTTGGGTGGATTAATTGAAAAGTGTGACATTTTTGTTAATGGCGTTAATTCAAAAGTATGACCTTTTTGCAGGAGTTAATTCAAAAGTATGAAGTTTTTGTTGGAGGCGTTAATTCAAAAGTATGACCTTTTTGTTGGTGGCATTAATTAAAGAGTATGACCTTTTTTGCAGGAGTAAATTAAAAAGTATGACATTTTTGTTGGTGGCGTTAATTAAAAAGTATGACCTTTTTGTTGGTGGCGTTAATTAAAAAGTATGACCTTTTTGTTGGTGGTGTTAATTAAAAAGTATGACCTTTTTGTTGGTGGCGTTAATTAAAAAGTATGACCTTTTTGCAGGAGTTAATTAAAAATTAAGACCTTTTTGTTGGTGGCGCTAATTAAAAAGTATAACCTTTCTGTTGGTGGCGTACATTCAAAAGTATGACCTTTTTGTTGGTGGCGTCAATTAAAAAGTATGACCTTTTTGCAGGAGTTAATTAAAAAGTATGTCCTTTTTGTTGGTGGTGCGAATTAAAAAGTATGACCTTTTTGTTGGTGGCGTACATTCAAAAGTATGACCTTATTGTTGGTGGCGTTAATTAAAAAGTATGACCTTTTTGCAGGAGTTAATTAAAAAGTATGTCCTGTTTGTTGGTGGTGCAAATTAAAAAGTATGACCTTTTTGTTGGTGGCAATTAAAAAGTATGACCTTTTTTGCAGGAGTAAATTAAAAAGTGACCTTTTTGTTGGTGGCGTTAATTAAAAAGTATGACCTTTTTGTTGGTGGCGTTAATGAAAAAGTATGACCTTTTTGTTGGTGGTGTTAATTCAAAAGTATGACCTTTTTGCAGGAATTAATTCAAAAGTATGAAGTTTTTGGTGGTGGCGTTAATTCAAAAGTATGACCTTTTTGTTGGTGGCGTACATTCAAAAGTATGACCTTTTTGTTGGTGGTGTTAATTAAAAAGTATGACCTTTTTGCAGAAGTTAATTAAAAAGTATGACCATTTTGTTGGTGGCGTGAATTAAAAAGTATGACCTTTTTGTTGGTGGTGCAAATTAAAAAGTATGACCTTTTTGCAGGAGTTAATTTAAAAGTATGACCTTTTTCAATTAAATTTGTTGGTGCCAATTTGGTGGCGTTGGTGGCGTTAATTAAAAAGTATGACCTTTTTGTTGGTGGCAATTAAAAAGTATGACCTTTTTGCAGAAGTTAATTTAAAAGTATGTCCTGTTTGTTGGTGGTGCAAATTAAAAAGAATGACCTTTTTGTTGGTGGCATTAATTAAAAAGTATGACCTTTTTTGCAGGAGTAAATAAAAAAAGTATGACCATTTTGTTGGTGGCATGAATTAAAAAGTATGACCTTTTTGTTGGTGGTGTTAATTAAAAAGTATGACCTTTTTGCAGAAGTTAATTAAAAAGTATGTCCTGTTTGTTGTTGGTGCAAATTAAAAAGAATGACCTTTTTGTTGCTGGCATTAATTAAAAAGTATGACCTTTTTTGCAGGAGTAAATTTAAATGTATGACCATTTTGTTCGTGGCGTTAATTAAAAAGTATGACCTTTTTGTTGGTGGTACAAATTAAAAAGTATGACATTTTTGCAGGAGTTAATTTAAAAGTATGACCTTTTTGTTGGTGGCGTTAATTAAAAAGTATGACCTTTTTGTTGGTGGCAATTAAAAAGTATGACCTTTTTGTTGGTGGCAATTAAAAAGTATGACCTTTTTGTTGGTGGCGTTAATTAAAAAGTATGACCTTTTTGTTGGTGGCAATTAAAAAGTATGACCTTTTTGTTGGTGGCGTTAATTTAAAAGTATGACCTTTTTGTTGGTGGCGTTAATTAAAAAGTATGACCTTTTTGCAGGAGTTAATTAAGAAGTATGACCTTTTTGTTGGTGGCGTTAATTTAAAAGTATGACCTTTTTGTTGGTGGCGTTAATTAAAAAGTATGACCTTTTTGCAGGAGTTAATTAAGAAGTATGACCTTTTTGTTGGTGGCACTAATTTAAAAGTATGACCTTTTTTCCAGGAGTTAATTAAAAAGTATGACCTTTTTGTTGGTGGCGCTAATTAAAAAGTATGACCTTTTTTGCAGGAGTTAATTAAAAAGTATGACCTTTTTGTTGATGGCGTTAATTAAACCCTAACCCTAACCCAAAGTTGTTAGGGTTAGGGTTAATTAAAAGGGTTAGGGTTAGGGTTAATTAAAAGGGTTAGGTTAGGATTAATTAAAAAGTGCGACCTTTTTGTTGTTCGGGTGGGCGTTACTTAAAAGTGTGACTTTTGTGGGGCGGGGGCTTAATTTAAAAGTATGACCTTTTTCGGGGGGGTTCCCATTGAAAAGCGAGACCTCGACGAATGGGGGAGTGAACACAACGAATTTCGAGTAAAATCCAGATCCGTGAATTGGAGCACAAACAAAAAGCGAACCGGATGTACATGATCAGCGGGAACGTCTCCACTACGGAGTTCGTTCGGAACGAATTGATGGACGAGCTGTTGACTCATAATCGCTCTTGCTTACTATGAAGGAGCAGGTAAGCTCAGGTGGAGGTAAATAATAGCGAGGCCAGAGGGTCCACGCACGCAATGTCCAGCACGTCCGACAGGTGGCGCCAGTGCTGGAGCGCGATCGGGGCGGCGCGGGACCGAGCCCGCTTCTCCGGACGTCATCGGCACGGCTCGCCGGAGGGGCTCGGAGAAAGCGGGCTCGGCGATGCGCTCGAACCGGGAGATTCCGAGCCGTGAGCGGCCCGCGAGGGGCTCGGGAGGCCGGGTCTGGCAGGGAGACCGGAGGTCGCTCACGAACTGATCCGGTGCGAGCGAGACACGGCACGACGGGCCCCGTGGCCGAGCGATCGGCCGGCATGGCGTGCTGCACGGGACGCTGCACTCTCATCTTCATTTGTACCCTGCAGATGGTGAGGACTCGAGCGCGCGCCTTGTGCGACCTGGGACACGACTCCACGTAACGGAGCTCCTGGTCCCGGGTCGGACCGGTCGTGTTACCTTGTGTGTGCGGATCCTGATTCCTATTCCGTCGCTCCGATATCCGCGCGTCGCGCGCTTTTTGCGCATTTCTTTGTGTGCTGTATCGACGGAGACATACGTGCTGGAGGGGTACCGGACAGGTACGCCTCACACTGACAGGTACCGATAGTTGGACGGACAGGTACGCCTCACACCGACAGGTACTCATCGTACGGACAGGTACGCCTCGCACGTCACACTGACAGGTAATCATTGGCATGGAAAGGTACACATCACAGACGCGACAGCTTAAACGCCACACGAGCACAGACAGCTATACGTCACATGGAGAGGTACACTTTACATGAGCACACAGACAGGTTGCATAGGTGTGAACAGGTATATGTCAAACGGAGAAGTAAAGTATGCGTGACAGGCGCTGACGGGTTTTCACGGACAGACATACGCTTGAAACGGGTATTACGGATAGGTAAACGTGTGACACAGGTATTACGGACAGGTAAACGCATGACTTCCGACTCAAGGTGGCCCTGTGGTTTATGTAAAACATTGTGGGATCTTTAATCACCATGACAACGTAAACTCAGACGAGACAATGACGATCCGTCATTGTGGAACATCAGAATGACGATTCTCACGCTGCACCTGAACACGAAGATGGTCACGTGACCAAGAGTGTTACCGTTTTTCGGACTGGTTTGAAGACCCGGTCTCCCTCAGATGCACACTGATGTTTTTTTTCCGCGGGTTCGGGTGTCGTGGTTGTCCGTGTACGCAGACATAAGACAGGTGCTCGTTGCACTCGGCACGCGGATCCGTCCATCTCGAGACCCTCTGGTGCGCGTCTCCGCTGGGAACGTATGATGCCGACGTGTATTGTTGTACCGTGTGATGGTTTATCGACAACATTTGGCGCGTACCTGCGTGCGATGTCCAACGTTACATTGTCGATCAGGCAACCCCCACGTAAATTGGTTATTTGGCCCATCGCCTCCACGTCATATCCACATTCAACCCAGACTGCCGTCCCTTATTATATTTATTGTATCACCTGTACAGGTCCCGTCTGCCGGAATTAGTTCGTGGACTTTAAGCATCCTACGGTGTCCTTCATGAAGAGTAGGCGAGCTATCGCCGGCACCGTGAACAAAACGGAATGTCCTGCCCTAACCTCAGTCGAATGTCCCACCTGGCCAGCTGGTTCGTGAAAGCCTTGGGCCAAGCTTCACCCGATCAGACCCACAAGAACATGGAAATAATAGAGGAAGTTAAAGAAAAAGAAGAGTTACGTCACAAATTCGAGGGGGGGGGGGGGGAGTTCATATAAAGGGGCGCAAATTTGATTCATACAGGTACATGAAGAAGTAAATCTATTTTCTATCCAGGTATAGTCTCTTAGTTTCAAAGGGACCTCGTTGCAGACCTTTTTTCTGTAAAAAATTTAAATGCCAAACATAATATTCGTTTTCTATTCTATTGCAGAAGTAGGTGTACATATACAATTCATCCATCATCTCTAATTTATCATCAGTATTCATCATGTACATATCACGTTTGTCCAATATGTCTGCAATGTCAACACTTACAAGTTTATGGAATGTGCAATTATGGTCCAAAAGGGATTGGTAAAATAGGCCGCACTGCACACGTGTACAATTATTTCATCTAATCCAATTGTTGCCTATAATCTGCATACACATCGCGCTTATCCAACGTTTGTCCCGAAGAATACATCACACCCACGTCTGCAATTATTGGTAGTACATACTAACTTTATTAATTTTTTAAACAAATTAATCACACATATGCACATCATCTTATGTGTTTTCGTTTTCAAGGTACACAGAAAACTTTACATACTGATGGGTTTTAACCCATATATGTGGGGCGCCCCTTTATATGAACTTTTCTAGAGCAATACTTGGTTCCTCCTAAGAACACTAGGGTAGTCCAGCAGGTACACAATTTTTTTTGAATGTCCCTTATTTTCTATTGTTTGGCATTTTCCACAAACTATGGAATGTCCATTCTTTTCTATAGTTTGCCACATGGCACATACCATATAAAGGGGCCTTTTCTATGCCCTCGGCATTTTTCACAAGATACATTTACTTTATTCAAGACTATATAAAAGACTTGAAAAAGTAATGGGGAAAAAAATATTCAACTCAGGCAGGATTTGAACCCACAATCCCCAGCTTGGGAGTCTGATGCCTTATCCATTAGGCCATTAATCAAGCACATTAATTTTGGGTAATAATATTTTGAAGAGTTATAAAGTGTGTACACTGTCATACATAAAGTTTTTACATATTTATTTATGTATATATATATATATATATATATATATATATATATATATATATATATATATATATATATTGTTACGTTTGTGGGGGTAGGTGACGAATTGCCACAATGGAGATACGATTGTATAAATTATCATGGACCGTGTGACAAGTAGGAAGACATTTTGATGTACATGAGTGGAAAAAAAAACTGTGAGCTTAAGGTTGTTTATGTGTCACCACACGGAGGGTGGTTTTGTGTTAGTTAAATAGGGCTGAAGGATAATTCCCAGTATGTACTTGCCTCCTGTGATTTTTCCCTTATGTTTTTACATTCACTTGGCCATCCATGCAAATGAGCACTCCATTAAACCAGGATAACTGATATAATGCCGACAAAGACCCAGACATTTCAATCAGATAATGAACCCCACCCCACCAACCGACGAAGGAACAAGGCCACACCCCCAGAGTGGGACGAGGGGCGTGGAAACTATCGTGGCCGGCAGACCACGCCCCAAGCTTCGTGATTTGTTGAGCCCAACCATGTAGCAATGGGTGGAATGCGGCGATTGGTCGTATGACATCAAAGAGCTCGGAGGTTCGAGGAGGAGTAAAGAGGAAGAATCCGTTTTTCTCTCTCATTCTGGTTTTGGTCACGGGCGGTCGCATTTTGGCTCGTGTGGCTCATGAAGAAAGCAGTCAGAGCTTTTGTTGGAACTCTTTGTTTCTGGCTTGGCTGCTCCCGTCTCGGGTGGATCGTGAGGGGAACTTTGTGGAGCCGCGTTGCGTTTCGGAGGGAGACAATATCAAAGAGGGACTGGCCGCACGAATTGCCTCACGTTCGTGGCGCAGTGAATAGGAGCTTCGCGTCATCTTGTGTGGTTCCCGTGCGAGCGGTTTCGGGCCGCCTGTGCTGCCGTCATTCAGAGAACTCGCTGAAGAGACCCCTTTAGAGACAGATAAGGTGGCCGGCTTTAAAAACATTTGTCTTTCTTTATCATTCCCCTGTTTGTATTTGTGTCAGCTTGGAGGGTCCCTCAAAATAGTGGATATTTATTTTACCTCACCTTTCATCGTATTACATTTACTTTCATTATTGTGGTATTATTGTACAATCATTATTGTGGTACTTTCATTTGTTGTATTGTTGATTTTCCTTGCCTCGTTTCTGTGTTTGTGGGTTCGAGGAATAAACCCTATGGCGACCGTCTGAGGTAAGCACCCTGATTTTCTTCGCCCACGTCAAAAAGTACCATATATATATATATATATACACTGTATTTATAGTATTGGAACTGTGGGGGCTGGCCATGCGTTCGTCTGTCTCCCATTCATGGCGGCCGCTTCCCATGCTGCGTTTGAAAAGCTGCTGATTGGTTATTTTGTATTGTCATTTCACTTTTCTTCATGCAACATAGTCAGTCACTTTATTGTCCCTTTCAGTCATCTTTAAAATAAACATTAGAATCAACTTTTTTATTTCTATCATGATGAATATGAATATGGCTCTACAATTTAAGAATAACAGATCGCTACCTGCAGGTGCTTATCCACCAGCCCGTGCGCAACGACGCTCAAATCCTTTTAATATTTGCTTTTCCAATGTCAGGGTCTTTCGCTCCAACTTCTCTTCTGTGCAATCTTTTGTTCAGCTTAACTCACCTGGCCTGCTGGCTCTATCTGAGTGTCGGTTGGATAGTGGTATCTCCTCTGTTTCTTTCAAGTTACCTGGTTACATTTTTCACCGACTTGATCACCCTCCTTCTCATGGTCTTGGTATCTATGTTAAGGACTCTCTACCTTTAGCTCGTGAAAACTCTCTTGAAAGTGGCTCTCACGAGTTTATGTGTTTCCACCTTGCTCTTTTGCATTCAACAACATATCTCTTCTTTCTGTATCGCTCACCTTCCTTTCCCTCTTGTGCTGTGCTAGATGCAATCCCAGACAGCATTGACAGGTCTATTTTACTCCACCCGTTTGCACACATCATGGTATTTGGTGACTTCAACATTCACTACAAGAAGTGGTTGGTACACTCTCGCAATACTCACCATCCTGGTATCAATGCCTATAATTTATCAATCTCTCAAAACCTCACCCAAATTGTTTCCTCTCCCACTCATATTCCTGACTGTGCTTCTGATGGAAGATACTTACTTGATCTCTTTCTGTGTTCTAACCCTTTCTGTGATTGTGTTGCTGATGTTCTTCTTCCAATGAGTAACTCGGATCATTCCACTGTTTCTGTTTGTGTCTCTTACTCCTCATTCTCAACTCCAGTGGATCCTTTTCACCACACTGCGTTTCAGTTTGGGAAAGCTGATTGGGATGGATTCTGTTCATTTCTTCCTGATGTGCCATGGACCTTGGCTTATTTAGTTTTAGAAACAGGTCTTTCCCTTCTGTGCACATGGGGTCTTCAACCTTAACAGAATCATCGGAGCTTCGGCTTCTTGGTTTGGACATCTCCTCTAACCTTCGTTGGGATAAGTACATTTCTGGTATTGCTAAGAGTGCTTCCAAGTTAGTTGGTTGCCTTTATCGAGCGCAGAGGTATGTACCTCCTGAGGCCATTTTGTACCTGTATAAGGCAACTATACGTCCCCTCATGGAGTACTGTTGCCACATTTGGGCCGGAGCACCAGCCTGCCACTTACTTTCCTTGATAGGCTCCAGAAACACATAGTCAACCTGGTTGGCATGGAGATGTGTTCATCTCTTCAACCACTCTCTCACCGTAGGTCGATTGCCACTCTTGGTTTGTTCTACAGATATTTTCATGGCAAATGTTCTGTTGGACTTTCTAACCTGGTGCCACCCATACGAGTGTTTGGACGTAAGACTCTGTTTGCCATCTCTGCACACCCATACGCTATAGCCGATCCAAGATGCAGAACGAAAGGCTATGCAGATAGTTTTATCCCTCGTGCTGTCTCCCTCTGGAATTCACTACCTGTAACATGCTTCCCATTATCAAACAATCTACACGGCTTTAAGACGAATGTCAATTCATACTTCCTAAATCTTTGAGGTTTAATCGCATTTTACCCAACCTCTGCTACTTCCTATGTCTTGGATGTTTTCTTGTTCCTTTTTTATTTATTTATTTTCATTTTGTTTTGCTTTATCCTTATATTTTTCTAACTTTCTCTTAGAGTCAGGTGGCTTAGTGCTATATTTAAAGATTAACGTTACCGGGCGGATAAAAGCACAATATTTGGCATGAGGCTCCCTTAGAGCCTATTAATTAATGTTAGCCTCGGAGCCCCCCGGAGTTAAAAAAAAAATCATGTAAAACACCAAAATACAAGATGGCCGACATCGATGACAAAATATCACTTTTCTCGAGTCCTGGTCGTCAAAAGAAGACCAGATTGGTTGCAAAATGTTGGTTTTTTTAGGCCACTGAATACACTGAATAGGATTTTGAATATTTCAATACTACCAGTAGACCTACAACGAGTTCCAGCAAAGTATTTATGGAACTATACACAGAAACTGGTTCTTATATTCCAATATGCTTGTATCTTTTCAGTGTGTGACTCAACATGGAGCTAAACTGGGATCACTGCGTGATTTGTCAGCGGGACACTGCTGAACCCTCAGTTTCCCTTGCAGAGCCCTGGGACAAGTGGTGACAAAACAGATGCCGACACATCATTCCTGACCAACGTAGAACAGTTCCGGGCCATTGGTGCTCTTCCAGCTGAACTCTATTTTGGGAGTGATGAAACTGTTGACAATTTTGCTTCTCATTCTGCTTCCTAGCACAAATCTTGCCATTTAAAATTCAACAATTCTAAGTTGGCAAAGGCAAAGACGAAGAGAGAGCACAACCCTGATATGAACAGAAAAGGCACAGTAAGCACAAAGCACTGAACGTTCAAAAGTGTTTCTTCTGTGAGAAAGGCAAAGAGGAAAATTTTCTCCATGAAGTTTCAACATTTGATGCCGACAAAAATATCCGGGACATGATCACAGAGCTAAACGACACCCAACTTATGACTAGAATAGTTGGAGGAGATCTAATTGCAATGGAGGCAAAATACCATCTGGCATGTCTGGTCATGCTGAGAAATCGCTACCGTAGTCTCACTCGCAAGGCAAGCCAAACACCTGAAAACACAGATGAGAAAATGAACAAGTCTCGGGCATTTGTAGAACTGACCAGCTACATTGAGAAATCTGTGGACTCTGGAACTCTCCTCTTCCAGCTGTGTGAGATCCACTCTCTGCATGTGAATCGTCTTGAGGGACTGGGCATCAAGAAACTAGACAACAAGACCAGACTGAAGGGTCATTTGCTAGAACGCTTCCCAGAGGCACAAGAACAGTATGATGGGAGAAACACGGTTCTCAATTTTCAAGGAAGGCATGAGAAATATGCTGAAGGAAGCTCTGAAGAATCGAGACTTCTCAGAAGATGCTGTTATCCTGGCCAAAGCTGCTGCGATAGTCAGAAAAGACATCTTCAGCCATCAAGGCTTCAAATTCACTGGCTGCTTCCCTGCAGAATGCAAAGAAGACTCACTGCCCTCAAGCCTCAAGCCTCTTGTCTCCATGATCTTGAATGGTTCCAACTTGAAAGATCAAGACAAGCATGACTCGCAGGCTTGCCTAACCATCGGCCAGTGCATCGTTTACAACACAAAGAAAAAAACATCTCGTACTGCTGTGAATACCAGACACACTCTGGAGCGTGAGTCACCCCTCCCCATCTACATTGGCATCAATGTGCATGCACCGAGCAGAAGCAAGAAACTCATACAGCAGTTATACCAGATGGGCATCAGCATTTCTTATGACAGGGTTATGGAGATTGAGGACTGGATCGCCACTTCTACCTGTGAACGCTTTGCAGAAGATGGAGTCGTGTCTCCTGCTTGTCTCCGGAAAGAGTTGTTCACTGTTGGCGCCCTGGACAACCTAGACCACAACCCCAGCTCAACCACTTCCCTAACCTCATTCCACGGGACTGGAATCAGCCTTTTCCAGTTGCTTTCTAAGACCGAAACTGGTGCGAGCAGACCACCTATTACAATAACACCTTCTGGAAATGAAAAGCACTCTCTTCTTGACAGCTATGCCTCTGTCCCAGCCATAGCTTTGAAGACCGCTGCTGTCGAGGTGCCAGAGTGTGACGTAGTTCCAGTCGAGAGTTGCTTAGATGAGGCCAGAGCACAGGAACACAGCTGGGTAGAGCATGCACTGCCACTTCTAGAGACAGAAAAACTCACCAGTGGAGCTGCCATCCCGGCAAACACATAACGTAATCACAACGTTGCTGGAACATCGTAATTAGGTAACGAAAAAAAACAACGTTCTATAAATGCTTTAAGGACGTTTTACTTTTACCTTCAAACATGTTAACCTTTAAACAACGTTGTGGAAACGCAAAAATGTTAGCCGGGATTGCATGGGCTGCCTATCATGCCTCTATGCAACCTCCGGTCGAAGATCCTCCAGCACAATGTGCACTCCTTCCTCTCTTCTATGAGAAGTCTGCCACTCCTGCTATGATCATTGATCAAGCATCGAATGGATGCCGTGAGACAAGCTGTCGAATTTCTGAATCCAGGACAAATCCCAGTCACTACATTTGACCAGCCTCTGTTTGCCCTGGCAAAGTTTGTACAGTGGAAATGGCCAGACACTCATGGTGGGAGAGTGCAGGGGGTTATGCTTGGTGGTCTGCACACAAAAATGGTCCTCTGGAATACACTGGGGATGTATTGCAAAGGTTCTGGCTGGACTACAGCCTTCAGAGGCAGATGTAGCATCCTCTGGCACTGCTGACTCATTTCTGAAGGCAGCACACCTAACTCGAACCAGGCATGCCCACCAAGTCACTCTCTTGACCCTGCACAATCTTCAGAAGGAAGCTTTCGTGCTCAATGAGGGCCCCAAAGATTATGAGTCTGCCACGGCTTGGAGAAACGACATGCAGAAGAAGAGTCCTACTTTCATGTACTGGGACCTGATCATGAAATAACAAACCCTCATTCTCATCTTCATCAGGGCTCACAGAGAGGAAAATTTCCCTCTATATGTGGAAGTCTTGGAGAAACTCACACCACTGTTCTTTGCCTTTGATCATGTGAACTACTCACGGTGGATGCCTGTCCACATCAGGGACATGGAGTCCTTGCCTGGAACTATCGATTTCATTGACGCTTTGCAGAAGACCAGGGAGAGGGGGAAAGGGGTGGGGAGGAGGAGAGGAGGGAAGGAGGGGGAGGGAGGGGGGAAGGGGAGGAGAGGGGAGGGGAAGGGAGGCAGGAGAGGAAGGGGGTTCATATATATGCTGGTGGGTGAATGTGGCGTTCATCACTTTTCTGAGTTAAGTGTGTTGCCGATGAGGACGAAGAAGCCGTACAACCAACTTCGTACACTTCTGGAATTGTTTGATTTATTTGTCTTCAAATGTCTAGTGATTGTTTTGTATTTATTTATGTGAATGTGCACTTGTGTATAACTGTCATTAATTTAAAAAGGCTTCGGCACTATCGAGCGATTTTTTTTTTAAACTCCAAAAAACGACGTTTTTTTTTTCAATTTTTTTTTGCGTAAAACACTCCCTGGCACTCACTGATGAACCTCTGAAAGTTTGATGAAGATTCGTTCAGCCATCTCTGAATAAAACGCGGACACACAAAAACTGGACACACACACACACACACAGAGACAACTCGCGTTTATATTGACGTGTTCCTTGCGATTAAAATCTTTACCAAGGTGTTATGTATTGCATTTGCATGGGATTAAACCGGAAGGTGGATATAAAAGAGGCGGGGCATACGGCATTACGGCTTGGCACTTGGCAGAGGAAGCTGGGCCTACACTGGGAGCTTGTGGTTTTCCCGGCTGCGCAATAAACGACCGATGGTGCACTCAAACTGGCTTCCCAGCCTGATACATTACACAAGGAAACAGATTAACTGAGTAAGCTTTAACTTTAACTCCGGAAGACGTTCAGTTCAAATATGACAGAATTCATACACGCGGGGAAGGAAGAGGATGAGGAGGTGGGTGAGGGGATGGTGAGGAGGAGTGTGAGGGGATGGTGAGGGGATGCTGAAGTACCTTACCTCTAGTTCTGACGGCAGCCCTCGAACCTGCAGGAAATTAAATCAAGCGAACGAAAACCCGAATTCAATGTACAAGTACAAAAAGTTTTAATTAAAACAAAAGCCGCGTCGATGTTACACAATGCCTAGATGCAGCTGTGCCTATAACGTCGATGTTATAGGCACAGGACATTCCTATTGATTCGATTACTTGATGTTATTTTTGTGCAAAGTGAAAATATATCTCGGCAATTTCCCGTGTGTGGCGACGAATTTTTAATATATCTCGGCATTTTCCCGTCTGTTATTTCAGGCGGTGTATGACTGACCATGCCGCGATTTAAACAAAATATATTGTTGCGAATATGGAATTTGGCCTCCATATCCGCTTGTAAATATTCCCCTATTTTCTCCGATACTCCCCAACTCTCCCTTACCCCATTCCCTAGTCCCATTGTCTGTAAACAACACCCATTAGAGCCGATCTTCCCCTTCATCCCCCCATTAAATGTCGTGCCCAGGTCCCCCGCACCACACGTAGACAACTTTCGGACATCTTCCTAGTTATTCTTAATCTATGTCAGTTAAGGCCTCGTTTCCATTAATTATGACTCTTCGTTGCACCAGAATGTGATTATATGGCACCTGTTAGGAAGTTTAGGACCTCCCCATACCTCTCCGCATCTCTTCCCCATGGAGAAGCGCCAACTACAACAACAACAACAAAAGAGGGGGGCGGCGCGGTGACGGCATGGGGAGTGGGCGTCCTCCTTCCGGCTCGGTTAGCCGCCATTGACCACGCGCTCCACGGGGTTACCACGAAGGGGCTCCCTGTCGGCCCCTCGTCAAGGGCGGAGCCGGTAACCCCCGCACCCAATGAGAAGCCATGGGCCGATGCCATCTGGGGCGGCGCTAACGAGCCGAGGGCGTGTCACTCCCCGCCGGATATACGCGGCCCCGCGCCGGACGTGACGTGAGATGCGCCCCGAGCTTGGAAGGACAAGACGCCACCCTCCCGAGCGCTGAGCGACCTCCCCGGCATCTCCACCAAAGTCGCGACCCACGAGCGCTGAGCGACCTCCCCGCATCTGCTGGACACCACCGTACGTGATTCTGTCCCTGAGCCAGGTGCACCTGAGCCATCGACTGCCGCTTTCCTTGCCATCAAATCCCGTGTGAGTCAGCGTTGTCCCGTTTATCTGTGGTCTGTCTAGGGTTAATATAAGAGTGTGTCTAAGTGCCTGTCTTCCTATGCTGTCCCTCTTGTAGTTGTAATCTAACCTTTTTCCGTACGAATATACTTGAGAACTGAACCCTTGGTGTCGTATTGTGTCATTATAATCCAGCCGGGTGTCTTCTTTTTCTTATTGAGCCAGCATAGCGCGATTAGTCAACCCCGGGTGCAATCGGGGTAACTTGTACGGATACGGCGGCCATCCCGCTCGGCCCACCATACCATCAAAGTCGTATCTGTAACAATTGGTGTCGGGAGTGAGATTCGAGGCCCGACCAAATTTTGAAAAAAAAAAACGAATAGAGGAAAAAAAAAAAAAATTTGGTCAAAATTTGGAGCGGCCGAAATTTGTTTTGTTTTACGAAACTCGAATTTTGCAAGTCGCGCTATGGCGGATCAAGACGGCTGGGGTCCGGTAGGGGAGAGTGAAGCAGGGTCGGTCCAGGACCAAATTGAGACACGTGAGGAGAGCGAAACAGCGGGGGTAGCAGACGCGCGAAATGGCGCCTCGCACATAGCTACGGCGGCCGCACCCGCTGCACAAGTGGGAGGGATGGCCCAGATGCAGGTCCTCATGGAGCAATTTATGGCGCAAATGCAGGCGTCCCTCAAACTGCAGAGTAACCAATTGGGGAACCGGATGGATGCTCAGGGTGAGCGATTGGAGGGCCAAATGGGGGTAATGGGAAACCAAATGGGGGTAATGAGGGACGAAGCGAGGGGTACCGGTGAGAAGTTAGACAATAATTTTGAGGAGTTAGACAAGAAAATTGGGAAGTTAGACAATAATTTTGAGGGGTTAGACAACGGGATAAAAGAAGTGAAAAATGGGTTAACGGGGGTAGAAAACAGAATGGCCGCTCAAGAGAATCAAATGGAAGGGATGCAAAAAGGGTTAGAGGGGTTAGAAAACAGTATGGAAGGCAAATTGAGGGACATGAGGGACCAAGCGGAAAGGGAAGTTAAACAAATGGAGCAGCAGATAGAGGGGGTCAGAATGGGGGTAGAAACCAAACTGGATGCTCACAGGGAGGAAATGGAGCAGATGAGGGTGGCATCTGGGCAGGAGATGCAAGTGATGGGAGAGGAGATCAGAAGAGGAGTGAGTGAGGAGGTCGGAGGAGTGCGCGAGGAGGTGAGGCACTGTAAGGAGCACATGGAGAAGGAGGTGAGAAAGGGGACTGTAAAGTTACAAGGGGGCATAGAGGACCTGACGCAAGAGGTGGAGCAGCTGACGGTGGGACAGACGGAGTTAGTGGAGCAGGTTCAAAGGAACACTGCGGTATTAGGAGGTTTAAAGGCGACACAGAAAGAACTAAAAGATGACTTGGTAGCGACGAAGAGGGAATGTCAGATGGTACGTGAGGGACTGACAACGAGGTTGGACGAGGTGATAGAGGTAATGGAGACGAAGGACCGGCAGGTGAGGACGCACATGGAAACGGTCAAGGTAGCCTTGGAGGACGAGCTTGAGGAGACGTACCGGGGAATAAAAGAGGTGAAGCACAAATTAGAAGAAGTGGAAGAAGGGATGAGCGAAATTAAAAAGCGACGGAGAGAGGATAAGAAAGAGATAAAAGAGGAGGTAAAAGAATTGGTCCAGAGTCTGTGTTCGGATCGTGATGATGTGCTCATTAACCGGATGAGGGATTCGCAGGTGATGGAGGAGAAGCGAAGAGAAAGAGGACCCGGTGTAAGTGGTGACCAATATGGTCGCGCGTATGATGCGCCAGGTGATTTAATAAGCTTGGGGGTCGAGATAGACCCGGGTGTTCGTGAGAGGCCGTCGGTGAAGTGTGCGACAGGTCTGGTGTGCGAAAGAGGAGGTGTGCGAGAAAGTCCGACTCTGGGGTGTGTGAGGAAAAAGTGTGTACCAAGGAGTGAGTGTGCTGGCGAGAGTGAGTCGGTCGTAGCGCGGGTGCGAGGAAGCACATGGAAGCGCGGTGTGGTGAGTGTTACAGAGGGTGTGACGGGAGAGTGTGCGCGAGAAAGGTGTGTGACGGACAGGTGCATGAGGAAAGAGTGCGCTGTCAGAAGTAAGGAAGAGTGTCCACCTGTGGTGAGTGTTACAGAGGGTGTAACGGGAGAGTGTGCGCGAGAAAGGTGTGTGACCGACAGGTGCATGAGGAAAGAGTGCGCTGTCAGAAGTAAGGAAGAGTGTCCACCTGTGGTGAGTGTTACAGAGGGTGTAACGGGAGAGTGTGCGCGAGAAAGGTGTGTGACGGACAGGTGCATGGAGAAAGAGTGTGCTGTCAAGAGTAAGGGTGAGTGCGTTGTCACGAGTGGAGGTGAGAGTAGTGAGAGTAGTGAGAGTGACAAGGAGCGTGAGTTGGTTGTGACAGGTGAGCGAGGATGTACACCTGGGATGGAAGGATGCACACCTGGAATGGTAGAGCGTGAATGGGAATGCACGCTGGAGTTGGTGGTGAGGCACGTGAGTGGGTGTGCGAATGAGAGCACACCTGTGATTGTCACAGAGGAGGTGACCGAGGAGGGGGCGCGAAGAGGTGTATTGGTGAGGTGTGCTACCAACGAGTGTGTGCCAAAGTGTTCGGTGGTCAGGTGTGTGACCAAGGCGGTGAGTGGAATGGGTGTACCTGGGTGTGTAAGGAACGGTACGAGGGGCATGGAAACGGCTGGATGTGTGAGCAAGGAACGGGCTGCGGGATGTAAGCATGCAGGTGAAGCATCGACGTTAGACGGGGTAGAGTTTAGAACGACTTATAGCCGAGTCGGGCCCTCGGTGCGTGCTGGGCCTCGCTTTGAACGGCCGCGTCCGTGCTCCACTAGGCGGAGCTGGCAGCCCGATAGAAAGGGTCGTCATGGCGACCACTTTTTGTTGAGACGTGCCGGCAGGTCGAGATCGGGACATTGGATGGCTCCGCGCCGAGGTGATGCGTGGGATCTCGGCCCGGGTAAGCCCCCGTCCCTGCCCCGAATGCCGGACGCATCCAGCCGCTGGCACAAAACAACCAGCATCCATTGCTTGGCTTTACGAAGCCGGGCTTTGGACAGGGATTGGCGCACCGAGAGGTATTAGTGAGTAGACTGGGTGATGAGGTTAGTGTTTTGGACCCAAAATTAGAGAAAAAACAAAATTTGATGATTGGCAAGGGATTGGCAGTAGTGATTGGCAGATGATGGGTAGTGATTGGCAAATTTTTGATTTATTGAAATTTGATGTGCAAAATTGGTAGTGAGAGACCCCCGATGTGGTGGGATGGCAAATCCACCATCCTTCCCATGGGGGGGCAAAGGCGCTATAGCTTATGGGGTGTATGGCAGTGAAAACTAGCCCGGGTGGGTTAGGATATGGTGTGTAGGGATCTAGCGAGGATTGACATTAGGTGACGTTAAGTTTAGTTAGTGACTGATACCTGTAGTAGGGACGCAGGTAGATTAGTGTGGATGATAATGACGAGGGAGCGCAATAGTTTAAAGGGACGACTGGGAAGCGCAAGTTTCAGAAGGGAGTAGTTAGCTGAGATGATGCCGTGTGTGTGTGAGAATTGAACAGGTGTGATTGCACAGGTGTGCAACTGGACAGGTGTGTGGAGCAGTGTATGAGTAGTGAGTGTGTGGATCAGCGCGAATGCGCTTGGGGAGAGAAGGGTGCAGGTGGCACCAGGTGTGAGAGCACAGGTGTGCAAGTACAGGTGTGTGGAGAGAGTTGGAGTAAGTGGTACGGAGTGGTGTGCATGGTGCGAAGGTGTGAATGGGGGAAGAGTGGACCCCCATCACGGATACCCGGGGCGGGTAGTGTAAGTGTTAGGTAGAGGGTGCAGGTAAATTGTGGTTGGATATTGGCATTTGTGGTGCGGTTGCAGAATGGTGTTGTGAATGGGTGCATTAGTGTTGTGGAAATGGCTGGGCGTGTAGCCTGTTAGTGTGTGTAGTTGGTTGGGCACTCCACCACTGTGAGGATGTCGGCCAGGTGAGGCCGCAGGTGGGCTCTGGGAGCCGGTAGTTGTGAGTGGGTGCCTGAGGATCCCGGGTGTGGATCGGGCAGCCCAGTGCCAGAGAGGGCACGGAGTGGGGAGAGAGCCAGAGGGCCTTCCCCTGGTAGTTAGGTTAGGGTAAGGAGCAGGTAAGCTCGGAGGCAACTGCAGTGGTGGAGGTGTGCAGGTGGGTAGACCCACTGGGAGAGGTACACGTCGCAGCCCAGAAATTGTACGAGGGCACCGGGAGATGAATCGGGGGAGTGAGACCCCAAATTGAAGAGCACCACAGTTTGGCCAATGGGAATTGGTTTTTAGAACCCATAGTGTAAGAGGGCCAATGGTTTGGCCGGAGAAAGCCCCCGGGTAGTGTAAAGTTGTTAAAGTCATTTAGGAAATAGTTAGGATTGATGAACCTGTCGCACCATACGCAGCCACTTACCTGTGGTGATGATGATGACTCCACACCTGTGTTTTCTTTGTTTTGTTGCAGGAGATGAATCGCTGTGTGGATTTGTGAGACGCATCACGACGTGGATGAGACATTGGGGTGATTCCATCTCTCCCTCCCTAGGAGGGACTGATGATGAATTGGTAATGGCAAATTATGATGTTGAGTTGAAAATGGCAAATTTTGATGAGAGTTGAAAATGGCAAATTTGATTGGTTAGGAGGGAGAGAAGACGAATTTGGTTTATGGGAGGAACGGGGAAGACAGTAGGGATGTTTGTTGATTTGTAAAGTAGATGTTTATGAGTAGTGTTGTGTTGTGTGGATGCAGTAAGGGGTAAGGGAGGGGCCATGTAGGTTACCTGGTGGGGGGGGGGCGTACGATAGGAACGTACCTGTCTCACCTGGTTCCCATGTGCCCCCAGTGTGCATCACCTTACATTGCGTGCACTTTTGCGCCCTTACCACCTTACTCACTTGTCTGCTTCTTTTGTCTCCCACCTCCGAGGATCTGGCTTTGGGGTAGAGAGAGAGGAGAGAGAGGTGCTGGCTGCGCAGTTGTGGGCCTGCACTTTCGCTGTTCGCTGCCTGGATCGGTACACCATATGGACCGCAATGTTTGTGGCCACCCACAATGGACCGCAGTTCGTTTGCGGCCAAGCACCACCCGGGGATGGACCTATGGATCAACGTGGCACCTATGCCATACAGGTGAACCACTAATAGTTAACACCACCAAGTGCACCACAAGAAGAGCAAGAGACACCTGCAGGGTTAGGGGTTGTTGAAGTTATTTTTATTCCAATGAACAATGGTGACTGCACCGATTGGTGGTGGGGTGGTGCTGTTGATGCTCGGGAAAGGGTGCTCTGCACGTTATTAAAGGCCGTCGGCCACAGAGCACTCGTGGGTTGGTGTATCGATGTTGGCAAGCGCGCTCTCTCTATGCATAACATCTGCATGTGTTCCTCCAAAAACAGGTCCTGGATCGTAGTGTAAATAGCAGCGTAGTCTTGTAAATAATGCTCCCTACCGGCTGTATGTTTAGTTTGAGAATTCTTTCCGGATTCGGTTATCCTGTGGGTGTGTTTCTGTGAGGAGAAGGGTGCAACGTCGCAGGGGGACATATTTACTCATTTGTGAATATCTGTAAAACTGTCGCACTCAGGGTAGAGTTAATAGTAGAGGGAACTACATTGCGTGCCACACTAAAGTAGGTAAAAATTTATCGGGTCGGGACGCCCCGAGGGTAGAGAAGGGTGCAATGTTGCGAATATGGAATTTGGCCTCCATATCCGCTTGTAAATATTCCCCTATTTTCTCCGATACTCCCCAACTCTCCCTTACCCCATTCCCTAGTCCCATTGTCTGTAAACAACACCCATTAGAGCCGATCTTCCCCTTCATCCCCCCATTAAATGTCGTGCCCAGGTCCCCCGCACCACACGTAGACAACTTTCGGACATCTTCCTAGTTATTCTTAATCTATGTCAGTTAAGGCCTCGTTTCCATTAATTATGACTCTTCGTTGCACCAGAATGTGATTATATGGCACCTGTTAGGAAGTTTAGGACCTCCCCATACCTCTCCGCATCTCTTCCCCATGGAGAAGCGCCAACTACAACAACAACAACAAAAGAGGGGGGCGGCGCGGTGACGGCATGGGGAGTGGGCGTCCTCCTTCCGGCTCGGTTAGCCGCCATTGACCACGCGCTCCACGGGGTTACCACGAAGGGGCTCCCTGTCGGCCCCTCGTCAAGGGCGGAGCCGGTAACCCCCGCACCCAATGAGAAGCCATGGGCCGATGCCATCTGGGGCGGCGCTAACGAGCCGAGGGCGTGTCACTCCCCGCCGGATATACGCGGCCCCGCGCCGGACGTGACGTGAGATGCGCCCCGAGCTTGGAAGGACAAGACGCCACCCTCCCGAGCGCTGAGCGACCTCCCCGGCATCTCCACCAAAGTCGCGACCCACGAGCGCTGAGCGACCTCCCCGCATCTGCTGGACACCACCGTACGTGATTCTGTCCCTGAGCCAGGTGCACCTGAGCCATCGACTGCCGCTTTCCTTGCCATCAAATCCCGTGTGAGTCAGCGTTGTCCCGTTTATCTGTGGTCTGTCTAGGGTTAATATAAGAGTGTGTCTAAGTGCCTGTCTTCCTATGCTGTCCCTCTTGTAGTTGTAATCTAACCTTTTTCCGTACGAATATACTTGAGAACTGAACCCTTGGTGTCGTATTGTGTCATTATAATCCAGCCGGGTGTCTTCTTTTTCTTATTGAGCCAGCATAGCGCGATTAGTCAACCCCGGGTGCAATCGGGGTAACTTGTACGGATACGGCGGCCATCCCGCTCGGCCCACCATACCATCAAAGTCGTATCTGTAACAATATATATATATCTCGGCATTTTCCCGTCTGTTATTTCGGGCGGTGTATGACTGAGCATGCCGCGATTTAAACAAAATATATATATCTCGGCATTTTCCCGTCTGTTATTTCGGGCGGTGTATGACTGACCATGCCGCGATTTTAAAAAAATATATCTCAATGGACTTGAAGTTACAGGCCTTTGAGAATTCATTTCGTTCTATAAAGGGCAACTTTCATCGGATTTTCTTCCCGTTTTTTTTCAACCGAGTCTAAAACTATGTTAGCGACTGTGAAAAATGAAATGATATATCGAATTTGATTTGAAATAAAACTGTGTGAGAGAGGAAGACACCACGGGCCTACAAAACAGGCCTCAAAGCTATGCGAGTTAATAAAATGGTGGATATTTGTTTATATGAAGCCTCTCCCAGAATGAGTGGAGCTATGGTTCCCAGAATGGGTGGAGCTTTGAGGTTTTGTCTTCTCTGCAAGAACAAGAAGAAGAAGAAGAACAAGAAGAACAACAACAACAGCAGAGTGCACTCTATGACCAGCGTCTGCGACGCGACTAAAAAGAAATGATTTATTGAACGGAACCCAAGAACAATGGAACACGACAATAAAAACTAAACCACCTATTGAGCACTCTTACACACACATTTCGAATTCACGATGGGAAGGGTAATAAAATAAATCTATTAAATGGTTCGTTGTGTTGTGTTCTGTGGTGCGTCAAATCTGTGTCTGGCAGTGTTGCGTCGGGTCGACCAGGCACCGTCCGACGCAGCTCTCGTCAACGCGAACCGCTCGGTCCCGTCTGCTGCCGTTCCACCGCCCACGCCCATCCCCACACCCCCATCCATCACCCCCCCCCCCCCCATCACCCCCCTCTCCCTGTTCACCAGGCCTCTCGCACCAAGCGAGCGAGCGTGCAATGGTCTCCTGGCTGCTGCAGCTCATGCACTCGCCGTTCGCATGTGAAAATACCGGGGAAGATAATCGTCAACGCTCCAATGTCTTTCCACCGTCTTTCGAAGCGAACTCCACCCGGGAATGAAAGCAAGAGCAGAAGGGAGGTCCAAGTGGGAAGGCAGCCAACACGAAGGGACAGTCAAGGGAAGGCCAGAGGCAAACGGAAGAGGTCCGGGCAGGAAGGAACCAGGAACGAGAAGGGACAATGTTGGCACACCAACGTTCACCAGCAAAGTCCGGGCCGAAGTCACAAAATGTCCGCAGCTTCCAGTCTCTTGTTCAGCGTGCTCTGACGTCAGCCGGGCCCGGGCCTCTCCTCGAATCTTCCAAACTCCTCCCACCAGTCGTGCGACCCTCCCACCAAACCCTCGGGCCCCAGCCTGCCTTGTACGATGTTCCATCGCCATGGTGGCGTACTGCACGGCCGCCCACTGCTTGTCTTTCCGGTTTGTTCTATCTTCAGTCATTGTAAGGGGGGATTTAATTAATGTGTGCACTAAGGGCCTATCTAGTATCTAATGTCTATAAGACTGCGTTGCCATAAGGGACAAAGGATAGATCACAGGTTTCACATACAATGGAGTCTTATCCTTATCCCCTAGAACTATTTATCACCGGATCATCCTCGTATGATCACAGGTATACACTTACCCCGACAAACCGCCTAAACACAGAAATTACAGTTGAGGTTCCCTATCACGACAGCTGGACACCTACCTATGCAGATCTACCTGGATCTAGATATTCCCCTTAACTCAAATTCATAACAGTCACCTCCCCTCCCCTGGAACCGTAGCCCCTGCAAGGTTCACTGCAGGCGCTACCATTCCAGTCTTAGCACTTACTGTCTCACACTTAATTAACCTATGAATTAAATCAGGAGGGCTGTGGGAAGTGAGCCGAAACTACCTACCTATGCTCTTTAACATGCTAATCCCCTCAACGATCATGCAGTCAAATATTTATAATCATTATAATTCGTTGTTCCTGTGGTGGGAGGAAACGAACAACAACACGCAAGAACTACCTTAACCTTAACCAAAACTTCAAAAACTTGTAAACTCGAATAAAACATTTCTACACCCCAGTCTACAGACCGCGTCCCCCGGTGGATGCCACAAGACTCAACGTTACCTGCGGGTCCATCCCAATGCACCCCTAAATTTCCGTGAGCCCTGTCCTGGTGATACAGGTGAGTGACATGGCTCGGTGGATTTCACCCACATTCATTCAACACAAACCCATTCATTACCATTCATTCTCATTCTAAAAATCAGCACGACATTTCAAAAATCAACAAAACACTTACTTCACCCCCCTGCAGGACCATGGCATAGATGTCATATACATGTGTGTGTTGCTCTCAACTAGGTAGCGGGGAGGTACCGCACAATCAAGATGGTGGGGGCGCTTCAGGCTGTGGTGCCCGCAGTCCCAAAAACAAGTCACTTAACTCACAAGTTCATTGCCCCCCCTCCCCTTTACCTCATGGCCCCGTGACAGTCAAACAACTCTTTCCGCCGTTACCCCGCCGGTGGGGGTCTCCACACACCAGGCTCCGTTGCCTCCTGCTTCAGAGCAGCACACGGGTCGCCGGGAGTCTTCCACCCCAAGGAGCCCAAACAGACGCTCAACCGACGGACTCCAATTTCCAGATACCACTGGCTGCCAGGGGTAATTGCCACAGAGGGGGGTCGCAGTCATTGCTCCTCAGAGCTTGATCTGTACCTGCGGACACGCACACCTTCCCCACCCACAAAATCCCCAAAACACATTTCCTCCCCCGCTGCCATTCAATTCTGAAACACATTTCCCATAGAAGATGTCACAAAAGAGGTGTTTGCCATGGCCTGCTTTCATGTGAAATCCCCTGGTTCACATTTTACCATTACATCTCGAAACACAATAATCATCACTCAATCCATTATCTCCAACCTCACGACCACATGGAAACACAACACTTCTACAGATAAACAAACGCCACCCACAAGACGCTGTGTGGCCCACATTCCATCACCCTCACCGGCCATGTCATCACTCTCACCCGCCCCCAACTCCAAATTACGTATCCCCAATTGAATAAGCAAGTCCTGAAGCCTGGGAACAGTAACTATCAAGGCCTTACCTCTACAGTGATGCGCAGGTATTCCAGTTGGTCAGGTCCAAAGTGCCACCCACCCTACAAAATCCCAAAATGTCTCATTGGACCAATCAAATTTCTCCAAATTGCTCTTTTCTCCCCACTGTAGTGGCAGCCATGTGGATCCGCATCCAACCGTGAACTGTTCTAAACAACTACATGTGGCTACGACAGCTCCGCAGCTCTACGGTGCAAGGGTCATCGGGACAAGGTGAGCAGTCAAAACGCCAACATGGCCCATGAGTGTCTACAAGTGGGGGACCCACCATCCATCCTTCGGCCCCCCCTGCGAGGAACACGGCTGCACCAGCCCCAGCTGGCCAATGTGGTGAGCACTTGCTGCCAACAACACTCACTCACACAACCTCAGCCCTGGGGGAGACGGTCGCAGTGCGTGGCATCCACCCTCACGTCACCTCCGCCGCCCTCATCCCCCAGTCCACACAACTGCAGCCCCCAGTGCCCACCCACACTTGACCACGCCAAGGTCCAGTCGACAGCCATGCTCCACCAGGAGACTCCTCCAGAAGACATGGTCCACACACCTCGGACACCCATAGCACGTTGACCAGCAAACTACACAACTACATCGCCATAACCCCACGTCCCAAGTATCGGCATAGCCGCCCCCACAGCCTGTTGAAGGCTGTGTCTTGCTCATCTATAAATTTTATCACAGCCTCCAACACTTTGGTTTACCACACCTGGATCAATACTGAGGCCACTGTGCAGTGTCCACCATTTCTCTTCACAAAATTCACCCTTAAATTTACATCGAACCTAACCCTCAGATTACCAGTGCCAAATATTTTTCACATTTTACTAATCTCACCAAAGAAGGGTGCTTCACCATACACATGCCTGCCTAGCATGGCCCATATGCTCGGCAGGTTACACATTCCGGATTCATCAATCCCATGGCTCTCTTCCCAAGCCAAGAGTCCACAAATCATAACAGAACATCTGTGGAAGATCACCCTCACCCCCATAATGTTCCACAAATGCTCTAATGGTTGTCCGGTGTGCTATACTCCATCCCTGTCCATGCGGATCGACCCGCGTCCATAGACCAGCACAGCATGGCAGGTCACCACATGCTGGCTGTCCCAGAATCTCAGGGAGAGGGTGTCAGGCCGCATGCCCAGGCAGTCACCACATCAGGCCCAAGTTGGCCGTCCGTGATGCCACCACCAAAGCGCGACCCACAACACCTCCCCCTAGTGGTCCTCAATATACGCCATCCTCGGCCTGTGAGAAGCCACCTCGGACCCCCTGGAGGTGGTCCGGTGACCCTGCCGGCCCGAGCCACACGCTCGGGCGGTGCCCCGATAGACAAGGGACGCCACACTCCACCAGACCCCCCCCCCCCCCCCCGTGGCTCATTCTGCTCACTCATTCCCTTCATCTTCCCCTCCAGTCCCCTTTTCATTCCCCTCATTTCGTCTTTCAATTCATTCCTTTGGGCATCCATTTTTTCATTCAATCCCCCTATCTAGTATCTGCTCACTCTGAACATCCATTTTGTTTTCCAATCTTCCCCTCAATCCATTTATATCTCCCCTCATTTGGCCCCTCAATTCATTACTCATTGCCCTCATGTTGGCATTCCTTTGCTTCATAAATTGCATTATGGTCTGGTTGTCTATAGGGGCCATCTCGGTAGCGAGGGAAGTTCCATTGCTATGCTTCTCCCTATCTACAATCGGCTCACTTCGAACCCCTGCAGCATCCCCAACCCATTCGGCCTTCTCACTCGCTTCTGCCCTCCGCGGTGAGAAAGTAGTTCCCCACGCGTATATTTTACCTCAGACAAAAAAATATATATTTATTTATTTTAAATTTTTCGAAAACGCGATGTTGCGTTTCGAACAGCCCAATTGGACGACAAAATTTGACACCCAGGTACTGTGACTACCTCCCCCTCTACGAGGGAAAGACAATCGTTACACATTTTGATTATCGAAAGCTGAGCGCAATATGCCCTCAGCTGGTGTCGAACTTGCAACCTTTGGGCACCGAGTGTCCGCTAGGCTCGAATCCTAACTGCCTGACACCAATGTAGTGTTCCTGGCCCCAGCCTGCCTTGTACGATGTTCCATCGCCATGGCGGCGTACTGCGCGGCCGCCTCCTGCTTGTCTTTCCGGTTTGTTCTATCGTCAGTCATTGTTTCGGGGGGGATTTAATTAATGTATGCACTAAGGGCCTATCTAATGTCTATAAGAGTGCGTTGCCATAAGGGACAAAGGATAGATCACAGGTTTCACATACAATGGAGTCTTATCCTTATCCCCTATAACTATTTATCACCGGATCATCCTCGTATGATCACAGGTATACACTTACCCCGACAAACCGCCTAAACACAGAACTTATTACAGGTGAGGTCCCAATCACGACAGCCGGACACCTACCTATGCAGATCTACCTGGATCTAGATATATTCCCCTTACCCCAAATTCATAACAATATATATGCAGTAGATAACGGTCTTTATAATATTTTACAATGTATTGGTACTATTATAATGTCCACAATAACATTCAACTACCTCAAAATCCCAAATTTGTCAACCACCCTGGGTTTCTTATGACTACCAGGATTCGAGAAAAGCTATATTTTGTCATCGATGTCGGCCATCTTGAATTTTGGTGTTTCACATGAAAAAAGTTTAAAACTCCAGAGGGCTCCTAGGCTGACATTAATAAATAGGCCCTAAGGGAGCCTCATGCCAAATATTGTGCTTTTATCCGCCCGGTAACGGTAATTTCATTATGCCACCTGACGATTGGCTCTGAACTTTGGTTGTGTGTGAACAAAATATCTCAAAAAGTTGTGGACGGATTCGGACGAAATTTGGCAGAGATGTAGCGAATGTGACAAGGACGAAATGATTAGATTTTGGTGAAGATCCGGATTCGGATCCGGCTACTAGAATGTTTAAAGTGAATTTTTAAAGAATCTCCCATTTGGGAGATGAGGCCAAAAACGATACATAGCAGGATATCTGAAAAAGTTGTGGACGGATTTGGACGAAACTTGGTGGACCCGTTGGGTGTCTGACAAGGACAAATATATTCGATTTTGGTGAAAATCTGAATATGGATTCGGATATCAGAATTATTTAATTTTTAAGTGATTCTTCACCATTGAGTGATATGGCCAACCCGGCGGAGGTTCCATCTGCGATAGCAGAACGTGGCGGTCTAATGCCCATTTACCGAGTCTCCAGACACAGGTAATCCTTTTCTCATTGCGTACTCACGATTATCACCCGCCAGTCACGAGAGAGATCGACGGATGATCCTATATCAGTGCTCTCGCCTTCCCGCCATTTAAGTCGGATCATTATCTGCGATCCTGGAGGGAATAAAACCGTCTTCACGATGGCAAATAACCCCAAAATCTCACGGCACGGTTCGGGCTATGTCCTGAATGCTCCTTTACATGCACAGGTAGTTTACCGTGCTCCGTCCGATACTTGCCACGGATCTTCGTCTCATACCTATGTGGTATCAGGCCAGGCAAAGAGCACGCTCTCAGGTGCTGTATTTTGAATGTCGTTCACGTTGACTATTTGTTACCTTCATCACGAAGGGCATCCCTCGCAGGATTGGATCTAGGTGTGGTTGGTGTAAGGATTGTCCCCATTATCGCATGATTTAAAAAAAAAACTAAATAAACGAATTCCCAGTGATTATTTATTTATCACATATACGATCTGATTGCAATTTGCAATGGAATACGATTCCACGTATTGGAAGAGGAAGAAGAACTTTCTTTTAAGTGTACTGTTACCTGTTTGAGTACAACGTCGCAAAGAGGACTACATTTGTAGATCTTAATTGCCACCACCTTAACTGTTAAGCCACCACCAGACTTCAAAGCATATTGAAAATAGAGCATTACTCCATATGCCGAGATGGGACCCCTTTGACTTTTATAGCCCAGGGTGTCCATTATTACTCCTTGCGCCCCCCCCCCCCCCCCCTCCCTAACGATCAGGTGTTTGGAGTTTATATTGCTGGTTCCTCCTCCATGCCAACCTGAGTTGATACACCGTCTCGGGATTGGAGGTAGATCGGCATCGGAGGGCACCATAAAGTCCAGGGTGGTGGGTTGTCATGAATGGATGTGCTTGCGGATGTTGTCACACGTGAGCACGTGCTCACCGCATGAGTGCCAGCTGTGGTCGAATGATCCGTCCTGCCGTGGCAAATGAGCCATGAGCATGGCAAGGATCTGTCCAACACACTACGGACCGATCTGTGAGATTTCACTAAATTCGCTGCTCTGCCTCTCTCTCTCACCCTGTCTCTCTGTCTCTCTGTCTCTGTCTCTGTCTCTGTCTCTGTCTCTGTCTCTCTCTCTCTCTCTCTCTCTCTCTCTCTCTCTCTCTCTCTCTCTCTCTCTCTCTCTCTGTCGCCACCTATCGGCTGTCGGTGCGTTGGGTGTAGCGTCGTGGCGGCTGTGAGCAACTGCTCGGTGTTTTGGTGAGTCCGTTGTGAGTTTTCCCCCCTCTCTTGCCCTCCCCTGCCCCCCTCCCTCTCCTTTTCCATCCCGTGTGCTTCGGCATTGTGTTTTCATCCGTTCTGCACCCTTGTCTTCGAGAGAGAGAGGATTGAGAGCAAGCCCATTTTGGGTGCGGCCTACTGGCTTTGACGACGCTTTGTAAGCCTTTTTTGTGCTTATAATGCACGTTTATTATTTACTTTAGTTCGGTTATTTAGGTTTGATACCTTCTTGTCCGGTTCGGACAAGGGGGGGGGGGGGGATTTCGCTGGTATGGCGAATACACGCTCTCGTTACGAGGCGTTCGAAAATTTAACGCGTAAGCATGCATTCGCATGTGTTCCGCCTGAAGGAGCTCCGGCTGAGGACATTATCCTTGCCGTGGGATCCATCATAGGAGACGGTAATGTTCATGCGGCATCACGAATGAACCAGAAATTTGTTGTCTTCGTGTCAGAAGAAAAACTCGTTCATGACGTCGTTAGTACCGGTCTAACCATAAAAGGGGGTCATTATATTACGGTATCCCCTATGGATACGCCGGCGACCAAGATAACAATATCCAACGTTTCACCGTTCATGCCAGGCGAGAAACTCCTATCAGTCCTGTCTCGTTACGGTAAAATTGTTTCCCGAATCTCAATGATTCCGCTCGGGTGTCGCAGCGATCGTGTTAAACACGTAATGAGCTTTAGGAGGCAGGTGTACATGATTCTCCCGGATCGCGGAGCCGATACAGGTTTAAATATATCCTTTAAAGTATCGTTGGATGATCGGGAATACCACATGTATGCTTCCTCAGCCTCCTTAACTTGCTTTAATTGTGGAGAATTCGGACACGTTAAAAGATTCTGTCCTAGGGCCGCTTGTCCGAAGTGTGGTGAACCGGGACATAACGAAAGGGTTTGTAAAAAGGCCAATCCCTCCACCGCGCCTTGTGACACCCCGACCATGCTCGCTGACACCCGGACCGTATCTCCTGTTACCCCTACCGTACCCTCTGACACCCCGATCGCACCTTCGGACGCCCCGACCGTACCTTCTGACACCCAGACCGTACCTTCTGACACCCCGACCGTACCTTCTGACACCCCGACCGTACCTTCTGACACCCCGACCGTACCTTCTGACACCCCGACCGTACCTTCTGACACCCCGACCGTACCTTCTGACACCCCGACCGTACCTTCTGACACCCCGACTGAGTCGTCTGTCACACTGGTGCTTTTCGATTCCAATGTGATGACACCCACCGATGTGACTGACACAACTAGCATTGCCCCCTTTCCCGAACCCATGAACGAAGAATCCATAGTGTATGCTAAAAAGCGAAGAGCACCAGCGCCAAGCAGTTTCGCTGGTGCTGCAAAGAAGGCGGTCATGGGCGGCACCATTTCCGGTGCACATGTGTCCGAGTGTCCCTCTGACATTCCCTCACTAACTGAGTACATGAATACCGTTGTCAATGACACCAGTGAGTCTCATTATGTAAACTAGGGGATGAGCCGAAAAATAAAATTTGTACCTCTCACCTGGAAGTTTCCGAGTGCGAAACCTCCAGTGAAAGTATTACCATTTCCGAGCTGGGAAATGTTTTTCCGCTTGTCCCCCCTTTAAATACCGAGCAGACTAAGGATTCAATAAACGTTCCCACTGTACAAACGGGGCCGGCAAATCTGAGTTTGCTGGGATCTCAAACCCAAGCTCCGACCCCAGATACAAATATCCACCAAAGTGTTAATGAGTGCTCTCGGGAACACCTTGGGAAACTTGTGAAGGTGCCTCCAGACAAGACCGCGGGGGCAGCGGGTAATACCCCAGATCCTGACGACATGTTATCTGACGTGTCTGAGTCCGAAGATGACATTGAGGCAACGGCGCTGTCACAAGCGATGACAGGTCACTCGCAGGTATCCCCTCAACTCATTCTTACCTTCCTTAACGAAACGTATCGTCACCGCAACATTGTCATTAAAGACTATTTCCCTGACTTGGCTGCATTCATGTGCACCGCAAAGTCAATAATCAAAGCGCGTGAGGATTTTGACCTGACGAAATCTCAATTCCACAGGTTAAGAAAGTTTGTTACCCGAGCAGGTGCGGAGTGTTCCCAAGCACAGGGCGATTTCATTACCACGGAATGAAAAACATTTCCTTTGCGACCTTAAACATGAATGGTGGGGGTGCAAGTCACCTCCGTCAGGCCCAAGTCAAAAACTTGTTTGACCGTAAAAAGGCAAATGTTCTTTTACTACAAGAGACCCACATCACACCTAACGTGGAACATGACTGGTGCCAAACTTTCAAAGGGCAATGCTATTTTAGCAATCTGTCAGCCTCATCTGCTGGGGTTGGGTTTTTTCTAAAGCCAGGTCTAGCTTTTGAGTCTTGTCATTTTCAGGAAGTCATAAAAGGCCGGCTTATTTCCCTTCAGCTTGCACATCAAAACTTCCGCTGTACCATTTTCAATGTGTACGCACCTAGTGAGAGCAGGGACCGAAAGGCCTTCTTCACCTCCATGGTAAACCACCTGAAATCAGTTGATCTCGACCAATGTGTGTGCATTGGTGGTGACTTTAATTGCACCTTTGACCCTTCGAAGGATAGAAACTCTGCAGAACCCCACCCCGAGTCCCATGCGGACCTATCCCGTTTCTTTAAGACGGCCGGTCTACTGGATGTTTGGCGATTGCATCACCCCAACATAGTCCAGTTTACCTGGTGTCGATGTGCCAATGGCCGGGTGTCTTCGGCAAGACTCGACCGCTGGTACATTAATGTACCCTTTAGGAACGTCGCGGCCTCTTCAGGTTGTTTTCCGTCATTGTTTTCAGACCACCATATGGTAACCTTAGATCTTTCTTTTCCTCGACCCACATGCAGAAATAGTTACTGGAAGTTTAACGTTAAACTTTTAGAAGATAGTTTATTTACAGACTCCCTTCGTGATTTTTGGGCTGAAATGAGTACTAAAAAATCTTCTTTCTCCTCAATTAGTCTCTGGTGGGATAACCTAAAGGCCCAAATTCGAGTATTTTGTCAACAATTTAATTCGCACTGTACCAATGTAAAACATATCACGATGGCTTGCTTGGAAGCAGACATCTTAAGGTTAGAGAGCAAGTTGGCCAATGAGAGCAACCCAGTGAACTATCGGTTGCTACTCGAGAAGAAGGCCCAATTAAGGGATTTGATCCATGAAAAAGCAGCGGGCACACTAGTTCGGCTAAGAATACAAAATATAAAGGTTTCAGATACCCCAACTAAGGCTTTCTTTCACCTAGAAACTGTAGAGAAACCAGCACGACTTATATCTTCGGTTTTGGACCCAGGGGGGAACATCCTAACAAATCCGAGTGATATAAGATTAAATGTAATCGATTTCTTTTCTGAACTTTTCAAGGCCAAAACAGTTTCTCACGAAATGATGAATGTTTTGACCTCTCATCTTCCTTCCGTGGCTGAGGCCCAACGTCTGGAACTGGATGCTCCAATTACCCTTCCAGAGCTAACCGGTGCACTCGCTGAGATGGAGTCGGGAAAAGCCCCTGGCATCGATGGCCTACCGGCCGAATTTCTTTCGGCATTCTGGGACATTTTGGGCCCAGAGCTGCTCAATGTTCTGGATGCATCTCTTTTATCCAGAGAATTACCGCTCAGTTTTAGAAGAGCAGTACTCTGCCTGCTACCCAAGACTGGCGATCTCCGACACCTGTCAAACTGGCGTCCGATCTCTTTGTTGTGCACGGATTACAAACTGTTTTCCAAGGTCCTTGTGAACCGGTTGAAGACAGTTATTGGGGACCTGGTGTCACCTGATCAAAGTTGCGGCATCCCTGGCAGATCCATCTATGACAACATATTCCTAGTCAGAGATTTGTTAACTGGTAAATGTGTCAAAGAGGATTTTGGATTGGTGTTTCTTGACCTTGCAAAGGCCTTTGATAGCATTGATCATGAGTTTTTGTGTCATGTGTTACAAGCTTGCGGGCTTGGCACTAATTTTAGAGCCTACATAGCTTTGTTATATGCAAACATCTCCAGCTTGATCAAAGTTAACAACGAATTTTGCCCACCCATAAAGGTTCAGAGAGGGGTAAGGCAAGGTTGTCCACTTTCAGGTCTATTATTTGCCCTCGCCTTGGAGCCCCTCTTAATCGCCCTCAGAAAGGATATCCCTGGACTTGTCCTTTCTCCAGGACACCCACCTTTGACCCTGTCAGCTTATGCCGACGACCTTTGTGTCATTATAAAAAGAAAATGCGACAGTGACGCCATGGCAAAGTGTTTGTCGGACTTCAACCTTGCCTCATCATTAAGGTGTAATTGGGGGAAAAGCAAGGCTCTGTGGATCCCCTTTCCAAAAAATGACTTACCTATGCCACCGTTATTACCACCACCTCCCCTTCCTGCAGAGCTAGTGTGGGCAAACGATGGCATCAAGTATTTGGGCATCTTCCTCGGTCCTCCTCAGTATGCCCAGAACAATTGGGACAGGATCATTAACCAGGTAGATGGGCGTTTGAGCCGATGGAAAAGAGCTCTACCCCACCTTTCCTATAAGGGTCGCGCGCTAGTTGTCAACAACCTCGTCACTACCCTTTTGTGGCACTGGTTCATCTGCCTGCAACCACCGGAGGTTTTGCTCCAAGCTATCCAGAGGAAACTGGTGGATTTTTTTTGGGGAGGCTACCACTGGCTTCGACCCAGCGCCATATGTTGTCCCTTGGCCGAGGGTGGTCATGGCCTAGTCGATGTGAAATGCCGCCTGTTGGCCTTCCGGCTCCGCTCCATCCAACGCTTGCTTTTTGCAGAACACCTACCAGGAAAGCCCTTAGCCTGCTCCATTCTTCAACGAGCTGGGAGGCTCGGATACGGACAGGAACTTTTCCTGACCAACCTTCAACACGTCGATACATCTCTGCTCCCAGTCTTTTATCAGAGCCTCTTGAATGCCTGGCAGGGCGTTTCGATAAGTCGCCAAACAGACTCGTATGGCACTAACATGTATGCACACGAGCCTTTATTTTTCAACCCACTTTTCTCCGATATCCCGAGGAGTCGCGACTTCTGCCAGCATTTTATAGTGGCCAACATCCTGAAAGTGTGTCATCTCCGACACGACTCTGGACAGGGATGGAAGCCTGCGAACGAGCTGGCGGACCTAACAGGTGTTCGGTCCAGGAGGCAAATCGGGAACATACTAAGAGCGGTGATCCGAAGGGGCCACCAGCTAGGCCTACATTGGACGCAGGACGCAGAGGTTGAGCCCACAGTCCCAAAATTAGGTGTCGCTTTTACCCCAAACGAGCTGCCCCCCATGAGCGCAGGGTCACCCCCCTTCCATGTTATGAGCAGCAAGAGTATTTATAGGTCTTGTGTGAAACTTCTTCTTGGGGACCCACCTCTAGCTGGGGTTACCCGGTGGAAAGGACTCTTGCCTCCCGGTCCCCCCTCTGAGCCTTTATGGGATACAATGTATGCTGGACTTATTTCTAAAAGAACAGGTGACCTTCAGTGGCGTTTGGCCCACTGGATTGTTCCTTCCAATGCTGTCATTCGTTTTTTTTCCCCCATTTCCGGCTGTTGCCCCTTTTGTCCGGTGAGGGAAGATTTGTTTCATGCTTTCATTAATTGTGAAAGACTTTCTCCTTTGTTTCATTGGTTAAATTTTATTTCCCATAGATTGCAGGTTACCTTTTCTTTGAAAGCTTACATCTTTGGCTTTCCTCCCAAAAAGGGAACCACATCTATTGTATTCGGGTTCCTAACCGCTACTGCTAAACCGGCCGTATACCTGTCGCGGAAGGCGAAGCTGGGCGGCAGACCCATGCAGGAATGCAGTATTATGGTGTTTTTTAGTTCGTTGGTGTCAGCAAGGCTCAAGCTTGAATTTGGCTGTGTCCAAACTGCAAACGACCTTGCAAATTTTGTTGCGACCTGGTGTGTTGGAGGGATTTGTGAGGTCCAAGATAACAAATTGTTAATTTCTGTATAATACAGTGCGGGTGTTTCTTATACACTGTTCCATGCTTCTCCTTGCCGGCGTTTCCCCCCTGGTCTTGACCTACTCTTTCTTTCTTAAGTCTCTCCTCAGGGTTGCAGATGCGATTGTAAATTTGTACATATATAATTATGCCTAGTTTAGAAATTATGCCTAGATTTTCTCCTCGTGTGTTTTTTTTGGTATTTGCACCTTTTCTGTCGCTTGGTTTGCAGTGCACCGATTGTTTTTTCCTTCTGGGATTGCTATGATTTTACTGATTTTCCTGGATGAATTGCTTTTGGTGGTACTCTTGTTTTATACTTTTATAATAAAAAGAGCTTAAAAGTCAAAGTCTCTCTCTCTCTCTCTCTTTCTCTCTCCCTCTCTCTGTCGCCCTCTGCCGGCTGTTGCGTTTTGGGTGTGGCGTCATGGTGGCTGTGAGCAACTGCTCTGTGTTGTGGTGAGTCCTTTGTGTGTTTTTCTCCTCTCCTGCCCTACCCCTCCCTCTCCTTTTCCATCCTGTGTGCTTTTGGCATTTTATTTTCATCCTTTCTGTACCTTTGTCTTCGAGTGAGAGAGAGAGAGAGCACAGTCCGGTGTTGAGAGGGTCCGAAGCCGGCGGAGCTTTCGTCCGACTGCGAATGGACAATATCCAACTTGACAAACCAAACAAAGACTTTTTCAATTTGGAAAAGACAGCCAAGATCCCTCAACAAATTCATGCTTTGCGCTCTTCTGCCGGTGCGCTTCTGTCTTCTCAAAGTGACATCAAGAATAAATTACGAAACTTTTATTCAAAGCTGTTTGCCTTGAGAACGGTAAACCAGGAAAACAAACGGGATGTTTGAACTGCTCCCATCTCTGTCTGAAGACCAGCAACAACAACTGGAGCCTGGCATCTCTCTCGAAGAACTTACTGCTGCTCTTAAAGGAATCCAAGATGGGAAAGCCCCTGGACTTGACGGCCTCCCAGTTGAATTTTACAAGGCCTTTTGGGACATTATTGGCCCTACTCTACTTGACATCTTTCATGATAGCCTTGAACAAGGTGAATTGTCATTAAGTTGCCGGAGGTCAGTTTTGTGTCTCCTTCCTAAAAAAGGGAACTTGCAAGATGTCACAAATTGGCGGCCTGTGTCACTCATAAATAAGGACTATAAAATATTGTCGAAGGCGCTGAAGGAAGTCTGAAGGAATACGTCTAAAGGAAGTCATCCCCCTTTTGATTGATATTGATCAGTCTTATTGTGTTCCCGAACGTTCTATTTACGATAACATTTTTTTGGTGAGAGACTTGATCAGTCTCAGTCGTACTACATCTCATGGTTTTGGTTTGGTTCTTTTAGATCAAGAAAAAGCTTTTGACAGTGTTGACCATTCTTTTTTGTTTGCTGTACTAAGGAGAGCTGGTTTCGGACAAAAGTTTGTTTCCTATGTTAAGTTGTTGTATGAAAATGCATCCCGTCTGTTGAAGGTAAACAACAGCTTATGTTGCCCGTTTCCCTTTCAGCGAGGCGCCGTCAGGGCTGCCCACTTTCAGGAATGCTATACAGTCTCTCGGTCGAACCTTTACTAGCTTTGCTCCGAAACTCAGTGGAAGGAGTCTCCTTAACAAAAAAACACAAAATGGTTACTTCAGCTTATGCGGATGACATTTGTGTTGCTGTTTCCAGCCAAAATGATGTGGGTGAGGTCTCTCGATGTCTGTCCCAGTTTGAGCTCGCTTCCACGGCAAAAGTAAATTGGAACAAAAGTGTTGCCTTATGGGTGGGCCCCAGTCCACCTTCCTCAGCTCTGCCTGTGTTACCAGGAGGAATGCAGTGGAACAAAGAGGGATCCCTCACAAAGAGGGGTTTAAATATTTAGGGTTATTTCTTGGAGTCCAAGCATATGAATAAAAAAATTGGGAGGGTTTCTTGGAAAGAGTTTAGCAGAAACTGGCTAGATGGAAACGGTTGCACCACCTTCTATCACTTAAGGCAATGGTGACAATAAAAAATAACCTGGTGGTTCCATTTATTTGGCATAAAGTTATCCCCCTCCAACCTCCTAGATACTTGGTCACAGGCATTCAGAGGGTTCTAACTCAGTTTTTCTGGGGAGGCCACCATTGGCTTGGACCAGACGTGGTGTGCAGACCCCGAAATGCAGGTGGCCAAAGCTTGATACATGTCCCTAGTCGGATAATGGCTTTCCGCATGTTGACGATAAAGCGTTTATTGTATGGTGAGTGGCAGCCTCTCACAAATGCTTGGCTGCAGGAAGCAGTTGGGTTGAAGTATGACCGAGAGCTCTTCCTCATGGACCTGCAGCATGTCAACACGACTCTGCTCCCCGAGTTTCATCAGAGCCTTTTGAATGCCTGGCAAGTCCTTGGAATACAACGATTAGAGGTGTCCTACGATGCCAAAAAATATATGCATGAGCCATTGGTTTTGAATCCTTTATTCCCTGAAATTTCAACCTCCAGGTCATTTATGCATTGCTTCACCTGTAATGGAATAAACAGAGTGCGAGACCTGATGAAGCCTTCCCTAAATGGATGGTTATCCACCGGTTCTCTGACATCAAAAGTGGGGGTTCGGTCATCTAGAATGGTGGACAAAGTTTTGAGAGTTGTGATTAAAACTTTCAGGGAATTAAATATCGGGTGGACTGGGGTAGATGAAGTGGTGGACTCTCGTCTCTATTTCCCCGAGCTCCAAATCACCTCAAAAAAACAACAGTGTGTCTTCTCAAATTCAGATGGTTGTGGTGTGTTTCATGTGATGGGAAAAAAAGTTATTTATGGGATATGCCAAGAGGTGCTTGGTTTCACAAAACCTTTAAAAAATCGGTGGGAGGAGATCTTTCCGGCTAGTTCGTTCCTATCTCCAGTGTGGAAAGAGATGTATAGGTCTCCAACTTTAGGTCGAACCGGAGACTTAAATTGGAGATTAGTTCATCAGGCCCTGGTCACCCAATCCTTACTTAATAAATTTGATCCCTCTGTACAGAATGTTTGTCCTTTTTGTGAAGAGGCTGAAAATGTGACCCATGCTTTCGTAGAATGTAGGAGATTGGTACCCCTTTTTGTTTCCTCCAACAGTTATTTTATAAATATAAGTTTGTTTTTTCTGTTCCAATTTTTGTGTTTGGCATTGAAAGGAGCACCAAGAGCAAGACAGCGGTCCCTTTCTTGAATTTTCTGTGCGGAATTGCTAAACTTGCAATTTATAAAACTAGGAAGATCAAATTGAGTGGCAGAGATGAAAATGTGCTCTTTTGCTTTAAAGGAATAGTGTCGGCCCGGATAAAATCAGAGCAGTTTTACCATTTGAGTTTCGACAGTGTAAACGATTTTTTTTTACAGATGAGGTGTTGAGTTTGTTTTTGTAAATTTTACTTGTGCTCAATGTCCTCTCTCTCTCTTTTGCCCTCTCTCTCTCTCTCTCTCTTTTGGCCTCTCTCTCTCTTTTGCCTTCTCTCTTTCTCTCTCTCTCTCTCTCTCTCTCTCTCTCTCTCTCTCTCTCTCTTTGTCCTCTCGCTCTCCCTCTCTTTTGCCCTCTCTCTCTCTCTCTTGCCCCCTCTCTCTCTCTCTCTTGCCCCCTCTCTCTCTCTCTCTTGCCCCCCCTCTCTCTCTCTCTCTCTCTCTCTCTCTTGCCCCCTCTCTCTCTTTTTCCACCCCCCTCTCTCTCTCTCTCTCTCTTCCTCTCTCTCCCTCTCTCTCTTTTGCCCTCTCTCTCTTTTTCCCTCTCTCTCTCTTTTGCCCTCTCTCTCTCTTTTGCCCTCTCTCTCTCTCTTTTGCCCTCTCTCTCTCTCTTTTGCCCTCTCTCTCTCTCTTTTGCCCTCTCTCTCTCTCTCTCTCTCTCCCTCTCTCTCTCTCTCTCTTTTGTCTTCTCTCTCTCTTTTGCCTTCTCTCTCTCTCTCTCTTACCCTCTCTGTCCTTTTCACCCCCTTTCTCTCTCTTTCGCTCTCTCTCCTGTCTGTTCATGGTCACATGTCATCTGCGTTGTCTTGTTCATAGTCTTGCCGATCCTTCAAAATGTACAGCCCTCATTCTTTTGTTAGCTTCCGTAGGGAGTAGCTGTCATTGGTATGTTCATAAAGGCATCCTTGGGCCTTGAACACCAATTCAAATGTTCACCCTCAGTTGGTAGTGGTCCCCGAGATAACATGCTCTCTTCCACCCCAAATGACTCTATTCCCAAGCACTCCATTTCTCCAGGTTGCTGTGATATTTCCCCCTCTCCGTCGCCTCTTCTCGCTTGGTAGTTGTCGGTTGGTTTGTTCCTTTTCTGTTTCATCCCCACTTTCCCCTTCCCCTTCTTGCTGTGTTGGATTCAACTGGTGTTCACCCCCATGCATCCTTCTCTTCCCCTTCATCTCACATTCTCACTCTCACTTTTACTCTTCTGTTGGTGTTTTCCCCTACTTCCATTTCATTCCCTTCCATTCTGCTCCAGTTCTTCCATGAGCCTCGATCACGAATACAAACAAATCACAGGCTGTATGGTGGAGACTTTGATAGCAAATTCGTTCACACATAAATCTGTGCCTATCTCACACTGGTTAGTGATAAGGTCTTCCTTTACATAGTGTGCTGAACACCATGGTCTGACATCAAAACCACAGCCTCAAAACCTTGATGGCCCCAGATAAACAAGACGAGCCAACTTTTTAATCTCCCGACATTCATGCCGTTATCACCATAATGCAACTGCGTTTTGTAGAAAGAAAACCTGGGGACGTGTCACATCCAGGATTGTGCACGTGAGGATGTCACTTGCGGCGTATCAAGATCACAATCGTTCTGCTGACGTCACAATGGATGTTCATTTCTTGTCATTTGAAAAGTCTCGATGGTGTACCTGCATGACTACTTGACTTTGTGTTTCAGCGAATGGTCTCTGCTTGATAATCTGTGTCCTGCACTACCTTGTACAATGTTGAAGATGAATACGATGCTCCAGTTTGGCCGGTGACAGATGTTTGTTGGGACCCGGTCTCTAGGCGCTAGGTCTTGCTGTCAGATTACCTTATTTTCATTACAGAGCAGCTGCTATGCCTGACGGATGACACCTGCTATGACATCTGTACACGAGTCGGCTGTCAATACACGGCCTCTTAGGGAAGCGTGTCCTAACAGGAGGCCTCCGCAGAGAATGGACACAGAAGGGAGTCCAACGGGCTGGCATCCGGGTGATTGATAATCGGCTCCTCTTATAAAGCTTGTTGTAGCGCTGACCTCATCTCTCTGCTCCATTGAACTCAGAATATAGTCCCGGGGGTTTGCAGATCCCACGGGTGCCAATGGACTCCCAAAGAGCAGTTTCCGAGATGTAAGCATGGGATCTTGTCCCGGTTCGATCACTCCATCCAAGGAAGATCCATGATGTCGCAGACGCGGTTCTTTTGGTTGGGAGCTGTTTTGCCACAGCGCATTGCTATGCAGATTGGTTTACGTTGCAGCAGACAGCATGGCATAATGAATTTCCTGCCACGGTTTCATCAAGGCATTCACATCTCGCTTTGTTCCCCGTTGGCATCAAATGCTTTTCCCCGAAACGTGTTTCTGATCTTTAGCTTCTGTGCCAGCAGTAGTTCGCACTCATCATCTGACGGGTCCAGTACTTGGGAGGGCCTTCGTATGTGTCTTCTGTGGTTTTACATGTCGTTTCATGCCTGTTCGAGAACCCCTGCCTTTGTGCAAGGCCGTTGTCACATTATTACCGTCAATTATTTTCTTTTACTCCTCAGTCACCCCTCACCCCTCGAGGCCATTTTGATAGAACAAGGAACCAGATGGCTGCGCCGTTTGCCTTTTGTGTGGGCCTCTGCCGTGCAGCATCTTTGTGGTCGGATGGGCAGACTCTCGGCTCAAGCTTGGATCGGGAACAGATGCGGCCTCGAGCGAATGGCAATGCGAAGGTTGCTCGTAGACCCCATTTGTGACTGGTTAATATCGTACAAAGAGATTGCATCTTGCTAACTTAGCTACAGTAGTTTAATCCTCCAGGTTCAAGCAATCCCAATGGGTCATCCTGGAGTAATGGCATACTTTCACTAAGGACTTGTCAATCAAAGGCGAGTGTGAATTTAGTTCATCCTGGGGACTGGGAAGGTAGCTGAGAGGTAGATTACTCACCTTTGGGCTGTCTAGTGTGGGTTTGATTCCAGACGCTACTGCAGACTGTCGGGTTGGCGCTTCACGGACAACGTGTTGGAGCAATTTTTATTTTTATTCGCGTGCGCTGTCCCTCTGGTGTCTTTCGATGACGAGTAGGTGGGTTATCACCAACAGTCACCTGAATAAATTACTAATTCCTGAACTCCAACTAGATCTATAAGATTGAGTAGCTACCTTTATGAGGTGTCCGGCAGACCCGGCGCGTAAGGGATGAAAGGTTGCATCAGTTGTTGGGTTGTTGGTCTATTGAGAGACCGGAAAGGCGAAACAGGGACAGACACAGACAGACACAGAGATTATGATTCATCCTTCCTCGGTTTATCAACCATGTTTCCTCCTGGATGTGTTTACGCCAATGCCATAAAAAGTCCACTTTTGGGTGTTTTTCTCTATCTACACATGAACACGATGGCTGTGTGTGTGTGCACGCGTGTCCGTGTGTGCAGCATCTGCAGGCGTTGCCATGGCAACCGGTCCCATCACCATGCGCCGGAGGGAGGGAATTGTGTTTTGCAGGCAAGGAAAGTGTGAATGGGGGTCGAGATGGAGCATGATGGTGTGGGCTTTGGAGAGGAGAGGTAATGGCAAGCCTGGCTTTTAATATTCAAACGCCTCGTACTCCGCCTGGCACGATTTATGTTCCATTAAAGTAACACTATGAACGAAATTGTTGATGAAAACAATGTGGGATTTGGCCAACCTGCTTTCTGAGACAAAAGGAAGAGGGTTTGTTTGTGAGTGTGCATGAAATCAAATACGTTAATATTTATCATATGGTGGAGATTATTACACCATGATTACACTACATTTTTACCATTTACATTTAACCTCGACCCAGCAGGTCAGACAATTCTTTAAACTTTATACTCTGTCTCACAAGCCTTGTTGTACAGGTGGGATGTCCCACTTGATGTGGGATGGTACTACCCTGTGTGGGCCTCAGGAAAACTCTCTTATCAGGATCCATATGGCAGATCATCACCAAAATCAAATAATTTCGTCCTTGTCACACACCCTATTTGTCCACCAGGTTTCGTCCAAATCTGTCCACAATTTCTTGAGATATCCTGCTCACAGATAGTCAGACAAACGGGAGTGAAAACATAACCTGCGTCTCCCTTCTTTGATGGAGGTAATCACCATGCCATCTGGATAAACTGTTGTACTGGGGTAAACAGGGTAAACGTAGCGTGTACCATAATCTCGATCGGCCGGTTTGTGAATTATACCGAGCACATGGCCGTACACTCAATCGCAGTTTTAATTTGGCCCATTGAAATAGTCGTGGGATTTTAGAATAGGGCATATTGGTGGTATGGGGGGTGGGTGGGAGCAGCCATGATAACAATGCTACCACATATGGCATACCGCAAGAGATTATATATTTATACTTATATATATATACGAGCAGAAGTACCCGGCATTGCCGGGTGGGGGAGGAGGAGGGGAGGAGGAAGGGGAGGGGGAAGAGGAGGGGAGGGGAAGAGGAGGGGAGGGGGAAGAGAAGAGGAGGGGAGGGGAACGGGGGGGGAGGGGGAAGGGGGGAGGGGGGAGGGGGAAGGGGGGAGGAGGAGGGGAGGGGGAAGAGGAGGGGAGGGGAACAGGGGGAGGGGGAAGGGGGAGGGGGGGAGGGGAAGGGGGGGAGGGGAGGGTGTGGGGGTGCCCCGGGGGAAGAAGGGCCACTCCCCCCTCCCCCTTCCCCTCCCCCCCTCCCCCTTCCCCTCCCCCTTCCCCCCTCCCCCCTTCCCCCCCTCCCCCCCATTCCTCTCCCCTCCTCTTCCCCCCTCCCCTCCTCCTCCCCCTTAACACCAGGGGGGTTGACTCAGCCTGTCATCCTACCGAGGTCGGCAAATTGAGTACCAGTTCACTGGTAATTCCCTGTGTGCCGCAAGAGGCGCCTACCAGGGTTGGCGGCACGAACCCAGAAGTCGGAACTCATTGTCGTCAAATAAATGTAGCATGTATGTTTCACTCTCTGTCACATGCCGTTGGTCCCATGTCAATCGGATGAAGTTGAAAAATTAACATTACGAAGTTTCTCTGGGACGTACTGATTCCGAATAATGAAGTTGAAAAATTAACGTTCCGAAATACGCTAATTACGCTAACAGAAGCGCTGGCGCTGCGAAGCGCTAGAGGGAGTGCTGCGCTCCCTCCCTTCGATTCCCTCTCTTCTGCTAGCGCTTCTGCGCTAATACGCTAATTTTAAAACCCGAAGTTTTTTAAAATTTAAGGTGTGCTGTAGTTGCTCTGAGACCTACTGATTCCGAATATGCCTTTGGTTTTTCTCTGCGATGAGTAGTTCTCGAGTTATAAGAGGACAAACAAACATACTTTACTGCTTTATATATACTAGGGCATGCCCGTACTATATATATGCCCGTACTATATATATATCTAAAATTATATCCCCCCCCCCTCTATTTACATGAAATGGTTTGGTCCATTCGCAACGCCAAAGCGAACGGCGAACGGCTTGCGAGTACGGTGACAATCCCCCCCCCTCTATTTACATGAAATGGTTTGGTCCATTCGCAACGACCACAGAACCCCCCCCCTCTATTTACATGGAATGGTTTGGTCCATTCGCAACGCCAAAGCGAACGGCGAACGGCTAAATCGCCATAGCTCGGTAACTACTTGTCCGATTAATTTCAAACCTTGAAAAGGCACATCCTCGGGTCCCCAGCAATATACCTGGCAAGTTTAAAGTATATCGGACCGGTAGTTGTCGAGAAACAGCGGTCACAGACAAACATACATACATACATACAAACATACAAACATACAAACATACACACAGAGATTACTGGAATTATAGATAGATAGATATATATATATATATATATATATATATATATATATATATATATATATATATATATATATATATATAGATATATATATATATATATATATATATATATATATATATATATATATATATATATATATATATATATATATATATATATATATATATATGTGTGTGTGTGTGTGTGTGTGTGTGTGTGTGTGTGTGTGTGTGCAGTGTTTGTGTTGTGTTTGTGTTGTGTTGGCTTGTCACTACCTCAAACGTTTGTGAAATCCTACGAAACTTCCGGTATGCACTTACCTCTCCCATGTCTATCTCCAAAGGGGGTGTAAAAAAAAAATTTCAATGCTTTTTTGCAAAAAAAATATTATACTTAAATATTCAACTTCAATTGCTTATAACAATGTAATATCACGAATGTTACAAACGCATTTGTGCAAAATTAATGTTTGTATTTTATGATTGATATAAATCATGACAACAAAGCAACTCACCTACGTATCCTCAATTAAAACAAGCCTGTCTCTATCGTGATGTGTGGTGAGATGTTTTGAATTACGTGAAGGTGAGGTAATTTTAATAATGTGTAGGATATGTGGCAGTCACAAGTAAATTTGTATGAAAGAAATGTCTGCATTATGATTGGTGTAAATCACGACAACACAACAACTCACGTACAGTCATTATCCTTAGCTAAAACAAGCCTGTACATCTGTAGCGATGCATGGTGAGGTGAGCGTACCAAGCCGATCCACGCTGGTATGTCTGTATGTATGTATGTATGTATGTATGTATGTATATATATATATATATGTATAATTGTATATATATATATATATATATATATATATATATATATATATTGTTACGGACCGCGGATAAGGATGTTGGTTTGCCGAGCGGATGGCACCGCGGCCGAACAGTTACCCCGACTAACCCGATTCCCGAACGTTGGCCGGATCGCGCCACAGATATTCAATATGGAAAAGACAAAAGCGACACGGATGTGAAGGAGAAGAAGACAGAAGTAGGGAATACGAATATAATTTATTTACTATTTACAACCAAAAGTAACCAAAGAAGAAGGAAAGATAAGAAAATAATTTACAGAAGATATTAGAGACACAGTGCAACGCTAGCTTACCTACAGTCTTAATTAAACCCAGGGACAGAACGAACAAAGACAGACTCACGCGGGGAATGATGATAGGACTGGCCGGAGGTGGATGGCTGGAGGGAGAGGAAGGTCCACGGGTACTGCAGCACGATCGGCGCGTTTAGCAGCCGTCGTTCCTTCGCGGCCCTGCTCAAGAACTGCCGTAAGGCCCCAAGCTGCTGTTGTTGCTGCTGTGGCTGCTGCTGTTGTTGCTGCTGTGGCTGCCGCTGCTGCTGCTGTGTGGACGTCGCGTGCTTTTTCCAGGACTCATCTGAGGTGGGGGCGTCTTCTGCGGGTTATATATGCCACGCCCCTGAACCTTCGCGAACCTCCTTGATGTTTCTCTCCACACCCTCTCCAAGTCCAACCCCTGGTTCGTGGTTGGTTGAGTGGGGCTGACTCACTCCTCCCCTCTATGACGAGGTGGAGACACGCCTTTCTTCCCCGACCCGAGCACATGTTCAATGGTGGTTTTGGGGCGAAATCAACAACCACAGCTGTAGCAAACCTGGCAAACTGCCCAGTGCAGTTGGCAATGGAGGCTTGGAGGGGATGTAGCTGGCAATTGAGGCTTTGGGAGTGGGAATGGGGAATGAAAGGGAATCTATCTTATTTCACTTGGTGCAATGGAGTGTCATCTTAATGGAAGACAAGGCCTTACCCTAATACACATAATAAGGAAATAAACTACTGAACAGGGATATTATAGTGTCCTTCATGTATGCTTTATGGAACTAACTACGGGAACGCCCCTTTGACCTTTATACAACCACAAACGGAGGGAGGAGGGGCGATATTTTCAACAACCTTTTACAACAACAATATAAAAAAAAAACCATTCTCATATCCACAATATATATATATATATATATATATATATATATATATTGTTACGGACACGACTTATTAAGATGTTATGCTGGGCCGAGCGGAATGGCCGCCGTGTTCGCACAAGTTACCCGATTATACTCGAACGTTGGCCGAATCGCGCTACGCTAGATCAATGAAGGAAAGGACACAACGGCTGGGTTAAATGACACGACACCAGGGGTACAGTTCTCAAGACCTCCGGAGGAGGATATAATATGGGGTATGCAGAACGTTTAGATTACACGGCACAAGAGGTACAGCACAGAAAGGTGGGCACTTAGACACGGTCTTATCTTAGCCCCGACAGACCACAGACAAACGGGACAAGACTGACTCACACAGGGATTGATGGCAAGGAAGGGCAGGTAGTCGATGGCTCAAGGTGCAGAATCGACTCGGTCCGGTCCAGAGATGCGGGAGGTATCTCTCAGCGCTAGGAGGTGGCGTCCGTTCTTCTTCGTAGCTGAGGCGCATCTGACGTCACCTCCGTCTTCCTGCGCATATCCAGCGGGGAATGACACGCCCTCGGCTCGTTAGCTCCGCCCCAGATGGAATCGGTCCGCCGCTTCTTATTGGGTGCGGGGGGTTACCGGGCTCCGCCCTTGACGAGGAGCTGACAGTCAGCCCCTGAGTGGTAACCCCGTCGGAGCACATGGTCAATGGCGGCTAACCAAGCCGGAGTGAGGACGCGCACTCCCCGCGCCGCTGTTGTTGTTGTTGGTGTTGTTGTTTCATGAGATGATGGGAGGATGCGGAGATGAGATTGTGGGGAGGTATTGGGAGGTCCTAAACTTACTAACGGTGCCATACAATCACATTCTGGTGCAACGAAGAGTCAGAATTAATGGAAACGAGTCCTTAACTGACATAGACTAAGAATAACTAGCAAGATGTCCTATAGTTGTCTACGTGAGATGCGTTGAACCTGGGCACGACATTTAATGGGGGAAAAAGGGGAAGGTCGGGGCTACAGAGTGTTGTTTACAGACAATGGGACTAGGGAATGGGGGATTGGGGATAGTTGGGGAGTATTGGGGAAATAGGGGAATATTTACAAGCGGATATGGATGGAGGCCAAATCCCATATCCGCAACAATATATTAGGGTGGTCCTCAAATGTAAACATTAACTTTTCTAAAGTGCTTTTCCATTTTTTTATTACACCTGTAGAGAGAACAAATTGGGTAAAATTTCATTTCATTTTGAAAACTTTTACCACTGTCACATGGCCCCTGCTAATCTGCTAATCAGCACTATACAGAAATTATTTCGGTTTGTTTCAGTTATGATGGCGAGTGCAAGTACTTCAAGAAGAGCAACCAGAAAAAAGAACCATGTGTGGCTGATAGGCTGCCATATTGAAAAACTACCAGAAACTCGGCTCCCATCTTGGCAAGAGATTCTGCAGCGATACTTTAAGCTACATCATGCGGAGAAATTGGATATAAGCAGTGCCACAACAACTGTTGTTCGTGAGACATTATGCATCTGGGAGAAAGCACGGATCCCCACTGCAGATGAGCGGAATATCATTGCAAAACTAGAGAGAAAAGTAGAACAATACAGATCCATCCTGAAAGGAAAGAGCCGGCGATCTGTCCCTCAGATAAAGAAAGAAGAGCAGTTTCAAACCGGTCTACGTGACTTATTTGACATTGCTCATGTTGATGTCCTTGATCTGATCAAAATACCAGAGGACCGTGAATTCCTTAAGGCACAACGGGAGCCAGGTCGACGGGGCTTTATGGTTGGTGTTGACAAGGTGCTAGCAGGAAAATAGGAGCGGACACATCAACGCGACAAGGTGTTGACTGAAAGAGAGCAGCATGAAAAAGAGAAGCAAGCAGCCTGAGAGGAGACTCTTGAGCTAGCATCATCAACAGACAGCAGTGCTGAAGCCAGTGATCATGATGACTCTGCTGTTCTATCTGCTTCAAAGAGGCAGAGCCGAAAGCGTGCAAATAGCATTGTTACACTGGACCTAACAGCAGCTCTCGAATGCACCAAGGTTAGCGATCGATCAGCTGTTCACATCTTGTCAGCAGCAGCCTCTGCTCTGGGACACGACCCTTCAGAGTTGGCCATCAACCACACATCGATCAGGAAATCCAGGCGGATCCAACGGAAGACAATTGCAGGTGACATCCAGGCATCCTATGCTCCAAACACAAGTCTGGTGGTTCATTGGGATGGCAAGCTCCTTCCAGACGATGGGACTAAAACAGTTGATCGCCTTCCTGTCATTGTCAGTGACCCACAAGGAACTGGAAAGCTTCTGGGTGTGCCAAAGCTGCCAGCATGAACTGGACTAGCAACAGCTGCTGCTGTTATGCAATGCCTCGAAGAATGGCATTTGCAAGACATGGTGGCAGGTATGAGCTTTGACACGACAGCCAGCAACACTGGTTCAGCACTTGGTGCATGCACTATTGTGCAGCAAAAGCTTGGACGACCACTATTACATTTTGCATGCCGGCATCACATTCTGGAACCAGTGGTAGAGGCAGCAATGGCAGCATTCAAACCATTTCTTGGTCCATCAAAAGGACCTGAGATAGCCGTCTTCAAGCGTTTCCAGTCAAACTGGAATTCCATTGACCAAAGCAAGTTTAAGCCAATGATGCCTGATGACCTGGACTCTGTAGTTTCAGGTGTATTTTTAAGTTGCAAAGAAGATGTCGTTTCATTCTGCATCCAGAAACTGGAATCGGGCCAACTACGAGATGACTACCGTGAACTTCTTGAGTTGACTATTATTCTGTTTGGTGAGCGTCCTCCGAGAGGATTCAGGTTCATGCAGCCAGGAGCCATGCATCGGGCAAGATGGATGGCCCGTGTGATTTATGGAATCAAGATCTACTTGTTCCGTGATCAGTTTCGACTGACCCCAAAGGAACTCACTGGCATAAAGCGTTTTACAGCATTTGTTGGAGCAGTGTATACCAAAGCCTGGTTCAGCGCTCCATCTGCTATTGGTGCTCCCGCTGGAGACCTAGCTCTCTTAAAAGCACTCATTTTCTATCCTGATTCAGTGATTGCCGAAGCCACCAGCAAAAAGCTTTCCAATCTCTTGTGGTACCACAGCGAAGAACTGGCAGGACTTGCTCTGTTTGACGATAGTGTTGAGCTTGATGTCAAGCGAATGATAGTAGCTGCTCTTAAAGAAGAATGCCAAGAGAATCCTCAACCACGGGTACATGTGGATCTTACAGCAAAAGAAGCCATCGCTGCCAAGACTGTTGCAGATTTTGTTACTTCTGCGTCACTGCGAATTTTTACTGCATTCAAAGTCAATACTGACTTCTGAGAAAAGGACCCTGGTGAGTGGGCCGATGACCCATCATTTCAGTCATCACAGCAAGTCTTGCGCGGTATTGCCACTGTCAACGACTTTGCAGAACGTGGTGCAGCATTAATACAGGACTACAATCAAGTCTTGACAAAGGATGAACAGCAGCGCCAGTACCTGTTGCAAGTTGTTGAGTGGCATCGCCATCAGTTCCCCGACGTAAAGAAGATAAGGAGGAAATAATTTACCACAGAACTTATTAATGAGGAATCAATGGTCTGGAGGGCTCTTACTCAGTGTGTTTATGATGATTGTCATACATTCTTACTGATTTGGGATTACATCTGAGTGTTAGTTTATTAAAAACAATTTTGTGTGTCGATACTGAAACATTGTAATTTTCAATCCATGTGTGACGGTAGTAAATAAGGTCGTATAGAAACCATCTTTGGCACATTTCATTTTTTCACAATAGGGAACAATTTTAGCAACAAGCACCTGAAAAAAGTCCAATTTTATTTTTTGGTGTACATTTGAGGGCCACCCTAATATATATATATATATATATATATATATATATATATATATATATATATATATATATTGTTGCGGATCTCCGCACCGGCCTGTTCCCCTTACCAAGGGGGGATTAGTCCCCTTGTCTTTGACTAGCCGACGGGACCCGGGACCTATGATGTCTTTCCCGGACAGCGCGAAATAGGGTGTTAGGACTAGGAATTCGCTATTACCAAATTACTCACACTGCCCAGAAACGAGGAAATAAGCCCCGCCCAAATCACGGGTGTTGGTGGATACGCCGAGCGGTAGCGAACAGGTGACCTGAGCCGTTATCAATGACTAAACCCGATCCAAGCGGTTATTAATCGTGCCACGCTTACGCAATGATGGAAATCACAGAAACGGTCGAATTTGGAAAAAGGAAGAACAGAATTTATTTACACAATGTACAATGGTTCACCAGAAGAAGACACAGTGCAGTCCTTAAGTACAGTCTTAACTTATTCCCTGGACAAACGGGCCCGTTCACACTCAGACACACTCACACAGGGTTTGCAGACGAACAGGTCGATGGTCCAGGGAGGGAGTCCGGGCAGCTCTCCCTCCGGTCCCAAACTCGCACCGCGAAGAAGATGAATACAGCGGCCAGGAGCTCTCCGCGTGTCGTTGGCGCGCACGGGATTATTACAGGGCGAACGGTAGGGCTGGCTCTGGCGGTTAATCACTCGCGGCTGCAGCCGCGTACGTAATAATTCAATAAACGCGAACAATGCGCTTCCAAGTCCTCGATACTGTCGTGTGCACGCGCGACTTCGTGAGTTCTCCAACAACCAATCCTCATCAGTGCTCTCCAACGAGTCCTCTCTCATAAGTCCTCCTCTCGCGAGTCCTCCTTGTAAGTCGAGTCCTGTTTAAGGGCTTTTGCGAAGGCTTATATAGCCCTGCCCAGCGAACTCTCTGGAACTTACCAGACGTTCTTCACCACGCCCTATCACGCCATGCCCTCCAAGCCCTGGTTGGCTGGGAGCCCTTACCGTCACCGCCTCTGACATGCTCCTCGACTTTGCCACACCCCGATCTCTCGCTCCTCCCTCTTTTCAGGCCTACCTCGTGTCACTTGGCTAGTTTCGAGCCAACAAAGGGCAGCGGACACTGCTGGCAGCCAAAGCGTAACAAATTGCGGGTAGCCAAAGCGTAACAAACTTGAGGGATGCCAAATGGGGCGCGGGATCGATTATGCCCACTGATGTAATTGGGGGGTGGCGCAGAAATGAAAGGACCTAAGCTCATTTCTTTACACAACGCAGATATTACTAGGGAAATGGCCTACTCTTACACATACTATGACATAACTAATACTCTAAGTGGGCCTACGTGTTGCTTGTGGACTAACTATGGGGGGCAAACCTTTAACCTTTTATGATGTCATATATACAAATCTCAAAACCGTATTCCACACTCTTACGATGTCTCTCCGAAAAGACCGACTGGACAACCCTCCCATCCACTTTCTGAATAATCCTCTCCAAGAAGTTCTGTCACTCAAGCTTTTGGATCTCACTATTTGCCATGATCTTTCCTGGGAAAACCACATTTCAAATCTGGCCTTCAAAGCCAGTCGCCGACTGGGCATCCTCCGTCGTGCGAAGTCCTTCCTTAGCACACCTGAGCTCCTCACCACATACAAGGCTTTCATCCGCAGCTCTATGGAATACTGCTCTCCCCTCTGGTCTGGTGCTCCTGCCTCACACCTAGCTTGTCTTCACGCTGTTGAAACCAAAGCATTCAGAATCATTGGAATCTACCGCGATGAAGCTAACTCCAAGGGCCTTTCACTCACTCACCGCAGGCAGGTTGGTGGTCTTTCCGTCTTCTACCGACTCCTCTCTGGCCTTGCACCCCCAGCTCTCTCTGGGCTCTGTCCCCCAAATATTCCTACAGGTCGCACAAGATCTGCCTGCAACCCTCTTATGGTTAAACTGCCAAAATCAAGACTTTCTGCTCACCTTCACTCCTTCATTCCTCTTTTCTCCCGCCTCTGGAACAAACTCCCTCACTCTCTTCAATCCCACTCCACCCTCCAGGTCTTTAAAACAGCTGTTCACCACCATCTCTTATCCTCCCCCATCCAAAACCTTGATCTTTTCTACCCCCGCTAATTTCGGTCCCCTTGTTTTATACCTCTCCCCTACCCCCCCCTTCCCACGCCTCCTCCCCCCAAGCCCTCTCCCTCCCACACTTCTCCCTGCTCTCAAATGTTGTGGTTGTGTGCTTCCCCTTCTCTCCCCATCTTGTCTTCCGCTCCCTCTTTTTGTATATTTTGTTTGTCTGGTTGATTTGTTTGTGAAATAAATGTTAGCTCTTTCACGAGCCTCGATTCAGTATACAAAAAAATAATAATAATAAAAAATTATATATCTATCTATAATTCCAGTAATCTCTGTGTGTGTGTATGCGACCGCTGTTTCTCGACAACTACCGGTCCGATATACTTTAAACTTGCCAGGTATATTGCTGGGGACCCGAGGATGTGCCTTTTCAAGGTTTCATATTAATCGGACAATTACTTACCGAGCTATGTCCAAAAAACGATTCAACCAATCAGAGAGCAGCGAGCTATCGCGTGTGCCGAACGTGGCGAACACACTCTGCCTCGGACGGCACATTTGAGAGCGTATTCATTTATTTCACGTTGGCAAACTATGTTGCCGCTATGTTGGCGTTAAACTATGTTTTAAAACTAATTAAAACCATTTCATGTAAATAGAGGGGGGGGGGGGGGGATTGTCACTGTACTCGCAAGCCGTTCGCCGTTCGCTTTGGCGTTGCGAATGGACCAAAACATTTCATGGACCAAACCATTTCATGTAAAGCGTTCGCCGTTCGCTTTGGCGTCGCGAATGGACCAAAACATTTCATGAACCAAACCATTTCATGTAAATAGAGGGGGGGGATATAATTTTAGATATATATATAGTACGGGCATGCCCTAGTATGTATAATATAGATATACATATTATATATATACAGTATATATATATTAGGTGTACTGGAAAGTGATGTCATTTTTTAAGCTGTGTACATCTTAAAAAACGATGTTACCCCCTCGTACACCTAATATATACATGGTCATACCTTGATGTGGAACACACAAATGGCCAAGTTTTAATTTTTTTATTTTCACCGAGAAATCACAGCCGGTTTGCATTGAAGGACACGAGAAAATTAAAGGTCTTGAGTGAACCTATTGGTCTGTTTGTGTGGATGGGTCCTTAGCATTGTTATGGGACAGCTCAAAACAAAAACACTGCTTCGCTAAAGGAAAAATGGAGCATCCTCGTACAAATTGGAAATCATCTCTGTAATTTACTCAAATTTAATAGGCCATGTGACATGTCATATAGTCTACGAGGCCTTCATAAGATGTCTGAGAGTTGTATGCAACAACCTAATTGTGTTGATACCGGATCATATGTCATGATCCTGGGGCCAGCTTCCTGTTGTTGTAATTGTTGTACTCTTTTCCTACTCTCGTGAGATTCAATAAAGCGGTAGTGAGACTTGGCACGATCATGGCGTAGGGTCACTGAATACGATCGCAACATGGTGTCAGAAGTTCAGAAGCCACGTACTGTATGAACTCGGCAAAATAAATATGTTTAAACCACCGGAAACTTTCACCTTTACAACGGGTAATGTGGTGGAAAATTGGAGGCGCTGGGAGCAGCTTTTTCGGACATATCATGCTGCTGCAGAGCTTGTCCAAAAGTCAAGGAAATCGCAAGTCGCCATTTTGTTGCACTGTGCTGGCGCTGAAGCACAGGATATTCAGAAGAACTTCATATATTCGGAAGAGGAGGATCTCGATGATTGGGAAGCGGTTCTCCGGAAGTTTCATACATACTGTGAGCCCCGACGGAATGAGGTATTTGAAAGATACAAGTTCTGGCAAAGTGGTCAGCGTGACGGGGAGACTGTTCACAACTGGGTCAAGGATTTGCGAACACAGCTTGGCAAATGTGAGTACGGGGACCAGAGAGAGAAAAATCTCAGGGAAAGGATCGTGTTTGGGGTGTCTGATGAACGAGTGAAGGAGAGACTCTTGAGGGAAGAGAACCTTAGCTTACAGAAGAGTCTGGATATTTGTCATGCAGCGGAGGCAAGCAAAACTCAGCTTCGAGCTATGTCCTCGAGTCGGCACTCTGCACAGGCACATGCTGTGTATTGGCATAAAGCTGAAAGAGAAGGAATCAGGAAGCAGACAGAACCAGGAGTCAGGGGCATAAAAGCTGATAGCAGTCATTGCCATAAGCAAGGGGGTAACTGTGGAAAATGTGGTATGCAACACCCAGCACGTAACTGCCCAGCTTATGGCAAGCTTTGTCGAATCTGTAATAAGCCAAATCACTTTCAGGCACAGTGTCGCTCTAAGAGGAGAGTGAAGGAAAAAGGAACTGTCCATGTGGTTGTACAGGAGTCATATGACACAGATCTGTTCATTGGGACAGTAACATCAGCACCAGTTAAGACAGCTGTGTCTTACTCAGAAGGACAAAGTGTCTGAATCGTGCCAGTAGTGCTAAACAGATGCCAGGTGTGCTTCAAGCTTGATACTGGAGCTGACACCACTATTATAAGTAATAGGGACTATCAGCGTCTGCAGCCCAAGCCACGTCTGAGGCAGAACCCAGTTACTCTGAAAGCATACAATGGCAAACCCATACCTAGTCTAGGTATATGCCGCATACAGCTTGAGCACAAGGGGCAGTCATTCACTACCAACGTGGAAGTTGTTCCTGATGGCCAGCCTGCACTACTGGGGCGCCAAGATTGTCTCATTCTGGGTCTTGTGGAACAGGTGTACACGGTAGCCACAGAGTCCTTATGCTCAGTCAAGAGCAACGACACTCAGGGAGCAGGTGCAACAGACGCACCCATTACTGGTTACTGGAAGAGGATACCTTCCGGGTGTGCACTCGATTCAACTGTGTGAGGTCGCAAAAGCAGTTATCCATGCACCAAGGTGTGTGCCTTTTGCCCGCCGGGAGAAGATCCGAACAGAGCTTGACAGACAAGAGCAAGAAGGATTTATCAAGAAGGTCAGTGAGCCTACAGAGTGGGTAAACTCACTTGTCATCATAGAAAAGGCGAATGGGAAAATAGGATTGTGCATTGACCCCAAAGCCTTGAATAAAGAGATTCAAAGAGAGCACTTCCAGCTGCTCACCAAAGAGGAAATCCTGAATGAGCTTGCGGGAGCTCAGTTCTTCACGAAGATGGATGCAGCAGCATTGTTCCATCACATCAAATTAGATGAGCACTCATCCAAATTGACAACCTTCAATACCCCATGTGGGCGATATCGTTATCTTTGCATGCCTGTGGGTATCTCGTCTGCTCCAGAAGTGTTTCACAAGAAACTTTGCCAGCTACTGGAAGATTTGCCAGGTAGTCGAGTGTTCATAGATCATTTGATTGTGTGGGGACGCACAGCTGAGGAACATGATGCACGGTTGAAGGCAGTACTAGATCGCTTAGTGGAGGTGGGACTTTGCTTCAACCTGGATAAGTGTTATTTCGGGCAGACTGAGAAAATGTATCTTGGAGATCGAATAACAGTGCAGGGAGTGCAACTGGATCCAGCTAAGGTGGAGGTGATCACCAAGATGCCCACACCCTCGGACAGAGATGCATTGCGAAGAGCACTTGGGATGGTGACATATGTCGGTAGGTTGTTGCCTAACCTGTCAGCCCGCACCAACACTCTCAGATTGTTGTTGGAACAAGATACAGATTGCCAGTGGAACCATGAGCATGCCAAGGAGTGGCAGGACATTAAACAGCTATTGACAAAGGACCTGTGCTACAGTACTATGATCCACAAAGGCCAATCAAGGTGTCGACGGATGCCAGCAAGAATGGGTTAAGAGTAGAACTTCTGCAGGAGAAAGAGGGGCATTGGCTACCCGTTGCCTATGCTTCGAGGTCAATGACTGTGGCAGAGACTATTTACGCACAGATTGAAAAAGAAATGCTTGGTGTTGTGTGTGGTTGTGAACGATTCCATGCATACACTTATGGCCAGAAAGTTATCGCAGAAACAGATCATAAGCCTCATTGTAATAGCAGGCAAACCTCTTGGGGGAGCGCCGCCTTGCCTTCAAAGACTTCTCCTACGTCTGCAAAAGTATGAACTGCAGTGGCAATATACACCGGGAAAACACCTGGTGGTTGCAGATGCACTGAGTCGTGCCTGCTCAACAGAGGCAGTGAGCAGGAAGAGTGAAACAGATGGAGAAGTTCATGTCTGCATGGTTTGAGAGAATCTTCCCGTTTCTGGGGCTAAGTGGGCTGAGCTAGCAGCAATAACTGCAGAGGATACCATCTTGCAACAGGTGATCAGCTACATCAAAGACCCGAGTATGCATTGTCTGAAGCCTTACACACATTTCAGGACGAACTGAGTGAAGTTGATGGAGTTCTTCTGAAAGGCCAGCGAATCGTTATTCCTTTCAGCATGCACAGTGGTATGCTTGGCAGGATTCACGAGGGTCACCTGGGTAAGGAAAAGTGTAAAACGACGGGCACAGCAGACCATTTATTGGCCAGGCATGAATGGTCAGATTGATGACCATGTCAGCCGCTGTGATGTGTTTGAAATACCACAGTGCTCAGTGTGCAGAACCACAGCAGCTGCATGAAAGGCCGAATAAAGCCTGGGTCAAGGTGGGATGTGACATATTTTACTATGCCAGTAAGCCACATCTGCTGGTGATGGACTATTTATCTAAGCACCCGGAGGTAGCCTTGCTAATGTCAGAGACTAGCAGGGAGGTCATCATCCACCTTAAGTCTATCTTTGGACGTCAAGGGATCCCAAGCCAAGTGGTGATGGAGGACCACAATTTGCCAGTGCTGAATTCAAGAAGTTCTCACGAAACTGGCTGTTTGAGCACATCATGTCAAGCCCTTACTATCCCCAATCAAATGGTATGACTGAGAGTGGAGTCAAGATTGTGAAGAGACTTCTTAAGAAAGCTGGAGAGCGAGGAGAGGATCCATATTTAGCTCTGTTAGCCTACCGAGATGCCCCGTTAGAAAACGGATGGTCACCGGCGGAACTACTCATGGGGAAGGAAGCTTCAAACCCGCCTTCCAACAATAGCTTGGAAGCCAGAGTTGCAGCGCCCTGAGCCTCGATCTATCAAAGGCAAGGAGCTGTCAGAATTAAAAGAAAAGGAAACCATACATGTGAGGAACAACGGCCGTTGGGATGACCGAGGCCGAATAGTGCAGGTGGTGGGTCCCAGATCATATGAGGTGGAGCTTGATGATGGACGAATCTTTCGAAGAAACAGGCGACATCTCTTGGCCACCAAGGTGTGTTTCCCAGCGCATGCTAGGTGGCCTGTGATTGAGGAGAAGTTGTCAACTGCTGAGGAGCTGGACCAGCGACCACCACAAGGAGAGCAAACAGGACGAGCCACCCATTCGGTGCCAGCGCAACATCAGGTGCAGGAGCAAATGCCTGTACCAGCTCTGAGACACAGTACTCGGATCTCCAATAAGCCTGCCAGACTAATTGGAGATATAAAGTTGTCATCATACTAATAAGTGCAGTGTTAATTAACACAAAGATGACTGCCATTTTAATAACCTGGTAAATTAGCTTACAATTGTATTTGCCAATTGAAGTGAATTATATTGACTGATTTGAAGTTAACTAGTGATGTGTTAAGTTAAGTCTGTTAAGTGCTGTTAAGTTAAGTGCACTGTACAACCTTGAGGCTTTGTTTTTCTCTCAGTGGTCCGTCGTTTGTGATCCAATAACTTTCGTTCTCTGTATTCCCAGTCTTTTCACCCATAGCCTACTTCCTTGTGTAAATCTCAACTCAAAAAAAAAAAAAAAAAAAAAAAAAAAAAAAACAAAACAACATTTCCTTCTCTGTTCTCATTCGTTTATTCATTCTTATTCGTTCGTTCGTTCTTCGACCACGTGTTTCTCCCCCATTTCCCCAGATAGTTTTCACTCATTAACCTTCAATGTTTACACTTTCCCCTCAAGTTATGTATTCCGTCATATTTTATAACACCTTTTTCTTCTTCTTCTTTAAAAGGCTGCTTTCGACTTGCTCACCAAATCAATTCATCCCAAAAAAATATATATATATATCCATCTCCTATAGTGCCTTTGTTCTACATTCCCTAAACTCTCCTGCACTCCATCCTCCATCCAGCGTCCTTAAACGTATTTTTAACTCGAAGGTCACAAGAAACTCATTTTGCAATAAATGTTCGTTTCCCATAAATCGTACACTTTCAAAAATCCAATCTCACCCCTCCCCTCCAAATCTTCCCCATAACCCCTCCCCTCCAAATCTTCCCCATCACCCCTCCCCTCCAAATCTTCCCCATCACCCATCCCTTTCAAATCTCCCCCCTTGCCCCCTCCCTCCTAAACTACTCCCTCACCCCTCCCCGCCAAGACGCCCCCTCGCCCCTCCCCTCCTAGACTCCTGCCTCACCCCTCCCCTCCAAATCTCCCCCATATCCCATCCCTTTCAAATCCCTCCCCTTGTCCCTTCCCTCCCAAACTCCCCCCTCACCCCTCCCCTTCAAATCTCCCCACCCTCATTGCTTCTCAATTTCCCCCCGCTCACTCCCCCTCCTCAAAGCGTCCTCCCCGCTTCTTCCCCCTTCAAACTCTCACCTCCATCTCCCCCAACCTTCTGCCTCGCTCTTCCCCCTCCTCAAATAACACCTCATTGTGGCTCACCCAATCACCATCAAACCTTTTGTCCGCCCCATCCTTCCCTTTCTCCGAGCTATTCTGAAATCTCTGACACACGTTCAACAGCTCTCCCTACCTCTTCCACCTCTTCCACATCTTACCCTACCCCTCCTCCCCCCTGTTCTGTATCTGATGCTCCCCCTTCCTCTTCATTAACGGTATGGACCTCAAACATCCGGGGCCTTCGTTCAAACTTAACTGATCTCTCCATACAGGTTGCTTCTGTCAAACCAGACGTGATCTGCTTAACAGAAACTTTCCTCCTTTATGATGTCTCTGATTCCATAGTATCTCTCCCGGGCTACTCCCTCCTCCGGTATGATAGACCTGAGCCTCGTCCTGGAGGCGGGGTTGCTATCTTTATCAAAAACTCTCTTCCTCACTCGCCCTGCACTGCACTCTCTCCACCTCACCCCCAGGAATACCTCTGGCTACGGCTTCCCCTTCGCTCCCACCTCTTGTTCATATGTGTGTTGTACCGTCCACCAAACAGTGATGACTCCATCTACATCTCGCTGTCTGATGATATGGACCAACTTCTATCTACTCATCCCAACTCTCTCTTCCTCATATGTGGTGATTTCAACTGTCATCATGCCAGTTGGCTGGGTGTGGGTACCTCTCTCACCAGCCATGGCTCCTCAGCAAAGGACTTCTGCGACTCACTGGGACTGACACAATCTGTCAATTTCCCGACCCGGATCTCAGTCAACGGAACATCTTCTCTTCTGGACTTGGTTATGACTAACTTCCCTGAAAATGTCTGCTGCTCTTCTTCTGCTCCGATCGGATCATCTGATCATGTCCTTGTTAAAGTGGACATCTCTCTGACCATCCTCAGGGAGCCTGCTCAGCGTCGACGAGTCTGGCATTTCACTCAGGCCAACTGGCACGGTCTTCAAGCAGCCATCAATCATCTGGACTGGTCTCCCATCTCTACCACCTCTGACATCAACTCATCCTGGGAATTCTTCCAAAGTAAATTGCTCTCTCTCATGCACAGATTTATCCCATCTCGTCTTCAGTTGTCATACCCTTCCTCCCGTCCATGGTACACGGAATCTTGTGGTGAGGCTGTTGCCCAGAAACAACTTGCCTTCGTCTCCTGGAAAGCAAATCCAACGGAAGGAAATCTCATTTCCTTTCACAAAGCCCGAAACAAGTGTGTGTCCACCCTCAGGAGAGCCAGGAAACAATATCTCTCCGTTCTCAAGACCGAACTCTCTTATATGTCTCCCTCTTCCAAATCCTGGTGGCGTCTGGTCAAATCCGTTTCTGGTGTTTGTTCCCCCTCCATCCCCTCCCTTACCTCAAACGGCTCCACAGCTGACTCCGCACGTGAAAAAGCTGAATGCCTCAACTCTGTGTTTGCCTCTAAATCTTGTGTCCCAAACCCATCCCTCTCTGTACCCACCATACCCAGTCGTACCCTGCTGCTCCTGGACTCCGTGTCCTTTCCTCCTGACAAGGTGGAAAAGTTTCTGTCAACCCTCGACTCTGATTCTGCAACTGGACCCGACGGCATCAGCCCACGGGTCCTAAAATCCTGCTCTGCTGCTCTATCTCACCCTCTCTCTGTTCTCTTCACCCTCTCTTTTGCTCAAGGTCAACTGCCATCTGCTTGGAAATCAGCCAACATCACCGCTTTGCACAAAAAAGGTGCAAAAACAGATCCTAGCAACTACAGACCAATCAGCCTTCTCCCAATTATCAGCAAAGTCATGGAATCCATCATTGCTTCTGATATGAAATCTTTCCTCTTCTCCAATGGCTTGATCTCTGATCATCAATTTGGTTTCAGACCAGGTCACTCTACTCTGGACATGCTGCTTCTGCTGTCTCAACAATGGATGGAGGTCCTCAATGCCAAACAGGAAATTAGAGCTGTCTCCCTCGACATATCACGTGCCTTCGACACGGTCTGGCACCCCGCTCTGCTCACCAAACTCTCCTCCTTTGGTATCCATGGAAATCTCCACGCATGGCTGGCGGACTTCCTCTCTAGTCGTCGTCAACGTGTGGCCCTGAATGGGTTTCTCTCATCTCCTCTTCCTGTTCAGGCTGGAGTTCCCCAAGGCAGTGTTCTGGGCCCCATGCTTTTTCTGGTCTTCATCAATGATCTCTCTGACTCTCTCGAAAATCCTCTCTATCTCTTTGCTGATGACTCCACTCTCTGCCGCTCCATTCCTCTTCCCTCAGATCGGCAGTCTGCTGCCTCCTCACTCTCTGAAGACCTGGACAAAATCACAGACTGGTCAAACAAGTGGAACATGTCTTTCAATCCTGACAAATCTCACACTCTTACTATGTCTCTCCGAAAAGATCGACTGGACAACCCTCCCATCTACTTTCTCAACAATCCTCTCCAAGAAGTTCTGTCGCTCAAGATTTTGGGTCTCACTATCTGCCATGATCTTTCTTGGGAAAACCACATTTCCAAGCTGGCCTCCAAAGCCAGTCGCCGACTGGGCATCCTCCGTCGTGCGAAGTCCTTCCTCGGCACACCTGAGCTCCTCACCACATACAAGGCTTTCATCCGCAGCTCAATGGAATACTGTTCTCCCCTATGGGCCGGTGCTCCTGCCTCACACCTAGCTCGGCTTCACGCTGTTGAAACCAAAGCTTTCAGAATTATTGGAATCTCCCGCGATGAAGCTATCTCTGAGGGCCTTTCACTCACTCACCGCAGGCAGGTAGGTGGTCTTTCTGTCTTCTACCGACTCCTCTCCGGCCTTGCACCCCCAGCTCTCTCTGTGCTCTGTCCCCCAAATATTCCTACAGGTCGCACAAGATCTGCCAGCAACCCTCTGATGGTTAAACTGCCGAAATCTCGGCTCTCCGCTCACCTTCACTCTTTCATTCCTCTTTTCTCCCGCCTCTGGAACAAACTCCCTCACTCCCTTCAATCCCACTCCTCCCTCCAGGTCTTTAAAACAGCTGTTCACCACCATCTCTTATCTTCCCCCATCCAAAACCTTGATCTTTTCTACCCCCGCTAATTCACCCCAGATCCACCTTGTTTGAAATTCCAACTTCTTTCCTGGAAGTCCTGGCAGTGTCCATATGTTTTATACCTCTCCCACTGCCCCCTTCCCACGCCCCCCCCCCCCCCAAAGCCCTCGCCCTCTCTCAGATCTCTCGATGTCTCCATGTCTCTCGGTCCCTGCTCTCAAATGTTGTGTTTGTGTCCTTCCCCCTCTCTCCCCATCTTGTCTACCGCTCCCTATGTTATATGTTTTATGTGTCGGTTTGTCTTTCTGTGTGTTCATGTGATTAATGTTCGCTCTTTCACGAGCCTCGATATTGTATACAAAAAAAAAAAAAACTAGGACGTGCCCGTACGTGGGTGCCCGTTCCTTGCCAAAAAAAAAAAAAAAAAAAAATTTGTGTAGGGGTGTGTGTGTGTAAACATCCTAGGGCGTGCCCGTACGTGGGTGCAAAAAAACATGCGTGCAAACAACAACAACAAAAAAAAACTTTGAAACCACGTGGCAGTAACGACCACAGAACCCCCCCCCCCCTCTATTTACATGAATGGTTTGGTCCATTCGCAACGACCACAGAACCCCCCCCCCCTCTATTTACATGAAATGGTTTGGTCCAAAGCGAACGGCTTGCGGAGTTTGGTAAAGAAATCGCCATAGCTCGGTAACTACTTGTCCGATTAATTTCAAACCTTGAAAAGGCACATCCTCGGGTCCCCAGCAATATACCTGGCAAGTTTCAAGTATATCGGACCCGTGGTTGTCGAGAAACAGCGGTCACAGACAAACACACACACACACAGACACACACACACACACACACACACACACAGAGATTACTGGAATTATAGATAGATTATATTGTTTTGATTTGAATTGAATGCTCAACACTATCTAAAGAAGTATTGCCATATTGTTTCATCATAGTTCTTGTTTACCTTTGATATACCAGCAATATTTGCTAAAAGGGAAAGATGTGTTGATACCGGATCATATGTCATGATCCTGGGGCCAGCTTCCTGTTGTTGTAATTGTTGTTGTACTCTTTTTCTACTCTCGCGAGATTCAATAAAGCGGTATTGAGACTTAGCACGATCATGGCGTAGGGTCACTGAATACGATCGCAACACTAAATGACAAATGGAAGGATCTCTGTGTCCTCCCAAGGGCAGAAGGTGGTTTGGAACTGGTGAACCCCCTTGGTGCACTGACTCCACTCAATGTCTCAGAAAGTCTTCTGTTTGCTCCAAAGATGGCAGCTTTTGTGGAAATCTACTTTTAAAAAGCACAACTCCTCTAAGGAGGTTGGGATGAATCGAGTCCAAAGATGAATGTGTAATATATTGTGATTGTGACATTGACCATTCTATAACGAAAGTATGAATGGCACGCATCAAGGCCCAGGATGAATGGTGGACAAACACCACGTGGTGTCCTGTGGCATGATGCCATGCTGCCATTTGACTGTCATTCGGTCCAATAATGGCCCTAGCCATTATGAAGATGTTTTTAACGGCTTTTAATGAGGCTTTGTGTTTTAGGCCTTGCCATAGTGTCGAAGTTGCACGTTGTTGAGCCCGAGGTGATGTGTAAATAATCTTTCACCAGTTTGCATTTTTCATGTGTGGAGCTTCCTGGTATTTTTTCGATCTCCCAGGATTTTGAAATCCAGATATCACCTCCATGGTTGCACTACTTAACTAGAACGACCCTCGGCAGAGCACATACCTCCACCAGGTTGAACAGTTTATGTTTTGTATCCCACTGATAGGCCGGATCTGAATCCGCACTGAAACCAAAATCGAATCGGCTTCTTGTTGTCGCCCATCCAACTCTTCTACCTAATTTTGTTATAACTTGTCCACAACTTTTTCCCATATCAGGGATTTTCTCAAATATCATGTTATACAGTCACGTGAAAAAGTAAGTACACCCCATGTAAAGTTTTGACTTTTTCAACATATTTCAACATACAGCTATTTGATCTTCATTTCAACAATATTGATAGATGAAGTTGATATAATATAACATATATCATGAAACATTTACATTTTGTAGTCCATTGTATAATTTAAATAAACATAAATGCAAATTTCGCATGTGGAAAAAGTAAGTACACCCCTACATTTATCACCACTTCAAATACCTAAAATTAGAATCAGGTGCACATGCTCAGGTGCAAATGATTAGAACATCGTTAGAGAGGTTCTTGGAGGAACCTGTCTTATTTAAAACTCAGATATTTAGTTTGGTTTGCTCTTTGTTGTTGAAGTGTGCGGCGTCACCATGCCTAGATCAAAAGAGCTCTCTGAGGCCTTCAGAAAGGAGGTTATAGATGCCTACGAGTCTGGGAAGGGATTTAAAAAGATCTCCAAACAATTTGAAATCAATCATTCGACTGTCCAGAAGATAATCTACAAGTGGAGAAGATTCCAAACAACTGTCAACTTGTTCAGGCCAGGCCGCCCCAGCAAGATCAGCCCGAGAGCAGACCGCAAGATGCTGAAAGAAGTTTCAAAGAACCCCAGAATGTCATCACGGGACCTACAGGTAGCTCTTGCCACTGTTGTTGTCAAATTGCACGAGTCTACCATTAGAAAGAGGCTGCACAAATTTGATCTACATGGGAGGTGTGCCAGGAGGAAACCTTTGCTGTCCAGAAAGAACATCAGGGCAAGACTAAAGTTTGCCAAGGCAAAGACCAGCACTTCTGGAACAATGTACTCTGGACAGATGAGTCAAAGGTAGAGCTATATGGCCCCAGTACCAGAAGACATGTTTGGCGAAAACCAAAGACAGCATTTGACCACAAGAACCTGATACCAACTGTAAAGCATGGTGGTGGAAATATGGTTTGGGGCCGCTTTGCTGCATCAGGGCCTGGGCAGCTCACCATCATAGAATCCACTTTGAATTCTTAATTGTACCAGAGGGTGCTTGAGGATAATGTGAGGCCATCTGTCGGAAAGTTGAAGCTCAACGGAAGGTGGATCTTGCAACATGACAATGATCCTAAACATACCAGTAAATCCACCAAGGAATGGCTGAAAAGAAAGAAATGGAGGGTTCTGGAATGGCCAAGTCAAAGCCCGGATCTAAATCCCATCGAGATGTTGTGGGGGGATTTGAAACGAGCTGTGCTTGCAAGAAACCCCTCAACCATCGCACAGCTGAAAGAATTCTGCATGGAGGCGTGGGCAAAAATTTCTCCCAGTCGATGTCAGAGACTGGTAGACAGTTATAAGAAACGCCTACTTGAGGTTGTTTCTGTCAAAGGGGGCAATACCACCTATTAGAGCCAAGGGTGTACTTACTTTTTCCACATGCGAAATTTGCATTTATGTTTATTTAAATTATACAATGGACTAAAAAATGTAAATGTTTCATGATATTTGTTATACTAGGACGTGCCCGTACGTGGGTGCCCGTTCCTTGCCAAAAAATAAAATAAAAATGTCTTCGCCCATGCATGCATGGGCGTGCCCATGGGCCCATGGGCGTGCCCGTAAGTGCGTGATGTGACCGTACAATGAATGTATCGTCCCGACGCCGCAGCTCGGATGGCGCTGCAGTTAATCGGGCCTGTATCGGCAGAGTTATTATAAACGTGTACTACAATCGATCGTACCTTACAGCGTCTGCTCGCCACGTTCAGCATCAGTACGTCGTCACTATGACTATCCGTAAGTCCGGAAGTGACGTCCTCATTTGACTGTCCGGAAGGTCGCATATCGCAGTTACGATGAATCGCAAATTAGTTTTAATTAGTTTAAAAACATAGTTTAACGCCAACATAGTGCCAACATAGTTTGCCAACGTGAAATAAATGAATACGCTCTCAAATGTGCCGTCCGAGGCAGAGTCTGTTTGCCACGTTCGGCACACGTGATAGCTCGCTGCTCTCTGATTGGTTGAATCGTTTTTTGGACATAGCTCGGTAACTACTTCTCCGATTAATATGAAACCTTGAAAAGGCACATCCTCAGGTCCCCAGCAATATACCTGGCAAGTTTCAAGTATATCGGACCCGTGGTTGTCGAGAAACAGTGGTCACAGACACACAGACACACACACATACACACACACATACACACACACATACACACACACATACACACACACATACACACAGAGATTACTGGAATTATAGATAGATTATATCACCTTTATCTATCAATATTGTTGAAATGAAGATCAAATAGCTGTATGTTGAAATATGTTGAAAAAGTCAAAACTTTACATGGGGTGTACTTACTTTTTCACTTGACTGTATATATATCGTTTTTCACCCTATTTCTCAATGGTGAAGAATCACTTAAAGATATTTTTTAAATCTCTGATCTGGATCTCGATCCAAAATTGAATCGATTCTTCCTTGTCACACACAATCTGTCCACCAACAATTCACATAGAGCACTTGTGAGGGCAGCAATGTCAGACTGAGTGTTAACAATCACACACAAATCGTCAGCATACGCAAGCACTTTGGCACACATTCGTTGCTCGCACACCTCACCAATACACCGCTTCGCGCCCCCTCCTCAGTCACCTCCTCTGTGACAATCACAGGTGTGACAGTCACCTCCTCTGTGACAATGTGGACAATTGCTTGTCCACATTTTGGAATGATTTTCAATTTTGCTTGACTGCCAGACAGTCAGACAGAGTAATATTAAGAAATCGTCCCGGGGTGGGCTGATAATCATCTCTTGAGTTTGTAGTTCAGACCATGGAGAATAGAGGAAAAGAAAGACCAGGGCAAAAACAAAGAAGAAGAAGAAGACTTCAGAGCCAAAGACTTCAGACAGCATCCGGACATCACGATCCATTTTATAAGTTAATCTCTTCGAGAATCGAGATGAGATGACGTTACAATTTCACTTATCGCTGTGCATGCGTAATCAGGACGAATTTAGAGCCAAAGTAGCTACAGGTAAAAGTAGAACGCCACTCAGTAGAGCGCATACTCCCGCCGTGGGTCAAGTTGGAATAGTACGATTTCACAAAAGTTTGAGGGAGTAGTTCAGTGACAACACATGACAAGACAACACAAGACAGACACTGCACAGATATATATTTAGAATATATAGAAGATTGTGGCGGACACGAAAGCACTGACGTGGTGACATCACCCCGCACACCAAGTGGGGATGGGCCACGCCAGGGAGAGAGGCGTGGCCTCACGATATACACGGGGTGCGCAGCCCTGAGCAGCTTAGTGCTGCCGTTTGAGTACTTTCAATAAAGACTCTTTTATGAACCGCGTTGTCCGCTTGCTCCTTGCGTAAGCATTAGCGCGCGCAGCATCGCGCTTCATATGGTGACCTCGACGTTGGATCTGCCGTAGCGATCCTTCCGAACACGACGCCATTGCAATGGCAAACGACAAGGCAATGTCGATTAAACTTCCCGAATTTTGGGAGGCCCAGGCCGAAGTCTGGTTCGTCCAAGCCGAAGCCCAATTTCAGCTTCGGCGCCTCACCGGCGACGACACGCGCTACTGCCACGTCGTCGCCTCCCTCGGGCCCGGCACGGCCGCTCGAGTTGTGTCCGTCCTTCGCCACCCATCGGACGGCCACAAGTACGAGGCACTCAAGCGGCTACTCCTAGCCACGTTCGGCCTCACGGACGACGCACGGGCCGACCGCCTCCTGGATCTCCCTGAGCTCGGCGAAACGCGCCCGTCGGTCCGAATGGACCAAATGCTGTCACTGTTGGGCGACGAAGCCCCCGGTTCTCTATTCCAGGTGCTTTTCCGTCGCCAACTTCCAGCGCAGGTTCGCCTCGCGTTGGCCGGGAACGGGCTAATGGAACCCCGAGCATTGGCAGCCGAGGCGGACAGGTACTTCGCGGATTCGGATACGCGGGCGAGAGTCGGTGCGGCCGTCACGGACCTCGAGGCTGATGATGCTGATGATGCTGATGATGCTGATCCACAGCATCAGCTTACACAGCATACGCAGCATGCTGATACGCCCCTCGTGACCGCCACCACGCCCCGCCCACCGCCGCGGCGAAAACCGCCACCGCGGGGAAAACCGCCAACTCCAGCGGCCTGGCGGAGCCAGCCACACTCCTCCAGCTCCACCACCTGGTGCTGGTTCCACGCCAAGTTTGGCCACGAGGCTCGGCAATGTCATCCGCCATGCGCCTTCAACAGGTCGGGAAACGTCCGGGCCGGCGCTCAATAGTGGCGATGAGCGCCGGCCGTTCGAGCAGCCTGCTGTTCATAACGGACACCTTATCCGGGCGCCGTTACCTGTGCGACACGGGAGCGCAGGTGAGTGTCGTTCCCGCCAGTACGTCAGACAAGCACGCCGCGGGCGGGGGCCCCGCGCTGCTTGCCGCGAACGGGACGCCCATCCGTACGTACGGAAAACGCTGCCTCTCTCTGCGGTTCGGAGGGCAGGTTTTCCGATGGACGTTCGTCACCGCCGACGTGCCCATGGCACTGCTTGGCGCGGACTTCCTGTGCGCTAATGGGCTCCTGGTCGACGTAAAGCGCAGACGTCTTGTCCAGGCCGAGACGTTCAGCTCGCTCGCTTGTGCACTGCCCAGCTCGTCGAGCAGCTCAATGAGCGGCTTGCCAAGCGGCTTGCCGAACGGTTCGGTTCCGGCCACGTTGATCTGTACGCTTCCGGCAGCGGACGCATTCACCCGCCTCCTTGCCGGCTTCCCGGCCCTCACGCGGCCCACCTTCTCGGCGGGGGCCGTCAAGCACGGGGTGGCCCATCACATCCCCACCGTCGGGCCACCGGTCTACGCCCGGGCACGCCGCCTCGAGCCGACGAAGCTGGCGGTGGCAAAAGCGGCGTTCGCTACCCTGGAGCGACTCGGCATCGTTCGGCGCTCAGAGAGCGCTTGGGCGTCACCGCTGCACATCGTGCCGAAGCCCGGCAGGGGATGGCGACCGTGCGGGGACTATCGCCGTCTCAATGACGCCACCACCCCCGACCGCTACCCCGTCCCCCACATTCAGGACTTTTCTGCCCGTTTGGCGGGCATGACCTTCTTCTCCAAGGTGGACCTCATACGCGGTTACCATCAGGTCCCCGTCAGGCCGGAGGACGTCCCGAAGATGGCGGTCATCACGCCATTCGGACTCTTCGAGTTCCTGCGAATGCCCTTCGGTCTGAAGAATGTGGCTCAGGCGTTCCAGCGACTGAAGGACAGCGTCCTGCGCGACTTGGATTTTGTCTACGTCTACCTGGACGATATCCTCGTCGCCAGCGCGTCCCGCGAAGAGCACCTACGCCACCTCCGCACGCTTTTCGAACGCCTGGGCCAGCATGGCCTGATTGTGAACCCCGCAAAGTGCCGGTTCGGCGCCGCCGTAATCGATTTTCTGGGGCACCGTGTCACCAGGAACGGAGCCGTCCCCCTGCCGGCCAAGGTGGAGGCGGTGAAGGGGTTTCCACGCCCCCGCACGATCAGAGGGCTGCAGGAGTTCCTGGGAATGGTGAACTTTTACCATCGGTTCCTGCCCCGTATCGCCCAGCTCCTGCGCACCCTGCACGAAGCTCTCCGAGGTAAGCCGGGCAAAGGCGACGTTACCTGGACCGAGCAGATGGACACGGCGTTCACGGGCGCGAAGCTCGCCTTGGCTAACGCCACCATGCTCGCGCACCCGGCGCCCGATGCACCGATCGCCCTCACCACCGACGCCTCGGACTACGCGGTGGGCGCAGTGCACGAGCAATGGGTGCGTGGAGCTTGGCAACCGCTGGCGTTCTTTAGCCGGCAGCTTCGCCCGCCCGATCGCCGTTACAGTACCTTCGACCGCGAGTTGCTCGGGCTTCACTTGGCGGTCAGGCACTTCCGCCATCTGCTCGAGGGCCGTGCGTTCACGGCCTTCGTCGACCACAAGCCGCTGATCTTCACGATGGGCAAGGTCACCGAGCCGTGGTCGGCCCGGCAGCAGCGTCACCTCTCGGCCGTGTCCGAGTACACAACGGACATCCGGCACATCGCGGGGAAGGACAACCCGGTGGCGGATTGCCTTTCCCGGGCCGTCGCCCATGCAGTCCTCCTCGGCATCGACTATGCCCGGATGGCAGCGGACCAGGCCGCTGACCCCGACGTCCAGGCCTTGCGGACCGCCGTCACGGGCCTCCGCGTCACCGAGGTGCCGTTCGACGGCGCGGGCGCGGCCCTCTTGTGCGACGTCTCCCTCGGGCGTCCTCGCCCCATCGTGCCCGCGGGCTGGCAACGCCAGGTGTTTGACGCCATCCACGGCCTGTCCCACCCGGGCGCGAGGGCCTCCCAAAGGTTGATCGCCGACAAGTTCGTCTGGCATGGCCTCCGGAAGGCCGTCCGCGGCTGGGCCAGGACGTGCCTCGCGTGCCAGCGCGCCAAGGTGCACCGGCACACCCAGGCCCCGTTGGCCCCGTTCACGGTGCCAGAACGCCGGTTTGACCACGTCCACGTGGACCTGGTGGGACCTCTGCCCCCCTCGCGGGGTTTCACCCACGTCCTCACCATGGTGGACCGCACCACCCGGTGGCCGGAGGCCGTGCCCTTGGCGTCAACGACAGCGGCGGATGTCGCGCAGGCTTTCATCGCCACCTGGGTCGCCCTGTTTGGCGCCCCCTCAGACATCTCGTCCGATCGCGGCCCCCAGTTCACCTCAGAGCTCTGGGGGGCGGTCGCGCAGGGGCTCGGGGTCCGGCTGCACCGAACCACGGCCTACCACCCCCAGGCTAACGGCCTGTGTGAGCGATTTCACCGCTCATTGAAGGCCGCGCTCCGGGCCACCCTCCGCGACGGCGGCTGGGTTGACAGGCTCCCCTGGGTCCTGCTGGGCCTCCGGACGGCGCCCAAGGAGGACCTGCGCGCATCCGCGGCGGAGTTGGTCTTCGGGCAATCGCTGCGGGTGCCGGGCGAGGTCCTCCCCGACTCCACGGCACCATGGTCCACGGCACAGCAGCGCTCCGCTCTGCAAGAGACCGCCCAGAGGTTCGCCCCGGTGCCAACGGCATGCCACGGGCACCCACCGACGCACGTCGCCCCGGAGCTTCACACGGCGGAGTACGTCTTCGTCCGCCACGATGCCCACCGGACACCACTGCGGCCCCCGTACGACGGGCCTTTCCGCGTGCTGGAGACCGGGGCGAAGCAATTCACCCTGGACATCGGCGGTACTCCTGACCGCGTTTCTGTAGACCGCCTCAAGCCGGCCCACCTCGACGTGGACCATCCACCGCCAGTGGCCCGACCCCCGTGTCGGGGCCGCCCCCCTGCGGGCGGACCCCCGGCACCGCCCAGCCACGCCGCCCCCCGGTCCTGCAGCCGGAGGCATCCCAGATGGCATCCCTGCATCCCAGACGCCGCCAGTCGCCAGGGGGCGCTTCGGCCGGGTCATCCGTTTGCCCCGCAAACTGACCCTTCAGGTGCGCGGGGATTCTGGGGGGGCGCGTGTGGCGGACACGAAAGCACTGACGTGGTGACATCACCCCGCACACGAAGTGGGGATGGGCCACGCCAGGGAGAGAGGCGTGGCCTCACGATATACACGGGGCGCGCAGCCCTGAGCAGCTTAGTGCTGCAGTTTGAGTACTTTCAATAAAGACTCTTTTATGAACCGCGTTGTCCGCTTGCTCCTTGCGTAAGCATTAGCGCGCGCAGCATCGCGCTTCAAGATAATGTTTAAAAAAAAACAAGGCAATTTCACTTACATTCTCGGATTCAGCGTTCAATTCTATATAAGTGAGTGTATTTTGAGGCATGTGTGACTTCAAATAAAATTGTAAGCCAGGAAAACGTTCGTTTCATTCCTTAGGGATACAACATGTAAAACTGGCCCAAACGTCAAAACAAAACTCGCTCATTTGAAGTCGTACAAGCTAATGCGACCACTCATTCTTCTGGGAAGAATCCCGTGCACATGCTGGTCACACTTATAACTCACCTAAGTCTTTATAAGTTCATCAAATACTGACACCGCGATTGACATTTACTGAGGTAAATGTTGATATCTCTTCTGAGGTTAAAAAAAAAAAAAAAAAAACGTTTTAAAGCATTATACGTATCAAACGATACATTTTATGAAACGGGGAAAACTAATACACACTTTGGTGGTTTTAAAATGACAGAATATGTCTTTATTATAAATTAAAAAAAGAACCTTGAAGAAGACGCTGCTAATAAAATACACCGCTCTAACGCATAACCACGAGTTTAAACTACATTTACAACAAATATGAAAACTATTTTCATATCACAATGTTAAATATAGAATATATAGAAGATAATGTTAAAAAAAAGAGCCCTATCTTCCAATGGTAAACAATCCTTCAAAAAATTCTTGGATCCGGAATAATATCCTGAGCTTCACCAAAAACAAATCAATTCTTCCTTATCCCAAGGGCAATCATCCCACCAACTTTCATCCAAATCCGTTCAGAACTTTTCCAGATATCTTGTTCACAAACACACGAACACACACAGGCACACACACACACACACACACACACACACACACACACACACACACACACGGACACGATCGAATGCATTACTTCCTGGCGGGAGTAACTAGAACGGCAATCAGTCGAGAGTAAACCTCCACCTGGCTTGCCATATCACTCAATGGTGAAGAATCATTAAAAAAATTATACTATTTGGATCGGGATCTTCACTAACATTGAATCGATTCTTCCTTGTCACACTCACAACCGGTCCAACAAGTTTCGTCCAAATCCATCCATAACTTTTTGAGATATCCTGCTATGTATCGTTTTTGGCTCTACCTCTCAATGGTGAAGGATCACTTAAAGAATTCAAGTAGCCGGATCCGAATCTTCACGAAAATCTAATCATTTCGTCCTTCACAAAATACGTCCGACGATTCCGACGAAATACTTCACGTCCGACGCTTCATCTCTGCCAAATTTCGTCCGCATCCGTCCACAATTTGTTGAGATATTTTGTTCACAAACGTTGGATCACTTCACTCCTTCATTCCTCTTTTCTCCCGCCTCTGGAACAAACTCCCTCACTCTCTTCAATCCCACTCCTCCCTCCAGGTCTTTAAAACAGCTGTTCACCACCATCTCTTATCTTCCCCCATTCAAAACCTTGATCTTTTCTACCCTCGATAATTTCACCCCAAAATCCACTTTTTTGAAATACCAACTTCTGTCCTGGAAGTCCTTGGTGTCCTTGTGTTTTATACTTCTCCCACCACTCCCCCCCCTTCCCACGCCTCCTCCCCCCAAGCCCTTTCCCTCCCACAGATCTCCCGATGTCCCTGCTCACAAATGTTATGTTTGTGCTTCCCCTTCTCTCCCCATCTTGTCTACCGCTCCCCTTATTATATGTTTTACGTGTCTGTTTGATTTTTTTTTGTGTAATAAATGTTAGCTCTTTCACGAGCCTCGATCTTGTTTTCAAAAAAAAAACGGACAAACAGACAGGGTGAAAACATAACCTCCATCCAACTTTGGCGGAGGTAACTACAGGTTCGATTTCCGATTCATGCTCCGATTCGTGTTGAAAATGCAACATTCAATTTGATTTACATTGCTCCTCGATGCCGTTTGTAGACACATGGACAGACAGACAGACAGACAGAAGTGAACGAATATCTCAATGTTATAAAAATTAATCGAGCATCAATGGACCACGTGGGTTGTTCAAATCCTGCGTCGTGTTCTTGTCGTCGTAGTTCAAGTGAGGACAGAATCTGAATTTTTGGAAAATGGAAAAGGTCACATCAGGCACGTGTGCGCGAAACCCCACGGACTTTGTTTGGAATTTTATGTTTGTGAGCAATTTGTTATGAGGTTTCGCGACGACCTGCAGCAAATGAAGTCAGAGACCTTGTTCTTATCTCTTGTGAGCCGCCATTGTGTCTGCGACGAGGACAAAACCGGTAAACCACGAGGGGTCTTGCAGGCTCGAGTCTGGAACGAGTAATCCATCGTGGATTTGCTGCGCGTCCTCCATTTGCTTGATTCTCTTTGTGCACAAACAAACTAATTCCTCCCACCTTGTTTTGCATCAGCAGGAAAGAGTGTGTCATTGATGGAGCGTGAAGTTTCAACGAGCAAACTGGCAGCCATTAAGATCTGGCCTTGAGCACATTTCTCTTCCAGTAAATATAAAAGGCACAAAGTCTGGGGAATGATTTATTCGCGTTATTATGATGACGTGTGTTCTCGAACAAAGCTTTGGTCGGGACTGTCCGAGGATTTGCTAAGATGAGTCTTGCTTTGCCTGGAGGAGGACAATCTCCAATCTCCGTTCTTTTAGCAAGTATGGAAGGATGGGCACCTACCTGCCAGCTACAGGTATGGTATTGCACTTCGAAACGTCTTGTCTTTGCACTATATATATATATATATGCACGAGCTGCGCTCGTCTCACCATGCGTCATTACAGAGGAACGGGCTTGTTTTAGTTGAGGATAATGACTGTACCTGAGTTGCTTTGATATCATGATTTACATCAATCATAATACAAACAATTACTCTGCACAAATTAATTTGTAGTGTTTGTTATATTACTTTTTAATAAGCAATTTAGGTTCAACTAGAACAATGCGACTGTGTCGCCAATATGCCTCCGCATAGTCCCACAACGGGTAGATGCCATCACTCTGCATATGTATGGGTAGGGATCACGTTTTGTGTTGATCGGATAAGGTTCGTTTTTCTATCCAAGATGGCTGCCAAACCACGTGACCGTAAAATTTCGCATTGATAGGGTGAGCGGTTTTAGAGATATCATTATTTTTTATTTTCCTTCAATCCAAAATGGCTGCCAAACCATGTGACCTATGATGTCATAAATGTAATATTTCAATACAAATGGTTCATAGATCATGTGCATGCAATTTCAGATTTTTAGGATAAGGGATTCAATGAAAACATTTTTGGCTGGTATACCACTTCACCTATGATGTCATCATTATCATGCTTTTGTTCCTCATCGAGAGTACTTGACCATGTGCCAACTTTCCATTTTTTCCATTCAGCGATTTCCGAGAATTAATTTTTCAATTACGTATTTGCTTTTAATCCAAGATGGCTGCCATACCACGTGACCTATGATGTCACAATTATCATAAAAACATTCTGCATGGGTGTCAATCCTACTCTGAAAGTTTCGTCTCAATCGGACATGTGGTTGCTGATAAAAACGAGGTTTAGCCCGGACAGACGGACAGACAACCCAAAAACATAATGCCTCCGGCGACTTTGTGTGGGGGCATAAAAAATAAAAGCAATTCCAAAAATAACCCCACAGCACATACATATGGGAGGGGAAGGTGCAGAATGGAAGTTTGGGATGATTACACCTCACCACCACGTGATTAAAAACACCTCACCACCACGTGATTAAAAACACCCCACCACCACATAATTCAAAACACCTCACCACCACGTAATTCAAAACACCTCACCACCACATAATTCAAAACACCTCACCACCTCCAAATTAAAAACACCTCACCACCACGTAATTAAAAACACCCCACCACCATGTAATTCAAAACACCTCACCACCATGAAATTCAAAACACCTCACCACCACGTAATTCAAAACACCTCACCACCACGTAATTAAAAACACCTCACCACCACATAATTCAAAACACCTTACCACCTCCAAATTAAAAACACCTCACCACCTCCAAATTAAAAACACCTCACCACCACGTAATTAAAAACACCTCACCACCACGTAATTCAAAACACCTCACCACCATGAAATTCAAAACACCTCACCACCACGTAATTCAAAACACCTCACCACCACGTAATTCAAAACACCTCACCACCACGTAATTAAAAACACCTCACCACCACGTAATTCAAAACACCTCACCACCATGTAATTCAAAACACCTCACCACCACGTAATTAAAAACACCTCACCACCACGTAATTAAAAACACCTCACCACCATGAAATTCAAAACACCTCACCACCATATGATTTAAAACACCTCACCACCGCGTAATTTAAAACACCTCACCACCACGTCATTTAAAACATCTCACCACCATGTTGGCCTTGACGTCCATTGTGAGCCCACAAAAGGGCGTGAGGCTTTGAAGTCCATTGTGAGGCCACAAAAGGCACAAAAAGGGGGGGGGGGGGTAATCCTTATCTCTCCCCAAGCCCCCATCCCCCCCCCACCCCCCCCCCACACACACACATCCGGGCAGCGCTGGATATCCTCCAAACTAACTCCTCACACACAGCTAGGCGGCGCCGGGTATCCTTCCCCATCCTCCCACCCCAGTAATCTCCGCTAGTATGCATCTTTTATTCCAGGAAATTGCTGGATTTCCTATGTAGGGATGGATAGCATGGAAACTCCGCAGGTTTAATATAACACAAAATCTCAACATAAATCTACCAAGACACAAACTTATCAACATATAAGGAAGGAATTTACGAGTCGTTTGTGGACTATTTCCCATCCAACTAGGGGCCCATTGGTCCGTTGTACCAAATTTTCATTGGTCTTCACGGCCTTGTAGCATATCTGCCTGTCGGACTCAGGGGTGTCTTTTGGGTGCTCTGGGTCTTTTGGGTCCTCGGGGATTTTTGGGTCCTTGTGGACTTTTGGTTCTTTTGGGGCATAAAGGACTTTTGGGTCATCTGGGTTTTTTGGGCCCTCGGACTTTTGAGTATATTGGGTCATCCGGGTCTTTTGGGTCCTCGGGGACTTTTGCCTCATCAACAACCTTTTGGGTCCTTGGGGACTTTTGGGTCTTTTGGGTCATCAAGGACATTTGGGTCTTTTGGGTCCTTGGAGTCTTTTGGGTCATTAAGGACTTTTGGGTCATAAAGAACGTTTGGGTCATCTATGTGTTTTGGGTCCTCAGGGGTCTTTTGGTTATTTTGGGTACTTTTGGGTCATCTGGGACTTTTGGGTCCTTGGGGACTTTTGGGTCTCAAGTGTTAAAGGGTATCCTCCCCCTCCATCCCACCACATCAACAATCTAAAGGGTTAAAAGGTACATTTGAATAGTACGTAATTAAGTAATAGACGTACGTAATAAATAGACACAAAAAGTATGCCTCACACACCCACACCCACACAAACTCATCCATTTATAGGAGACAAGCAGAAGTACCCGGCATTGCCGGGCGGGGGAGGGGAGGGGGAGGGGAACAGGGGGGGAGGGGAGGAGAGGGGGGGGAGAAGAGGAGGGAGGGGGAGGGGAGGGGGAGGGGGGAAGGGGAGAGGGTAGGGTGGAGGGGGAAGGGAGGGGGAAGGGGAGGATGGAGGGGGGAGGAGGGGAGAGGATGGGGAGGGGAGGGAGGGGGAAAGGGAGGAGGAGGGGAGGGGAGGGGGAAGGGGAAGGGGGAAATGGAGGGGGAGAGGGAGGGGGAAGGGGAAGGGGGAAATGGAGGGGGAGGGGAGGGGGAGGGGGAAGGGGTAGGGGGGAAAGGGAGGGGTAGGGGGAAAGGGAGGGGGAGGGGAGGGATATAGATGGTTACTGGCAATTGATCACATCCACAAATGATGTAATCCACACAATTTATGTACTTTACAGAACGTTAATAGAAATACATGGCCGTGTAGATGGGAAATACAGTTTGTTTGAAATACAGTTTGAAATACAGTTTGTCTCATCTTCTGTCTCTCGCTGTCTGGCCCTCGCCAGACGTTGTTGATTGGCGTTTAGACGTGCCGTTCTCTCATCTTCTGTCTCTTGCTGTCTGAATCTAGAGACACGTTCTTGATTGGCTTGTCGATGGTGAAAAGTATCTTCATCGGTTTCATGGAGTCTCCGATCAGCGATTTTCCTTGCTCGGGAGGTTGAACGCGACAAATTTCTTTTCTTCGGTGCCATTGCCTTTATCACAGTCAGTCTTCGTCAAAATTGCAACTCTGCGTCGTGTCGTGGGCGTGGCCAACGTGGCCTCATGCTCCCAGGTGATTGGCTAACTCGAGCTCGAGCGAGCCATAATACGCTACGTTATGGCAAAAAATATGGATCTAAAGATGAAAGAAAAAAAAACCTATGTGGTGTGAATGGCAATGTTCCTCGCTGAAATGTGAAAAAACGCAATCGCTTTTCGCTCTGAATTACGTGCGAACGCGTGACTGTGAGATTATGGCGGCAAGGATGGAACATCACGTGATCGCTCTGAGCGAATCAGCGCGCTGCTCTGCCACCGGCTCAGATTCCGTGTATAATATTCCTCGCTGAAATGCGCTGAGGTAAAAATATGGTAAAAAAAATATTATGATAAATATTTTGAGGTAGGCCATGTTCTTCCCAGGCTCAATGGCCATGTCTATGCCAAATATCAAGCACGTGAGCCTCTCCGTTTAGGAGTCTATCGGTAACATTACACACACACACACACACACACACACACACACACACACACACACAAACTGTGTTTTATATATATAGATGGCACTCATTAAACCCTTGTACAAAAAGCATCAGCTGAGCTATAAAACGGACCGACCTAAAATAGCCAGTTTGTAATTAGCGGACCAAGTCTTAGAGGCTCATACCCTATTGTTTCTGTAAAGATCATTATTATACTCCCCCACCCCTCCCCTGAAGGGATTGTGACCAAACTTAGCACAAATGATATTTGTTGTGTTGTGACTAAAGTTTGTTCACGGCATTAAAAAAAATCAGGGTCTAAGGGGTTTACCAGGGTCAAAGTGGATCTAAATTAGACCCCCCAAAATAGGAATTTGCTTTTTTTCTTTGAAACTACACAAACTTTCAATGAAACTTCACCACAACCTTCATCACCCGTGCTGTACCAAAGTTTGTTCATGGCATTAAAAATTTTCTGCCCCTTTGGAGGTTTACGGGAGGGGGGGGGGTTGCCCCCCAAAATAGGAATTTGCTTTTTTTCTCTGAAACTACACACGCAATTTCGATGAAACTTCACCACAACCTTCATCACCCATGCTGTACCAAAGTTTGTTCATGGCATTAAAAAAATCTGCCCCTTTGGAGGTTTACGGGAGGGGGGGGGGGTTGCCCCCCAAAATAGGAATTTGCTTTTTTTCTCTGAAACTACACACGCAATTTCGATGAAACTTCACCACAACCTTCATCACCCGTGCTGTACCAAAGTTTGTTCATGGCATTTAAAAAATCTGCCCCTTTGGAGGTTTACGGGAGGGGGGGGGTTGCCCCCCAAAATAGGTATTTGCTTTCTTCTCAGAAACTACACACGCAATTTCGATGAAACTTCACCACAACCTTCATCACCCCTGCTGCACCATAGTTTGTTCACGGCATTAGAAAAATTGGGGTCTGAGGAGGTATACGGGATTGTGGGAGGGGGTTTCCCCCCCCCCCCCCAAAAAAGTTTAGCTTTTACAGGAGCCTCGATCTTGTATACAGAAAAAAAAAAAAGGTCTTTTTTTGTTTGTCTGTTTAAAGTCTTATGATTATGTTAGTATGATTATACATGCTGCCCTGTCTTCTAGCAAGCATTGAAATTGGTTTAAAATACCTGAAATTAGTTTAAAATACCTTTAGTCCGTGCAGTATACCGTTTATTCAATCAGGTGAGCGCCAGGGGTATTGCCCATATGTTTCCACTTTTAATCACTTTTAAATTTGTTTTCTAAGCCTGGTGTTGGCTTAACGGTTAAGGTGGCTGCCTTGAGATATTGGCTCTTTACATTTCTAAAATCCTCAATTTTCTTCCGATTGACTTGAAATGTGAACAGGATTTGCATATCAGGTCACTGAATTCAACCACCAATCATTTTTGAGGTCAACATAGGCCAAAGGTCAACAACTTAGTTGTTTTTCAACAACAAACAAAGGTCAAAGGTTTATTCAACAAAGGTCAACAACAACAACAAAAATCCTCACATTTCATCCGATTGACTTGAAATTTTCAGAGGATTTGCATATATCAAGTGGTGGGCGGGAAATCTCTTGTCAATCAGCGTAGTGGGGCAGCCCCGCCCCCACGGTGACACAATTGTCCGAGGGCTAACCATTTCATGGAGTGCGTGCAGTAGACATTAAAGACAGAAAAGACTTACAAGACCTTGAAGTAGGCCTTCTTCAATGACTTCTAATAAAAACTAGATGCTATTCATCGAATACTTACCTTACGCAGTCAACTTGGTGCGAGGCAACTCTTATATTTTTGAACGTTTTTCTTTCATCCAATATGGTCGCCAGACCACGGGAGCAATTACATCATAAATTTATATTCTCTAATATAATTGCTGCATAGATTACGCTCAATAAATTTCAAACTGACCAGGCGAAGCATTGTCCCTGTCAAAGTATGACGTCATAATTACAGCACCAATGACATCATCAGTAACATATCTTATTCCCCAAGGGGAGTACTTGACAATGAGCCATGTTTCAATTTTTTCCATGGAGCGGTTTCGGAGATGTAGAGGTGCAACTTTTTTCGATTTTAGCAAAATGGTGCCTGTACCACGTGACCTATGACGTCATAATTATCATTAGAACAATTCTACAGGAGGAGCCGCTCATATTCTGAAAATGTCGTGTTTTTTGGGGGGGGGGGTTGTCTACAAGATCGAGGCTCGTGAAAGAGCCTTACAACGTGATAATAACGTGATAATAACAACATTTATCACACAAAAAATCAAACAGACACACAAAACATAATATGGGGAGCGGTAGACAAGATGGGCAGAGAAGGGGAAGCACAAACACAACATTTGAGAGCAGGGACATTGGGAGATCTGTGGGAGGGAGAGGGCTTGAGGGGAGGAGGCGTGGGAAGGGGGGGGGGGGTGGGAGAAGTATAAAACACAAGGACACTGCAAGGACTTCCAGGAAAGAAGTTGGTATTTCAAAAAAGTGGATCTGGGGTGAAATTAGCAGGAGTAGAAAAGATCAGTTTTGGATGGGGGAAGATAAGAGATGGTGGTGAACAGCTGTTTTAAAGACCTGGAGGGAGGAGTGGAATTGAAGAGAGTGAGGGAGTTTGTTCCATTGGACTAACAGTTGCAGATGAAATGGTTTTTCCATACTGATCAGATCAAGCGTTGTACTTGTCGAATTATGACTTCATAATGGAGGCACCTATGCCATCATCATTGACATATCTTATTCCCCATGGGGTGTACTTGACAATGAGCCATGTTTCAATTTTTTCCATAAAGAGGTTTGGGAGATGTAGAGGTGTAACGTTTTTCCAAGATTGCGTCCGTAACACGTGACCTATGACGTCATAATTATCAGCAAAAAATCTACAGGCAGAGGCGCTCCTTCGGCAAAATTTCATGTCAATCGGACCAACGGTTGCCGAGAAAATGAATTTTTAAAATGCAGACACAGCACACGTACGGCACAGGGCACACGTATGGCACACGTACTGCACACGGCACACATACGGCACACGTACTTACCCGATTGCTTAACGCCGCTTTTCGCTTCACAAGCGCAGGGTAATAAATTACTTGTTACTGCACTCACGCGGAGCAAAAAGCGGGGTTGTAGCGGTTACCTTATTCGCATGTCGTGGTTAACTTATTCGCATGTGACGGTTACCTTATGTTTGGTCATAATCCACGTGCACGGGCCTGTGGGGCTTTTGGTTGTGTGGAAGTGACGCACGCGCGGTTGTGGAGCCACGCCCTCCGAAGAGGGTTTTGGCTTTATAAAAGCTGTACCACTTCCGTTCGCGTGTAGTGTGCTGGAGATTTCTGTACGAATAAACGAGCTTCGAACCCTACGAAATGGCCTCATCTTCTCACCTTCCGCAACTCCTAAACTGGTGACCCCGGCTGCCCCCGAACGGATTCGGGGGCTGCAAACGAACACGGCAAGCGTGCCCTGGCCAGGGAAGCCACCTAAACTGGTGACCCCGGCTTCTCCCGAACGGATGCGGGTGCGGTTTCGAACGCAGTTTCGATCGAACTGCTGGAGTTTCGGAAACGACGAGCGGCCATGTGGTTCGCGCACCGCGCTCGGCTCCTCCTCTACGACCAGAGGGGCGAGCCTGCTCCAGGACCCTCCGAAGTAACGCAGTTACGAGATGTGGGTGGCACTGCTGCTCATCTCTTGTGTGCGCACTGACGTTGGCGGCACGGCTGCTTCGTTACCTTCGCGCGCACTGCTGCTCGCAACTTGCGAAAACTCTAAAGCTGCAACTCGCGCAACTACTACTCCTACTCTGCATCCTCGGGAGGCCCGCGAGGAACCTCGGCAGCCTCCCCCGAGGCCTTGACCAGCCCCTCGGTTAGCTCAACCCCTTTTCGCGCGCACCGAGGCCGAGCATTGCTCGAGCCTTCTCGGCACTGCCGAGCGCGCCCGCAAACTGCAACCTCGGGAGGCCCGCGAGGAACCTCGGCAGCCTCCCCCGAGGCCTTGACCAGCCCCTCGGTCGGCTCAACCCCACGGCGGCGTTTTTTCGCGCGTACCGAGGCCGAGCACTGCTCGAGCCTTCTCGGCACTGCCGAGCGCGCCTGCGAACTACGTACATGCCCGTGGAAGTGCATTCTGGGGGGGTGCATGTAGCGGTTACCTTATTCGCATGTCACGGTTAACTAATTCACATGTCGCGGTTAACTTATTCGCATGTGACGGTTACCTTATGTTTGGTCATAATCCACGTGCACGGGCCTGTGGGGCTTTTGGTTGTGTGGAAGTGATGCACGCGCGGTTGTGGAGCTACGCCCTCCGAAGAGGGTTTTGGCTTCATAAAAGCTGTACCACTTCCGTTCGCGTGTAGTGTGCTGGAGATTTCTGTATGAATAAACGAGCTTCGAACCCTATGAAATGGCCTCGTCTTCTCGCCTTCCGCAACTCCTAAACTGGTGACCCCGGCTGCCCCCGAACGGATTCGGGGGCTGAAAACGAACACGGCAAGCGCGCCCTGGCCAGGGAAGCCAATTAAACTAGTGACCCCGGCTTCTCCCGAACGGATGTGGGCGTGGTTTAGAACGCAGTTTCGATCGAACTGCCGGAGTTTCAGAAACGACGAGCGGCCATGTGGTTCGCGCACCGCGCTCGGCTCCACCTCTACGACCAGAGGGGCGAGCCTGCTCCACGACCCTCCGAAGGAACGCAGTTACGAGATGTGGGTGGCACTGCTGCTCATCTCTTGCGTGCGCACTGACGTTGGCGGCACGGCTGCTTCGTTACCTCCGCGCGCACTGCTGCTCGCAACTCGCGAAAACTCTAAAGCTGCAACTCGCGCAACTACCACTCCTACTCTGCATCCTCGGGACGCCCGCGAGGAACCTCGGCAGCCTCCCCCGAGGCCTTGACCAGCCCCTCGGTTGGCTCAACCCCTTTTCGCACGCACCGAGGCCGAGCACTGCTCGAGCCTTCTCGGCACTGCCGAGCGCGCCCGTGAACTGCAACTTCGGGAAGCCCGCGAGGAACCTCGGCAGCCTCCCCCGAGGCCTTGACCAGCCCCTCGGTCGGCTCAACCCCACGGCGGCGTTTTTTCGCGCGTACCGAGGCCGAGCACTGCTCGAGCCTTCTCGGCACTGCCGAGCGCGCCTGCGAACTACATACATGCCCGTGGGAGTGCATTCTGGGGGGGCGCATGTAGCGGTTACCTTATTCGAATGTCGCGGTTAACTTATTCGCATGTCGCGGTTAACTTATTCGCATGTGACGGTTACCTCATGGTTGGTCATAATCCACGTGCACGGGCCTGTGGGGCTTTTGGTTGTGTGGAAGTGGCGCACGCGCGGTTGTGGAGCCACGCCCTCCGAAGAGGGTTTTGGCTTTATAAAAGCTGTACCACTTCCGTTCGCGTGTAGTGTGCTGGAGATTTCTGTACGAATAAACGAGCTTCGAACCCTACGAAATGGCCTCGTCTTCTCGCCTTCCGCAACTCCTAAAGGGTTAAGCAATTGGGCAATGTCCGTCCGTCCGTCTGTCTCATCAGTTTATGATCTTCAGTTTGTGATCAAAGAGCACCTTATTTAAATTGAATGTTATATTTTAACATGAATCGGAACATTAAAAGGAAGACAAGTCCATCATTTTACCGTGCCTTGGCTCAGAATTCTTACCAACCGCACATGCGCAGAAAGGGGGAAGGTAATTTCTTCACTCTGTCTAGCAGTAAAACAAAATTGAAAATCATTTCAAACAGGAAACTTACTGTTTTTAAACAACGTTATAAATCACACAGACAGCAGGCACGAAGAAACAGTATAACGTGTTAGATAGTGTGGTGTAATAGACACTGGAGAAAATGGCGGTAAAATCCAGAATTAATTTATTTATACGCCTTTAATCCTCTTTAAACCTTTAACTAAATTGAACTACTGTATATACTTGAAGACTGTATAACAGAAATCGCCTTCATAATATTTCCAATAACTATGCCATGTATCAATGTGTAGCATGTATATCTGGGTGAAGAAGAAGCCGCCATATTTGGCGATGTACGCTGCTGATTGGCGCTTGTTCTATGGTGATCAATGAAGCCTCAACGTCATCCTATTACAATGTATAAGGCTGGTTGGTGTATAAGACTGCTTCAGTAGTGCTGAACTTCCGGATTTTTTTTTTTTAACGATCTTTAATATTTTATTACAATTGAAGTACAGGATGGCCTTGCCGTATGTGGGTTTCCCCTTCGTGGATTCGTCTGATCGTGATGAATTTATTCAGACAAGGTTTGCAGATTGCGGTCAATGCGCTAGAATAATCACGGGTTGTCGAACTATTTTCCACATTTATTCACTAATTAATTAGCATGGGCCATTAACACAATAACCCCCTCAAATGCGCCAACATCACCATCATCTACATCAACTCGTCCTTGTCGTCGCCATCATCAACATCAACTCGTCCTTGTCGTCGCCATCATCAACATTGCCATCGCATTATTGGATCAAGCTTATCATTATTATTATTAAAGGTAAGTTTCATGATCTTCACAACTCAAGAAAACTATAACGGCAGTCAGTAGAGAGCATACCTCCACCTGGTTGGCTATATCACTCAATGGTGAAGAATCACTTTAAAAATTCTACTAGCTGGATCCGGATCTTCACCAAAATTGAATAAGTTCTTCCTTGTCACAGACACAACATGTCCAACAAGTTTTATCCAAATCCATCCATAAGTTTTTGAGATATCCTGCTATGTATCGTTTTTGGCCCTATCTCCCAATGGTGAAGAATCACTTGAAGAAATTTAATAATTATATCCGAATCCATATTCAGATCTTCACCAAAGTCGAATCGAATCGTCTTTTTCAGACACCCAACCGGTCCACCAAGTTTCGTCCAAATCCGTCCACAACTTTTTGACATATCCCGCAATGTATAGTTTTTGGCCCGATCTCCCAATGGTGAAGAATCACTTAGAAAAATTAAATAATTCTCATATCCGAATCCATATTCAGATCTTCACCAAAATCGAATCGAATCGTCCCTGTCGGACACCCAACCGGTCCACCAAGTTTCGTCCAAATCCGTCCACAACTTTTTGAGATATCCTGCTATGTATCGTTTTTGGCCCTATCTCCCAAAGGTGAAGAATCACTTAAAGAAATTTAATAATTCTCATATCCGAATCCATATTCAGATCTTCACCAAAATCGAATCGAATCGTCCTTGTCGGACACCCAACCGGTCCACCAAGTTTCGTCCAAATCCGTCCACAACTTTTTGAGATATCATGCTATGTATCATTTTTGGCCATTTCTCCCAATGGTGAAGAATCACTTAAAAAATTAAATACTTCTCATATCCGAATCTATTCAGATCTTCACCAAAATCGAATCCAATCGTCCTTGTCAGACACCCAACCGGTCCACCAAGTTTCGTCCAAATCCGTCCACAACCTTTTGAGATATCCTGCTATGTATCGTTTTTGGCCCGATCTCCCAATGGTGAAGAATCACTTTAAAAATTCTAGTAGCCGAATCCGAATCCGGATGTTCACCAAAATCTAATTATTTCGTCGCTGTAACATACGCTATGTAACACTGGTGTAACATCTCTGCCAAATTTCGTCCGAATGCATCCACAACTTTTTGAGATATTTTGTTCACAAACAGACAGACAGACAAACGGACAGACAGACAGACAAACAGAGGTAATAATAATTGGTGGCGGAGGTAATAAACTTTCTTTTTTTGTACAAAACAATAAGGTTGATGTTGGCTTCACGGTGAAGATGGCTGGCTTGAGACCTTTGGGTCTTGGGTTTGCGGATTTGTCCTATAGCCATGAACACTGTGTGGGGTATCGTGTTCTATGAACTCTCTAGTAAACTAGTATTAGTTGTAATTAAATATTATATAATGTTTGCTATACGAAGTGTTATAATTGTACGTGGCACTAAATTGTGAGGGTGGTTGTATATTTCATGGGTAGGGATGGCACAGATGCTAAATACTGCTGTACATGTTATTATTGCTGCCCATTATGTAATAATAACACTATTTAATGCAAAGTGCTTTCACACATAATGGACAGGATAATTCATCGTGCAATCAAAATGAAACTCTCCAGCATGTAGATGTATTTCTAAAAAGTACAGAAGCAAGCAATTGTTGTTGTTTTTATTTATTTATCGTAGAAGGATGTCGGGATGGTATGCCAAAAAGTATGTAAACAAGGTAGGGATGGTTACCAGAAATGATCATGTGCAAGTATCCCTGTGGTTTCCTGGTCTAAGGAAAATCCACCTTCCATATTGGAATTGGAGCATCATCCTCCACATGTGATGATATGGGCAGGAATGACTTCAAGACATTTATTTAGTCCATATTTTTACGTCTAGAACACCATTTGTCTGTCCGTCCGATGTATGTATATATGTATGTATGTATGTATGTATGTATGTATGTATGCATGTATGTATGTATCCAATACGTCCATTTTACCGTTCTCCACCCTATAGTTTTGTCTTAGACTCGTCAAACTTAAAAACTTAAGACACAACTATAGGTTGGAGACGGTAAAATGGACGTATTGGATATAATTCCAAACCGCTGTTCATTACTTGGTATGCAGTTATGTATGTATGTGTGTAAGTATGTTTTTATGTGTGTATGTATGTTTGTATGTATGTATGGATGTATGGAAGTATGTATGTTTTTATGTGTGTATTTATGTTTGTATGTGTGTATGGATGTATGGAAGTATGTATGTTTGTATGTGTGTATGGATGTATTAGTGGGGCGGCTTAGCCCAAATATTCAAAAGAATTGTGCATTTTGTGATACAAGCACCAAATTTGGCACAAATGTACATTAATATGTTGCGAACATTTTCAGATATTGGGCCACTTGAAATTCCGTAATTTTTTTTTTCAAATTTTTTCAAATTTCGTAATTTCAAATTTTTCGGGTGACACCGTCACAATTTCGGTCTTCGAGGCCGGCCGATAGGCAAAGTGTGACCGGAAGGGACGAGGTTCTCCTGACCACGTGGCCCTCGATCTGGGAAGCGAGAGGCGTTCCATTAGTGGACGCGCCCCTCACGCCCGACTTTTGGGCGGCCCCGGCAGGCCGTTTGTTTTGACGTTCCGTGACAGGCCCCGCACCCCCACCTCCGGGCCGACCGGAAGCTTGTGCCGAGTACATCATACCTGAACAACTCAGTGAGGCAGAACACAGCAGTGCACACCAGGGTGACCCCTTCAGTGCATAAACCAATTAACCTGTCCACTGCAGGGCATATAGAAATGAAGTTATTTTCTGCATATAATAATAATATAAGTTCAGTTCTATATAACAATTTCTGTTATCACCACTACCACTACAACTACCACTACTACAAGCTTTGTCTGGAATTTTGTGGACTAACAGACAAACAGACATACAGACAAGCTGGGATCAAAACATTACCTCCTTCCACCATTGAGTGTAGAGGTAAACATCATGGAAATTATATCATGCCCTAGATTTAATTCATGCTTACCCGTGTATTTGCTTCACTGGTTCACAAGGTCTTTTGCATACATGTAATTCAGACTCTCGTCTTCATTGCTGACCACACAATGTTCGCAACATATTAATGTACATTTGTGCCAAATTTGGTGCTTGTATCACAAAATGCACAATTCTTTTGAATATTTGGGCTAAGCCGCCCCACTATATCGGCCGGCCTCGAAGACCGAAATTGTGACGGTGTCACCCGAAAAATTTGAAATTACGAAATTTGAAAAATTTTGAAAAAAAAAATTACGGAATTTCAAGTGGCCCAATATCTGAAAATGTTCGCAACATATTAATGTACATTTGTGCCAAATTTGGTGCTTGTATCACAAAATGCACAACAGGTTTGCTATGCTGCTACACTATATGGAAGTATGTATGTTTGTATGTTTGTATGGATGTTTGTATGTATGTATGGAAGTATGTATGTTTGTATGTTTGTATGGATGTTTGTATGTGTGTATGGATGTATGGAAGTATGTATGTTTGTATGTTTGTATGGATGTTTGTATGTGTGTATGTATGGATGTTTGTATGTATGTATGTATGTATGTATGTATGTATGTATATGTGTCTATGTTTGTATGTATGTATGTTTGTATGTATGTATGTATGTATGTATGTATGGATGTATGGAAGTATGTATGTTTTTATGTATGTATGTTTGTATGTATGTATGTATGGATGGATGTAAGTATGTATGTATGGATGGATGGATGGATGGATGGATGTAAGTATGTATGTATGTTTTTATGTGTGTATTTATGTTTGTATGTGTGTATGGATGTATGGAAGTATGTATGTTTGTATGTGTGTATGGATGTATGGAAGTATGTATGTTTGTATGTTTGTATGGATGTTTGTATGTGTGTATGGAAGTATGTATGTTTGTATGTGTGTATGGATGTTTGTATGTGTGTATGGATGTATGGAAGTATGTATGTTTGTATGTGTGTATGGATGTTTGTATGTGTGTATGGATGTATGGAAGCATGTATGTTTGTATGTTTGTATGTATGTATGTTTGTGTGTATGTTTGTATGTATGTTTGTATGGATGTTTGTATGTATGTATGTATGTATGTATGTATGTGTGTTTGTATGTATGTATGTATGTATGTATGTATGTATGTGTCTATGTTTGTATGTTTGTATGTATGTTTGTATGTATGTATGGATGTATGGAAGTATGTATGTTTTTATGTATGTATGTTTGTATGTATGTATGTTTGTATGTGTGTATGGATGTTTGTATGTGTGTATGGATGTATGGAAGTATGTATGTTTGTATGTTTGTATGTATGTATGTTTGTGTGTATGTTTGTATGTATGTTTGTATGGATGTTTGTATGTATGTATGTATGTATGTATGTATGTATGTGTGTTTGTATGTATGTATGTATGTATGTATGTGTCTATGTTTGTATGTTTGTATGTTTGTATGTATGTATGTATGTTTGTATGTATGTATGTATGTATGTATGTACCCCCTTCTGCTGGCATTTTGTGGGTTTATTACCTTTAAAATTAGTTTTCTTTGTAACCGTTGGTCCCATTGACACAAAATCTTCACCATAGGAGTGCCTCCTCCTGTAGAATCTTTTAATGATAATTATGACGTCATAGGTCACGTTGTACGGGCGCTATCTTGAAAAAATTGCGCCTCTATATCTCCGAAACCACTCCATGGAAAAAAATGTTGCTCATTGTGAAGTACTCCCCATGGAGAATAACATATGATGATGTTGTCATAGGTGCCTTCATTATGACGTCATAAATCGACAAGTAGAACGGTTGATCCGATCATTATGAAATGTCTTAAGCGTGATCTCGGGATAAATTGGTCGAGGAAAATGAACTTATGACGTCATCTGTCACGTGGTTCGACAGACAACTTTTTATGACATAGCCCATAAGGCAATGCCCGTCTGGAACAGCGTTTGTCTGTCCATCCGGTGTATGCATGTTTGTCCATCACAAACGTCCGCCAATCAGAGCTGAGGATCTGGTCACATGACAGGGGGGGCAGCAGATCCTCCACTCAACAGATCCAATCCCAGCTATTCCGTTGTTAGATTATAATCGGTCTTGTTTTGATGGACAGGTAAACGGCATAGCTTCCGAGCATGTGTCCGATGGATTTGACGTGGATAGCCGACATTACCAGCTCCTCCATCCTGGCCAGCATGTAGTGCAGATCTAACGACTCTAGAGAACTCATTGTGGGGCTTCATCAAGGGGAAAGTGTCGACAAACTGCGCTGTAGTCATGGCCTCTTCCACACAGGTAACTCCGCAAATGTTATACAAGATGTCCAAGAGGTCTTTGCGACGAATACAGTGGTGCAAGGAGAATGATGGAGCGCATACGGATACAATGATTGATTAGTTATTGTAAAATAAAACCTGTATATTCAAAGAGTTTAAGAACGAATGCTTTACTCGGGATGGAGTAAAGCGACTTCCAGGTCACACTGTAGACGAGTCGACTTGAACACCTGTGATGTCTGTGCCAGTTCTTGTGTAAAGTTCAGCACTTGATTTATTCTTTATTATATCTTAAGGAACTTATCCTTAACTATTGCTCATCAGTCTTGCTGAGTTTATTTGGCTTTAAAAAAAATTCTTTCACTTCGTTATCTTTCTGTATTGTTGCTTAAAACCTGTGTCTGGAAATACCTGTTTTGTGGGATATTTCACTCCAGGAATTGCCTTCTTGTTACCTCCGCCACCAAAGGTGGTGGAGGTTATGTTTTCACCCCTGTCTGTCCGTTTGTCCGTTTGTTTGTGAACAGGATATCTCAAAAAGTTATGGACGGATTCGGACGAAACTTGGTGGACAAGTTGTGTGTATGACAAGGAAGAATCGATTCGATTTTGGTGAAGATCTGAATATGGATTCGGATATGAGTATTATTTAATTTTTTAAGTGATTCTTCACCATTGAGTGATCAGGCTAAAACCAACATACAGCAGGATATCTCAAAAAGTTATGGACGGATTCGGACGAAACTTGGTGGACAGCTTGTGTGTTTGACAAGGAAGAATCAATTCGATTTTGGTGAAGATCTGAATATGGATTCGGATATGAGTATTATTTAATTTTTAAAGTGATTCTTCACCATTGAGTGATCAGGCTAAAACCAACATACAGCAGGATATCTCAAAAGGTTATGGACGGATTCGGACGAAACTTGGTGGACAGCTTGTGTGTTTGACAAGGAAGAATCAATTCAATTTTGGTGAGGATCCAGATCCAGATCATAGAATTTTTAAAGTGATTCTTCACCATTGGGAGAAAGGGCCAAAAATGATACACAGCAGGACATCTCAAAAAGTTGTGGACGGATGATTTTGATTAAATGTGATTCTGTATTGTGATTTCCTGGTCTACTCTGGGATGCAAAACGTAAACTGTTCACCTGGCGGATGTATGCTCTCTACTGAGTGCCGTTCTAGTTGATTAACTATTATTTTGAGTATCGTCAAGCTTGATATATTGGGCATGTTGTGGGTTTATATTGCTGTACCTGAAAGAAAAATAAACAGGTGATGATACCCGTGCAGCGGTTTGGAGGGGAGGGGGGGGGGGCGTGTAGCTTTGGGATTCTCATGCATGTGCTACTTGTGAATGTCTGCAGCTGTAGAGGAACCCAGGTAAGGTTTGAAACCAGGTAGCTTTTCTTGGTTGCTTTATGCAGCTTTCTTAGGCTAGAAGAGCACGGGGGTTACGTTATATGTTGTATATAATATGTATATATATTTCATTCATAGATCATTCATTCCTTCATTCATTCATATATATATATATATAGTGTATTGGATGTGCTGTGAATCTGAGCGATGGTGCCGTTATGTGAAGCAACCATCCAATTATCGTTATTAAATGCGACTTCTCAAGGGATGTGCTGGTGCACAGCAGAATGTCCTAAAAGCTTCATTAGCGTTCCTTAATTATAATGAGCCAGTTTCTCATTGTTATCCCACTATCGTTCGCTTCTTCTCAACCTCCCCCACCCAAACCCCACCGCACACACCCTCTGCTGAACATTACACACACACACGCGACGATCTGGTGTGTTATCAGCAGAAGGTGGTGCATTGCGGGACACACCAGGTCCTTTTGAAAGCTTTGAAGTCTTCTGCCAGGAAATTGCTTTTGTTATAACTTTTATTCTTATTCTTTGGATAACTTTCAAAAAAATTTAAGTCATTCTTTAACATTGAGAGACAGGGCTGAAACGGATATATAGCATGATGTCTCAAAAAGTTGTGGACGAATGCGGACGAAACCTGGTGGACAGATTGGGTGTGTGACAAAGACGAATCCATTTGATTTTAGTGAAGATCCGAATCTGGAACCGGATACAATAATTATTTAATTTTTAGGTGATTCTTCATCATTGAGACAACAACAACAACAACAACATGCATTTTAAAGGCCATTTTCCCTGCTCGAGCAGGGGTTAGCCGATTCACCATTGAGAGAAGTGGCCAAAAAGGTACATCGCATGATATTTCAAAAGGTTATGGACGAGTTATGACAAAACTTGGTGGATGAGTTGGTTAGGTGAAAAGAACAAGCCGATTAGAATTTGAAAGTTTAAGTAACCCTATCACTGGGAATCATGCGATACAAAACGCAAAATGTTCAGTGTGGCGGAGGTTTACGTTTTTGCATCCCACTGATTGGCCCGATTCAGATTTTCAACAAAATCGAATCAATTTCTCCTTGTCAACCACCAAACTGGTCCACCAAGTTTCGTCCAAATCCGTCCATAACTTTTAAGATATCGTGCTCACAGACAGACAGACAAACAGATTAGAATTAAGGCGTCAGGCAGTAGCCTGACAGGTATGACGAAAATCGAGAGAATCAATAGTTGATTGATTAAAAGTGTAATTAAAATAAATAAATAATAGTCGTAAAATAATTAATTTCTTAATCAATTGGCAAATAGCATACCTAAACCACCATTCATCCAAATCTGTAGCTTTTTGAAAATGTATTAATTATAGAAAATATATATATCGATTAATTGATGAAGCAATAAATCAAAAATACCCTTTATAGCCAAATCACTTGGTCACTGTCATGTCCAAATATCAGCTTTCTAGCTCAAAATGTGCCTGAAATATTTCCCAGATGAGAAAAGAAAGAAATAAATGATCGATTTAATTGCGAAATTAAGATAAATAATTAATAATCGTAAAATAATTAATTTCTTAATCAATTGGCTAATGGCATACCTAAACCACCATCGTTTCATCCGAGTATGTAACTTTTTGAAAATTAATCAACCAGATTAATTAATGGAACAATTAAATAATTAATCGATTAGTCGATAAATCGAAAATACCCTTTACAGCCAATTCGCTTGGTCATTGTCATGTCCAAGTATCAGCTTTCTCGCTCAACACGTGCCTGAAATATTGCCCAGATGAGAAAGAAAATAAATAATTGATCTATTAGTTGTGAAATAAAAATAAATAAATAATAATCCTAAAATAATTAATTTCTTAATAAATTGGCTAATGGCATACCTAAACCACCATCATTTCATCCGAGTATGTAACTTTTTGAAAATTAATTAACCAGATAATTAATCGAACAATTAAATAATTAACCGATTAGTCAATAAATCGAAAATACCCTTTACAACCAATTCACTTGGTCATTGTCATGTCCAAGTATCAGCTTTCTCGCTCAACACGTGCCTGAAATATTGCCCAGATGAGAGAGAAAATAAATAATTTATCGATTAATTGATTAAACAATAAATCAAAAATAGCCTTTATAGTCAAATCACTTGGTCATTGTCATGTCCAAATATCAGCTTTCTAGCTCAACATGTGCCTGAAATATTGCGCAGATGAGAAAGAAAATAAATAATTTATCGATTAATTGATTAAACAATAAATCAAAAATAGCCTTTATAGCCAAATCACTTGGTCATTGTCATGTCCAAATATCAGCTTTCTCGCTCAACACGTGCCTGAAATATTGCCCAGATGAGAGAGAAAATAAATAATTTATCGATTAATTGATTAAACAATAAATCAAAAATAGCCTTTATAGTCAAATCACTTGGTCATTGTCATGTCCAAATATCAGCTTTCTAGCTCAACATGTGCCTGAAATATTGCGCAGATGAGAAAGAAAATAAATAATTTATCGATTAATTGATTAAACAATAAATCAAAAATAGCCTTTATAGCCAAATCACTTGGTCATTGTCATGTCCAAATATCAGCTTTCTAGCTCAACATGTGCCTGAAATATTGCGCAGATGAGAAAGAAAATAAATAATTTATCGATTAATTGATTAAACAATAAATCAAAAATAGCCTTTATAGTCAAATCACTTGGTCATTGTCATGTCCAAATATCAGCTTTCTAGCTCAACATGTGCCTGAAATATTGCGCAGATGAGAAAGAAAATAAATAATTTATCGATTAATTGATTAAACAATAAATCAAAAATAGCCTTTATAGCCAAATCACTTGGTCATTGTCATGTCCAAATATCAGCTTTCTAGCTCAAAATGTGCCTGAAATATTGCGCAGATGAGAAAGAAAATAAATAATTTATCGATTAATTGATTAAACAATAAATCAAAAATAGCCTTAATAGCCGAATCACTTGGTCATTGTCATGTCCAAATATCAGCTTTCTAGCTCAAAATGTGCCTGAAATATTGCGCAGATGAGAAAGAAAATAAATAATTTATCGATTAATTGATTAAACAATAAATCAAAAATAGCCTTTATAGTCAAATCACTTGGTCATTGTCATGTCCAAATATCAGCTTTCTAGCTCAAAATGTGCCTGAAATATTGCGCAGATGAGAAAGAAAATAAATAATTTATCGATTAATTGATTAAACAATAAATCAAAAATAGCCTTTATAGCCAAATCACTTGGTCATTGTCATGTCCAAATATCAGCTTTCTAGCTCAACATGTGCCTGAAATATTGCGCAGATGAGAAAGAAAATAAATAATTTATCGATTAATTGATTAAACAATAAATCAAAAATAGCCTTTATAGCCAAATCACTTGGTCATTGTCATGTCCAAATATCAGCTTTCTCGCTCAAAATGTGCCTGAAATATTGCGCAGATGAGAAAGAAAATAAATAATTTATCGATTAATTGATTAAACAATAAATCAAAAATAGCCTTAATAGCCGAATCACTTGGTCATTGTCATGTCCAAATATCAGCTTTCTAGCTCAAAATGTGCCTGAAATATTGCGCAGATGAGAAATAAAATAAATAAGTGCTTAATTAATCGATAATAATTAAATAACGAATTAATTAATTGATTAATCAAAAAACAAAAAATACAGTTTTTGCCAAAGCACTTGCTCACTAGGTCAAAATACAACCTCCGTCCACCTTTGGTGGCGCAGGTAACGATGTGAACATAACGACGATAATGACGTAAATTGAATGAGGGGGGGGGGGGGCAGGGGGTGATGTCTCCAACAACGAATTAATTTTATTCCCGACAAACCCAAATAAATTACCTGAATTCCACACCTTAAGCTCGTGCTTTTGATTAACACGAACTCGCTGCAGTCCCCTCGCCTTCGTTAAAACTTCGGGATGCGGTGGTTGCTGCTCTAATTAGATGTTTGTCAGGTTAATTATCTTTCTGTGGGTGTCATTTCGGCTCGGCGGGTCATTAAAATCCCCGACATGTCTTCCTGATGACTTCTCAATGTGTATTCATGCTGCTTTCCCGGGAGATTGCTGCTGTGACGTCACGATGGGTCCTGGGTCACGTGCTCATTACCTGTTTCGGGTACATTGTGGAATCTCATGGACCAAATCCAATTTTGGAATGTCGTGGAGAATCCAGGGAAATTAACGTTCAGGGAGTGCTAGCAGATGGGACAGACGGCTTAACGTCCTCTCCACGCGGCGGCACTCTTTGGCGTAATGCTTGTGGCCTTTCCAGAGCACCGGGAATCTCCGGGAGAGTGGGACGATGGGAATGTGAAATTGGTGAGAAAAAGCCTCCATCGAATTGCAATCTTTCAC